>NC_080785.1:134243922-134843922 GCF_028018385.1 Neofelis nebulosa | reverse complement strand
TATTTCCAAAGGTTTGTGAACAAGGAAAATTATGGGAACCGCTTTGATTTTCAAAAAAAGATGAAAGACTAAACAGTACTGATGAAATTTTGGGGTGATGGTGGGTGGTCTGGGCCGACAGCCAAGACAGAATTCTTGAAGACGTCTTTGGTACAAAAAGGTGATTTTATTAAAGCACAGGGACAGGACCCGTGGGCAGAAAGAGCTGCACTGGGGTTGTGGTGGGTAAATGATTATATACCCTCAGGTTGGGAGTTAGGGATAGAGTTAAGTCTCTAAGGTATTTTGGAAGCAAGATTTCAAGGACCTTGGGCTAGCTGTTGCTAGGGAAACGCCATTTATTACTGTTGAATACAACCTCAGTCATGAGACCCTTCAGATGTGTTTCAGGGGGCCATAAACTTGGAGTATGATTGCCATCACATATCTCGGGGTAGTTGAGACAAAGGAAATAGACTTACAGGATCTCGGAGGTTGGGATAATGTTAAGCTAAGATTCCCTTTTGCCCCAAGCAAAGTGTCCTCATCAAGGCAGCTGAGCTCCTAGAGGGAGGTCACTCTCCTGGTGTCAAGGACTTGTCAATGGGCTATAGGCAGTAAAGGAATTCAGTTTTTCATTTGCTGTAGTTTCCCACATTACCATGGCAAGCACTTAAACCCCCTTCCTCTGTTCTTGGGTAGCCAGGAGTGTCTGAGGAATATCACACATGTTCCACCTGGGAGGCAGGGGTGCCAGCCTGTTTTTGCCCTCAGCTTGTCCCATGCTCCCTCATCAGTATGACCTGTAACAGTGGCGACCACATTGGTTTTGTTCTCTGCCTTGTCCAAGTGTCTAACACATAGTAGGTGCTTTATAAGCAATTCATGAAATAACTGAATGAGTATTTCTGAGAATCAGTGCTCATGCAGTCTGTAAGTGAAAACTAGGTCAACTTGTGTGCATCGTTGATGTTCAGGTACAATCACACTATGTTTCCAAAGAAGAGAGTGTCCAAAGCATAGTACTAGAAACAAAATATCCAATTTCTGAGTGTTTTCTCTCCCCACACCAGCATGTTATTAGAGGGAGAGGGAAATTTTTTAAAAAATGCCTTGAGCATATTTATTTGTCATAACCCAGTCTTTGATGCTGAAAATGACATGTTTCTATTTATTAAACATGTTCAAAAACCTCAGAAGGTTTCTATCGGGCTTATGCATATATTGTATTCCAAGTATACCATATTCCCAGATTTAGCTGCCAAAACAATCGACAGACTTAAATTTGTATAAGCCTAACAATATTTTTGGTTAACGTACTGGTTCAAAGAACGTGAAGAGGTAAGAAATGGCTCGCAGTTCACTTTTGCATTTATTGTTACAAGTCTAACCCCCATTAACACTATCAATATTAGCAGAATGCTTTTTCTTTTGTTTCTCCTTCCCTCTTCACTCTTTTGGCAAATGAAAGGCATCAGTAATAGCTCTACATAACATACCAGGCAATACAGTGTTAAAGTGCTGCTTGAGTTGTTGAAGAGTTAGTGGGCAGGCATTACAATTCACTGTAGCTGTAATAGAGGGTAATGTCACTTTAAGACATGTGATACTTTACAGAGGAGGGATGTATCGAAACAGACTACCAGACTACTGCTACTTACAGCACCGTATAGCAGCCCTGCTCCTGCATTTTGCTGCCTTACTCTGCCCTGAATGCACAGGACCGGGGATGGTCCGTCATTAACTGTAAACTGACTCTCATCAGGAAACTGCACATTATTCCACCATCCCTTCAAAGGTCTCATCAGGCAGAGGTGACGCCAGGAGATGATTTAAAGGTGAAAATGACAAGGTTTCCACCCCTCAAACCTTGGCTCCTTTTCTGACAATACAGTCTGAATGCACCCGATGTCTTCTTTACTGTGGAAATAGCATCGGAAGAAAAAACATATTTTTTAATCCTGATAAAGAAGATTATTGGGAAGCTCTTTTTTTAAAAAAAAAAAAAAAAAAGATCTCCAATTGTGCACAGATGGATTTTAGAAAGTGTTAGAGCTTTCCAATGAACACTAATAGAGTACTCTGCTCTTGGCTGGATTTTTCAGGTAAGAAGCCTCTTTAAGGATTTAAGGTTCAGAAAACAGATTTGTAACCTGTTCAGTCATATCTAGGGAACTATGTAAGGCTGGATGCATTATTTTGGTGGAAGACACTTATTAACATGGAGACAAGCTCTTGGTAAGAGTAAGCCATGAGAGTGATAATGCACGAGCCTTGGAAGTGATGCTAAGAATGAAAGAAAGTTAAATTAAAAAAGGAAAAAGAAGGAAAATACTGCAAATGTGAAGTCACAGTAATCTTTTTAAGTGCTAAAATATATGTGGGTGAATAAATGAGCAAGAGAAAGCACAGTCATTGAAAAACTGTTAAGTTTTGATTGTGGTAGGCTTTTTGAAAGTTGAGATGAATTCCTAGTGCATTTTAACTGAAATTCACAAGTAGTCAATGCATGCCACAGTCACCTCTATTTTGTCTTTCTACAATTTGCAGGGTATTTGAAAAAGGCCCCCAAACGCATTCATTTCAAGGTTCACAAAAGGGGTGTTGCTATTTATCTGTGCTGAAGAGAATGCATCTATGTTATATTGATAGTTCTGAAGACAATGAAGCTAAATCTGTTGTCTACAAAAGTAAACAGTGGGCAGTGAAAGTAATTATAAAGTGAATGGTCCATCTGAATCACAGAGTGAGGCATGAAAGGCACCATGCTGTTGCAAATAATGTTTTCCTACTTTGCACTTAATTATGGTTGTCACCATTTGTCTATTATAGTCCTAAACCCTTCTTAAAGACTGCATCTCTCTCCTAAAGCCCATAAATTATCTTCTATTATGTCTGTATATACATATGTGTGTGTGTGTGTGTGTGTGTGTGTGTGTGTATATATATATATATATATATATATATGTATATATCTTTCTGCTTTCTGAACATCACAGTTTTTGAAAGAGTGCCAATTTCCGTGAATAAAGAAACCACACTGGGAGGTCACTAGCAGGTTTTAAATGTATAGTTGAAATACTTGTAGTGTGTAATTTGACAGTAGAAAATGTTAAAAAGGAACAATCTGGGTTCCGGAGCTCTAAGAGAAAAGCATACACTTAACTGGATTCTTGTAGAGAAAATGCTTCCATATCACTGGCTGAGTAAGGACGATGCTTCAAGTTTGATTAATTTGGCAATATGAAATGCAGCATAAGGTGTTGTTTGAGAAATTGGACAATATGTAACACAGTTGAATCTCTGTAGCTCCTAAGATCCTTATAGGTGCAGATAAGACTGTCAAAGTTTCAGCGCCTGAGAAAAGGTACATGTTCATCCATAAATACATACACCACCTGTATATGCATATTCATCAACACTATACAACACATGCCACAATGGGATCTTAGAAGGCAAAGCAATATTGTAAATTATGGCTCGCTCTAGGATAGAAGCATAGATGTTGCATCTGAAACTCATTTTGGCTGAGGACAATTCCTTCTGATTCTAAGTCCAGCCAGAAAGACCGGTTCTATCAGGAGATTACAACATGTCTCTGAGAAATGATTACTTAGTTTAGAAGACAGCAGAATGATTAAAAATTCATGACTGTAGAATTAAAAAAAAAAAAGAATCCACTCTTTCCTTTCAGGCTTATGTCAGACTTACAATGAAGTTAGAAGGAACAGGAGTCTGCAGCTTTTCACTGCCTGGAATAACTATAGTTTAAAGATCATTGCGCAAAACAGGATGTATAGTCAGGATACTATCTTGCAAACTGCCTAACCCAAAGGCAAAAACTTGAATTTATTTCTGTGTTTTGGCAAGCCTTGGAGTTGGGTTTTGCAGAATTTCAAAAAGAATTCACGATCTCTTGGAGAGAGCTTTCCGTCAGTCCCACTTCATGGCATGACCTCTGCTGGGTTATTAATTCCAGCCAGCAAAGTAGCAAAGGGGACATGACGTCTGAGACCCCCCCCCCCTTCTTTCATCATTGGGACTGACTGAGCTGGGGGCTTGAAGCTGGAGGTAATCCTTGCTGTCTCATGTTGTCTTTAGAGAATGGCAATGGTCTCTGCAATGTCCTGGGTCCTGTATTTGTGGATAAGTGCTTGTGCAGTGCTCCTGTGCCATGGAACCCTTCAGCACACCTTCCAGCAGCACCACCTGCACAGACCAGGTAAGTCGGAAGCTGGCTCCAATGCAGCCTCCAGTCTCGCTGCTGTCACCTTAACAGATGGTGGAATGTAAGTGACAGAAAGTGCTATGATGCGGGCAGCTTGCCTCTGAATTCCAAGACATATTGTTGGCTGGATGCTTGTGTGTGTGTGGGGCGGGGGGGGGGGGGGGATCCTAAAATGCCTCAGAGGTATTTCTATTAATTTCTCTGGAAAAAAACAAAGCAAAACAAAAAAAGGTCTTCGCTGAGATCTCCCTGCCCTCTTCCTCACGCCTTAAAAAGTAGAAGTCATGGTTTTTTGGGGTACTTTGGCCAAGAGCAAAATATTCTGCACAAGGTGGGATAACTTGCAAGACTTGAGGATTTTTTAGAGGCAAAACATGATCTTTGCTACCAATAAAATAATGTGTATATATTCCCGGGATAGCCTCTAAGTGTAGATACTCTAATGTCGGTGTCTATGCAGCTCAGAATTTTGGGGGGATGTATGTGCCAAAATTAACTTTGGAAGTAGTTTGTCAATGAGAAAGAAATTTAAAAATAACTTACTATTTCTTGTTTGGTTTAATTTGTCTCCTTTCCTTTCTCCCTTCACTTTCTGTTCTTCCAGTTTGTTCGGCGGCTTTTTTTTTGTCTTTCTCTTTCTCTCTTTCTTGACACTTTCAGGAACACGTTGCCTGTAGCCTGATTTTCCCCCCTATGTTGAATTTCGATTTCCGGACGCATTTTTCTTTCTTTGCCTTTCTGTTTAAAGTACATTTCTCATCCTTCCATGGCCTCACTCTTCAGTCTGGATTTTTTTTTTTTTTCTCCTTCTTTGCCTTTCTCGTTACTGTCCCCCAGCTCGATTGTCCTTACCCTCCCTGGTTGTCTGAAAAGATTTCTTTCCGCATTCTGTTTAATTTCAGCCTTTGCGTTGGTTTACTCCCCCCTCCACCTGCGCCTGTCCCCCCCGCCCCCCACTCCTCCCCCCACCCTCATCCCCAAGTCCGGGCTCGGGGGGACTAGTTGCGCGGCAAGCTCCAGATCCTCAGTTCTGAAACGCTCCCAGCCCTCCAGCCCCTCTCCAAATTCTTCCTGGCCTCCTCCCAAACGTTCGGCTCGTTCCAGCTGCGCGGTCCAGCATCCACGCCTTAGCCTTTCCCTGGCTCCGCAAGCGGCCTGGGCACCAATCCTGGGCTCCGGGGCACAGTCGTCCAGCAACATCTCCCGGGGCGCCGCTTGCTGCCTCCCCCGGCTGATTCCGGGCTGCTGGCAGGAAGGAGCTCGCGAGGGTGCAGCCCTGGGTCCTCCCGCGCGCCCGCACGGGGCTGCAGGGGAGCGCGCGAGCCGCAGGAGCCGGGCCACCCTGGGGGGAGGGGGAGGGGGCGGGGGGAGGGGCTGGGGGCGGCCTGAACCCCGGGCTGCGTCTGGGCCCCAGCCACCCTCACTCCCCACGCCCCGGGTCTGGGAGGGAAGGCGAGTGGGCGCTGGTGCCCTGCAAGCGTGTATAGAAACCGCTCTGCCGCCCCTGCCGCGCGCTCGCATTTCTGCCTCGTGGGTCCTGAACCCGGAGCGGGGACCGCCACACCCCCAGGCTTCCGCGCCGAGGTGGAGGAAGAACAAACGTAGGTTTTGGAATCTTCAGGTTAGTCAGTTAATCGCCAGTCTGTTGTGGCGAAAATGCCTTTGACTTGTTACAGCCATACAAATAACGCGGGAAATCTTCATGCATTGTAATACTGAACAATAAGACTTCCTAACAAACGTAACTGTTGTGAGTGTTTCAGGCACAGTGTCACGTTGTCTTAGTCCCCATGCAAGTAGGTTCTGCACCCCACCGCCCCAAACGTAGCGCTGCCCCCCCCCACCCCCCCATCCTGTTGCCCAGGAGACCGAAGTTCTGAGGGATCTGGTGACTAGTGCGAGAAGGCACAGCCAATAACTGCCAGTGGAAGTCAGGACGGTCTGATGTCACCTCCCTACCCTGTTTCCCAGGGAGGGGGTAATGCCTCCCAGGGCACAGAATGGCCATGCCAAGTAGCCTCTTTGAGGAGGTCTGAACGGTTTTCCATAATTTGTGAAAACTTCCAAGCTATGTTAATCCCTGGACTCCTTTAAATTGCAAACCCATTCTGAAAGGTGGCCCCCCGTAGAGGCGATCGGGTGGTGTCCTTGGTTGGTGTGGAGCTCAGGCCGGTCCTCCTCTCAGTGACGTAACATCAGGTGGCATGACCTTGGGAAAGTCACTTTTCTTCTCTGAGCCCAGTTTCCCATTTAGGGGTATTACGGGGGCGTAAATAAAATCGTCTTTGCGGAAGTGCTTTGCAAACCTGTGAAGCTCTTCATAAATATCAGCGATTACTGACGTGTCCCCTTAATGGACTGCAAAGGTACTTGTCAGAAACGCTGAATGAGTCAAGTTTTGCTGTGCACACAGCTAATAATCCACCTGGGACAAAAATCTCGTTTTACTCTTGTGAATGTTTTTTGTTTGTTTGTTTTTTTAGCTCTTTGATACCTGGCTAGAATATATCACCAAATGCCATGTGTCTGTTACACTCAGTTTGTATAGTTGTGAAATATAGTACGCTTTGCAATGCGCGCTTTCACTTAGACTATCTCTGTTAATCAGTTAATACATGAGGTTTTTTTGGTCAGGTGTTATGGCCATGCTACCTGTAAGTAAACCCTTATGGGGCTTGTTATCAAAATATTTTAATCTTAAACTGAGAAACATTAAGTTCTGACTAAAATGAAACTCAGTGTTTGTTTTCTCCACTGTCGACTGATACAAATTGCTTCTCATCATCAATGCGTGGTTGATCCGTGTGTCAAATACCCTAAGAAATTTTAGTGCCCAAACCAATTTCAACTGAAGTGCTTACACATTTGAGATCCATTTCAGATTCATTGATGAAATTAAGAAACTATATCTACTCCTTTCTCGATGCAGAAAGATTAAAATGATATCAGAGTGAAAGTCCAATTGTTCTACGTAATAGGTTTATTCAACTTTCTTGGGTTTTCAACAATAGCTGCGAAGATTAAAGCAATAGATCTTGGACATAGCAATATTCTAGATTCTTTCAGTCAGAAATACAATCTCCTTTAATACAATCTGTTTTGATTTTAAGAGTAAATATATGCTTTTTGTGATGAGAGTTGTGATGTTTCCCTTTGTGGGCCTTAAATCTTCACGGACACTAATGAAATGTGTATGAAAACAAGAGAGAAATCAGGACCGGTTATCTGTGACAATCCACCCCTAAATGAGCAAATAAATAAATAAATAGCTGGATAAATGAGCAAAAAGGAAAAACATAATCTCATTTTCTCAAATCAGTTAAAACAAGTGACATGATGAGAAAAAATGAGACACCAGGCAGACCCTGAGCTTTGCCACATTTGCCTAAGCTTGAAAAATCGCCTCTTTCATAAAGCAGGAGCAGGCGGACACAGCATGCATACCAAGTATCCGGGAAATGTGAAAAATGACAAATCTTTCCCTCAGAGCCCTGAGTGGGGGAGAGGGAAGGCTTTACAGCTGCCTCCTCACCTGCTTAGGAGCGGCTGGTCCCCCTCTTGCCAGCCTCTTACCGGCAGCCCCTTCGCCATCCCTTACACAGTAAGATTGATGGTCTTCCCATCCTAAGTAGCCAATTTCAGTCTCTCAAGAAATAATCCACTACACTGACAGATGAGTGGAATTTGACGCGACGTTCCCCTTGTCAGACTGTGCCGCACCTGGATGGCACCAGCCGGCCAGGGTCCTGTAGGGGAAATGGTTGGAGATTTGGGCCAATTTCTGCTGTCAAAACATGAAATTGGGACAATGTTTTTGCGAGCCCGTGAATTTGAGATCTGTCTTCTCAGTACAGTGGGTTAGTACACAAACAGAATCAGAGTAGGTTAACTGGAAAACGGGCTGGTTTTAATAGATTTCCTTTAGACCCAAAGTACTTTCTCTTTTCCGTATTTCTGGTATTAGGAACACACCATTTATTTTCACTTACTAGTTAAGGAGGATTAAAATAGTCAATCAAATGGAAGTGAATTTTAAAAGTACACAAATGTGTGAAATGAGCTGTACGTTAACAGATTTGTAATGTCAATATTTTAATATTTGGTCAAACCAAGTTTTTATTTTGGTAACGATGTCGGAAATTGCCATCATAACTTGAAGAATACCTGTGCCCTTATACACACACACGCACACACACACACACACACAGACACACGCACACACACACACACACACACACACACATACTTTTATAAAGGAAGACTAAACAACGAAAACCCAAAAGTGGTGTTCTCTTGTTTCGGGTTAAAAAAGACAGCTTCAACTCTTTATGATCGTTAGTGATTGTGTAACAGGTGAAAAAGGATGAATGGTTCGCTGGATGTAACTATCTAAATTTAGAATTAGTTTTTCTCCCTTATGGATATATGAATTATGACAGTAAGTTTAATGGTTACTTAATTTTGAGTGTGTGGGTATGTGTGTGGGGGGTTGTTCTTGAAACTTAATGAAATATGGATCATTTCAAAATACTTTAGTAAGAAAAGATCCTTGGGATTCTTTAGTAATTTAAAATTATAAAGATAAATTACATGAGACAAGAAGTTTTGAGTGCCTAATGAATCATTTATTCTTGAGTCGCTGCTATTGTATTGACAGGTGTATATGGAAATGATATATGAAAAGATTACACTTAATAGAATTGTCTATGTAACTCATACTTGGCCTGATTTAAAACTGTATTAAGCAAAACTGTGTATTTAGAGGTATTCGTTTATGACTTAATGATTACATAGGGAATATCACCATCCATTTAAAAGTGTGGTGTTTTTGGTTAAAATATTAAAAAGCTTTCTCGTATATCTTATACTTGTTTTTACCTTACTATTCAATATTACTTTACTGAAAGTTGCTTAAGGAATATGCATTAGAATACCCTGGCACATTACAATAAAGCATTGTTTTACAATTATAATATAAAAGGAATTGTCAGAACAACAGTGGTTGTGTGTTGGCTTTTTAAGAATTTGTACCACTACTGGATTGCTAAGTGTAGCGAATTGACTTGAGGATTAGAGCAGACAGGTTGTTATTTGGTGTAAGCTCGTTCTAGTGATAATCCATTGATCATCTGATTGATGATATTGACCTTGCCTCAGAGTAAGCTGTGGACATTTGATAAGACTTCAAATTATCCAAACCAAGTAGAGATGCAAATAAATATTTCCTGTCAATCTCATGAATTTATAGGAGAATTATTACAGTGCTATATGAATATTGTTATTTATGTGAGCTCGAGCCTATGGCCTCAATTCATAGTTAAGGAAAATAAATATTATACCACACTGAAAACAAGTATTTAGGAGTGGCCCCAAGGACCATTAGAGTTCAGTTGTCAATTTCTTAAAGTTCATTTGAGATGACAACTTGAACTTTTTGAAAAACTGTCCCAGTTTTAAGCTGTGTGAAAATCTCAAAGTTTGATTGTATTCCTTGGTATACTATTTTTTTGAAAACAATTCGGCAGTGTGTCCCAAAGTGTAAAATGTGCGGATCCTACGTAATTCCATTTTGGTATGCTTATCCTAAGAAAACGATTGGACAGGTTTAGAAAAGTGAATGTTAGGATTTTGTTATTTTAACGGCAAGTAGTTGGAGGAGAGTTTTATCTCCGTCAAAAGGAGATTGGTAAAGTAAGTCATTGTACACCTGAACAGTGGGATTCAATGTAGCCACTGAAAACGGTGAGATGGATTTATATGCACTGTTAAGGAAAAATGCCCATGATGTACTGCTGAGTGAAAAAAACAAGGAACGAAATACACAGTTTCAAAACAATTTTGGAAAAAATATTAGCGCAGGCATAAAATAGTGTCAGAAAGTATATAAACATTCCCTATATAGTGTTAGTTAAACCTGGTGTTAGGCTAGGATGACTTAGACTTTTTATTTCCTATACCTACGTGTTTTATGGATTTGTTTTTAATGTGGGTATACATTACTTTTTTAAAAGAAACTTAAAATATTAGCTGTAGGGAGTTTTATGGTAAAATTAGAAATGTATTGGGGCGCCTAGGTGACTCAGTTGGTTGAGCATGCTACCTCAGCTCAGGTCACGATCTCATGGGTCATGGGTTCGAGCCCTGCGTGGGGCTCTGTGCTGATGGCTCAGAGCCAGGAGCCTGCTTCAGATTCTGTATCTCCCTCTCTGTCTGCCCCTCCCCTGCTCTGTCTCTCTCTCTCAAAAATAAGCATTTTTTTTAATTAAAAAAAAAGAAATGTATCACACTGATCCTAGTTTAAGGAGAAAGAAAAACAAAATTGTCATGAGGCCCTTTTCCTTTTTAGAGCCTTAATCCAATAAAATGTCTAGGCCAGCATTTTCCAGTTCACAAAATGCTGTACCCTCACGATGCTCCTTGGAAAAAAGCTGTTAAGTGTTGGGGCAGTACTGACTGTCTGGTATGTTCTCCTCTCGGAGATTTGCAGTGCATGTGATGTGTATACAAGTTCTGGAAAGATTTGCAGATAGGAAACTTGATTGTGTTGAACTAAAAATTTCCAAACACTTTTATTTTACTCGGGCAATGTCTCAAGTATTTATTCTTATCACATGCATTGAGAACCGTGACCTGAAATAATTCTAGAAACCTGTGCTATTCATCTTCTTATCTCTCACTTTTAGTAAGGAATTTCACATATAATAGGTGCTCAGAAAATAGTTGTTACGTTATTAAGTGAAGAAGGAATGAATGTTCTGGTAAAATCTGAACCTCTCCCTCATTTGTTACTACTTGTGTGTGAGTGTGTATGGATGGATGGATGTATATGTATATGTATATGTGTGCATGTTTGCAATTCAGAGATACCTCAAATGGAGAGTGACGTAAATATTAAACTGTCAGTATAGCATATGCGTGTGTGTGTGTGTGTGTGTATTTTTACAATATCTTTGTGTAGCTTTTTACTCTATTTAATATTTGACAGCACTTCCATTAATCACAATAATCCAAAGAATATGCTTATGGGTGTAGTACAAAATTAAATCCCTAAGGTTTTCAGTTACAGCATGGGTTTTTTTCCTATAGACTTAGAAAATATTGTAAGTGTGGTCTTCAGGGACTGAAGAGAAACTTCACTTAGCAAATAAGGAAAGGCCTTCTGCTCTCAAATTGTTTGATAGCAAGAGAAAAATTCACTTCATCTTTGTAGCAGGGAGAAAATAACAACAGACAGCAATTTTTCCTTTCTTTGGGGTAGAAAGAAAATGCATTATTTTGTTAACAATTTGTGTAAACTAATTGGATTTTTCTAAAGATAATGTCTTCAAAGCACTTAGGGGACCATGTTGGCGCACTATTTCTTTCTCCTTCCCCCCATCTTTATATAATAAAGGTTCAGAGAAAGAAAAGACAAATGATATAATCGCAGCAATTTTCTCTCAGAAGATGGATGGATATGCTGAGTGATGTGGCTATTCATTAAGCAGATTCTTCCTCCATGCAGGGAAGGAGTCAAACCAAATCTCACCCAGAGTCCAGAAGGGAGGAAGAGCCCATCCTCAGCCAAGGTCATTGTTCTGCTGTTGCCATCACCTGTATTTACCTTTACTGTGTCCTGACTAGACCTACTCTTTTAGGCATGCTTCTATTTTACCCAAGAATAAATGCAAGCTGAGTCTGTACACACCCAAAGGAGTGTGTGTGTGTGTGTGTGTGTGTGTGTGTGTTTCTCCCGAATGTAGATGAAGAATGGATGGATTGAGTCATAGGCTCTGAAGTGACTACAGTATGTCAGCCCCCAGGTTTAGATGAGCTACCACACAGTAGGAGGAAAAAGCCCTTCAGTGCTCTTGAAATTGATAATATATCTTAGATTAGGGTCAGCAGGCTGGCAGATCATACTTCTCACTGAATAAATGTTGTGTAAATATTCAATAAGTATTTTTTTATCAACTAGGCAAGAACTTTACATCATTTAAGAATGCGTATACTGGCAGGAAAACACCACATTAAGCCTTTTTTATATGGAATGGTAATGAGAAAGGAGCCTCAGAGTAGGGGTAGGATACTGGAGCATTGAGATCTCCCATAAGTTGTCGATTGCAGGTCTCCAGTAAGAGGGTGGATGGAAACAATGATTTTCGTATTCTGTATAGATGTCCCAAAGAGGCCATCGGTGCATCCTGCAAACATAAAGTATATTCTTGTCCATCATAGATGGACAAGGCGAATACCTTCATAGATCAGTTAACAAAAATGATTGGATCCGCCTAGGGGCCAGACATTACAAAATGGTGACAACCGTAGCAGCTCAAGAGCACGTGTCCATCTAGAGGGCACATTGCATCCTTAGCTATGCCCAAAATGGGCTCAGTGTGACCAGATCATCCGAAAGATCAAGGCATGTTGGGAACTTAGAATCTTATGTGTAATTTCCTTATCTTTTAAATGTCAGGTGGGCCAGACTAAACTTGACTCACGGCTATATCCCACCTGTAGGCTGTTAGCGTCTGACCTCAGACAAGATTATCTCCAGCTCCAACATTTTTTGATTTCTAATGAATTTCTCAAATCCTTTTATGCAAGAAGGGTAGAGAAAGGTGAAGGCAGTGGGGCTAAATGGGGGATTTCTATGCACATCTCTCTTGGCTTGCTTTAAAATCATGCCTGCAGTTTTGGCCTCTCCTGACTTATCCCCAACATGCCTAAAGCGTTGAGTCTCTGGGCATTTTGTATACAGCTACTAACTGGTATCCCTGGGAGTCTGATAAACAAAGAGCATTTATATAATGAAGTCAATGGCCTAAAAAGAGGTCTCCTTTGAATCTTAGCTAAAAATAAATTAATTTTCCTTTGGATTAAAGTTTGGCAGAAGGAATAAACTACAAATGTAATGAAACAGAGGTTAGCATCAGGCAGAGTACTATTGCCTATATAAAATGCTGAATTTTAATACTTTATTAAAGTTTTCAAAATGCAGTCTGCAGTCCACTAGTAGGTTATAAATTTATCTTGAAACTCAACATTGTTTTGGGGTTTTTTGGTTTGTTTGTTTTTGTGTTTTGCTGTTCTTCTGCTTTTAAGATCTCATGTGCATTCATTTTGTATATGAATAGTCTACTTATTAGTATACCAACTGAATTATCCTTCTATTAGAATGACATGTAACTAAGGTTTACTGAGCTTTCTTAATTCAGTATTCTATTAAGAAAACTGGCTGCCAGCTCTTGGAAACATTGCAAAGTGTCTGCATGCAAATAATTAGAATTCATGCAATTTGGGGAGGGATAATTTGTTACCAGTGTAACTTGAGTGTTGTTTGAGTTGTTAGTGATTTTCAATTGCTGTGGTCTTTGCTTTTTAATTATAAATTAGCGTTGGTTTAGTTTCATCATTATCAATTAAATTTGCTGTGGCCTGTTTCATTAACCGTATAGTCTGTAATGATGCATATTTGCATGTTTTGGATTTTAGACTTACCAAAGAGTAGACTTTAAGACATTCTTGAATTGTGGTTCAGAAATGAATAACGTATATCCATATTTGAAAACACGTAAATGTAATCACTCTCAAACTATTTCTATGGTGACACTTATATAGTGGCATTGTTTAATACTGCCTGTTAACTTCTATAACAATAGTTCTCAAGATAAGTAACATTTTCGGTTTGTTTTTATAACCACAGGACATCATGTTATAACAAATGAGCATGTTAATAGGCTCATCTTATTTTATAAAAATAATTAGTGATTCCTAAGTGTATCTTTCCAAATATTTATTAACTGAGTATTTTCCCACTGGGAAATGGAAACAGGTTGGAATTGGATATTTCATGTTTTTGATGTACTGTGGGCAGGAAAGTCTGAACACAAATATTTAATGAAGAAGTTGTAACTAGAGAAGCCCTATGTATAACTCTGAATTAAGAAATATGTGGCATGGCAAAAAATAAAAATAAAACTGTTTTTTTTTCTGAAATAAAATGTTAAGTTATAAGACAAGAGAAGGTGCTATGGAAGCTTCTCAGAGGAGGTCTTATTAGGTGAATTGTTTTTGTAGCTTCTTATGTGTTTTCATCTGATGAAAATGCAAGATGCCATGTATCAGACATGTGCTTGAGAAACTAGGTCACTGGGTGAATATTTGTAGGGCAACATTTTTGACAGCTACTCCCAGGATTGTTTAGAAGTAAGAGCAGATTTATGGCATACAAGCTGCCAATCTCCAGCCCTCCGTCTATCACAGGCCCAGGTCATCAATCACAGTGATTATTCCCACAGAGCCAGGATGTGATTTCAGAATCTTTCTCAATCTCTTCGCCAAACACCGCCTATCCATTGATGGTCAGTGGTGCGCAAGTTGGGAGTCTTTGTCGATCTCTGTTGTGGGTTAATTGACTGACCATCTCAAGAATCTGTTTCCTATCCAAAAAAAGTACACGCCATGAAACATTTCATTAAAAAATAAGAACGATGAGCCAAATGGAAATTAAATCAAAATCTAAAGAGCTTCATATGTCTCGTAGCTGCTGTTTAAGATAGTGTGGCATTAGACAATTCTCTCGAATAGTGAGAGTTAAACAAAACTCTCTTTTCATTTCCTCTGGAAGTTTTTCATTCCTTTCTCCATTCTTCTGTATCTCTAGGTCTAAGATGCTGAGTGGTTTATGATATGAGCTCTAATCAAATAGCATGCTGTATGATCAAAAAGCATGAAGCCAATTCTGAGCAGACTGGATTTGGGAAGCTCTCATGGAGGGGGGATTTTGTGTTGGCCTTTGAATGTTGGAAAGGAAGTCAGCTAACAAGAGAGGATCGAGGGTAGCCTGTTCAACTAGAAGGAACAGAACAAGTAAACCTGAAGCAGGTAGTGAGGATGTGGTGGGCTAGGGACTTGGATGGATATTGGCCCTAAACTGGTTGGAGAAACTTTGTATTATTCCAATTAAAGGGAAAGCAAGATTTACTTTTTCTTTGTCACCATTTTATATTCTGAGGGCTGCCTTTTCAATGTACACTGATGACCGCAGTTGGAGAGCTAGGTAAGACGGAAGGAAAGAGTCCCAGTATCTACAATTAAGGTCTCTATGGAAAGCAAATCAGTTAACTACGAAAAACCCAGGCACTGCACTCTGGACAGATTCTCTGAGTCCCCATCGTGAGGCCTTTCACACCTTTGAATTGTTGTTACCTTTGTGTAAGGAAGGCAAAATATGTTACTACTGTTGACTTGAAAAGTCTGGTTGTTATATTAGAGAAAACTGCATATCTCTAAATCAAAATCTGAGGATAAATAATTTTTGATTTTTAACAGACAACCGATGTAATATTCATTTATCAACAAATGTTTGCTGACTGCTTACTAGGTACAGAGCACTATGCTTCCACAGTAACGGTAGTGATGCCGCTTTATTGTCACTGGTTTAACTGTACTTTCCCCACTAGATTGTCAGTTCTGTGAGGGTAGGGAGCCCCCCGCCCCCCGCCCTGGTCTGGCAATGCCTGACACGGTGTCTGCTATGTGGCGAGAGCCAAATAAATAACTGCCGAATGAGTGGATGAATGGATGAATGATGCTAGGAATTTGATGTCTCATTGAATCCTCACAATAAACTTGGGAGGTAGATCATCTTTGCATTGAGCCAATGAAAAATATAAACTGAGTTAACTGATTTATTCAAAGCCATGTGGCTTGGGAGGGCAAATTGAGAATGTTTCCAGCCTCTGAATAACAGCTCAGTTTACTGAGTGTTTGCTGTGGGGAGGTCCTGATACGGGCTGATTCTTAGAATATGACATTTGAACTCTGCCCCAACCCTATGTGGTTGGTGCTGTTACCTCCGTTGTACAAAACACTGCAGAATTGTGCATTATAGTTATAAAGCTGAGAGGAAAACTTAGGTTTGCCACTGACTCGCACTCAGGTAGTCTTTCCATCACAGCCAAGTACTGCTATAGCCCTTAGGAATATCAGGAAGTTAGTCCTGGTTAATTTAAATTACAAAACAAATTTCTGTGTTAAGAGCATTAGGGTAGCTAGGTCACTTAATAATTTTGAGTCTTGTGGCTGAGTAATGCTTTAGTCTCAATTTTGCTGTGCAGTACCCCTGGCTGAAACCGTGTTCTCTTACTGGGTTAACAGCACCTCATTTTCAAATATTTTTTACAGTCTCCTAGTATTTTGTTTTGTTTTGTTTTTGTTTTTAGATTTTGGAGACCCTTTTTGCGCTCCATGTAGCAAAGCAACAACATAGGATAAATCTACATTTATTAGACTCGGTCTTAGTGTAGATTTTCTGTTTCACTTCAAATGAAGTTGTAAATCATTCACACTGGAAAAGAATTCTCCCTAATGGCAGTTTAACTTTTTGATAAGATTTTTTTTTTGGTATTCATCATATTGAGACTTTATAAATTATCTAGAATATTGTAAAGTGGGCTGACCTTTCTGGTAAGTGGTTTGATCATTTGTAGTAGTGTCTTTTTGCTAAAGTATGAAATTTGCTGTCTTTCACATTAAACTTGCTAGATGCATAGCCCAGTAACATGCTAGGTAGAAATTGCTTATATAATCGAATCTGAAGCCTCCCTTTTATTTTTTTTTTCAATTTTTTTTTAACATTTATTTATTTTTGAGACAGGGAAAGACAGAGAATGAACTGGGGAGGGTCAGAGAGAGGGAGACACAGAATCCGAAGCAGGCTCCAGGCTCTGAGCTGTCAGCACAGAGCCTGACGCGGGGCTAGAACTCATGGACCGTGACATCATGACCTGAGCCGAAGTGGGACGCTTAACCGACTGAGCCACCCAGGTGCCCCTGAAGCCTCCCTTTTAAATTCCTCTCATCATCAAAATAAATCTTTGTTCCAAAAATATCCCTGTGGCTAGTGATGGCAGATTCCCGATACAAAGCCCACTCTTCCTATGGTTATACCATTGAAGGGATTGCTAACCAACCCAGATTCAACCTCTGAATCCTTCCAGGTACAATGCTTCAATCACTGAGTTGTTAAAGGAGATACTGATGATTTCAAAAACAACCACAACCTGGGTGCCCAGGTGGCTCAGTCAGTTAAGTGTCTGACTCCTGATTTTGGCTCAGGTGGCTCCATTGGGCTCCATGCTGACAGCGTGCAGCCTGGTTGGGATTCTCTGTCTTCCTCTTCCTCTACCCCCCCCCAACCCCCCCAGGCACACATGCGCTGTCTCTCTTGTGCTCCTGCACATGCACTGATGATCTCTCAGAAAAATAAATAAATAAACATTAGAAAAAAACACAACCGCCCCAAAACAATCATCACTTAGCATATATTATGTCACATTCTGTGCAAAGTGCCTTATATGGATTTATCTGTTTAATTTTAAGATGAAACATATTGTCCATTAATGGTCTAGGCTGTCTTTATATGTAATTTAACTCACCTCTCAAGGTGGGCCATGTTATTCATTTATAAATAATGATTGAAATAATTTAAATAGTCAAGGTAATATATAGCACTTGGAAAGGTTCCCACAACAGGGTAAGTCCCCCTTAAGGCAAGTATAGCATCTCCATACATCTTTGAAAATTGGGTAGAAAGTTGACATGCCTGTAGGTGTTTTACCCCACCTCCCCTCTTTGTTACCAGTTACTCTTGGCACAAGGAACCTATAGAGAGAGGAGCAGTTTGGTGTACAAGGTGAACCAAGGTTTTGCATTCCACCTCTATCATTATTATACTATTAGCTCTAAATATGGGCAAATGAGTGTAGCTCTCCTTGCCTCATCCATAAAATGGGGATCCCTGTTTACAAAATCCCCACTTTGCAGGTTTGCATGAAGAATAGAGTGATGTCTATTCTATACGTGCCATACAGTAGGTATCCAGCATATGGTATCTCATTATATTGTCATGTAAGTATATGAATGTCAATGCAAAGATGGCCGAGAAGAGCTTGATACTAACACGTACCTTGTACAAAAAAGGATGCCCATAGAAATTTTGCAACTTGAATTTACTTTCATTTTATGATCACACCTGAGTCTTTTGTTAATAAAATCTATATACTTAGCACAGTTTAAAGATAGCGATTTTATAGACAATCTCTATGTAATGGGTAGGCATGGGTGCTAAGTCAATATGAACAGGTCAGTACTTAATAGCATCCTTCCTTCCAAAGGCATTTCTCTATGTAGTTACTGATGAAGGTGCTTTAATCCATAAGTTTTGGTAGAGTCTGTGTGATGCCAAATAATAGTGAACTTTGGTTAATTAACTTAAACATCTGGCCAATAACTCATTAGTGGCAAATAGTCTAGAAGTCAGCATTGGTGCTTTGTGATTCTCAGAACGCATTATATCCTTATTATAACTCTATTAAAAGAGCCACTAATCAACTGAAATCTGATACTATTTATCTGTGTTTCCTCCAGTGTTTTTTCTTTCCACTATTTGACTTCTTACAATAACCCATCCCTTCTTTTTCATAGACCCCATCAACCAAAGGAAGAAACCCAAGCATATACTGATAAACACATTAGTACCTAAATGGTCATAGGTTTCATTACATTTATGTGTACTCATACATGTACCTCATATTTTCTATCCTGAATACAAAATTATATCTTTGTGTGTTAAGGATTGCCTGAGCATCATTGTATCTCTTATTTTGAGAATTAGCAAAACAAACCAAAAAAAAAAGAAGTGCCATGGTTAGTGTTTTATGTTTTAAGACACTAGGGAACCCGAGTTAGCATGAGTGGGTAGCCTATAAGGTTAGAGACATGGATTAAAGATAATATAAGAGGATGATAAATTTGCAATTAGTGTTTCAGAGTCTCTTAAGAACTATACCCACCAGGCGAGAGCTCTCAACTGAAGAGGTCAAAGCCTTACAAAAGCCTTGCTCAGTTATTTGATAAAACTTTATTATCTCCTTTTTACTGTCCTCATTAACATACTTCAAAACTGCTGTTAAGTATTTCTAGCAAGCAGAGCACTGAAGTAATTTTACAGCAGTGTAAAGGATTTATTAATTTTAATCTTTTCAGGAGTCTATTTGTATTCAATTGTGACATTAATAGGTTGCCAAAACAAACTAGAGTTAATTGTATTTAATTAAATTGTTGAAAACAAGTAAGGGTAGTTTATTATTATTGTAAGCAGAAGGCTCTATTGATGTACTTGTTTGTGTGAGTAAGACCTTGTGGAAAGTTCTTTCTTCTGGGCATGGTATTATTCGGCAACATAAAGCAGCATAAAAATGCTAATTAAAGAGAGTTGTCATTATAATAGAACATTTGGAAGGGAAGCTTCACATAGTATTTGTTATCTTAAATCCATTGTTAGGTAAGAATACTGGCGTTCTGGCCAAGGCACACATCTCTTTTTACTATGTCCCCTGAGGGGCTCCAAGACCATCTTTCCACCTCCCCTTCCTTCCTTGGAGGAATTGTTTGGTGGTGAGAAGAGTCTAAGATCTGGGTCAAGGCTTCCATGAAAAAAAGGGGCTTCGGATGAGACTTGAAGAAATAAGAAGAAGTGTACCAACAGTTAGGGATGGGGTTTGGGTAGCAAAGAATTCGAGGCAAAGATAACAGCATTGTGAAGGCAGATGCATAATCCGGGGAAGATTGTGCTATCAGGGAAATGGGACTCCTTTGTCATGGATTAATGCATGCAAATACTTTGAAGGCAGCAAGAGACCCAGTGGAAACTTACTTTGGAAGAAAAAATAATAATAATTTAGCCTTAAAAAATTAACTTCTTCATTGTGTCTGATGTATAGATACATTAAATAGATTTTTATTTAGTAGTTACTACGTGCCTGACACTGTGCCAAGAATTCTATTTTATTTCATTAATCTTACACTTATCACTGTGAGATAACTATTCTTGTTGTCTTTTTCCACCAATGAGGGAAATAAAGTTGAGAGAGTTTAAATGACTTGCCCGAAGGGCACTGGTAATAAGTGTGAAGCCAGGATTTGAACTGAGGTAATCTGATTCCAGATCCCACCCTCCTAATGACTATACTACTTGAAATTCTTTGCTTCTGCCACTATTGTTTTCATTGTGATAGACAGTATCTGGAGGAAATCGATGTACCTCACAATAGGCCAGGTGATACTGTGGTAACCAGTCAGCTCCAAATCTCAATCGCACGAAGCAATTTTGTATTTTAGCAAAGTTTATGTCTCACTCATGCTGCTGTTCCCTGAGGTTGGCTAGAAGCTGTGCTCCATGTTATCTTCAATCCCCAATTAAGAGAAGCATCTATTTGAAATAGTACTGTTATCATGGCGGAAAAAAAAGAGACAAGAGTTTTGGAGGTTAAGATCTACAAATCAAGAGTCCAGCCTGAAAGTGGTGCAGGTCACTTCAGCTCACAAGTCATTGGCCAGTCCTGGTACTGTGACTCATCCTGATGGTTAGGGGCTCCAAGGTGCATCCCTACCACGTGCCCAGAAAGTCAAGAGTGGGCAATGTTGGGTGTTTGTAGAGCATGCATGCCAACCATAAGATGCCTTAGTGGTTAGGAGATGATATTTTCTTTGTTGTGGTACTCTTCCACTCCCACATATCCAACCTTACACATCTTATCTCACTATTTGGAGAAGGCTCCAGAAACTTCAGTCCTGCAGTCTATAAGCAAGAGGATAATTCAGTGAGGGAGTCAAAAAAAAAAAAAAAAAGTCAAATCAAAATACAATGTGACACCACCGAGCATCTAGTTTTGTTTTGTTTGTTTACACATAGCTGACTGTTGAGTAAGTGGGTGTTACCAGCCAGCCCCACAGCGGAGTGAATGTGAAATAAACCTTTGAGACAATGAGAGTTCCTGACCTATTCTTCAGCTCAGTCTCTTTCCCCAAGCAAACACCTAAGGCTCTTGCTTGCTCCTTCTCTCCCCTTCCCTCCCTCCATGCTCTCATTTGTAGGAATCTAATCTGTGAGCTGATGTTCAGTTTTAAGAATGGTCACCCATGAATAAAAGGTCAAAGCGTTCACTACTACACTATCTGGGATGCTGTTTTTTTCAGATGAAACTTTTCTAGGGCATATTGAGCAAGTGAGTGATATTTTTATATTTTCCTAGGTATGTTTAATTCTTTTTATTTTCGTTTTCAGCACCCTATCTGTTTCTAGTTGTCGGGCAGAGAAATCAGTTATGGATCAAGTGCATCCATTTGTCATGGATTAATGCATATAAATGCTTTTATGACAGCAAAAGACAAAGGCTTGTAAGGGTGGATGCTGACTTTGAAAAGGAAAAATTAATGAAGCTAGGAAACAGTGATAGCAGAGAACATTGCAGTTTTAGGTGCTAAATGACTTATTTTCAAACCCTAGAAGTACAGTAGTGTTATTCCTCTCCCCCTTCCTTTAATAAAGCATTCTCATAATCCATAGTGACCTCAGCTGAAGAAATGTTGTTTTAGGGTGAATTAGGTTTCCTGAGAGCTGTTTTTTTAAGGAACAAGATTTCTCCTGATTAGCCAAAGAAAAAGTCTGTGTTGATGGGAAGAAAAAGCTGTAATTCTCTATTGTGAATCTGAGGGAAGAAAAGAAAAAAATAGGAAGACTAGCTTGGTCCATCATCACTTTATCTGTCCCGATGTCATTAGCAAGTGTTGCTTTCCCATGGATGGTTCAGGAGGACGGTACTCACCCATCTGGGTTAGGTTTGTGAAACTTGGCTTTCATGGCTGACCTCCCACCTCTTAGAAGTGAGATAAAGCTTAGGCAATTATTTTGTCAAGATTTGAAAGGACTTTCTACATTATCTCCTTGCTACACACACACACACACACACTCTCTCTCTCTCTCTCTCTCTCTCTCCTTCATGTAGTGTTAAAATATTTTAATATCATACCTAAGTAACTTAAGAGTTGGAAATTACTTTAGCAATCATCCAAACCAAGCTGTCATCAGTCACTTTATTTGCCTCAAAATACCCCCTTCCAAGTGGTTGTTGATTCACTGGTTGGATCTTACCACCATATTGACTTGGGGCATGCTGAACTTGGGACTTGTTCTCTGGCCTAATTAAAATTCTTTCAATCATAAAACAGATCTGCTGCTGTCCCCAGACCTCTTCCATTCATAGTTTTCTTGATCTCAGCTCATAGCAATTCCATCCTGTCTGTTCTTCACATCAAAAATCTTGGAATCTCTCTCAGCTCCCTTTCTCCATATCTCACATTCAATCTCAGCAAAACGATCTCTGCTCATTTCAGAATATATCTAGAATCCAACCACATCTTACCACCTCCATTGTTGCTATCCTGGGGCCAAACCCCTGTTTCTCTGAGGTGAATTGTTTCAGAAACCTATGGTGGTGTTACCGAATCCAATTTTGGCTACCCTCACCAGAAAGATCATTAGTCAAAAGATGAGTTTTGATTGAAAAGGATTGGGAGCTTTATTTAGGAGGCCAGCCACTTGAAGAGAAGGCAACTCTTGTCCAAAGACCAACTCCAAGGTTTCTGCCTGGCTCAGGGGCTTTTAAAGGGATTTAGGGGAGTTAATCAGTAAAGAGAGTGTGGTGACCTTCAGCATTTCTCAATCATGTGCAGACTCTATGGGCATTATCTCAGTGCCCGGGAATTGTGCTAGGGGGTGTGGTTCTTGTTTCTTGATATACAGGAGGACTCTGTTCTATCTACAGAGGAGAGCAAGGTCTATAGATATACTAAGGGAGGTCAGTAAAATCATTTCTTTGACCTAAAAGAAAGAAAAACACTTTGCTAGCAAAAATTGCTGGGCTAATCAGAAAGCCAAGGCCGTGTCAAACAGATTTGCTGGCCTCTGGGGCCTGGGAATTTCTGGTCCTTCACTCCTCAAGGCCAGTGGTCTGCAAATCTCAAAGAAAGTAAATTAGTTCTGTTACAGATCAAGGGCCTTAGGTCAGCAAGTAAGGAGTGTGTTAGCTTGTAGCAAGTTAACCCTTAATGCCAGCCCGAGTGTTGTGGCTGTGGGTCTCTTGCTTTCACCTGTGCTGCCTACAGTATACTCTCCACAGAGAAAGCAAGAATGGGTGGAAAGACTGAAAAGTCAGTCAGATCTTTGACTCATCTCTCCAAGACTCTCACTGGTGTCATATTTCTCTAAGGGTTAGAGTCCATGGCCCTACGCAATGTGCCCTCGTCTTCCCCCATTACCTTGGTGACATCTACTGTGCCTTTGTTCCCTCTCCTGAACGCATATTGCCTCTTTGCTGTCCCTTCAAAGATGCACACTTCCATGTTCATTGGCTCTTATCTGCCTATAGTATGCCTCCCCAGATATCTGCAAGATACACATCCTTGCCCCCTTTCAAGTGTCTGCTCAAATATCACCTCCTCTGGGACCGCTCTCTTGACTACTTTATTTATATTCATTTCACCCTCCTCTGAGATCTTTGGATCCCCTAACTCCATGCTACTTTCTGCAAAAGCATTTGTTGCCTTTCAGCATACTGTATCATTCACTTCCTGATTAAATGTAATGTTTGTCTTTCCCTATCAGGATGTAGGTTCCATAAGGGCAGAGATTTTCATCAGGTCTGTTCTCTGATGTATCACAGGGCACCAGAAGGCTCTTAGGAATTATTTGTTGACTGGGGTGCCTGGGTGGCCCAGTCAATTAAGCGTCTGACTCTTGATTTCAGCTCAGGTTATGATCTCATGGTTCTGAGTTCAAGCCCCACATCAGGCTCTGTGCTGACAGCGCTGAGTGTCTTGGGATTCTCTTTCTCCCCCTCTCTCTCTGCCCCTCCCCTGCTGGCATTCTCTCCCTTTCTCTCTATCTCAAAGTAAATGAGTAAAAAAAGAAAAGAAATATTTGTTGACTGACTGACTGAATGAATGAATGAATAAAAGAAATTTTAGGACTTCATGAGATAGAGACCATTTCCTCTTCTCCCCATCAAATGTTACACAATAAATATTCATATCTTTCCCCCACAGCCTTCAGGTCTCCACCAAAAATGAAATTGTTTTCTAGTTTCAATAGTCTGTACCCCTGGCATGACTCTGTGGGCCATGGCAGTGAGCATGGGGGTTGGCCTGAAGCCAATAGCCCATGGGAAGACCCTGTGACAATATCCTGAGAAAGTAAGAACTTTCATTACCGTTTTTTTTTTTTTCAAGTCAGGAAAAAGTTCAGAGAGATTATGGAAATTGCCCAGTGTCACACAGCTAGTAAATGACAGAGCTGGGATTCAAATCCAGCCAGTCTGAATCTATAGCTTGTGCTCCTAACCACTGTTTTATCCTCTCATGTGTATGTACCTTGACTCTGGAAAGGGGTACACAGTTATCTTGTGATGTCATTCATAAGGCAAATTAATAACATTCTCAGGCGGCGCCTGGGTGGCTCAGTCGGTTAAGCGCCCGACTTCGGCTCAGGTCATGATCTTGCGGTTTGTGAGTTCGAGCCCCACGTTGAGCTCTGTGCTGACAGCTCGGAGCCTGGAGCCTGCTTCAGATTCTGTGTCCCCCTCTCTCTCTGCTGCACCCCTGCTTGTGCTCTTTCTCTCTTTGTCGTGCAGAAATGAATAAACATTAAAAAAATTAAAAAAAAAATTCTCAGACCCCATAGAAGGCACTTTCTTATATTTCCTCTGAGACATGGAAAGTTTGCTACCTTTTGTGGTAGTGTGTTTCAATACCGGAGAAGCTAAAAAATACTAGCTAGATTTCTACCCCCTGATACTTGGTAGAATCCTGAGGAAATTGGGACTGGGGAAGAATATCCAGATTGTTTTAAACCTGATGGTGGGAGCAGAGCAAGCTCATTGTGTCTTCCATAGAAGAGCCTTTCAGATGCAAAGATATCTTAATACGTTTCCTTTGGACATCCCTTTTCCAGGCTAGTTGATTGTCACATGAAATGGTTCAGTTGTGGACTGGAACAGGTCTATCAGTTGTAGAACCCCAATTTTTATTTAAATAGCCCAAGGTCACAATAGTTATTTTAGCATCTCTACCACCCTGCCAACTTAGATTTGAGTTTATCATCAGTAACCCCGCCCCAGGTCCCTTTCACACATGCTGCAGTGAAGACACATCTTCTCAAGTCTCTGTTTTCACAGCTGGCTACGTGAACTCAAGTGTGGCCTTTAAATTTGTCCCTGTGACTTTCCGTCTTATTAGATTTCAGCCTTTATGTCATGTTACTGGAAACTTTAAACATTCCAGGTCTCTCATCGGATATATTCATTAGACTTACAAGCTTAATGTTTTTGAATGAATAGAGCAATCTATCAATTAAATATTAAAAGTTAATTTCTGAACATGGATGGAGCACTACCACATTCCAGGAATGGTAGTCGTATGCCAACATTGCATCATTTTGTGCATTAAAGAAGATCTTCTTCCATATGTGACCTAAGAGATGGAAATTTCAGGAAAAATATTATTTGAACAGATAGTCAACCTCTGATAGTTTGTTTTAGAGAAATGGGATGTCATAGCAATATAATGAGAGGCACATATAGAATTTAACATATTCCAGTAGCCGCATTTTAAAACATTAAAAAAAAAACAGGTGAAATGGATTTTAATAACATTTTTACCCAGCATATCCAAAATATTATTTTATTGGTTTCCTGTAACTGCTGTAACAATTACCACAAACTGGGTTACTTAACACAATAGAAATTTACCATCTCACGGATCTGGAGACCAGATGTTCACAACCCAGGTGCATGCAGGGCCACGCTCTGTGGTTTCTCTGGAGAATTTTTTGCCTCTTTCAGCTTCTCCTGGCTGTTGGTGTTCCTTGACTTGTGACCACACCACTCCTGTCTTTGTTTCTTTACGTTACTTCGTCTTCTGCCTGCCAAATCTCTCTTGGCTCCAGTCTTAAAAGGGCACCTGTCATTGGAATTAGGGCCCACCACCAGGATAATCCAGGGTACGTGCCTCATTTGGAGATCCCCCCACTCCTTTTTTTTCCTCTCAAAAATCGCATTAAATCATTCCTCTCAAAAATCGTTCTTAATCGCATTTGTTTTGCAGATAAAGTAATATTCACAAATTCTGGGGATGAGGACAGGACCTATCTTTTGAGGAGGGGACATCATTCAGCCCACCTCCATGATCATGCCAGTATGTAATCAATAAAACGAACTGTTAATGAGATCTTTTACATTCTTTTTTTTTCTGTACTAAATTTCTTAAATCTGGTACGCGTTTTATGCTTACAGCACATCTCAATTCGGACACCAAATTTTCATTGGACATTATTGATCTCTATTTAGAGTTTGTAAAATTTAAAGTCGAAAAAAGTTGATTCACATACTTGAGTTCTTCCAAGCATATTTCAAAGTTTTCCGGTGAGAAATCAAATATTAGTTTTAAAATTTGAACTAAATGAAATAAACAAACGAAAAATTTGTTTCCTTACATTTCAAGCTTAGTCGCCAAATGTAGCGAGTGGGTGCTGTGTTGTACATTGCAGTGATAACACTTCAGTTATTACAATTTAATAATAATATATAATAGTGACATATGCCATTATATATTGCTGACTTAGCCATAAGTGACATTAAGTGTTGTCATTTGTGGTGCGAGTATTTTTGAGCCCCTAAAGTGTGTCGGGACCTGAGAATATGGTGATAAACAAGATAGACAGGACTCCCTGCCTCTCATGGAGGAATGTGTCTGAACTCGTATTGGTGTTCTTCCCTTGCCCATGCCCCATGAGTCAGATGTTTGTATGGATGATAAATAAGGGAACCGATGAGAAAATACATCTGAAGAGAGTTGTATTTGGCCCAAGAAGCCAGTTTATTTGAAATTTCAGTGCTTAGAACCTCAGCGGAACTTTGATTTCGGGTTTTCATCCAACATGATCTGAATGTCCTTCTGAGTTCCTCTAATTAACTTCTCTTTAGGACGTTAACTTGATGTTTTGTAAAATGAAGAAATAAGAGAATATATTTAAAATGTCAAGAGAGTGACTATAACTGGAAATAAAGTGAATAGCATTATTAATAATGGCAAACAGTAATGTCACATCAGTAAAACAAGTTATAAAGACAAAACAAGTTCATACTTGTTTTTTTTAACCAGAACACAACTTAATGGAGTCTTAAGCCATATATCTTTTAAATAGTGCATTTTGCCTGAGAGGTTTACCAAATAAGATGCCAATTATTTGCTCTTAATAGCAATCCTAGGCTGAAATGTACCCTTCTTAGGAAGGGAAAGGATGTCCCCTTTTTAGTGGTTTTAAAAAGACCACAAGTCAGCTCATATATTACATTATAGCAGCTTAGATTCAATACCAGAAAGAACTACACCAACAAAAAATACTGTGGCTGTGGAGATGGTTAAGCTACTCAAACGTGCTGCTAATATTGGGCTGGCAAGCATCAGTTCTAATCTTTGGAACTGTTTTCTCTACCAGCTCAGAAGTTCCCATCCAGAACCAATGCTCAGCAAATTTTTAAGAAAAACAGCACAAAACAAAACAAAAAACCCCAACCCTTATTTAAAAGTAGAAACTAGCAGCTCTCCGGAATATTTTAATACAATCATTTTTGGAAGAAGATAAATATTCAGTACAGATTGGGGCCTGCAGTTATCCATATCGAGAAACTGACGTTGAAGTAATTTTCTAGTGGGATAGCCAGTGACCAATTTCTTGTCCTATCTCATTCTGATTTCATTCCTCCAATATTTACGTGGTGCTGTGCTAGAACTGGTGTGCCATAAAAGAAGATGAGTAAAAGATCTTTTCACCAAAGGTCTTATGATGTAGTGGGCAATGCCTAAAGAATGAACAATAAGATCAGGCAAAGAGAAGTAATTGTTGAATAAAGGTATGAGGAAGAGAGAAGAATAATGACACTACCTGGTGTTGGGGGGAGAGCTCATTCTTGGAGTAGATGCAGTGGAAGTGAGCCAGGAAGAAAGATCACAATAATAATTCCATTTGTCAAGTTGTTAATGTCTGGATGGGCTTGCCATAAATCCCAAAGCCTTGTATAGGGTAACTAATCATTCAAAAGAGTAGTGAATAAATGAGACATGTGATCTGAAAAGTTTTATTGATAAAGACACTTTAGGCGTCATTGTGTAAACATCCATTCTGAATAATGCAGAACGATAGTATTTTTGTGAGAGGGTTGGTTTCGATGACTTGTGCCTTCTGTTAGATTTCCCGTGGACTCTATTTTCAGTTCTAATCTAAATACTGCTTGGGTCATATCCTATTGTGATAAACTACGCCAGAATCGAAGAGCCATGGTGTTCATTCTTAATCTCTAAATTATACCTATTTGTATTTTCTTATAGATTTTCCTTCTCTAAGCTGTAGGGTTTATTTACTCATTGCACACACTAAAAATTGAGTCTTGGTATTTTTCTCTCTCAGAGATTTCATTGTGTTTGGAATCTTAAGCCTCATGCAGGTACCCTTGACATCTTTTCGGATTGATTTTGGGTTTGGGCAGCCTCGTCTTTGTAGAACAAAGCAAGAGCTTCTTCAGTCTGTATCTGAGGTTCACTAGTTGAAGCTCTCAAAATTATTTTGAATTTTTACAGTGCTTGAGAAGGTAAACAAATGCTCTCTCTCTCTCTAGGTGAGCAAGTGCACTAAAATACCAAGAAGAGATATGCATACAGATGTGCTAAAATTATCAAATGATGGCAGATTTAGTTGACTGTTGTTTTGACCTCTTATTCTTCATCTATCCCTCCTTCTGTCCCTCGCCCCATCGAAGTTGTAGACATATAGCTCTGCCCCCAAAAGCCCATATTATCCTATGAATACACATAAATCAAATACTAATTCATTGGCAAAAGTTTTAGAAGGTAACATAGGGCTTTGCTGACCTACCTTTGTAGCGCTAAGACAAAAGTAATTGCACCTTATAACATGGAGTGAGACTTCGCTAAAATCCTCCTTTTCGGTGTAGTCCTCCCAATAGTCACCTGTGTCCTTGTCCATGTTTTTCCAAACCCTCCTCTCACCGTCACCTGGTCCGCTTCCCTCCCCACACGTCCCTGTCCTCCCTTGCCTTGCTTCACCTGTCCCAGACTCCTCTGCTATTTGCTTCAGGGAAACCCTAAACCGTTTCTCAGGTACAGAAATCTGTTCCTCTTCAGTTTAGCCCTCATAACCTCCTGCCCATTGAAGGAAAAGGATCTTTCTTAGGACCGGCATACCTGAGGACTTGGGGGATGTTAACACTTAATGAATCACTGGCTCTGCTGCACTTCTGTCCTTACCTCTTCACCCTTATTCCTTCTTTCTTCCCCTCCAGATTCCTCATTCCATCTCTTGCCCTTTCTGTGTGTGATAGCTTTTCATTTCTCCCAAAACTAAGCCAGAGGAAAGAACATTTATATGTATGATTATATAGTTGACGCAAAAAATATGTACTGCGTATATAAGTATTTATAAATACTAAATATATATACTAATACACATAATTATGTATATGTAATTACATATAATACTAAATGTATATGTATTTGATACTAAATATACATACTTAACAGTCATTTAGGAAGGTCATGCCTGGTTGTGGAACACTTTTATGATAATGAAAAGGTGACTAAATTGCCTTCGATGTTCGGCAAAAATAGATAACCTCTCTTGTAATTTTCCACATTTTCCATTGACCTAGTTGCTGTTTGATTGTATGAAATCGGGGACTCATCCATTTTTCTATGTCTGAGCTTTCATACCCACTTCCTTTCTGCCAACTTGCTCAGCTGTTCCAATCTTCACCTTCTCTCTGTCCTCACAGTTGGGGACTGTACTTTTACTTTCAACACCTGACATATCTGGAACAATCTATCTCAAAGTCATTCAACTTTATATTTTTCCTTTAGGAGCATAGGATTACTCGCGGCTTATTTTTAATTTTTGTTGTTGTTGTTGTGGCATGCGTGTGTTTTTTTAAGGCATTCACAATGCAAGTATTTAGCTTCTGACATTGATATTGACTTTGCATAATATGTTAGATGTTTCTCTTTTAAAAAAGAACATTCTCCATCCAATTTTAATACTCCGTCTGATAGTATGGTACTTTTGTATGCATATAAGCCAATAGTAAAAAAAAAAAATTTAAATAGGCCTCATTTATTCTTTACTGGAGAAATAATATATTTCCCTGTCAAACAACCTTACAGAACAGGTTTTTTAAAGAATGTTTATTTATTTTGAGAGACAGACAGAAAGTGTGAGTGGAGGAGGGACACAGAGAGAGAGACACAGAGTCCAAAGTAGGCTCCAGGCTCTGAGCTGTCAGAGCAGAGCCCTACGCAGGGCAGGGCTTGAACCCACAAACTGTAAGATCATGACCTGAGCTGAAGTCAGACGCTTAACTGACTGATTCTTCCAGGCACCCCTGTCAAAAAATCTTTATTAGTGGAGATCTCTACTGGTGTCTAAATGCTAGAAATATAATTTACAATCTCAATGGGGTTAGACTAGATGGACAAGTAGACATTATGTTTGGGTTTCCAATTGCACCTTTCAGTTTTAAGTTACATGTACTTTTCATATCAACCCTTTAACAGCAAGGTGGATAGGTAACAGTATCACTATGAACCAAATGAGAAATGACCACACTAACAAGGAGCAAAGCAATGTACTCAGGAGCAAAAACAGTCATTGTGACCTCTCACCTTTGACCTATAAACTAGACACAGTGGTGACTTTTGTAGGTATAGCACTATGTGCTAACCCATACCTCCCTGTAGTGCACATGACCTAATTTATAAATGGAGCCAAGTAAATAGTAGCTTGGATTTGTAGCAGAAATAAGGCCATGTGATTTTAGCATCAAAGACTTACATCCCTTAGAATACTTCCTTCACTTGATATATGATGATATTAATTGTAATAATGATAATCAACTTAAGAGTAGTAATAGTTAATATGCAACATGGATCATGATCATGTTCTGGTATTCTGGGCACTATTCTAATCTCTGTACTTGTGTACATCCATTTAATCTTCACCAATCTTGGTACTTCAAGGCACTCACGTTATTCATCCCATTTGACATAATAGGATCCTGCAACACGGTTTTCCATACCTTGCCCAGCAGCATCACATGCCTGGTACTTGAGGGGTGGGCAGTGGGATTTGAGCCCAAGCAGTTGATCCCAGACCCCCAGCTCTTAAAGATGACCTTGAACTGGCCTATTGCAGAAAGCCTAAAAGGGTTGCTTGACAAAGTTGCTCCTTTCTGCTTTTCGTTCTTGTGTTCCTGGGACTGGAGAATGAGAAAGTCACTATTATCATTGCATGTCTCTGGTGAGTACAGATGCTTTATGTTCTAGGGTGCAAGGCCCAAAGCACTTCCGTCCCTGTGCACATGACAGCTTGGAGGTGAGAGAAACTGGGAGCACTATAGATTGATAAAGACAGGAGTACTGGGATGAATGTTTGAACACGTAGGCGGGCAAATATCTGACACTGTCGTAGAAAGGGGAAATAAAAAATCTACACTCCAGAGTAGGTATATCATCTATTCATTATGGTTTACACATCCATCTGTATGGTGGTACCCAGGTTGGAGGCATCTTAAGGTTTAATCACAAATCCTTTTTCTTTCGATTTGAAGATTATGCCTCTGGGTCAGCCATTCAACATATACAGATAAACCTGCTTATACAGTGGATTTGGGCATTCCCTCTGTTCACAATGACATTAGCTTGACTTGTGTGTGTGTGTGTGTGTGTTTTAATTATAATTCCCTTCTCAGATCTTGTCTCATCTCAGATAGATTTTAAGAAAACAAGCATCCCTTGGATTTGTCATCTGAACTCAGACTTTTCTTTCCAGAGATTTGTGGTCCAGTCTAGCCTACTTGCCATGTTGAGACATCCTCACTTAGCACAAAGCTTCTATTGCCTTTAGAATCATGCTCCCTGTTCTGAAACCCCAGACTCCCTATGTATGTGATGTCTTTGCAATTTTCCTTGAATGAAGAATTTCATATATTTGGTAAAAAGAACCCTTCCACTGTAATTACATCATTACTACCACTAACTCCTTTTATCATTTTATATGTAAGTTTTGTATACCTGTTTACAAGTCCCACCTTCTCTTTCCAAGCATCCCAGTTCCTCTGATTAGAATGACAAAACAAAAACAGAAACAAAAGCAAAAAAACCTGGCAACATCAAGTGCTGGTGAGGCTGTGAAGCAACTGTATGGCAACAAAAACTGGCACAGTTTCTTCAGAAAACGGTTTCGCAGTTTTGTACAAAATGAAACGTTCACTTTCTATATGACACAGCAATCTGACTTCTGAGTATTTGCCCAAGAGAGATGAAACTCGTGTTCACCCAAAACCCATACATGAGCATTTCTACAAGTTCTCTTTACAATCATTAACAAGGGAACAATGCTCTAAATGCCCTTTAACGAATGAGACGACACAAACCACACTGTGGTACGTATGCGCAATGACAATAGTATCGTGCATCACGCTAAATGAAGGAAGTAAGACACAAAAGACACCATCCTGTAGGATCCCATTTATAGGAACTCCTGGAAAAGGCAAAATTATAGAGACAGAAAACTGATCACTAGTGTCCGGGGCTAGGGTTGGGGGATAGGGGTGGACCACAAAGTGGCCGCATGAGGAAATTTGGGGGGACTAATGGAAATGTTCGCATATTGTGATAGTGGTGATAGTTACATGACTGTATGAACTTGTCAAAACTAGAACAGTTCGCCCGAAAGGATGAGTTTTACTGAAAGTAAATTTAAAAATAATGAATCAAAGTGTAAAAAGGAAAGATATCCTGGCGTATTTATAGATTGATAGGATGATTTGTATGACATCCTGGAGCCTGTCACCTCTTTGTTTGAACCTTCTCTCTTTAAGTTGGGTAAAAATCTATGCGTCTACCAACTGGAGGGTGTGACACTATTTGGTTGTAGCTGACATTCAGGTAGGTAGGGCCTGGTAAATTCCCGCAAGGTCAGGCTAGCTGTACAAGTATTGGTGAAGAGGGACCATTTACCTTTATTCTCCTCATCTATCTGCTCTGCCCCCAAATCTTAGCCCTTTTCTCCCAACTAAATGTTAGAGCATGAAGTCTGCTTTGCAGATTTCCAAAAAGGTATTGACTTTTAGCACAATCCTTCTAGTTCCTCAAGGGTTTCCAGAAATCCAGGAAATTATTTCACAAAACCGCGTCTTAGATAAGAAGAACCCAGTCTGTTGCCACTTCAAAATCAACGGGATTTTTATTGCTCTCCTGTCATATTGAATTTCCTCTTTATCTTTTCATTTGTGCAATCATTCATTTATTTACCACTTACCTAGCACCACTAAGTGCCAAGTCCTGGGCCAGGAACTTAGGAAGTAGAACCAAGTCCTACCCTCTGGAGTCCATAGTCAGGTGAAGCAGACAGACGTGTAACTGATGGCAGTAAATTGCATGGAATGGTGAGGGGCAGTGGTTAATTTCTTGCTGGGGGAGGTCAGGGAAGAATGAAAAGAAATCATGGTAGCTACACTCAGTCTTGAATGATGAATACATTTTTTTCCAGGCAGAGAATGATGGGAGAAGGGCACTCCAGGCAGAGAGAAAAGTATGTTCCAGGAAAGGCAAGTTGTGCAGAATTGCTAGACGGTGACATATAAAGGTGCTTGTGTCTGCGGATGACACCAGAGATTTGAGGGCCAAATTTGCAAGGTCTTGGATATTATGCTTAGGAATTCATATTTCAATTTTGCAAGCCTGTGATGATGGGTAACCCACAAGCCACAGGCCCCATATAACTCTATCAAAGCCCACTATCTAGTTTTCTGGTTGAAAGATTAGAGAGCTACCCTCACGGTGCTTTTCACAAACGTCTAGGTATTAACTTTCTCTGTGTAAATGGCAGCTTCAATCTTTCCCAATGACATTCATCTATTCAATAAAGCAGGTAATCCATTTTGGAAGAATATACAATACATGCATGGGATTTGGTAAAACTATTTTCAGTTTTAGTGGGAAAAAACCCAGCCTGTAAATATTCTAATCTTTTCCTGTGGTAGGTGGAAGGGATCCTTTTAAATGGTTTTCAGAGAAGAGACACAGTGAGATTTGCATTTTAGAAAGATCGCCCCAGAGGCAATGTGGAGAGGGAGTCTGTAGCAAGATATATTTTACAGCTCTGGAGTCTCAATTTAAGCAAATCCTTTTTTAAACATCTTATGGCCAGATAGGACAGAGGAAGAAAACATATCCTTGCTGTGTACCATTCTGTGCAAGTAGGCATGCAATCCCCATAAAAATATGTGGTCTCTCTCCTCCTCTCTGACACAGACGAATAAGGAAAAGAAACACAAAGAAAACCACAAAGAACCTTTCCATATAATTGCATAAAAGCCTGATGTCACTTGAATTATTATATTATACATGACTGTCAACTGATTGTGCCATTAACAGACCACAGGAGCAGCATTAGGAAATTCCAGAGCAATGCTGAATTTTGCCTACAGTATATTTAGCTTAATGTACTCTTGTTTTGCCTTGTGGAATACTTTACCATATTTTATCATAATTTTAAAGACTGTCATTGTCACATTTAAGAACAATAGATCATGGAGTCTGAAAAGTCTTCCTTATGCCTTTTTAATGAGTCACTTTGGGAAGGTGATGGGAAAGAATGGATTTAGAAAATTGAGACAAGTAATTAAAATCTTTTGAAAACCGAAGTTTTGTGTCACATTAATCTTCCCTTAAGGTTGGGAAGGTCTAATTTCAGTACAACCAATAGAGAGTTCTCTACTGAGCTCAGTGTAACAACTTAGGTCATACTTTGCTTTATCAGTCCTCTGTTCTGGACTAGAAGCCCTAGGAGCCCAGGGGCATGTCTCTCTCAGCTGAATGCATAGGATTTGGCACAGAGCATGGATTCCAGCAGAAATACAGCAAGTGGCAATTGCAGGAATGACCGGGATCAGGATGGCTGCAGTACTGACCTAACCACTGAGTGGTTCAAAACACTGATGAGATGAGGAAGGGTAAGCTAGAAACTGATGTGGGTCAGATGGAGATTGGTCAAATAGGAGTTACAAGTCATTTTAGAGGCCATCTCTTAAAAAAAAAATTAAGAACTACACAACAGTCAATGCTTGCAGGAGAACGTTTACATTAAATGTGGAAAAATAAACACCTCTAGTTTCTTGCAGACTTTAACCAAGATGGTTTTGAATGAATGTCACTGCCCTAAGATTGTTACTGTTACCGTTTCATTATATAAGCTCCTATCTTCTTTACACTGACTCAATATATTTCTTTTCGCACTTGTTTTTATGAAAATGAGATACTAGGAGCACAGAGGTGGCTCACACAGTTAAGTGTCTGACTCTTGATTTCGCCTCAGGTCATGATCTCGTGGTTTGTGAGACTGAGCCCCGCTTCTGGCTTTGTGCTGACAGCGCAGAGCCTGCTTGGGATTCTCTCTCTCCCTCTGTGCCCCTCCCCCGCTCCCATGGGGACACGGGCCTACACGCACTCTCTTTCCCTCAAATTAAATAAAGAAACTTAAAAAAAAAGAAAATGGGACACTATTGTACCTACTGGTTTGTGGCCTATTTTTTCTACTGATTTGTCACAAGTATCTGTATTTTAACTCACATACAACTCATACTGTACAAGATTCTGCGTTAGTGTCTTCCTTCTTCACCAGACTATAAACTCTAGGTGGACAAGAATTATGCCTCCCTTGTCCTCAGCTCTGTAACCACACCCTGCATTGGTTGATTGCTGACTACTCTTTTGTTTGTACTATTTGCATGGTTTCTTACCTTTGGAATATGCCATCATTCATTTATTTTAATCTTCTATTATTGGTCTTAAAATTGTTTAAATGTTTATTATAATGTTCTTTTAATGCTTATTTATTTATGTTGAGATAGGGAGAGAGTGGGGGCGGGGCTGGACAGAGATGGAGAGAGAGCATTCTGAGCAGGCTCCACATTGTCAGCACAGAGCCCTATGTGGAGCTTGAACCCAATGACTGTGAGATCATGACCTGAGCCAAGCCACTTAACCGAGTGAGCCACCCAGGCACCCCTAAATATTTATTTTAATTCCAGTGTAATTAACATACAGTGTAATAGTAATTTCAGGTGTACAATATGGTGATTCAACACTTCCATACATCACCCGGTGCTCATAACAAGTGCCTCCTTAATCCCCATCACCTGTTTCACCCATCCCTCTACCCATTTCCCCTCTGGTAACCACCTGTTTGTTCTCTACAGTTAATAGTCTGTTTCTTGACTGGTGTCTCTCTCTCTCTTATTTTTTACCTTTGCTTGTCTGTTTTCTTCCTTAAATGCCACACACGAGTAGAATCTTAACGGTATTTGTCTTTCTCCGTAGAGGCTTAAACTTGTTTCTGAGTCTCAAACTTTTAATGTTTTTCACAGGAGCATCGATGAGTGATTTCACTCCTATTAATATTAGAAATTATGCCTACAAGATAATACATAGATATATTTACCATGTAAAAATGGAAACATTACAAATAAGGCCCAAGTACTCTTTATCAAACACATTTCCTTGAAGGGAGGGTCCTAGTTATTGGTGGATTTGAATTTTTCTCATCATTTTCTCAGCCTTTCCATGATATATATGAATTCATAAAAGTATATACTATCAGTTTGTGTGTATATATTTTATTTAACTTAAACAATGTTATTGTTACTATTCTACATATCTCTGCCCACTCAGTGATTATGTTGGATTTCATCTTACAGATACACAATGATGGGCAATTCATTTTTCTTTCCTCTTCCTCCTCCTCCCCCTCCCCCTTCTTCTTCTTCTTCTTCTTCTTCTTTTTCTTCTTCTTCTTCTTCTTCTTCTTCTTCTTCTTCTTCTTCTTCTTCTTCTTCTTCTTCTAGTGATCTCTACATCCAGTGTGAGGCTTGAGCTCATTACCCCAAGATTAAGAGTTGCCTGCTCTGCTGATCAACCCAGCCATCTGCCCCCTCTTTCTAATTATTTTAAACAAGGTTTTGGTGAACAGTTGGATTTCTCCAGATGAAGACCTTGAAACAAGGATTAAGGTCAGATAGTTCACTTGGAGGTGATTGGTGATCTTAGGAGAGACCAGTATGAGAGTGGGGAAATAAGACTGGAAAGGGAGGGGAGCCAACGGTATTGCTCCCATAAGCGTTGCTTGGGATCATTGCTTGGGACAAGTGGGACTCAGTCCCCTTGGGGCCTTCTGGGGGTTGTGTAGAACATGCCTCAGAGAAATCCTATTTGAGGTAGGACTCCACCAACTTCAGTTTATCATTGGCTATGGGTTAATCTCGGAGTACTGACTCCAGAGCACTTCTGACTTGTCCTGTGATTGGGCTGAGCATGCCTTTGCATTCATGTCCACAGCAAGTTCTCAATCTAGTGCTCACCGTAGGAAGCTCTGGGTGTTCGGGAGCAGTGTTTTTAGAAAGGATGTGGGCAGGACGTGGAGACCACCTGCTACGGCATCCTTGTGCCACCTTCTTGTGCATTTGTGTTTATGCTTCAATAAGTATTTTTGAGAAACAATGTCAAATTATTCTTTTAACACTTTTACCTGGACCCTGCGTCTTGGTTCTGTGTTTTCTTGTGAAAAACGCTTATTGCAAGGCAACGTTGCTCACCTTCTCTGTGGTTCAGTTCCGCAAAGCTGTTTTTATCCCTTTTTAGCTTCCTCTCCTGCTGAGTCAGCCATTCACTTTAATTATCTTGAAACACTCTTTGGCTCTCCTGATACACAACCCAACTCTTTAACATTCTCCCACGGGAGGTTCATGGCTCCTCTAGGTGGGTTTCAAGTGAATTGAGTCAAGAAACTCAGTCACTGCTTTAATGACTCTGAAGCTGAATGCAACCTGTGTGTCCAAGAAAATGTCTTTTATAGCACTAAGCAGGATGTAATTTTTGCTGGTGTCCCAATGGTGGATGAATGATTTATCCAGAGCTACCACAGCTTTATTTTGAAAACAGTGTTATGCTTTCCTCGTGTCCAGTGGCTCACAAGGTGTGGTCATTATACCCACAGCATCTGTATCACCTGGGAGTTTGTTCAAGGTGCACAGTCTTGGACCCTCCCTCCTCCACATCTACCAAGTCAGAATCTCTGGGATGGGACTTAGCAATATGTTTTAACAAGCTTTCCAGGAGATTTTGATGAGCGCGAAAGTTTCAGAACCATAGTTGTTGTCATTTACCATTTACATTTGTCCAAGTGTCTGTGCCAAATTAATTTGTATAAGAGGAAAGTTCATTTTGTTTTCTGAGGAGAATAGCAAATTCCTACCCTTCTTAACAACTTTTTTTCCCCTTTAGTAGCACATCCCTAATGAAGATTTCAGTGCCCTCAACCTCTGCACATTTATGGATTATGCAAATTCAGAAATTATTTTGAAACTCATATTAAGTCAATGCCTCTGTTTCTTCCAATACATCAAGGATTATTGCAATCATACAAATTGATTATTTCATGATTATATTTTTTAAAGCATTTTCACAAAATGAATGGTAACATTTGCAAGTATTATGGCTGGGAATTAAAAAGGCATGTGCTTCACTATAAAGAAATCTGTAATTCAAAACCAAAAAACTTTTATTCCAGTACCTCTTTCTCCCCTCCATCCTGTGTTGTTGTTCATATTCCCAAAAGTGCCTTGTTGAGGTTCTTTTTACATAAAACATACCCTCTTTGCTTGTGAAAGAATCCGGCTAAAAAATATTGAAACTAACTTACTTGGTTTGCCAAAATTCAGTTTGTCTGCTCTCCAAGAATTTATACATGGGTTAAAGTCAGAGAACACACATATATGCCCTTGAGTTGTCTGGAAACATTCGTAATGAGAACCTGAAGCCGCCCATATAGGTTATTTCATGCATCTTTGCTGTATCCCTGTGAAGTACACATTTTTTGTCTCCCATTTTCCCTCTAGGAATAACCTAAATGTGGGGAGGTCCAGAAAATGAACCTGGATTGAAAAGCTTTGGAACTTAACACTTTGCTGGTTTCATCATTCATTCTTTGAAAAACAGGTGTCGACTGTCTACTGTGTTGGGCATTCTGCTAGGTGCTGGGGCTGTGTGGAGAAATAGGACAGACACAGGCCAGCTCCCAGTCCAAAGTGGGCAAAAAAACCATAGTCTCTTCTCTACAGACCAATGTTTTCCCACCATTTTACAAGCACTTAATCCATTGATTCAAAATGCTTCTTATCTAGAAGTTCAACATCTAAAAGATAAAATTTGAGTTACTCTGGTGAAAGGCAGTTCACCTTGGATAGTAAACCCAACTTGTGGTCCATTGAATGCAGGCATGAGTCTGAATCTTCCAGCCCAGCTCTGGATCTTACACGTAGCATGGTTTGAAAACTAATGACCTAGACTGGAGGTTGTAAACATTTATCACAGAGAGGTTTTGCTGGATGCCCTCAGTATTGTAATCATATTGAAAACATTTTAATTACTTGCCAATATTATAAAAATTCAGAAAAAAAGCTAGAGTTGTAGCCTCTCTGAGAGAATTGGCAGATCTGGCTACAGGGAGCCTTCATTTCCCCATGATTGTCTGGAATTCACTACAGACCACACCATCCCCAGTTTTATGGCTGCTCTTCTCTTACTCTATTCTATTTCACCTACTGTGAACCTATGGGATGTTCTGCTTATCGCCTTAACTTCTTGTCTGAGAACCTAAGCAACATGTATTTTTCATGCATGTTTGAGATAGTAATAATCCTTCACGTTGGTATAGTGATTACATTTCTCTGACTTTATGCAGAGCAAATACTGTTTTCAATTTTGATTAATGGGAACATTGATTTTTACGTATTTATATTTAAATGGAGTACTAGCTGTACTTGTGCATAACCTAGATATCTGCGTATTTATTTAATCAGCACATCTCTTAGAAGAATACTGTTTTTCTCCTGTTTTACACATGAGAGGCACAGAGGCTGGTGACTCTGGTTCAGGTCCCTGAAACTTCAGGAGTACATTAATTTCCACTTCAGTAACCACTTACATTGTGCTGTTCTGCATTTATGTGTTAACAGGAGAGTGCTGTGTTTTCTGTAAAAACAACCAAACAAAAACAGAAACAAAAAAAACTAGCAGGTTCTGACTTTTGCCAACCAATTGCTGCGTGACTCGGGTATTAACTAGCTGGAAGGGGAAGGTGGTGATGGTGGAAGGTGAGAAGGAACTGATAAAACTGTCTTCTCAAAAGGGGTTGGGTGGTTGGCTCAGTCAGTCAAGTGTCTCCCTCTTGATTTCAGTTCAGGTCATGATCTCACGGTTTGTGAGACTGAACCCTTTGTAGAGCTTCACACTGGATGTGGAGCCTGCTTGGGATTCTCTCTTTCCCCCTCTTTCCACCCTTCCCCTGCTCATACTCTCTCTCTCTTTCGCTGTCTTTGTCTCTCTCTCTCTCTCTCTCAAGAGAAGTAAATAAATATTTTCTTTGAATTCTCATTTCTCTTCACTTTAGATCCACCCAGGTTCCTCCCCTGAGTCTCTTTGAGTTCTTCTGTTTGGGGTGGGAGAAGTATTTTTAAGAATTGATTGAAAGATTAACTGTCTAAAAGAATTTCCTTCAAGAGTAAAGAACTATCCACGTATATGAGTCAATAGTATTGATTTTCTAAGAAATTACTCATACATTATTATTTTTGGTGAGATGCGTATATATTTATTTCAATGTGTGTTTTTGAAAGATAATTAAAAGATTAGCCAAGCCAAAACATACAAATGTCTAGTCTATCTCAGAAACTACTCATTTCCTTTAATAAATATCAGAATTCTTCAAAGTAATTGATATTTCTCTTCCTGGCGAAGAAAAAGCAGAATCCACAACATGAAAAATAAAAATCCAAGTTCATTATTCATAGAATTTTCTATGAGTTCTTTTTCTCTAGCATCTCAAAAGTAAGGCTTGAGTTTTGCTTTTTTCCATCCAAATCCTAAAAAGAAGCTGGGGATGCTTGTAGGATTTAAACATTTTTTTTTCTCTCTTATATTTCTTTTTCTTGGGTCATTCTAATATATGGACTCTTTGATGGTGTTTGCCAGAGTCAAAAGCTGCCTACGTTGTTGGTGATGGTATTTCTTTTGAAGTACGTTATTTCTATGGGACGCACACAGGGATGCTTCAAGGAAAACTCATTCTCGTTTTCTGATCTAGAACCCCCTTCCCCATCTTTCCAGCCACCCTTTTGACTCAGACATAAAGGTGAGAACATTCATAGCCCTGAATTTTAGGATTCTACTCTTTGATCATGTATAACAAGCATGCCATGCCCTTAGATTTGGATGGGAATCTTTTCTATCATCTTGTTCATTCATTCATCCAATCATTCATTCAATTTGTTTCTACTTCAGGTGCTCAATGCATTATGTACTCTTCCCTTGTAGCACTAATGTCAGTTATATTTTTGTTTTTGGCTCTTTAAAATTTTTTTAAATGTTTATTTTTGAGAGAGAGAAGGGGAGAGAGAGAGAGAGGGAACAGGGGAGGGGCAGAGAGAGACAAAGAGTCGGAAGCAGGCTCCAGGTTCTGAGCTATCACCACAGAGCCCAATGCAGGACTCACACCCATAACTGTGAGATCATGACCTGAGCCAAAGTCGGCCACTCAACCCACTGAGCCCAGCAGGTACCCTTTTGGCTCTTTAATTCGTATTTTGTTCTTGTCCCCTGCATTGTAAAGTCAACAATGGTAGGGACTTTGTCCTTTCATTGCTCACCATTGAAACCCTAGTTGTCTAGTGAAGTGCTTATTAATATCTGCTGAGTGACTATATGAACGAGCACATTCTGCACTCCCCTTTTCATGGCCCTCCATCTTGCTCAGAGTAAAATCGGAACTTGCTAGAGTGAGCTGAGTGGCCCTGGATAACACAGCCTCTGGTCCTCTCCTGGACCACACGTCCTACTATTTTCCCTTTGCAAACTTCCTTCTGGCTTTGAAATATAGATATATAGAAATATATCAATATATATAGAAATATAGAAATAGAAATATAATAGAAATATATCAATAGAATAGAAATATAATAGAAATATATCAATAGATATATTGATATTGATAGCTAGATAGGAGATGAAAAGAGAGAGTAAGTATGGTATTTAAGAAAGAACATGGATTTTGGAATTTACAAGTTCAAACCATAGACCAGCCATTTACTGGGTGTTAGACCTTGGGGAAGTTTTAAAATTTTCTGGATCTCATTCCTGATTCTCTAAAATGGGAAATAAGAATACTGTTGCAGATCTTTTGCGAAGATTAGACATAAAATGGCAAAATGCCTGGCTTATAGAAGTTCTTGAGATAGTAATCATCATTATCTTATGCATAATTACATCAGTCAGCTACTGCTGTGTAACAAATATCCACATAATCACAGGGTATAAAGTATTGGCTTCTTCCCCATTCAGGCTTCTTTGGATTAACTGCGGGCACCTTACAACTGATCTTAGCTGGCCTACTTATGCAACCAAGAGTCAGTTGATCTTGGCTGGGAGGCATTCCTCTGAGCTATGGGACCAGCCAGCTCAGATTTATTATGTCTAACACGAGCACTGGAGAGGGGGATGATGGCACAGGTGATTTGTACTTATTATGTATCACATATTGCTTATTCGTCAGCTCATAGGTTGTCTCTTAAGTCTTTTCAACTTTCTAATTATTCATTTTATTATTTTTCCAAGTTTTATTCCATTTTTAAAATGAGGTGCCAAAATTAATAAAGGGGAACATTCTTATGGTGGAGCACACCTTATATCCTGCAGAAGATTTCATTCATAGATGATTATCAACTGTAAAGAATCTGCAGTAGTGTTCTGGTGATATTGCCATAAGTTAATTACTAAAGTTTTGGGAATTAGTTTAGTGACAAGTTTTAATTAACTTGTCCCATTGACAGCATATTTTACCTAGTAAGTTTACTGTTCCTCTTAGATTTACAGTAATTCCTTCATTTTTCTCTTGTCCCCATTATTTACATAAGCCATATTCCCATGGAGGATACTCACTTGTGCAACCACAGTGTTGAATAGCATAGTTATTTTGGCAGTGGTTTTCAGGATTTGAAACAAATCCATATCTTTATTTAGTTTCGGTACTAAACCGAAAAATTGAAATGCGGGTCTAGATATTTTCTTTCGGAATTTGTTGCCTATGATGATAGGTTTATATTTAGGTGACTGACTGCAGAGTATAAAACAATTCTTCCTCAAAACAAAGACACGGTAAATAGGCCCTTGAAAGTATTGTAGCTTCCTTCATCCCAGAGTTTACTTCTCCTTCAGGTAACTCTAGGGTGTGATATGGGTACTATCATCTCTTTCAGCATAGGAAGCTGGTATAGAAATTCGAAACAACCCTCATCAGATGGTGACGTATACTAACATAAATGAACCCAGGTATGAAATAATTCTGATACAATCTTCCAGGGGAAATAAAACACACAGCAAATATGGGGAAAAAAAGTAAGTTCAAGAAGGGGTTCATCACAAAGAAATAACATAGTCGGCTGAATCTTCATGGAAAGCTACAAGGGAAAACTTATTTTATATGGGTAGCAGGTACTTTTAAAGAGGACTGAAAACCCTCATCTTGGGAATGCACCAGAATTAACAGTTTCTGTTCTTTCTTTGAAATGCTCTGTGATTTCGCTGGGTTCAAACTGTGGTGGCAGAAACATCCTTTTCTAGTAGCAGCCAACTGAGTTGTTTAAATGATTTGTTTACAAGGAACAGAAACTCACTCAAGTTATATTAAGTAGTGGGGGATAGGGATATATTAGAAAAATTTATATGTTAGGAACAAAAGAACCAGGCTTCAAGAAGACACCAACTACTGGGTGATTCTAGATTTGAAATAGCCCTGCAAAGCTCAGAAACCTAAGATTCTGACTCCAACACTTTATTTCAAAAGAGGGGGACTCAGTTACTAACAGGGTCACTCAGACCATGGGAATGCGTTAAGATGGCCAACTGTTTATGAGAGATGATGTTTAGAGCTGGCTTCAGCAGCCATCCTTCGACCGTGAGGCGGAAGCCAAGGTAATTCCAGAGAAATCAACACAGAGCCTAGATATCTTAAAATCATGAAGGTATCAAAACTTTGAACTACCTTCTTTCTTTTCTTCCTACTTTATGAAATATAAGTGCTATTTTTGAGTACTCTGTAACTGCCACAAAGAAGCACTCTGGTACTCTGAAATCAATGATACTGAATAATATAGTAGTTATGATTGTAGGAATGTACTGGGCAAGACAGATACATATGAGGTTTATGAACCTTGGAGATGGTCTTAAGGCAGGGATGCTACGTAGAGTTGGCCAGAGTTTTCACTGAGCAATCAATTCGAGGGAGCCCCAATCACATGGTCCACAATGTATAACTATTTGTATTGGCCCTGGCTTATTTCCGCATTTTCTCTTTCTAGCCACTCATCTTCCCATAAATTTCCTTTTTATAACACATAGGTTATGGAAAGAAAAGAAACCCCAAACCTTTGCCTAAAGTGTCTAAGATAGGGGCAAGTCAAGGGTCTCTACTGAAGAAGGACTTTTCCCCTGAGGAGCAGCCTTTATTCAGCCCCTAGGCAGGATGTATGCATGACAGGCAGAGGGATTTCCATGTCTCTCATTATTTGAGGACTGTAGGCTGTGGTTGAGGGATTATGGCAGTGGTAAATCAATCAAATTTTTTTAATCCCTAAGAGAAAAGAGAATGGCAGTCTTTTTCTACACTGAAGAGGAATAGAAACATAATTTGCGTTGGTAGGCACACACGGATTCTACGTCTCAGTAATGGAATCTGGACAGAGCTTTCATATCTATTAGAAGGCCTGGGGAAATGGGAATTCTGATTGTTTACGTGGAGCTTGCGGGAAAATTTTGGGTAAGGCTGGTAATGGAGCACAAGCAAAGGGAATATATAGATGTGACTTTCTAAGATGAGAAAGAGAAAAAAGTTTGCCTCTGTCCCCCTGTCTTGGGTTTTGAGACAGAAATGGACTCTCCCCCGTAGATAGGGAGGGGAGGAAGCTGAGAGAATGCTCTCTCTGTGTGTGTTTTCCCCCTGAAATGACTTCTATTTCTCCCTGAATAAATTCTGTGTGTTCATGATTATTTATTTTTCCTGAAAAGTAGAGAAAGAATAGCAGAAATATCCAGATGCCCCCAAAATGGCTGTTACTTGGGAGTGCTTTGTTAAAGGGTATGGACTCTGGAGCCAGCTGGATGGCCTGGTTCAAATCCTGACACCACCAATTCCCAGTGTGTGGATTTGGGGTAGTTGCATAACCTCTCTGGGCCTTAGTTTTCTGCTGAGAAAAATGGCATATCTTGATTTTAATTCCCTCAAATACGGATTCTGACATTGGAATTCAAGTGCAAGTCGTTTATTTGGGAAACGTTTCCAGGAAACATGGGTTGGAAAATGGGGAAGTAAGAGAGGGAGAGGAAAAAGTCAATAAAGGCCGTGTTATTAAACCTACAACTGGGAACTTGGTGTGAGTGTAGAAGAGACCTCAAATTTGTCCCATTCCAGGGAAAAGACTCTCAGAAATGTATCGCTAAGCCTTTGATGGTTGCTTTTGTGTCAGTTATTTCCTGGCACTTCCCACTTTCCCTGTGTTTGGACCAAATGTGCTCCCAAAGCAAGGAAAGAAAAGCCCTCAGCGTGTAGATGTGAAAGCTGGGGGGCTATGGGGTGGGCACTAACAGCATCTGTGATGACACATCCTAATACTTTATTGGGTTACTTGAAATGAGTTTCCATGTGGTGCTTAGTGGAGTGCCGGGCACATAGCAAGCCGTAGCTCTGCGCTGGGGCCATGCCTGTTGTGGTGCTCGAAAGAGCCCTGTGGGTTAGAGCCAGGGCATGGAATTGGGCTGCATTCAAGTTCAGGCTCTACCACCTACCCCTCGGGAAGCCAGATCCTCAGCCTCTAAAGCAGGGGTCAGCATCAACAACAAACTTCTTATGGAAAATCAAGGTAGTAGAGTTTTCATCTTTGTGAGCCCTATGGTGTCTGTCTGTACTACTCAACCTGGCTTTCTAGAGTGAAAGCCCCCTTAGAGAAAATGTAAGTGAATGAGCATGGCTGTGTTTCAATAAAACTTGACTTACTAAAACAGGTTATGGGTTGGATCTGACCCCTAGACCATTGTTTCTGCCATAAGCCCAGGTATCTTTTTCCACAGCTGTCTAACGTGTGATAAAGAGCAGGGTTGACTTCACAGGAGACCACAGAGCGTGGACATTACAAGTAGTGTCTGTGTCAGCCTGCCTGGTTTTGGACCTCAGCTGGTGTTCTTTCTGCTTTAGTGACTTTATGCAAAGCATTTCTTCTCTCCAGCCCTCGGTTTTCTCATCTGCAGAACGGACATGATAAGAATGTCTGCCTCCTAGGGTTCTTACGGGGGTTAAATGCATTAATCCACGTCCAGTTTAGCACAGTGTTTGACAGACAGAACTTAATAGATGTTTCCATTACGTTCATTTTGATTTCTACTACTACTTTGCTTTCTCACTGGAAGATTCCGCTGGAATTCTATTGGGGAAAGATAACATGATAGTTCTTGAGATCCTTGGTAAGATTTGGGTCTGGCACAAATATTTGCCAGTTACATTTGACTAAACTGTTATAACTTCCTAGGCTTAAATCGGTAGTTCTTAAATAGGGGTGACTTGCTTCTCAAGGATTATTTGGCAATATCTAAAGGTTTTTTGTTTCTCCTTACTGGGGGAGAGGGGACTCCTTGCACCTTGTAGGTAGGGGCAAGGATACTGCTAACCATTCTACAATGCACAGAATAGTTCTATACAACAAAGATTTATCTGGCCCCAAATGTCACTAGTGCCGAGAGTGAGAAAACCTGGTTTAGATTGGATATGTCACTTCTGAACTTTTACCCTCTAACATTTGGTACTGTGTATGTCACAGTATTTCAGATGATTTTTAAATTGTCATCATGATTTGTCAGCTTCATAGGCTTCAAAAAGATGCATGGGAATATTTTGTCAAGATAAATAGATTTAGGTGTGGAGTGTTATTTTTTGAATGACACTATCATTTAAAAAAAAATATGTCAGGTGCCTGGTTGACAAAACCACATACTTCATTTTCTTCTAAAACAATTTTAACTGTTGAAGAATCTTTCTAACAATACAAATGATGTTCTTTACATTCCTTATCTTTCTATCAATCTAGGACAGCATTTGAGATGATGAAGGGCAGCCTCCCCAATCCATCATCTATGTTGTGATTTAAGGAAGACTTTTCTCCATAAATTACCGAGCTATCTGGCAATGAGAAGAATGCAAGGCTATTATTTATACCTGTTTAACTTCCAATATTATGACAGCATGATTTTTGAAATGGACTGTCCCATTTCAAAATGCTTTCTGTTCTGAATTGCACCACATTGGAGTGATTGTTAATAGCTCTTCACTGTCGAGAAATCACCATGAACTCTTCTTTCTCTTATTTTTTAAGTGTTGAGATCTTCTCTCAACTTGACAGATGAATTTGCTAGAGAATTTGTATTAAAAAAATTGCAGCTCTAAATAGGCCATCTCCATCAATATATCCCTTCTCAATGACAGCCTTTTTTGTTTTGGGGGCTCCGCTTACACCTGAATCTCCCTAGATTTCCATGACTCCTTGGTTCTTCCAATGTCCTTACACTGTTCTTGCATCTTCCCCTGGTCCATGTGGAACCTTGGGGGTATAAAGAAAGGGATCTTTTACTCTGAGGAAATAATCTGCATAAAGCAGGACACAGAGCCTTGATGGGGAGCTCTTGAACTATGCACAGCTTGTATACTCTTACAGGACATTCCTAAAAGTTATATCCTAACCAGACCTGTCCCCTGGCTTTCTCTCCTGTTGCATCATCTCCATTTATTTTATTTATTCATTTATTTGATCATGTATTCATTCAGCCAATAGTTATCTATTGAGTTCCTTCTATGTGCCTGGCACAACAGTGAACAAACAAAGTCTCCTATCAGGTTCTGAATCTTGTGTCTAGCATTACTTAAGTTTTGAAGAGGGAAAACCATGACTCCCACACACAGAATGAAAGCACATCAGAGATTTTATTTAACTCTTTAATTAATGAGGGAACTAAGTATTTAATACTTAGTTTGAATGGGAATTGGATTTACGAAGAATTATCATATCTTTGGCACGCTATTCATTGGCATTGCCATAGGCAGGTAGCTTTTGCCTTGCTCTCTGAAGAATGCATTGATTTCACCAGCACTGTCTATAATTTAACTTTTTCTTCTCAGAGTTGCAAAATAGATTGGTGAAAGACAATGAAAGGTATATACTCCACACAATCGTATTATCCCTGGAGGATCCATTAGACAGTGTCTAGCATTCTACAGCAGTTATTTTGGTTCATTCCAAAGTCTTCACAAATTCTCTCAGACGATTCCTAGCCCAGACAATTTTCAAACATGCAAACATTTCAGATGATGAGGACAGAAGTAAATGACAGAAATAAAGCGACGTGATGTGAAACAGGGTGCTAGGTCGGGATGGGACCTTATTTAGACCAGAGAGCCAAAGGAAATCCTACTGAGAATTGTTTCAAGTTGCACTCCCAGTAGATTACCTACTTAAATTTAGACACATGAGGGGTGCCTGGGTGGCTCAATCGGTTGGGTTTCTGACTTCCGCTCAGGTCGTGATCTCACAGTCCGTGAGTTCGAGCCCTGCGTCGGGCTCTGTGCTGACAGATTGGAGCCTGGAGCCTACTTCAGATTTTGTGTCTCCCTCTCTCTCTGCCCCTCCCCTGTTCATTCTCTGTCTCTCTCTGTCTCAAAAATAAATAAAAACATTAAAAAAATTTAAATTTAGACAAATGTGATAGTGACTTTATTCTACAAGTGACAGTGTCCACATTTAAGGCATGAGTGTAGGCTGTTAGTAGATTCTTCTGGTACTTTTTCCAATAGCAATGAAAGCAAAATCAGGTCTATCTCCTACTCTCCTCCATCTCTTTGCATTCTTCCTCCCAAACCTCGGTGTCCATATTTTAATGTATGTATTTGTTTTACTTTCATCCAGTGGAATCTGTCTCTGCCTTTCATTTTGCCGAATTTTATTTTATGGTAATTTGTGTGGTATAGAATTACCCAAATGGCAAATTAAGCTTTCAGCAAAGCAGGGCCACCAAAAATGAGAAGATCTGTTTTTGTTTTTGTTTTTGTTTTTAAGTAATATAGTTTTTAAAAAGTGGCCATCAGATAAATCAGAACTTTTTCTGGACTTTGTCCATTTGAAGTTTTTGTACGATCTGAATTTTGATTTACACCAGAGTTTTCAAACTATGGCTTCTATGGTTTGCAAACATCGGCCAGATACAGCCCACTGCCTTTTTTTTCTTTTTTTTTTTTTTGGTAAATAAAATTTGTTTGGTCACAGCTACTCTCATTTGTTTACATGTCCTCTGTGAGTACTTTCCCATTACAACAGCAGACTTGGCCGACTGGGATGGAGACTCTGTGACCCTCAAAGCTAAAAATAGTCATTATCCAGCCCTTTATGGACAGAGTTTTGCCAGCTCCTGAGTTATATAATTGGTGGGAGTTAATCTTTTCATCCATTCATTTGTTTATTTATTTATTGAACAAATATTTAATAAGTAGTTACTGTGTGCCAGACAGTGTTCTAAGATCTGTAATCACAACATAATGGGAGCCACAATTTTATGATTCAGAAGCATTTAATCTGGCATAAATGGGATAGAGGTATTTCTTTTTTTCTTCTTTTGATTTTTAAGAGGAGAGATTAAAGAATGTGCTGCAAAATTTTAGTAATGAGATATTTTCCTCCATGTTTTGGTTTTGGTTCTCCCAAAAGCAGACTCTCAGGTAAGGATTTAAGCGTGGACATTTTATCTGAGTGGTTGAGGAGTGGGAAGGTAAGAAGGGGAAGGGAAAGTAGTCCATAGAAGATGTATTACTAAGCCACCTACCACAGTGGGTGACTGGAGCTGAATCCCAGGAGGAAACTCAGGGAAATGTGTAAAACACACACCTCAGAAATGGCCCACCTAAGAGACAAGAGGGTGGAAGGGACTACTGATGCATTAACTCTCAGGAGTCATTAATAGGTCTGTGTGTGTGTGTGTGTGTGTGTGTGTGTGTGTGCACCCGTGCGCTCACAAAAGTGTGAAGTGTGAGGGGGGAGTTTTAATTTCTTGGTGTTTCTGGCTTTCCTCATGTGGGATGCGCCTTGATAGCTACAAATTGCCCCTCATCCAGGGTTTTAGTTTGTTCCCCTCCCTTACCTCACAGTGTAGTCTCCACAAGAGTCATGACTGAGCACGTTTACTCAGTTTCTACAGGTACCCGGTAGCCAGGTCCTAAAGCTCTATTGCCGAATAATTCTTGTCTTCCTGAAGCAAAGTTGGTACTTCTCCAGTGAAACTTCACACTGGGTGCTGACATATGGGAAGGTGAGGGCAGGTCTTGAGGAAAGAAGGCATCATCTTGCAAAGCCTTCTCTCAAGCGAACCTTCTGCTTGGTCTCCAGGCAAGGAGAGAATATTATCTTCTAACCATGGGGTGTGGGTGATTTCTGTAGTCCCAGAAGTCGAGAGGAGTCTGAGGGTTCAAGTGTCCAGGGTACCTTTACCCAGATGAACCTATCCCATATCTCATGGTCCCCCGTTTGCTCAATCAGTTCCTGACTATAACATAGCATGCTTGTTGGGACTGTGACTTAAACAGTCCCTACAATGATTCTTTCACATCACATCCTAAGCCCTAATTTTCAACATGATCTTCCCTTAACCTGCAGAAGGTGAGTTTCTTTAAATGTTGTTGGAGAGATATTCTGGCTTTCCCACTGTACCATGGTTTGGTGTTCAGGTCACTTGAGCCTCTGCCATTTTCTTTTTTTTTCAGCTCCCTGATGGTACCTGACCCAACTCTTCAACCCCGGGACCCTTCACTGGTCATTGCCGTGATATGTCTCAAATGTTAGAGAGATTGCACAAAATGGTGTGGTCTCTTCTATCTGTCCCATCCCAGTTCAACCTCAAGTGACAGTTTTAGTAATTACGACATAGCACACCATTCACCTTGGTACCAACAATGGTGGTTATATTGCCATTCTGCTGGTTTAGCAACAGAAGCCGATTACAAAGGTTTGTTTCCTAGGATGACTTTGTGTTCCAGTGAGGGTGACAAATTCATCCTGGTTTGCCTACTGCTATCTGTAGTAGCACTGAAAGTTCCATGTCCTGGAAAAAGTCCTCAATTTCAGGTAAATGTGGGATGGTTTTTCCAGGACTTTCTTGGTTTTGACATTGAAAATCCCTTCCCGAAATCCCCTAAGTCTTGAGCAAATCGGGATAGTTGGTCACCCTATTTCCAACTGTTTTATTGCTGCAGAGGTGGACCCTGGAGTCCATCCAGATTTGTTCAGGAGGCATAGTGAATAATATGATATGTTGAAGGGAAGACAGCCAATCAAGACAACATTATTAAGCCAGATACCACAGTAAGCAATCAGATCTTACTCTCATGGAAAACTGGAAAGTAGGGCAAAACACATGCACCAGAAATTTCCCAGTAGAGATGTAAGGACCCTGGGAGGTTTGCCTAACAATCCTTCAGAGTCCTTGGGAAGGACTGCTCCTGGAGGGTGTTAAATTCTGGGTACTTCCAGCCTGTTGCCCAGGGTCAGAGTGTTCTTGTTATAGTTTCAGGGGCAGAAAAAAAGCTCAGGCTCAGGAACGAAGAGGTTGGCAGCTGGTATTTGACTGGAGACACCGAAAGATCTGGAAGATAAGTGAGGCAATTCGACATTTGGTGTTCCTACCCCTGGCAGTTCTTGGATCCACATATGTTAAGTTGACTTTGTCATAGTTAAAGGGGTGGCTGGGCAAGACTTACAACAGGAGGTTTAAGGGGAAAAAGCTACAGGACTCTCTTAGACCTGAGCCACAACTGAAAGGGCATCCTTTCCCAAATCAGAGTCATTGTATAGTCTACAACCCTGAATTGGGAGACAGGGATATAAATCCATAGTTTGCAGATTTGCCACTGTGATAACTCAAATGGTGCTGATGGTTTACAGCTAGAGATGTTCCATTTGCTGTGGCGTGTGGTTGAATACCATCCCTTGAAACAGTTCCTACACCCATCCAAAGCCAGCCCCCTTGTATTAGTGTTGGAAGAGGTGATACCAGGGTGTTCCTCATTCACTCTGCTGCTGACCTCACATCATTTTATTAGCCTGATGAGTCAACATCAATTTTCCTACCTCTCTCAAACATGGATCTTTGTTACAGAAATGATGGTAGGATAGAGTCAATTTACTCCCTTTCCATTTGTATATATTAGAAACAGTTCTTTAGTTGTAAGGTTATAACTTGGCCATCGGAGCATGTGGAAGGCAAAATAATTGCTCTCCCAAAGATGTTCGCATCCTGATTACTGTAACATATTAATATATTTCCTTATATGGCAAAGGGAAGTCGCAGTTATGATTAAATTAAGGATCTTGACGCAAGGAGATAATCCTGGATTTTTGGGAAGGCTCAATGTAATCACAAGTATCCTTGTAAGTGAAAGAGAGAGGCTCCAGTCAGAGTCAGGGAAGGAGATGTAAAGACAGAAGCAGTGGTCAGGCTGATGCGATTGTGGCTTTGAAGATGGAGGAAAGAGCCAGGAACCCAGCAGAGGGGACAGCCTCTTTAAGTAGGAGAAGGCAAAGAATTCTTGAGAGTCTCTAGAAGGTGTGCAACCTCACTAACACCCTGATTTTAGCCCCCATTAAGACCGTTTCAGACATCTGACTTCCAGAACTGTAAGATAATACATACACGTGCATTGTTTTGAACAACTAAGTTTGTAGGAGTTCGTTACAACAGCAATAGGAAACTAATGCACAGAGTATAATAGATGACAATGATCTCGGGAGCTAAAGTGGAGGCACTTCTATTTCTGGTGGAAGTCTAGTGTAGATGTTAAAAATTCAAGAAACCGAATTCAAGTTCCATGGCCCTATCACTTAATTGCAGTGATCTTCAGAAAGTGAGGTAGCAACTTTGAACCATGGTTCCCTCATCTGTGAAATAGGCATTGTAATGATATGTCAGGTATAGTGTTGTTATGAGCATTGAACAAGATGATGTATATAATGCATTTAGAGGAGTTCCTGGCATGTAGTAAGAGCTCAAAAGCGTTGGCTATCATTATTGTAATGTAACAGCAATGATCATTATACTTGTGATGATCTCACAGTTTACAGAGCTCTTTCAACATATTAGTTTAAACTTAAATCAAGCCTGTGGGGTTGTTTCCCACTTCTCTCCATTGCCCTTTACCATATAGATGCATAGGATCTTGGAAGGGATAACGGCTTTGCATAAGGTCTCCAAGTCATTAATAGGTGTTGTTGAGAATGTCTCCTAACCCATTGCTCTTTTCACTTCTGGGTTGAATTTCAGAAGTAAAGGAAAACAAGCTTGGTTAAATAATGGCCCACCCACAGCCCCACGGGTTTACTATCTCAGAATGCACTTGGCTTCTGTTTGTTGAACCGAACTGTGTACTGATATCTAGGTTTTAGGCTTCTAGAAACCTTAGAGTTTGATGACTTTTCAACGAATAGGCCGCAGGAAAAAAAAAGGCTCATATAATAGTCTCTGCTGCTCTATCTCGGGGCTGAGTCACACTGCCTGGAGAGATGAGGTCCGGTGGCAGAAAAACATCCCAAATTGAGAAGTTTCAGGATCAGAAGCCACGCAGTGATGGCTGAAGATGGAACCAAATTGTGGAGCTGTTCACTATTCGACATGCTAAGTGAGTAATACGTAATTGTTCCTGTCACATTCAGTGTTGAATGGTGGTATCATGGTGCCTCTCTTTCCTGCAACCTCATATTTACTCCAAGAGCTGAGAAAACGTATTGGGGAAAATTCATGCTAATGGCTGGAAGCACGAGACCATGTGATAAGGATTATTGTCCTAGATGCCATTTGTCATAACAGTAATAGCTAACGCTCATTGAGTGTTTGGAAAGTGCCAGGCACTGCTGTAATCCTGCTATATATATAAATACGTTTATTCCTCATAACAACCCTGCAAGGTGGGAACTATTAGTTATCTGATTTTATAGATGAGGGATGGAGGCAGAGAGGCTAAATCACTTGCTTAAGTTCCCTGAGTTTGTAAGTGGCAGAAGTGGGATTTGAACTCCAGTGACCGGGCGCCAAGAGCCCACATTCCTACTCATTGGTAAGTTACCTTGGAATGTAGACAACAGACGTCAGAGAACAGCACACAGCATAGATGAGTTTTGAAAGCAAGAAGGGAGGATGGTGGGTAGAGAGTACAGACCCAGTTAAGGTACCATCAGAGTGTCTCTGATCACTGTGGGAACAAGGGGTGCTCCATATATGTTTGTGCAGTGACAGAAGGGGGCTGGGATGGAGGGAAACGAATTGAAACGAAAGGTCCCCCGGATAATCTTTCTCTATTCCACCATTTAGCCAAGGGCCAGCCCTAACTAAATGAATTAAGATTCAGAGGAAAGAGGTCTTTGTTAAAAAAGAAATGTGTTTGTTTGATTTACCGGCTCAGTTGGGAATTATTAACCCAAGTGCCATGGTGGAGGAGTGTAATTGTTTTTACTTGTAAGAGCACCTGAGCCTAAATTGCTGGCTGCAAATAAATCTGTTTGTGTGAGGCAATTGGGGGCTCCGTGGGCCTTGTTCCTGGCTTCCTCCCGTTCAGGAGACTAACCTGAGAGAATTTGCTCTGGATACTTAAGACGGTTTGTTCCTTTGGTAATCAGGGCTTGCCCAAGCAAAACTGGGAAGAGAAAGTTTATCCTTGATGCCTCCCTATTGTCCTGTAACCCACATGCTTGCTGCCTCAGAAGTCTACCATTGCAACCGTGTGTGTGTGTGTGTGTGTGTGTGTGCACGCGCATGTGTGTGCATGCATGCATACAGCAACTTAAATTACCTCAGCCTTCCTTCATCAGGGTTTGTACACCTGCTGCTTGGACTGCATTGTGTATAGACACCGGGTGTACAAATGACCAATGCAGCTTCAAGTTGTTGTTGCCCCCAGGATGGGTATTTTTATTTCCATAAGACATTATTTGAGGCCATGCTGCCTTGCTTTGAAGGGCTGAAGCCAGAATGGTAGCATTTCAGACAGAGAAACAGGAAGGTGGGAGAATATTCTGGACCAGCAGGTGAGGTTATGGGCCTTTCACAGACATCTATGCGTTGTGTTTTTACGGTGAACTCCCTTTTTGTGTGTGAATAGCGTTCCTTTTGTCCCTATGAATGTGGAGACACTGGCTCTCTCTGGGACTGTTCTTGGGCCAGCTGTCTCCGGAGCCCAGCGTCTTTGTCATGATGTCAGGCACGTATGCCTTACAGGAAAGAGAAAAGAGTTGGAGGGGCGGGCTGGAGAGAGACTGTATAATTTTATTGAGCAATATTTCTTCTTTAAATGGGCTCATGGATAATTCAATTAGCTGGCTTTTGATTGCTCTTCTTAGCAGGAAAGCTCCATATAATGAACATGTGGATTCTTCAGGTCCCAATGTCACACACCATCTTGCCAGGATGGATGATTCCACTTGTTCCCTTAGCGCGTTTTGATACAGGTTCAAATTTGTACTGACTACATGTTACTCTAGTGTGCATACACACACACACTCTTTCTCTCTCTTTCTCTGGATTTTTTTTTCCAACTGACAGTTGTAGAAAGTAAATATCTGCTTAAACTGAGCGGAGAGTAGCCAGTGAAGAGACAGGGAATCTTCCCAGCAGGAAGCTCTGTGACATGGGATGTGTAACTCTGTCATTCTCATCAGGGCCCTGTGCAGATGGCATATATCCGGTGGCAGAGTTTGAGGACATTTATTAAGGTTGAGAGAGGTTTTTGCAACTTGATTGTCAACATGGCAAATCAAGTAATGAAAGTAAATTTCATTAAAAGGATGGTGCTTGATAAGTTTCTCTCTTCATGTGGACTTTCCATACCAAGAATTCTACATTTGATTCCATTTGTGTGCCTCAAGGAGGGCAGAAAAGGCAGGATAAATCCTGAGAAAAGAGACTGAATAAGTTCAACGTGATGAGCAAGTTTCTTTATGAGAGAAGGCTAGAAAGGCACAGTGGGAGTCAGTGCAGGGATACTGGGTCTGAGTGGAAATGGTGTAGCCATGCACAAAATTAGAAAGGGGCCAGGCGTGATAAATGTACACTTGTTTATCACATCCTTGAAAACTGAGGGTTTTGCTCGAAGCTTGAAAGTGGTGATTTAAGACTAGAGTAACGGATGCATTTTGCACAGGTCATAAGCACTATTGATCATGTGCAGCAGCTTGAAAGAGAAGCAGATTCCAAAGAAGGGCAGATAAGTAAGTGAAGAGTAAAACTGTAGTTGATGATTAAAGGTACATTAAGAACATTCAGGAAACATCTCTATTTTGGAGGATGAAGTCATCTCTCTCCACAAAACACCCTTCACGGAAGGAGGGGGAGGTGGAGGCCCAGCTATAGCAAGATTACTTTCTTTTTATGTTCCCTGGATGGATTACATTTATTCCTCATCAAAATGGCATTTTCCGTTTTATGGGCAAATGTAGAAATGATACCTTAAAGAGTATAGTCTCTCTTCTCATACTCATGGAAGAGGTTCCAATGCTTCCCGCAGACATATAGGAGGTATATTATTTTGGAAGCTGTCAATGTATCTTTTGCTGCTACATTTCTAACAGTCAAATCCCTTGGCTGACTGTCACTTGTATATTTTTTTCTGTAATAATTTTGTCTTTGCATAGATTGGGTGGTCTCAAGCCAAGAAACATAGGAGGGGCCAGACAGGCGAGTCATAAGGACTATTGAGATGAATCCAGGGTACTTACTAAGGAACGGTGAGGACTGTAGCAAACTAGAGATCATATTACATTGTTAAGGGAGGCTGCTACTACTCAGTTTCAGCCAATAGTTTCCATGTGGGGCTGTAGACCCAAAGTTGTGATCCCACACAAATATTTTCAAGAGATGCCAGAAATATGGTCAAAGTAACAAAGTTTGCTGCCATTTGAAATGATACACAGGCCCTGAAACTCTAATTGTGACTTCTAGAGAATGACTTGTTAAGGGGGTTTAACACCAAATAAATAAACAGCAACAGCAAAGCATCAAGAAAACAAAATACAGGTTCTCGACCAAACCAACTCAAATAAAATCAACAAGTAATTAATGTCTTTCTATATGTGCAGTACTCTAGGGTTTGCCCACTGGAAAATCTAAACCATAAGCCAAAACATGTACTCTTTGTTAGCTACACATGGAGAGTAGAGGCAAATATTTCAGTTTCGAGTAAAAGAGGATGATTCATGGTAATATTTGATTTATTATTTGAAATATGAATATTAGCTGGCAAAGAGCAAAAAATAATAATAATAACGAAGAAGAAGCAGTCCTGAAGTGTTGAATGAAGGAAGGGAAAGCCCCATGGTATAAAGAGCTTCTAACACCCTTCCTGGGACAATGGCAACATCACTTCCATTTGAGTAAAGAGCTCGTGAAAACAATTAGTTGAAGGCACTAGTTGTTGAGAGTTTGAAAAGGCAGGCAAAGGAGGATGAGCTTTATCTTCTAGCAGGCGGTTGCCAACTCAAACACCCACAGGAGCCAGGAAGGTAACCAAAAAGGACAAAATTATTTTGGAGGTGGGTTGGGCACTGTATCTAGATAAGAAACAGATTTAGGTCCAGTGGATTGTTGCCATGTAGAATTGCAGTGCCAGCCTTGCCCATGAGAAGTCTAAAATCTGGGGTTTTATTTGAAACTTACAGTTTTTAAATGTTGGCAGCAAATTCCCATTTAAAAAAAAGTGTGAAGCAAAGCTTATTTGGAAGTTCATATGTAAAATAAACCTAGAGTTGCTGGGGCGGGGGGGCGGGGGGGGGGGTTGTTGGGGGATGAAGGTTATTCATGCCCTAAGTCCTCAGTCTACATTCTTTCCCTTCTTGAGCCAAGGGTGGTCTCTTGTCCTCAAGCGTATTTTAAATATTACTGCTGTCTATAATGGGAGACCATTGAGGCTAGAATAAACTTGGCATGTGTTATAATTACAAATATGTAAAAAAATGCATGCACATGGACAAGAAGTATAAAATGAAAATAGTTTTTTGTGAGTAAAAAGATGATTTCATTTCAAATGTTTCCTAATTATAGTATAAAATTTAAATTAGGGAAACATTAATTAAAAAATCTTTTTAGAAGTCTAGGAATTGTTGTTCCTCCAAATCAGTAGTTTAAGCCTAAGAGCATTCTCGGTGGGTGGGGGGTACGACCCTGAAAAAAAGCATAATTGCATCTTTATTTTCATTATCCTCTTAATTGAAGTGTAGCACTTCCTTCCATTATGAAACGGTTAACAACCCACAGAAGCCTAAGCTGTACCTCTGCGACTTTGTCTCCAATTGAAATCCCAGGTATTTTCAGTGCTGAAATGCAGATGGCTTAACATTTAACTTATTTCTACAGAGACTTTGAAACCACAGTGGTTAGCAGACCCACATTGGATCATGTTCTGTAAAGTATTCATAAAGAAGCACATATATCAACCACTGTGTCACATATCTAAAATATAATATTTCACTATAATTAGTTCCATTTTTAATCCCATATTTTATTTTAAGGATTAAAAAACATTACTGTGAGCAGGAGTTCACTGACTTCACCAAGACTTCCAAAGAGGCTCAGGACATGAGAAAAGTTAAGTAACCCAGCTTTGACGAGCATAACAGTAGATAAAAAGGTGATCTGCTCTGGAGATAGTAGGCTGGCTTTCCTTTCTGTAAGCTTTCCTACCTGGGAGACGGACAACCCTTCCAGGAGAGTTTTCTGTTGCTCCCAGGAATTCAGGAGTAGTTGGGATCATTCACTGTTATGACAGAGAACAAAAATGAATTAAAAAATAAAGATTTTTGAAAAGGTTATGTTACTGAACCAGAGCCTGGGGTTCGCCCAACAATGGAAATTGACAAGGCCATTCTGGAAGTTCCAGGCAAGGCTTTGCTAGGAGTTGTGCTTGAGCACAGCGGAGACAGCACAAAGGGAAATGTCCTCAGGCTGCTGCTTCTCAGGAGCAGGGGTCTGGAGAGGTCCTTAGAGGGATCTCTGAGAATCCTTAGGCAGGAAAAGGGTGCTGTCTAAACAGGTAGGGACGGGGAGTTCTTTTGTGCTTAGGCACTCAAGCATCATGCTTCTTCATGCATCACGTGCCTAATTAACATGTTAAATCTCTACCCCTGGGTGTGATTTTCACTGTTTTAATGAGAGAGAAAGTAGGTGAAAGGTCAGCGCTGGGGTCCATCTTGGAGTAGACTGGTTTGGTCTAGCTCTTGCAGCCAAGCTTCCCTTTTGGGAGAATATCCTACTTCCCAGTTCCATGAGATACATGACTTAAGAGGCAGGTGGCTCAGCATTTTCTTCTGTGGACTTAGCCAAGGAGCTCTGGATTCTGTGTTTGGAGGTGAGAGAACCCCACAGTCCCTGCTCTGTCTCAGTTACATTGCAATGTGTAAAACCAGGGTCAGGGACAACTGACAGAACCTTGCCGAGTGGTTGTCTGTAGTGAACCAACGTGGAGACAGAAAAACATGATGACGTTGGACCTAAAGATGGTCAAGTTGGATCATGAAAAAATGATTTAAGGGTGTATTTTCTTAAAAAGGAAGTAGGGCTTCAATATTCTGAATAGTCATTGGGGGTGAGAAGGACTCTCTTAGCTCTCTTAGAAAAAGTATCTTCAGAAGCATTTTTTTTCACCTGTGTAGTGATTAAAGACAGAGTTTCTATCTCCCATGGAAATGTACTGACTGTGACCAGATTAGCTCTGAATTTGCTATTATTTAAATGCAGTTTCTTGTATTTATTAAAATGAAGCGACTGTCATATTAAAATTGAAAAGGAGCAGTTGCACATGCAAATTATTTCTAAAGTTCAACCGCCGCTAAATGAGACGCAGTGCTCCTAAACTCAGAAATGCTTAACATAAATTATGACCTAATTAACATTTGCATGGTAATCCGGACTTCCTACAGCTTATTCTGCTAATTAACACATGACAAATGAGCACACATTAATATTTTATTGTAACATAACTTGTCCAAGAAGGCTTCTTAACTCCTTGGAAAACATTGTGTGTGTGTGTGTGTGTGTGTGTGTGTGTTTTCAATTTTTTTTTTTTTTGGCCTAAAATGTATCCAATCGTGGCTTATGCTATTATATAATTTTGATGATAAAATTATTTTGTGTTGTAAATTTAATGAGAGACAAAGACGCAAGCTCTAGGGTGTCTTTTTTCTTCATTTAAGTTCTTTTTTCTGTGCTTTTCTGAAAATACCTGCACTTTTGAGAAAAAAAATTGCCTTGGTCTGTACTTCTTGGCTAGTTACCGCTTGCCATGGTTAAGTGTACATTATATGCCCACGATGTCATCTCCTGGAGCTGTGGGGTAGTGAGTAAATCCAGACCCATGGAGTAGAGCAAACAGATTGTAATACTGAGGATTTTGCACTTTGCAAGTGGCTTCCTGTTGGTCATCTATCCAATTAGTTTGTGCCGTCGTCTTTCATGTCAGTTGTAACAGCTCTCAATTTAGGGAGATGCTTCCGTCTCTACCAGGGACAGGAAGCACATATCAGTGTCCGTTGTAACTTAGATTGTTGTTGGGTGACTGTGTTTCAGTTTTGATGGGCTTTCTTGGCATATTGTAGGGGTTTTGGTTTGTTTTGCTAAGGATTTTACAAGAGTGATTGCGAAGTGGCTCCTTACTTGATCACGTAAATCGGAACATGTACTCTTTGAGCTCTGGGAGAAGATTTTCTAAACTAGAACCAGAGCAATTGGCTGTGTTGGGCAATGTCCTATAACGTGGAAGCACGTTATAAGGGCGCCTCATGAGTGATTGAGAGGGTGCCTAGTGTCTTGGCATCTTTGTTTAAAGATGCCATTGGGGTAATTGAGTAACTTTTCCTGCTTAATCCTTGAATCCATGGTCTGGTCTCCCAAACCTATTATTCGTCAAATGCTGGGTGTCTTACAGCTCAATTCCCATCCCGTGATAACTACCTGGAGTTAGGACAGATCCTATAGGTAACGGCTCAGTCCCACAGGACTGCCTTCACTTCAGACACCAGTCAAAAGTTTCAGGCCTCCTGTACGTCTGATGAACTGGCTACAAATCGTGGATTCCTACACCCCCCTCCTATGGCTCCACAATTTGCTAGGATGACTCACAGAACTCAGCGGAACACTTTGCTTATTGTTACTAGCTTGTTATAAAGCGTACAAATAAGCATCCAGGAAAGAGGGTCACAAACACAAGAACTTCTATCCCCATGGAGTTGGGGTGCCCCACGCTCCTGGCACAGGGATGCATTCTGGCACAGGGATGCATTCACCAATCCGAAATCTTTTTAGATCCCACTGTTTAGGGATTTTTATGGAGGTTGCATTACGTAGGCATGATTGAAGAAATTGTTGATGATGGAACTGAACCTCCAGCCCCTCTCTCCTACTTGGAATAGGGAATTGGGGCTGAAAGTTCCAACCTTCTAATCATGCCTTGGTCTTTCTGGTATCCAGCCTCTAATGTAAAGATACCTAGGGGCCCCGAGCCACCAGTAATCGCATTAGTATACGAAAAACACTCATCACATGATATTTCAAGGATTCGAGGAGCTCTTGTGCCAGGAACCAGGGATGAAGACAAAATATGTATTTGTTATTGTATCACAGTATCATGACTGTTAACTTCCTTCTACTTAGAACTCCGAAAAGAGCCAGTTAAAGTGTTGGAGAATGCAAATTGAATGGAGACATATGTGTGTTCCATTTAATCTATTAATAATATGTACGTATGTGTGTGCGTTTCTATTTGTGTGTAGATGGATATAGATATATATACATATGTACATAGGTAAATATATAGGTGCACATATATGTGTATATCTATGCATCTATCTGTTTATATAAACTGGAAACAATTCAAATGTCCATCAACAGGTACATGGAGAAATAAACTTTAATATTCATACAAAGGAATACTCCTTAGCAATTAAAAGGGTTGAACTGTTGATTCATGCAACAATATGGGTGAATCTCAAAATAATTATACCAGATGAAAATGAGCACATACTTTACGATTTTATTTATATAAACTTCTAGAAAATATAAGCCAATCCAAAGTGATAGAAAGTGGGCCAGTGGTTATATGGGAGGGGGTTGTGGGGAGAGATTTTATTTTATTTTATTTTATTTTATTTTTTCAATACATGAAATTTATTGTCAAATTGGTTTCCATACAACACCCAGTGCTCATCCCAAAAGGTGCCCTCCTCAATACCCATCACCCACCCTCCCCTCCCTCCCACCCACCATCAACCCTCAGTTTGTTCTCAGTTTTTAACAGTCTCTTATGTGGGGAAAGATTTTAAAGGGGCAAGAGGAAACTGTCTTGATTGTGCTAATGGCTTCACAGGTGTGTAGATATATTAAAGTCTATCAAATTGTACACTATTTGCAATTTGTTGAAGGTCAGTGGAGGTATATAGGTGTCTGTGCATTTACATGTGTGTGCACATGTGTTCCCTTTTCTGTAAACAAAGAACATTCACTCCATGGAAGCAAAGGATTTTTTTTTTATCACTGCTATTTTCCCATAACTTAGAATTGTTTCTGGCACTTAGTAAGTGCTCAGTAAATATTTGTTTAAAAAAATAAATTAAGGATGTCTAGGTGGCTCAGTCAGTTGAGCATCCAGCTTCAGCTCAGGTCATGATCTTGCTGTTCACAAGTTCAAACCCCACGTTGGGCTCTGTGTTGACTGTTCAGAACCTCCAGAACCAGGAGCCTGCTTTGGATTCTGTCTCCCTCTTTCTCTGCCCCTCCCCTGCTCATGCTCATGCTCATGCTCATGCTCTGTCTCTGTCTCTCTCTCTCAAAGATAAATGGATCTTAAAAAAATAAGTAAATGCAAGAAAAGGGTGCATAGCTCCATAGATATAAATCTTCTATTCCTTCTTTTGAATGTGTATCGTGGAAAATCATTATCATCTTTTTCTTTCTCTCAATATAGTAGGAACATTTCCAGATGGCCCTGGAAAATGTAAAAACACACAAAAAACCCACCCAGGTGACAAAGAACTGAGCACCACCCCAATCACAGAATAACCAGGTAGAAGGAGAATCCAGCTGTAGGTTGAAAGACAAAAGATTAGCCAAACATTTCCTGAGAGGAGCTGACCATACAGAGTTAACTTCTAATTTTCAGGAGATGAAGCCTCTGGTCATTTTAGGAGCTATGGTAACATTATAAAAGTCATCAACAGGTAACAGTAAGGGCAAGATATCCTGAGACCAAAATTTGGTGGATTCGGGGCAGAGAGGAAGAGAAAGAAAAGACCAGGGATAGAACTGGAGAGGAACCCCCATGATGTCTACAAGGTATATGCCTGTCGTGATTCTGGATTTCTATCAGAGTGGAAGAGCAAGAGTTTTCCTTGAGGCACGTGGTCTTAAAGGGAGTTTAAATAAAAATGGTCACTGGGGCGCCTGGGTGGCTCAATTGGATAAGCGTCCGACTTCAGCTCAGGTCATGATCTCACAGTTGGTGGCTGCAAGCCCCGCATGGGGCTCCGTGCAGACAGCTTGAAGCCTGCAGCCTGCTTCCGATTCTGTGTCTCCCTCCCTCTCTGCCCCTCCCCTGCTCATGCTATGTCTCTCTCTGTCAAAAATAAATAAATGTAAAAAAAATTTTTTTAAAATAAAAATAGTCACTTGTATAGAGTCTTCAATATGGTACCAGGCAAGATGGTCAACTCCACATAGAATAACTGGGAAATAAATGTTCTGGTTAGAGTTGATTTGGGAAGAATGACATAGAACTGTAGCGTAAATTAAAATTGTTTCCATTATACTGGCCGGGATTCAAGCTTGAGAATCTACAGTGAGATCATTTTTCCTCAGATTAACCCCAAATCTACTTTCTTGTGACATCTGTGTTTGGGTCCTTGTTTTACATTGTATAACCATCCTAAATATGTCTAGGATTTACCTGTTCAATTGGTTTAGACCACCTTAACATTCTTCCTAATTTTCTTTGCGTTCAACATCCCTTTATCTATTCTTCATAACATAATTCATATTTTCTCACCAGCTTTGCTGTTTACCCCACCACCATCATGTACTTCCCCCTTTGCCGTAGAAAATTGACTTTCTTCTCAAAGTTAAAAGTCTTTCCCCCTCCCAAACTGAAGGTTCTGTGAGTGTTAGGGGTGTGGCTATCCTGTTCTTATTTGATAAATATCAACATTTATCAAAGTGTCTTTCATCTGCTGGGTTCTCAGAAAATAGAATGAATTAACAAGTTGTCACTCTCTTCTGGACACAAAATTGGACCTAATCCTTTAGATATGGACTGTCTTTTGAAGAACACTAACATTTCCCATTTGGGATTTTATATTTCTGTCAATGTAGCCTAAGTTTTTGCTATTTTTTATATCACATTTAAAATTTTATGGCCAATTTACCCACTTCTCATTCACTATTCATTGCCAGTGTATACTTGAATTTGTGTCCAATTTCTATTCTTAAACATCTTTTAAATGGGCTGCTCTGAGCCATGTGTCTTGTCTCAGTGTTGTGCAACTGAATTTGGATACTTAAGTACATGGCTTGATAGGTAATACAAGCACTTAGGTTTAGAATCCAGCACATTGCCCAGCACATGGTAGACATTTACATTATTGCAGAGGCAATGGTTTTTGTAAAAATAGTTTTTATTGTGTTATTCTTGTAAGTTTGGAATTTGCATCAATATTAATTAAATTGTAAATTATGGTCATCCATTAATGAACTTTCCTTCCTCCCTCCCTCCCTTCCTTCCTTTTTTCCTTTCTTCCCTCCCTCCTTCCTTACTTTGCCCTTCTTTCCTTCCTTCCTTCCTTCCTTCCTTCCTTCCTTCCTTCCTTCCTTCCTTCCTTCCTTCCTTCCTTCCCTCCCGCTCATTTAACAAGCATTTTTTGATAGACAGCTCTATGCTACATATTGTGACACAAAGTTGAATGAGGCCCTGGCCCTGCCGTCAAAGAGCTGGCAGAAAGACAGATGCATAAACAATTATGATATAATTAGAAACATAATTCTTCTAATAAAGGAATTAGGAAATGCTCAAACAACAGTGTGAAGATTGGCACGGTTATTCGTTTGTGACCAGCATCGCACTTCCTGTTGCTTCCTCTGATAGTTGGTGTCCTCACATATCTTCAGGCTGCAGCATTGCTTTTGATGCCTAGGAAATACAACTCATTGCAGGTCTCCTGGCTCTGGGCACTGGCTCCTAGACATTAGGAACTAACCCATACAGGGGCACCTGGGTGGCTCAGTCAGTTAAGCATCTGACTTCGGCTCAGGTCACGATCTCAGTGTATGTGAGTTTGAGCCCTACATCGCTCTCTGTGCTGACAGCGCAGAGCCTGGAACCTGCTTCAGATTCTGTGTCTCCCTCTCTCTCTGCCCTTCCCCTGCTTGTGCTCTGTCTCTCTGTCTCTCTCTCAAAAAGAAATAAACATTAAAAAAAAAAGAGAACTAACTCATACTGGACAAACACTACTTACTTAAAAATAGTTTCAAATTGACTCTTAGATGCCAGGTAAGCTAAATAACTGGTTTCAATATGTGATGCATATAACATAACAGGACATGGAATGAGATTTGAGGTTGTGCAATACCATGCTGAAGATGTCACTTTGCCCATCAAGGACTTTAATATACTTTTCATGGGTTAAACTATCGTAGATCTTCTTTTCCAGAATCAGACACCTATTTCTAGCACAGACAGATTCCTCTTGTTATGGTATCTGGCTATTTCTGCTGTTCTGAGTCTTGAGACATCACGGTATGACCATGCTGATGATTCTAAGCTTTTAAATCTTTAATCACTCCAATTCCTGCACTTGGGGTCATGTTACTTAAGTAGGCGCCACTGTTCTCAGGAATAAACCTGCTAAAATAAAAATGTATCTGTGTCTTTTCTTCCCCTGTGGTTTACCTAAAACAAACCCCAAAGAACATGGAACTGGAAACCACGAACTTCTTATTTCCTCCAAAATTGGTCTTTGTCTGCTTACGAAAGACCCTGTATTATGGTTTGAGTAACATGCTTGCTGTCTCCCTTTTTCTCCCTCATTTCATAGTATATAGAAAAGTTATTTTTATTTATTGTCTTTGGATCAAACAGTAACAAAGAAACCATACGATAATAGTAGCTAACACTCTGAGTGTTCATCAGGTGAGAATCTACAAGCTAAGTACCTTACACACATTATCTGATTTCATCCCCCTCATTGTTATACATAAGAATATACTATGTGTGTTATCTGTAATGCACATTCCTGGCTTTGCCCTTGGAGATTGCAGATCACTAGGTCTGGGTTAAGGTGCAGCACTCTGCATTTTTTGGATGGTTTAAAGAAAGGGAGTAACTTGAACCCTGTAGTTTTTAACATACATGCTGGATCATTTCGATGAAGATGTTGCTAAAACTGCCCTTCGGGAAGCAATGGAGCATGGATAATATAACAAATAAATTGCTAGAATGGAAAACAAGAGCCTGGATCTGCCAGTAACTATGTCTTGTTGGTGGGATAGGTAGGGTGATAACTGATAAATCAGGGAAGGCTTCCTAGAAGAGGTGAGGTGAAATGATAAGGACCAGTACTCTGAAGCCAAGCAGCGTGAGTTCCAGCCCAGCTCTGCCACTTGCTAGCTGTTTTACTTTGACTAAGTCACCTAGTCTTCCTGTGCCTTAGTTTCCCCACACGTAAAATGGGAATAGACATAGTACTTGACTCATGTGGCCATTGGAAGAATTGAATGTGTTCACACCTGCAATTTGCTTAGAACAGTGGCTGGCACTTTGTAAGTGATGTTTAGTTATTTGTTCTCGTTGTTTTTTTGCTCTTCAAGGGTATCATCCTTAAGCTGAGGCTTACGGGATGCGGAAGAGTCTAGCAGGTGATTACCAGATGTGGTATTAGCAGGTGGCATTCCCAGCAGAGAAACATTATGCACAAAAGCATAGAGATGAGAAACAGCCTCATGTTGCCCGAGGAGAAAATCTGGGATGCGAGGCCAAGGAAGTAGGCAGGGGGTCAGGTCCCAAAGGCCCTGGGCTCGTACCATTGATTTTCAAGTGATGGAGAACCTTCGCAGGAGTGTCAGAGAGCGGTATTTTTGACAGCACTCCGATGGATCTGCGGAGCTTGGGTTTGAGGGAAATAAGATGACAGGGTGACTAGTTAGGAGGACCTGGGGGGATCCAGGTGACAGAGAAGAGGTATAATAGAGACACTAATGAAAAGGTGGAGGGTGAGTATTTTTTAAATATTCGGGAGATAATACAGACAGTTCTTGATTTTATGGGGCCAGGTTAACAAGAAGAGAGGGACAAAATTCAGGTTTCTGTCTTGGGAATTGGGTGAATTGGCCATGCCCCCAATGGAGATAAAGCATCAGGGAATGTGTGTGCAGATTCAGTGAGTTCAGTTTGTGTTGTGGAGTCTGTGATGGTATGTTGTCCACATAAAGACAAGCATTATCACAGAGCACGTAGGGGCTGGACATGATGCGTGTACAGTTTGAGTCACTGCTTTGGTCTGAAGCTTAGAAGGTGCGACCCGATAGATGCAGACGCTCCGATAAATTGCAGAAAAACCCCCTGCACATATAAAGTATTCAGAGCAGTGCTCTCCTATTGCCGCAGTCTTCAGCAATAATTAGTTTATGTTAGAATACAAAGAACTCCAATGAAATTTTTCTAAAAAGAAACAACATACTCTTTTCCCAGCTCATTAGAAGGATTTCTGAAAAGAAAACACAGCGTTCAGTGACATGCATTCAAATTCTAGACCTCCAAAGGCAATTTCCAGACAGGCCATCCTTGTTCTTGGTTAATTAGAAAGTAAGGAGATAAGCCAGCAGAAGAGATCCGTGGGTAGACTTTTCCATTTGTTGTGGGCTTATGGGAGGATCCCTTCTACCTATGGCTTTATTAGAAGAAGAAGGCATGTTTATGGATTCACACAGTATTAGAGTCAGAAGCAGCCTGGTATTATAGTGTGTGTGGAAAAAAAAAAGTGCTTTCCTGAGGCCGAGTGATCTGCTCCAGATTTCACAGCAAACACATGACAGGACCAGGCACTCGGAATGAAGTCTGCTGGATTGAGGCACTGGGCGTCCTCAGTGTTCCCTACAGTATTTTCAGCATTGAAACACATATATCTTTGCACCCTCCTTAATTCTGTTCCGCCCTTTTTTCTATTTACCTTCCAGCCAAGGAGAGCATCAACTATGAATAAATATAGCCCTGCTGGAGCGGAGTGGACACATTGGCTTGGAAAGCTCTTCTCAGCAAAACATAGTATACTAGTTTGAAACTGTCCCGTAAGGTTTGGTTAGAAAATGCTGTTGGGTTGAAATGTTTCCATATCTAAAAGACAAACGTCACATCCTCCTGCCCATTCTTTTCCTGAAAGTGTATTAATTATGCAAGTGGTAGCAGCAGGAATGGTAGTAGCTATAGTTGCACGGTCATGGTGAAATTAGTAACGATGGTGATGGTAATGGTGAGGATGATGATAGACGTTTATTAAGCGCTTTCTGCAGGCCACCTGCCACATGCATAAGAGGCTGTGCCAAGGTATAATTGAAATCTTAACACATTCAGGCTCAAATTCCTGGGATCATATCCCAGTGCAACCATTTTCTAGGTATATGACTTTGAACAATAACTTCAGTTCTCGACATCTCACTTTCCTCATCAGGATGGATAACGAGAATAAAAGTGCCTGGTTGAAAGAGATGCGGTAAGACTGAAATGAAAAACACATGTACATGAAACATCTGGTGAAGCTTATAGCCCTAACTCTAACAGGGAGGCATTATTATTGTTCCCATTACACATAGTAGCAAGCTGAGGTTCAGGGAAGTGAAATAATCCACAAGTCTGCCTTATGGTAGAGCAGGAATTCAAATCCGGGTCTGTCTGACTCCCAAGCTTGTTCAAAACCACGACTGCCATTTTCTTTGAATAGATCACTTCAGTTTCGAATCTTGAAAATTGCTTGTTAGATCTTGAAGAAGATCTTATTTAGACATCTTTGCATTGTTATCCAGGACATTTTCAACATTGCAATGTTCCATGGAATGTTCCACTTATGAATCCTCTGGAATGGTTGCAGATGCCTGTTTTAGCTTTAGTGTTTTTCGGATCACAGGTGACTGATTGGTCTTTCTCAGGAAACTGACAGTTGACAAAAGGTGCACATTTAGCATGCAAGACTAGACAAAGTAGAATCACAGAAGATGGATCCAGGCTCAATCAATACTATTATTGGAACAGTATTTAAAACTCTAAATCTGACTGCTTTTTTTTCTGTATACAGTATTGTGTTGAGACTGGCCACGTTGGATCCTGTTTTATACGGGCTGCACAGTTACTCCGTTCCCTACTAATTGGCACTGGGATAAAATTAGCTGCTTTTTGACTTTCCACTGAAGTCTGGGACCCCTGTGACTCTGAATCTTACTCTTAGGCTAATAGACTGTTAGTCAACTTCAGTGAGTTTTCTTCCTCTCTGTTCTCTTTCCATAAACTGATTCAGAAACCAGCTTGTAGTTTGTGATAAGAATATTGAAAAACCTAACTAGGATGTTACATTCGACTCTGCAAAGAAAAGATCACTTCAGTAGAATTATAATGAATTGTTTTCATTTTACACCATTGTAAGTACCAAAGACTTTAACAAGGGGGCTGTTAAAAGTAAATGCTGTTTTATTACACATTGTGAAGAAGCAGCAATTGTGATGTTGTCTAAGTAAGTTAACCTCCTAATCCTTAGACATCTTCCAAGTGTCTCAAGTGGGTGGAATGGTAAAGCCAATGTCAACATAACTGTGACTGGACCAAGACCGTTGTCTCTCATAGAAAAAAAAATCCCTCTTAATCATCTAACTAAAATCTCCGTTAGCAGAATGGCATGATCATTGTAGAAAATTGTGATTCCACTGCCATTTAAATATTCTTGGTGTAAGATGGATGGAAAGCTAGGACCTGAGCCCAGGTATTTTGACTCTCGGTCCAGTTGTCTTTAGGGATCAGAGTTTGACAAAAGAGAGCAAGACTCCAAAGGAACCCCCACAAAAACCCATAAGTCATAGGAGTCTTTGCATTATTCCTATTTCCTAATTAATATATTCCTTATTTTTGTTCCTGATGCAATGTACATACATCTTAAAAAGAGGAGGCCCATCAATACAGCAGTTATAAACCTGAACTTTGCTGTCTCATAAACCTGGGTGCAAGTTCTAACCATGACATTGTCTAGTTTTGTAACATCAGGTACGTTATTAATCTCTTGAAGTCTTATTTTCACATCTATAAACTGGGGCCATTGATAGTGCCTAAACTCTGGCTTGTTTGAGGACTGAAAGATGGAATTCACATGAAGAAATTAAAACAGTCTGAAAGCATACTCTGTGTAGATGATGATGATGATGATGATGATGATGATGATGATGGAGATATCCTTTGTATAGTGTGTGCTAATTTATGTCTGCCTTTCCCACTAAGCAGTGAATGCCTTGAAGGTAGGAGTGAATTATATTCATGTGTGTTCTCAGAGACAGTTTTGGCCATCTTGAAGGTATTTAATAAATACAGGACTGCGTTGAATGAATTGGAGTTAAAGAGTAAGCAAGGCATAGCTTGTCCTTACTGACTATGCTGCGATTTGACATTGAGGACATCCCTGCCCTCTTGGGCTTACCCATTTTTTCCATGTGTAAAGAAGGGGTAGCCTACCTGCCCTTCAGAGATGCTATAAAAATGCATGTAACACTTAATGCCAAATTGTATCTTAATTTGTGAGGGATTAATATTTAATATTAATGACGTTCATAGCCCACCATTTCATTTTTTTTTTTTTGTAATTGTAAAGTGCTCCAGCATAAAAGAGCCCAAGTGAAAGAGCGTGAAGGCGGTGCCTTATGTCATGCTCAAACCAAATAAGGGAGAGCCTCTCAATTCAGAGGAGGGATCTATCTAGCAAGAAAAAGCATGGTGAGTCATCAGAAAGTTGATTGAGGCACTTAACTGCACCCAGCCCCCAACCCTCACCTATTAATTTCTAAGCAGTTACACATTTTAGTTGATACGTTTGTCTTTGTTTGAATTCTCTGGATTTTAATTGCCTCTTTTCAATAGGTTTTACGTGAAAATCATTTAAAATAAAATTATACATCAAAAAGACTGGAGGTGAATACCCCAAAATGATCATTATGTGTGAGCGGTGAGATTATAAGTGTTTTCTCTCTTCTTTCTAAATTCAAATTTGCTTTAATTTAGTTTCTGTCAGTGGCATGGGACAGACTTATTCAGAATGGCCCAGTTGTGTGAATGCTTGTGGCCAGTAAGCCAGTGGGGGCTTTCTTGAGGACCTGTGCTCAGGCATCATGGGAAATGCAAAGGAAGGAATAGTGTCCCTGCAAACCTCATTAATAGTTCCCTCTTCACTCTGGCAGTTACAGGCTTCAACTGCTTTGTTGGGTTTGGCTCTTTTTGGTGTATTTTCTTGCGCCTGGTCCGTTCTCAACTAGACTTCTTTCAATCGTTGCTTACTATCTTTCTCTCTCAGCTTCTACTCTCTCACCATCTCTGCTTTTTCAAAAAGTCAGCTCGTTCACCAAAACACACACAGTTTCTTAGGAAGTTGTCAAATATGCCTCTTAAAGGCGATCACAACTCCTGACCCTTATGAGAGACAAAAGATCAACATACTGCTTTCTGCAGAGCTTAGAAGTGAAATTTACTTGTTTTTAGCTTTCATCCACTCCCACGAGCATATCTACCTACTGCAATAAGGTAAGTTTCTGTCACATATTTGAAATTCACTGGGACTCCCAGGTCTCTCAGGGACCAGGACAAACGTTGAATACAATGTTAGATATTCTGTAGTTTCAGTAGGTTTTCAACCAACTCCCCCCTACCCATGCAGACTTTGATATTCTAATGAGGGCATATGTATTCTTATGGAGGCTGTGCTTTCACCCAATCTCTTTCCGGTGTGAAGCTGTCACACACCGTACGTCACCACCTGAACAGATGTGTCCAACATGGAAAGCTCTAGCCCCAGGTCTTGATCTTTATTTCAGAAGCTGAGCAATAATTCTGGTATTTGAGAAAACCAACAGCTGATACTTGTTGAAATTCACAATTCTCCCTACTACCCTGAAGGCATTTTCTCTCCTCACAGGAGGCACAGCCCATTTATTTGCAAATACTAAAATGGCCAGTCATTAACCGAGACATCTGGAAGTAGAGAATTACCTGATGTGCTGATCTGGTTTGTGGGTAGTCCGGGATGCAAGCCTTTGAAGGTCACTTCCTCTCCTATCCCAAAGTGTTTTATGCTCATAGACACTTCCAGAATATGGCCCAGATTATTGGGGGCACTGATCAGTGACTTCATCTAGGGGCTTGACCAATGTCAGGTGCCCATAACTATGTAGAGCTCCGGGTACGTTTGGAGGTTCTTGGAGATGTGAGGTTTTTTCCTAGGGGTTCCATCACGATTGACAGAGCTTCTTATCTGTCTCTTTGCCTTTTCATTTCAGCAGTGTGAGCTGTATATTTAATGTATGTCTTTGGAGGCACGTGGATGGCTCAGTGGGTTAAGCCTCCGACTCTTGGTTTTGGCTCAGGTTATGATCTCATGGTTCATGGATTTAAGCCCTGCACCGGGCTCTGCGCTGGCAGTCCAGGGATTCTGACTCTCTCTCCCTCTCTCTGCCTCTCCGCTGTGCTCTCTCTCCCTTTCTCTCAAAATAAATAAATAAAACTTAAAAACAAATAATATGCTTCTATGGCCAGATTGTCATAGGTGTGTCTGATTAATCATTGCCCGTTAAAACAACATTCTTGCTCATTTTCACCTATTCTTTAGTAACTGCATAAAAAAGCATTCTGACTATAATTTCCCCCTTCTGATTTCAAGATTTTTATCCTGACTTGGTGTTATTTTTTTATTATTATTATTCTGTAATGAGAATGTGGAGAAGATGAGAAAACATTATTTATTTCTAATTTACCCTTAAAGAGCGGTGGCAGCCTGATGCCAATAATCATGATTTTGAAGTTGTCAGACTTATTGTGGGGTAAACCCATTTTCCCAGATAGTGGCCTGGTGGAGAGAGTTCTTGAATGTTATTAGATAACAAAAGACGTTAGGTAGTCTTCTCTTAAAGGGTTCACAAAAAGAATCTTTCCCCTTGATCAGGACCATTGAGGTTAGCAGGAGAGTTACAGCATCATTTTGCCTGCAAGATCATCGTTTTATCAAAATACAAAGGGTCTTCAACAAGACACCCCACAAATCCCAAGACAATAATTACATCCTTGGAACTGGAAATCTTGCATGTTTGCAGACATTGTAGAGTTTGGCATTTGTGGCTTTTTGCACACTATGAAATATTTATGCATTGTTCAAATAACCCTGCCTAGTTACCATTGGATACCCACTGTTGTGCAGGAATTGCATTTAGAAAGGAATTCAATCTGATTTGCAAAATCCATAAAGCTTTCATACCCAGATACTTCAGTAGAAATCCTTTTTGAGACAATAGCTGAAAATGCTGGGAAATAGATGTTCACTTGGTTTGGAGGGCTCTTTGGTATTGTGTTAATCAAAGAAAATAATTACTCTCAATATTTTGCATTTGCTTCAGAGGACATGAGGTTGCCAATGAAATTTGCCTCTCTGTGCTGGGCATTTTTTAAAACAATGATTGATGTTCGTGTAAGCAATTCATTTTAACACAAAAACATAAAAATACAGATTATTTAATGCTATCACCTAGAGAAGGCATTTTAGAAAATACCCTTTTGTATTGTGTTTTGTTTTTCTTTCTTTACTTTTCACCCTTGCTTCCCTCGTTTTCTTCCTCTTTCGTTCTTTCCCTTCTTCCTCTTGCACTCCCTCCCTTTTTCCGCTTCATCCAACCATCCTCATATTCAAAACTTAATATTATACTAAACCTGAACTTTTTATAACTTGCTTTTGTAATAAAGCAGCATACTTTGAATGTCTTCCAGGCCAGTAAATACATTTCTAGTTCACGGGAGTTTTATTTTGTTGTATAAATGTGCCATAAATTATATATCGGATCTCTTACTACTAGGCATTTATATTGTTTCTAAGTTTTGTCTATGATAAACATTTCTGTGATAAATGGCTTCCATGCAATCATTTCTTCAATAAATATTTGTTGTGCTAGTACTACGTGCTGGATTCTTTAGCTACAACAATGTTAGACACAACTCGTGTTTCTGTCTTCCTATGCTTCCATGATAAATAAAATAAGGTCGTTTAAATTTAGTTTGGGGAAACAATATTTATTTTTACTGAGACAATCTATATCATGAGTTAGAAGGTTAATAGTTCTGGTTTTTTATTTTCCAAGGTCATTAAGAGACTTTGTATAAATAACATTGTAATATGGGCTTGGAAATAATAATATGTACTCACAGAGCATCCATAGCCTATCTTAATTTAACTAAAAATAATGTAACAATTGTATTATCCGGCTCTCTTCACAGCCTGAGTCAAAAGGTGGTATCAGGCAAATACGCAGAATTTATCTTTCCATTGATTTTGGTTTTATTGATCACTTGTGGTTTTGACACATACAGAGGTTTCCACTCATAGCCACCAGGTGGGTGGAGACAGTGTGGCATCATGTATAAAGCCCTGGCCAGGAGCCGCGAATTCTCACTATGAAACTGCTTATTAGCTGCTTAACCTTGGAGGTCATCAGATATTCCTGAACTTCAGTTTCCTGCTCTGTAAAATGAGAACATATCACTAAATAATTTCTCAGTTTCTAGCAATCCAGCAATCTTTAGCCTTTGGGTTTTTCGATATTACTGCCGGAAGTTACCACCAAAATGCTCTGAGATCCTAATACGAGTACGGATTCCTTCAATCTGAGCTATGCTAAGAGATAGGGATGACAAAATAATAAATACAATGAGAGTTTTGAGCCAAGGAGTGATTCAACATTTAAAATTTTGAAAGATTAGTATCGCTCTGGGTGTTTGAATAGACTATAGAAAGCCACGTGTGAAAGTGGAAAGACCCATTGGAAAAAGCACTTACGGTTGACAAGGTAGAGATTACAGTGGCATCACCAGAAATGGCAAGAAATAGTCGCATTCTGGCTCTATTTTGAAGGTAGAGTTGATCGGATATGCAGATAAGTAGCATGTAGGGTGAGCAGGAAGGAGATGTTCCCAATGACTCTACAGTTTTTGGCCTGAGCAACTAAAGAGATTCTGGTTGTCAGTCACTGAGATGGGGGATAGTGAGGGAGCAAAGGTTTTCATGGGGGTGGAGGGAAGGGCTGTCAGCATTTGGTTTTGTATATTCTCTGGGGTGCTTATTAGACATGCCGCTGGAGATGTTCAAGGGGGAAACTAGATATATGGGTCAAAACCTCAAGAGAGAGAGGCCAGCACTGGCAATTTAAATTTGGGGATTATCAGCATTGGCTAAATGCTCTTAATCAAGGCAATGTATCTTGCTGTGCCTCAGCTGAATCATTTGTAAGATGGATATAATGCTTTTTGTAAAGATTAATTGAGGCGATATGAATTTTATAAAATTTTCAACACATTCTCTGTTGTATAGTAAGTAGATGGTAAATATTAGCTCCTTCTCCTAATCATGATGTTACATGGATGGATCAATTGGCAATGAAGGTATTAGCCAATAAGAACACTTCTAAAATCCAATTAGAGACTTGGAGAAGGTGGAGAAAATGTGTGTTTGTCTAGCTTCTGTGTAGGGTAGAGAGGGTAGAGGAGAAAAGGCAGATCCTAAAATTTATTTAGATTAGAGGTTGAATAAATAGGGGCTATTAATACACTTTTCAGGGAAACCAAGCCATGAATCCCAGGGTCCATATTATTATGGTTGACTGTGCCAACTCTAATCTTTGTGATTGGAGTGTGGTCCTGACCCTCCTCACCCAGATGGAAGTGTTAACTTGAAAAGCCTTGTATAGTCCTTGACATGCTCAGAGAGAATCCTTTTAATAATTCAGCCATCTGTATTTACATGGTCCCTTGATGTCTGGGCTAGGCCTTGTTAGGAATAAAGGATAAAATATTAAAGAGAGAAATATAAACAATCCTGGCTTGAATTACAATTTCTAGTTAAAAAACATGTTCATGACTCACAGAAGCTATTATATGTGTGATCTCTGAAAATGAAATTGGCTGGCTGACCTCTCAAGAACCCTTCATAAACACTAAGTGAATATTTCACCACAATGACCAAGACTTTGCAGTTGAGATTAGCAACCTGAGCCCATGTACTCACTAAGAATTCCCTCCTTCATTCAATCACAAAGATGTCAAGAGCAATTAATGTGAACCAGACATCCTACTAGCTGAGAATTATAGTATTTTTGGAGTTGTGATGGCAGAAATATCGGTCATTTGTTGATAACTCAAGAGTATGCTCCTCAACACATAAAACAAACAAATCCCTGTAAGATATATTTTCATTTTTTTAATTAAACCTTTATTTTGAGATTCTTGTAGATGCACATACAGAGAGATCTTTTGTACCCATTACCCACTTTCCCCCAATGGTAATAATCTTGCCAAACTATAGTTATTATCATAGCCAGGATATTGACAATTCATCTTTATATTAAGATTTGGAATCTTAAGATTACATTGAGATTTGAATCATTGGAATTAAAAATGTAAGATTTGAAACTACAACTCTAAAGACATGCAAAGACATCTCAGCTAATGCTATTATCCTGGGTTTTTTTTACCCTATGCTGTTCCCCTCCAACTGTGACCCTATGGGTCTGGACAGATTTCCTATATGCACTCTGGTAGTATTGTGTACTTTGCCTTTTGTAACCCTCAGCTCACTAGTAATCTTTGTTCAGTATCAGCTTTCCTTTGTGACTATAACCTCAGAGGGCAAAAATTACATTTTCTATTCACTACTGTTTCTATGGCACCTGGCAAAGTTTCTGACACCAGGAGAGGCTGGATGAGTTTCATCTGGATGAGATAATCAATTAACCTACTCAGCAACATGTCATAGAAAACTAGGACATTAGTGGTGATGCTACTGAAAATCAATGTCAGTAAGACCTTTGTTTCTCTGAGCCCAAATCTGTTCTTAGAAGATTTTCATCCTCCAGAAACCAAAATACATATGTGTCCTAACACATGGGAAAAATTCTTACTCTGTTAAAAAATCCGATGTCAGTTAAATATCAATGAGCCAACTACTGAAATGTCTTAGAATCAAGTCTGAAAAAAACGATCTATTCCAGAATGGCTTTCTTGATGAACGTTGTTTTGGTTGTCGAATGTTGTTCTGATCAGCTGGACAGTTGTAGGTGAATGATTTTCCCGCCTAAATGACAATATAAGTTAATGCTTCTTGAAATCCTCTTTGTGATCATCCAGGATACCCACAGGCTTCCCTCTAGGGACGATGGAACATTGATAATTGGGCATTTTAAAACGCTTGGCAGGTTCTCTGAAACAAACAGTCTAAGAAAAAAAATATACCCTAGTGGTTAGCTCGGCGGGCATATGGTATGTCTTAAAAAACTTTTTGTTGAAAAGTTTTGCTTTTTGAAGTCTGGACTGAGTGGCTGACTTTCTATCCATTCTCATGTCTCCAGTGTTGTGAGCTAGAAGATGTAATGGAATTATTACGTGTCTGATTTGAGTGAGACCTTCCAAGACTTCTCAATCCACTGGGTGCTTTCTTCTTTGGCACTGAACAGTCACTTGGGATACAATAATGAATCAGTTAGACATGGTATCTTTTTTTTAGAGCTTATTTCTAATATAAGGAATGGATGAAATATCAAGCAAGCAGACCAATTAATGAACTAATTATCAATTTTGATAAACTACTACAACTGAGTAAATAAATGACCAAACTGAGCAAGGGAAAAGCAGCACTGAAAATTGGATTTTCTCTGTTGAACGTAAAGAATTTCACAGAACATCAGCATCAGGAAGGTCTTTCTTTGACTCTAATTGATCAAGACAGTGACTGTAATCATTTTTGAATACAGACAAAAACATGAAGAAACCACCAAAATGACCAAGTTAATACTCTATATCTCAATTACCTAATCCCAAATTCTAGAAGAAGCCCTTTCTAACAGCCTCCTTACTCAACCCACTTACCCATGTGTTCCCTATGGAGCTGAATTGCTGAGTCAAGGTTTGGAATAAGACCTACTAAGATGTACATTAGTCAAAGTAACTTGTTACAGAGAAAAAGAAAGTCCTACTCAGAAAGGAAGGCTCTGAGCAGATGGAGATAAGCAAATGATTGGAGATGAGGGCTATATTTGTCTAGGTAGACACTATGAAGAATAAGGACCGGCATGGTGAGAGATTTCAACTTATTCAAAGGAAGTTTAGATAGATGAGTGATCTCTTGTAATGCGCAAGAGAAAAAGAAATTGAGTCCTGTTGTGCCAGTCAAGTCTTCCTTCTCTCTGAGGTAAATCTCTCAGGGAGCTTATTAAGTAGTTTTCCCCAAAGAGTTTACAGGTATATCAACAGGCAGAAGAACACTTTTTCCTCTTTCCAAAACAAACAAAAAAGCAAAACAAACAAACAAAGAAAACAACAACTCCCAGCAGTCATAAACAGGAACTCTTAGTATCTGGAGACCTACCAGAATAGCGATGGTACTTCTCAAACGTGCCAAAATAAAACCAGCTGGCCCCATGTGCATATAGGATAATGTGGGATAAATCATAATTGCTGAGTCAGTAGCCCATTTACACAGTGATCAAGATTTACACCGTACAACTCAGCGTTATTGTCTCTAGCTGAACGAGGTTGCCTGGGAATAGCCTGATTGTAGGTATTTCATTCCCTGCTGGTTGTAAACTGTCTCTTTCAAATTAGTTCAACCTCTTTTGGGTGAGTATTCACAAAGGAATGGTTGAAAGTCCCTTTCATCTATGTTTATTTTCTCTCAAAAGTTTCCCCTGTCCTTCCCGAAAATCCAAGATGGCGTTAGGCATAGATAAAAAGCTTTTCTGTACTCATGGTGATGGAGAAAGGAAAACTGCAGTAAGCATAAGTAGCAAGACTCTTGCCTGGATTCTTATTTAGCTCCCTTAACATCATTCTTGTTCAGCCACCAAGTTCACAGCTGGTGACGGTATTCTTTTCACCCAGTGGATCATAGTGGCTGTCCCTTCCACCTCCCGTTTTCCATGCTATAAATTGGTCTCATTTTCTTACTGATGGCTCAGGAGATCCTCTTGCGTCAGTCTCCCTCATTTCAGCTATGAGAAAGACCTTAAAAATTATCCTGGTGTGTCTGTGGCAGGTTCTTGGTTCTTAAATCAAGCAACCCAAGAAATCCTTTCAGATATTTTCTGTATCATAAGTGATCCATGAGGCCACACGGTAGATTCTGGGGAGGTGGCTCAGTCTGATGGAGTCATTTTCTGACTGCCTTTGCCCTGTATCCATTTATAATGTGTGGTGGCTATCCCATATCAGAAGGGTGCATACTGTTAGCAACACTTTCTTGAGTTACAGGTGAAAAGATGCTCACAGCATCCTGTGTCAATATATCTTATGTTTTTATGACTCCTCCTGGAGATTGGTCCCCAGCAGTGGAAAGGGGTTTATGAGAAATAAGAACCCTAGTTTCCGACCTCCCTGGAAGCATTCTCTATTCCCCACTTAGATGGGAATTTACATTATGTTCTATCCTGAGTTTTGTCTACTGCTGGCAGTCATCAGACTTGTCTCTTGATATGGAAAGGAAGTTTTGAGAATTTTTTTTTCTTTTTTGACAACGCCTGACTGTCAGAACTATGATCTTGTTATGGACTCAAACTAAGCCTAATTTGACAGTCAATATGGAGCAAGGATTTTGTTATTCTAGGTGATCCCTGCCCTTTCTCTGAGGTGCTGAAACCCTTTAGGGCCGGCGAGGGAGACCAGGGTATGGTGATTTAAGAGGAATGAAAAGTACATCAGCTGAATATTTTCAAAAACATTATACTTATCCAAACTCTAATTCTATTAAGTTATGATTTCCAACTTCGATGGGTTCATGGGTGGTTAGATCATTCATCTCCTCTGGATCAATGAATCTTTCTTGGACATCCTAAACAATTTGTTTATTTATTCAGTTTATCACTTATTGTCTCACTTCCTCCTTGAGAATATAAGATCCACAAGGGCCTGAAATGGATGATCCGTTGGTGCCGGGAACCTACTAGGGTCTCATAACTGTTTGTTAAATAGGTAAATGATGAATGGATAAAAGAAACAGACTCCCTTATGTCCATTTAGCAACAAATACTAAAAAGAGTCAGGTCTTGCATGTAAGTGAGAAAGTATGTTGTCTTAATAATACGCATTAAAGAATGCTTAGAAAGTATCAGACACTGAGGTGACAATGTGGAACAAACAGACACATGTCAGTTCTCATGGAAGGAGAAAAGGGGAAGATTAACTTTTATCTTGTGTCTGCCACTTCCTAGCTATGTGATATTGGGCAAGTTGTTTAACTGCCATGAACCTTAGTATTTTCATCTGTAAAGTGGACATAGGGTTACCTATTCTACAGTGTTGTGCCTGAATCGTAGCTTCCTTCTATTTCCTTCCCCTAGGTATCAGCCTGTAGGGTGATATGAAAAATCAGAGGAAGGAAGGGAGGCAAAAGAAATTGAACAAGGACTCTGGTGCTCAACAATAATTGAAAGTTGCTTTTGCTCTTCCTGGCCATTTTTCTCCAGTTAATGAGGAGTCATCTTGTAGAATAACTCTTGGGAGTCTCAAAGAATTCCTCCAACAGCAGTGTGTGCAAGGCCACCCATCACAGGAAATGGACCGTGACCCTCTCAGAGGCCCTTCACCCCTCAGTAGCTTGGCCTCAGGCAGGCAGCATTCTGGTCCCTCCTCTTCAGGCCAGAGAGATCTGATCGGCTGTTTTCCAAGTTGTGTCTACAGCTCCCCAGACACTCCTGTTCTGCCCACATCGGATACAGCTCTTAGGTTCTGAACTCTTCTGCTTACACATTTTCTCATTTCTCACTTCCCATGAGAAGAAATTCCTGGTTCTTGATACCAATTCAAATGGAAACATGCCTGAGTTTAAGTGACCTTACCATTAATAAAAATTTTTATTAATTCAAAGAGTACTATTCAGAGAGATTTTTGCAATGAGATTGCTTGGCCTGGTGCTCTCCAGCACTCACACTTGAAGAGCTTTTTATATTAGTCTTGGAACTCCCTGGCTTTTCATATCGTGGGTTTAATGTCTTGTTATTTAATAGCAAGTCCTTCCTTCCCTAGTGGTATGTCTTTACTCCGTAGAGATTTCACCCCCAAGTTTCCATGATAGCTATCCATAAATATTAAAGAATTTTTAGCTCCCTAGCATCTGGGCTGAGGAAACATTTGTAAACCCTGGTCTCTGACTTACAGTAGATTATCAGGTGATGATGATGATGAGGATGAGGATATTAGCAACAACACAGTACTAACAGGTGACATTTATGGAACACTTACTATGTCTTAGACACTAGGTTAAACACTTGCTGTGCGTTAAGTAGTTCAATCCTGGCAAAATTGCCTATGAATTAGGTACTCTCAGTATCCCCCTTGTACAGATGAAGAAACTGGGCTCAAAGAGAGTAAATGGCTTGCCAAAGGATTAGAGCAGGCCTCAGAGATTTCCTGCCTCTCACTGTGCTGAAAATGTTTAGGGTACATTATCTTATTCTGTTCTTGGAGACACTTTGTGAAGGAGGAGCACTAGTTGTGTTTTCCAGCTGTGGAAACTAACTCTCAGGGAGGTTAGGTGACTTCCCTAAGGCCACCCAGTTTGTAAAAGGCAGAGCTGGCATTTGGAACAACCAAGCCTCTACTCTTAAATCGCAGATTAGACTATTGTAGGAGTTTGATCTTTAACAAAGACGACACTGTCATTAACATGTCTAAATAATATACAAACATGTGTCCATACCCTACACTTTTGTAATCACAGAATTGTAATCACAAAGCACTTTTATCTAGGATAGAAGTGAGAGTTTGGAGAAGTTATTCTGAGAGATAATGGTAAAGAGCCATCAGATGAATTGGAGGGTTTTGAAAACACCTAATTACCATCTAGCAGGTGTCTGCCCCCAGGCACGCTCAGCAGGTAAAATGGTATCTGGGGAACTGATGAATTCTTCTTTCATTACCCGTGCCTTTCTGTCTACACTGTGCTTCTGTGAGCTGAGGGATTCAGTAACAGATGCTCTGAGATTATTCTTATTAAAGTAAAAGGATTGTCTTTTGTCGCCGTCGATGCATTTCCCATCCTTGTGTTCACCTTGAGCACACCGTAAGAGAAATGATCATCTCATACACAAGCACAGTAGAGATCATAATGGGGGCATAACCCAGGGTTGGGTTTCTCGTGATTATAATTACAGAATCTCAGCTTCATTAACATAGGTTTTTACACATGATGCTTCTTTCCGGTAATAAACCTTATTTGAAATGAACACCTTTAAGCCTCGAGGCCACAACGATTATGTTCAGGTTGAAGAGCAATTAGTTTCTACTTATGTTTGAGTAAACAAAATAAATTATTGCCTGTGTTTGTTTTCCTTCACAATCTGCATTTAATCCTGCGTTCCCTGCATGGCACACCAATACTAAACAGTTCTCATTTGTCCTGAAATAAGCATTGGATGAAATGTCTTTGTGTATAGCTTGAGCTTGTATTTTGTTGTCTCGCAGCAATTATTCAGTGCTTTGAATCTCAGTAGATTTAATTATCTCATTTATGCAAGAATGAAGGGAGAGGGAGGAAGGCAAACATATCCCCTGTCTTTATGCAGCTTACATTCCGACCAAAGGACAGGGTGGGCTATTTTATCTGTCTTCTTCACTGCTGTGCCCCATGCCTGGGACTTAGTAAATGCTCAGTAAATAGTTGTCTGGTGAGTACCTTCACGGGAACGTGTAGTAAAGGTCTATGATAAAGGGGTAGCCTGAGAGCCATGGAAATGTATGATGCTAGACCACTTTCCCCAGAGGAAGCTCTCCCTGCCATTCTTGACAGCCCCCTGGAAAACAAACCCTCACAGCATGGCAGTCCAGAACATGCCTCCACTGTCAGGTAAATGTGAATCTCTACTCTGTTTCCCTACTTTCTATGCATGAAAGCATTGATAGGTATCTCTCCCAAACCTCAATTTTCTCTTTTGTAAAATGGCAAATGATTCATGTGGACGCTCTTAGTGACTAGCACAGGTTAAGCAGTCAATAGCTATAATTGCTATTGACCATGCGAGACTGGTTGGGTTCTCACTGCATAGAATTATGTTATTCCTCTGAAAGGAAATTTTGTGGTGTCTTAACAGAATCATGATGGAAGTCAATAATCGAATGCATCAAATAGAAAAAGGGAGAAAAAAAATCACAACCTCCCAACTTAGACATTTTAAAGTGTGATTATGTTTTATGTGGAACAATTATAAAAACAAAAGCTGATTCTTTAGAGGCAGGAAAAACATGCCATCTGAAAGATTCTATAGAATCTGATGCAAGGAAAATCTGAATGATTTGAGAGCTTAAAACCTTTTCTATAACAGTTTATATTTAGATATTTTGCAGATAAAATACACTGGCATAACAATAATATCCATATGAAAAATTGTTTCCAAATCTCAGTTACTATCTGATTTATTCCAATAATTATTATAACAAATTTTCAATAAAGTAAAACATGTTTTATAGAAAAAAAAAAAGTGTGATTATGTTTTAAACGTTTCTCTTACATCCTTCCAAATGACTAGCGTTTCCTTAAGAAGAGCCAAATTTTCAGGGGCGCCTGAGTGGCCTAGTTGGTTAAATGTCTGACTTCAGCTCAGGTCATGATCTCACGCTTCATGAGTTCAAGCCCCGCATCAGACTCTCCGCGGACAGCTCGGAGCCTGTAGCCTGCTTCGGATTCTGTGTCTCTGTCCCTCTCTGCTTCTACCCTGCTCGCACTGTGTCTCTCTAAAACAAATAAATGCTTAAAAAACTTAAGAAAAAAAAACGAGCAAAATTCTCTAGTACACTGTGCTGCTTCCTCACTCGTGACTTGGAGGTATAGCTACTGGGCCTCTAGGAGTTTCAGCTTCCAAAGCTCTAAAATGAGAAGAATAAAAATAAATTTATAAAGCCATTAACTTCTGGGGCACCTGGGTGGCTCAGTCGGTTAAGTGGCCGACTTCGGCTCAGGTCATGATCTCGCGGTCCGTGAGTTCGAGCCCCGCGTCGGGCTCTGTGCTGACAGCTCGGAGCCTGGAGCCTGCTTCTCTTTCTGTGTCTCCCTCTCTCTCTGCCCCTCCCCGTTCGCTCTCTGTCTCTCTCTGCCTTTCAAAAATGAATAAATGTTAAAAAAAAAAGAAAGAGCATTTAAAAAAATAAAATGAAATAAAGCCATTAACTTCTGTATCTCAGTGTGTTTTTAAGAGACCCGTGTCTGAGTAGGGCCTCCTTCATTAGTCCATCTGTTGACAAATGATTTATGGTCACTAGTTATACCCAGTGCTCCATGCCACTCCTATGATGGCATATCTGCCTTGGAGGAGCACATGGCAGGGAGGTGAGAGAAGACAAGCCCATGCACAAATTATTACATGGGAGGGCAGTTAAATTCTATGCAGGGAGATACCAAGAGCGATGCACATGTGGCAAGAGCGTCTCGACATAGCATGGGACTGTCATGTGCACCAGATGGATCCGTTGTTTTCTAGTCTCCATCCCAAATGCAGGGTTTGATGCTACTTGTCAGGTTCCGTGCTAAACATTCCTTCATAGGTCATCATTCGTCATTCCAAATACCTGTTTACCGACATCGATTTAATAATCCATAAAGGGATATTTCCTGAGCATGGGTTGTGTGTCACGTATGCTGCTCTGAAATCAGTAAGGGGTGAGATTTCATCTCTCTTTTTAAGAAGCTCCCAGGTTAGGAAATGATGTAGGAAAAAATGTAGATCACTGGAGCCTGACTCAGAATATGGTAAAATCATAGACCTGAAACAAAGGCTGGGAAAAAACGTATGCCTGAGTTTTCATCCCTTGCTAGTACCACGTGTTACCATGTGTTTAGTTACCTGCCCAACCAGACACTGGAAGTTCAGCCACTCTTTTGGCTAAGGGAGAGGAGACAGGTGAGTTCCTGAAGGGAGGTGAGAGCTTCGAGGATTTGGATGCTGGGTTCCAGAGATTATCCGGTAGGAAGAGTCCTATCCATTTCTGAAGCAAAAGGGGAAAAGGGGAGCACAAGCAGAACTAGAAAGCAGCCGTGCCCAGGTCTTGTGAGAAGACAGAGACTGAGAAACACAACTGCCAAGAGGTGTTGCTGCTAAGTTCTCCTGGGGTTGGTTTCTCTTGAGGGACTCCAGGCATTTCAGAGTAGAGCCGTGTGAGACTGGCAGCTTCTCCCATCATCCAAGCCTTGAACAGCTCATGTAGCTCTGCCTCTGTAGCCAGTTATTCCTGAAGCATCCCTCCAGAATCCCAAGTTAACAGATCTCAAAGTGGATGACTCTGAGCTGGACAAACTTGCAGGAGGAACTAGGCGTGTTAGAGTAGCTAATAGCTTTTTCTCTTCCATTGACTGCATTCCCTATGCTGCACCTTTATTCCCATCGCTTATTCATTCCGTAACTGGAAGCCTGTATCTTTCACTGCCCTTCATCCATTTTGCCCATCCCCCAACACATCTTCCCTCTTTGCATTTACAGGTCTGATTCTGCTTTTTGTTTGCTTGTTTGTTTTTTAAATTTCACATATAGGTGAAATCATATGGCTTTTTTCTTTCTCACTCTTATTTCACTTAGCATAATACCGTCTAGGTCTATCCATGTTGTTGCAGATGGCAAGATGACATCCTATCTAGAAAAAATATGTTATACACACACACACACACACACACACACACACACACACACCACATCTTTATTCATTCATCTATCAGTAAACAAATAAACACTTGCCTTGCTTACATATCTTGGTTATTGCAAATTATGATGCAATAAACATAAAGGTCCTTATGTCTATATATCTTTTCAGATTAATGTTTTTGTTTCCTTTGCCTAAATACCCAATAGTGGAATTCCTGGTTCATATGGTAGTTTTACGTTTAATGTTTTGGGGAACTTCCATACTGTTTTCCACAGTGGCTACACCAATTTGCATTCCCACTGAAAGATCAGAAGGGTTCCTTTTTCTTCACATTCTCATCAACACGTGTTATTTCTTGTCTTTTTTTATTCTAGCCATTCTGATAGGTGTAAGGTGATAATCTCAATATGGTTCTGATTTGCATTTCCCTCATGATGAGTGATGTTGAGTATCTTTTCATATGACCATTGGCCATCTCTTATGTCATCTTTGGAAAAATGTCTATTCAGGTCCTCTGCCCAATTTTTATTTGTATTATTTATTTATTTTTTGATGTTGAGTTGTATAACTAGTTTAAATATTTTGTGTATTAATCCCTTGTTAGATATATCATTTGCAAATATTTTCTTCCATTCAGTGGATCAAGTTTTTATTTTGTTGACAGTTCCCTCTGATGTTTAAAGACTTTCATACTGATGTAATCCCAATAGTTTATTTGCTTCTTTTGTTTCCCTTGTGTTAGGGCTAGTAACATTGTGAAATTTCAAGTCTGGAAGTTATCCTGGCTTCAGATGGAAATGCTTCCTTTCTTTCCCTCTGTCTAAATTATTCTAGGTGGAAACATCCAGGTTGCCTTGAACTGTGAGGCTGATGGGGATCTCTTAAAATTGAGAAGGCTGTAAACTCTTCTGTGATCAAAGTTCTCAAACCCCTTCCCAATTTTTCAAATACCCTATACCTAGGATTTAAAAGGCTGCTGTTTTGCTACCATTTAATTATCGACTTCTCAGGTAACTGTGGTATGATCATTTTGCAACATCCTGTAGCTCTGCCCTACCATTCAATTACGTATAAAGCAGGATTTTTACACACCCCTAATTCGTAGGAAAACTGGGTAGAGACATTAATGTCACTTAAATAATGATATGTATAGAAAGCTGGTCCTTAAAATATTGCTCCCATATGGAATTGCTATATATACACATGAAATTTTACATGGGGCTGACTTTGGGGCCAGTACTCATTAAAAAAACAAGACAAATAGCTTGCTGTTATGTATTATTATCAGTTTCTGGGAACATAGGAAAAGAAGATGTCTAGACTTACACATACTCTCAGTTATTAATCTACTCAACCACTTGCCTGGCAGAAAGCCTCATTATTTCTCTGATTCTTAGATCTGGTTCATCAACCATTTGTAGTCAATACAACCTTAAGACCCAGACCACTGGTCCCACTCTAGGCCTTGAGCTTTAGAGGGAAGCTCTGGCCTCTTCTGGTTGAGCCTCTCCCCATGAGAATCTTTGAGCTAAGGGAACGTGTCCATCCAGAACCCATGCCCCCCCACCCACACCATGCTCTGGGTATTTGAGACCCTCAGATTCTTAGCACAAGTGGCCCTGAACCTGTTTTCAAGTTCCTTTTCTCATGAGTTTATTACCTCAAGGTCAGAAAGGAATTCTGGGAGTGTGTGTATATGGGATCACCAAAGAGTAGATATTTCTAAGGTGGAGCTGAAGGGCTTTGTTGTCCAAAATCATGTGCTTAACTCTTCCTAGTACAGACTGGAGTTGGGCGAGGAGAGGCCGGTGGGCTGGGGAGGTGGTCTCCATTTGTGCTCTTGCTTCAGGCCCTGCAAGTGTTGGGGCAGGTTTTGTTGGACCTGTTAGTGCCCCCTCTTTAAAAGGGGGTGCAAGGAAGTTAGCTGCAGGAGAGTAACCTAACATTTTTGAGAAGAAAATGCTAGGGGCTGGGGGAAGGGATGAGTATATTTAAAGGTTTTCTTTAAAGTGATTTTTCCCAAACCCAGAGTTAATAAGTAGAGGGTCAGAATTTGAACCCAGGTCTCTGATTGTCTCTTCCAATTAGCTTAGGGTTCCCACTTCATTTGCATATGCCTTTTGTCAGCCTGATTTACTGATTTTACCGTTCATGTGTCTCCAGTGCTCTATAGACATTTGAAGACTAATGTTAGACTATCTTGAGTGTATCATTAATCTTTATTCCCCTTACTATTATAATGGTTGCATTCTGGACTCAGTAGCCATCATTATACCAGTCTCCTATTCTGGTCATTAAGAGGTTTGGGAGATTGCTAGCATTTATACTCATATGGTCTACTGTGTTTATTTAGATAACTACCAAAGTCATAAGCTTGCATCAAACAATTCCCAGGACAGTTCCTTAAGAATTATATTACCTCATTCAGTTGTCTTTATTTTTTTTTAAATGCATGGCAAAATACACAATTTTTAAATGAGAAAAAAATATATAGAAATTGTGATATATATTAACAGGAAACATTCATGACTTTTACACTGCTGTTAAAAATACCACATTCCTGGGGCGCCTGGGTGGCTCGGTCGGTTAAGCGTCCGACTTCAGCTCAGGTCACGATCTCACGGTCCGTGAGTTCGAGCCCCGCGTCGGGCTCTGTGCGGACCGCTCGGAGCCTGTTTCGGATTCTGTGTCTCCCTCTCTCTCTGTTCCTCACCCGTTCATGCTCTGTCTCTCTCTGTCTCAAAAATAAATAAACATTAAAAAAAAAAAAAAACCAGGTAATGCAAACTTTAAAAAAAAAAAAAATACCACATTCCTGGGATGCATGGGTCGCTCAGTTGGTTAAGCATCTGACTTCTGATCAGGTCATAATCTCATGGGTTGTGAGTTTGAATCCCACATCAGGCTCTGCCCTAAGAACACGGAGCCTGCTTCAGATTCTCTGTCCACCCCCCTCTCTGCCCCTCCCCAGCTTTCACTCTCTCAAAAATAAATAAACATTAAAAAAAAAGTCACATTCCTAGAAATCACTTGAAAGGAAATGAATAATCTTTACATTTCATTTATTTTTACACAAACTGCACTGAAATTTTAAAGAGTTGGAGGAAAGAACTTTAACACTAAATCAGGGGTAGGCAAACTACAGCCTGCAAGCCAAATCTGGCCCAGAAGCTGTTTTTTTTTTTAAATTTTTTTACTGTTTTTATTTATTTTTGAGACAGAAACAGAGCATGAGCAGGGGAGGGGGCAGAAATAGAGAGGGAGACACAGAATCTGAAGCAGGCTCCAGGCTCTGAGCTGGCAGCACAGAGCCCGACGTGGGGCTCGAACCCACAGACTGTGAGATCGCGACCTGAGCCGAAGTTGGACGCTCAAGCGACTGAGCCAACTAGGCGCCCCCAGAAGCTGTTTTTCTAAATAAAGTTTTATTGGAAGACACTCAAGCTCATTTGTTTACATATTATCTGTGACTGCTTTCGTGCTGTAACAGCACAGTTGAGTGCTGGTGATTCAGATCATATGACACCGAAAGAGTAAAATATTTACTCTCTGGTCCTTTATAGAAAATGTTTGAGGACTCCTGCTCTGAACAGTTTGTACAGACTGAATTGTTGGTTGATATACACAGTTCAGTAATACTTCAAAGTTACCTAATATTGGAGACTTTCCAAATGGACAGAAAGCACAGCTGTGTCAAAACATTGTTGGGACTCTGAAACGTTCAGCCTGTTCAAGAAACCCATAATCAAGTATTTACTTTTTCTTCTAAAGCAGAATTGAAATGTAAACTTATTGAAAGTAAACAAACAAACCTCCTCACACCTGTTCCATTTGCAGAGGACAACAAAGGTCCATTTGCAGAGGCCCATCTCTTGTACATAAGGGGCCAAAGTGAGGTTTTCCTACCTTGATCAGATTATTTGGTAGTTTCTTTGCAAGAGGCAGAATTGCCCTTTCGTTTGAGCTGCCTTTCTATATAAACCAGGGCTAATTCCCTAAGGCCTACTGGACACGATGTCAGAAACAGGTGCTGATTCAGGAGACCAAGGGCAGTAGGGAATGCAAATGTGACCGGGTGAATTTGGTGGGCCTTACTCAACTAGTTTCAGGCATGTAATATTTTATCCCCAGGTATACCTTTTTTTGCAAGAAGTTAAAAAAAATGCCAAAGGGAAGCCTTTGTGATTAACTTTCACATACAAAATTTACAAAGTAATAAAAATGAAAACAGATTTTTTTTTTAAGTGTCACTTGAACAATTTGAAATTCATGGGCAAAACCAAGAACTCTACTTGTACCTCACACCATCTACAAAAATTGACTTGAAATATACAGAGACTAAATATAAAACATACAACTGTAAACTTGTAACAAAGTGCTTCTAAGGGTCGCCTGGGTAGCTCAGTCGGTTAAGCATCTGACTTCGGCTCAGGTCATGATCTTGCGGTTCCTGAGTTCGAGCCCGCGATGGGCTCTCTGCTGACAGCTCAGAGCCTGGAGCCTGCTTCACATTCTGTGTCTCCCTCTCTCTCTGCCCGTCCCCCACTCACGCTCTGTCTCTCTCTCAAAAATAAATAAACACTAAAAAAAAAAAATGTAAGGGGTGCCTGGGTGGCTCAGTCGGTTGAGCGTCCAGCTTCGGCTCAGGTCATAATCTCATGGTTGGGGAGTTCGAGCCCCGTGTCAGGCTCTGTGCTGACAGCTCAGAGCCTGGAGCCTGCTTCAGATTCTGTGTCTCCCCCTCTCTGAACCCCTCCCATGCTCATGCTCTGTGTCTCTCTGTCTCTCAATAGTAAAGAAACATTTAAAAAAAATAAATAGCCGCATGTGGATGTTGGCTATTGTATTGGACCTCTGAGTTTTAGAAGACATTACAAGAACAAATATTTATAACTGGGGTTAGGCAAAGATATCTTAGATAGGATGAAAAAGCACAAACAAAACAAAAACATGACAAATTGGACTTTATAAAAAGTTTTTAAAGGTTTTGCTTTTTTAAAAGACTGTGGTCAGGGAATGAAAAGACAATTTGCTGGGGGGAAAATATTTACAAGCAATTACCTGATAAAGGGCTTGTAGCCAGAACAGGGAAGAGAAGTCTCAAATTGCAATAATAAGAAAACAAAATGGGCAAATGACTTGAACAGATACTTCAATGAAGAGACACAAAGGTAAATAGCACAAAAGAAGGTCTTCCTTAGTAGTCATTAGGGAAAGTAAAAACCACAATGAATAGAATGTAACATACAAGAGACTTTGAGTGGTTGATGAGGGTTTCTCTCTCTGTCTCTGTCTCTCCGTCATTTAAAAATAAAACTACAAGGCACCTGGGTGGCTCAGTCAGTTGAGCATCTGACTTGGGCGTAGGTCACGACCTCACCATTCCCCGGCTTGTGGGTTCAAGCCCCATGTCGGTCGGGCTTTGTGCTAACAGCATGCAGTCCACTTCGAATTCTCTGTCTCCCTCTGCCTTGCTCTTTTGTTGTCTCTCAAAAATTTAAAAAATAGAACTACAAATATGAATTAAGCTAAGTATTTCCCTTGGGACCCTAATCCAAAATACTTTATTCCAATTTTAGTATATGTGCTGCCGAAGCGAGCACCAAAATACTTTATTCCAATAAAGCTTCACATTGCCCCAATTTTTTGAGCATGAAACTTACTTCTGAATTCCCAGACAGGCTATAATTACAGTTAATCCATTATGTGAGTTTTCAGGGACATGTCATATCTTAGACTAAAAAGCTTGAAATTTTCAATCTTGATCAAGTTCCTAGGAGTGGCTTGATTTCATATGATTTCTGATACTCAGACAATAGCATCAAATAACAAAGTCTAGTTTTAAATCCAAATTTAAAGGGCTAAAGTCTTTTAGCACATAATTTAATGTCTATTCCAATTTCTTTCTTGTGTTTTTATTGATTTTACAGTGGCCTTTGGATGATTCTGCCCTAGTCATCAGGGTACTAATTCTGGTAAACACTTATTAAGAATGAAATTACCGGGGCGCCTGGGTGGCTCAGTCAGTTAAGCGGCCAACTTCGGCTCAGGTCATGATCTCGCAGTCCGTGAGTTCGAGCCGCGCGTCGGGCTCTGTGCTGACCGCTCAGAGCCTGGAGCCTGTTTCAGATTCTGTGTCTCCCTCTCTCTGACCCTCCCCCATTCATGCTCTGTCTCTCTCTGTCTCAAAAATAAATAAACGTTAAAAAGAATGAAATTACCTATTCATGCCTGACTTTGATGATTCAATGCTAAAATGTATGGGTGGAGAAATACAGAGTTTAACAAGCTGGTAGGATTCTCTTCTAGTCATATTATGTTCCCACATTTCTGAGCAAGGTTTTCAAGGTTTTGGAGTTATTGAAAATAAAATAATCTTTAAAAGATAATTATTGTATAACTCTTTAGGACAAATGTGTGAAATAGTGTATAATCCCTTATTATTTCTGTCCTTTTAAGTGTTTATTTTAGGGGCACCTGGGTGTGCGACTCTTGATTTCGGCTCAGGTCATGATTTCGTGGTCATGGATCGAGTCCCACATCCGACTGCATGCTGAGTGTGGAGCCTGTTTAAGATTCCCTGTCTCTCCCCCTCTGCCGCTCTTACCTACTCATGTGCTCTTGCTCTCTCTCTAGAATAAAAAGATATGATAATAAAGTATTTATTTTATATTATAAAATGTCAACTTGCTCAGACAAGGGCTATGAGAGCTATTTTTTTAGTGATTTCCAATTGAGCTGACTTGTAATAAGTAATGTGGGTTTTTTTTTTTAATTTTTTTTTTAAACATTTATTTATTTTTGAGACAGAGAGAGACAGAGCATGAACAGGGGAGGGACAGAGAGAGAGGGAGACACAGGATCTGAAACAGGCTCCAGGCTCTGAGCTGTCAGCACAGAGCCTGACGCGGGGCTCAAACTCACGGACCGTGAGATCATGACCTGAGCTGAAGTCGGGCACTTAACCGGCTGAGCCACCCAGGTGCCCCAGTAATGTGTTTTTTTTTAATGCATCAATAGGTCCTAGACCAAAAAAAAAAAAAAAAAAATAGACCAAAATATGTTCAAATTAGGTAACTTTGCTTTCTGGAATGTCCAACGTAATAAAGCCAAAATAAAGTAGTGGAAAAAATGTCTGATTTGAGGCTTTTGTATACAGTAAAGTTAAGGATTACAATATGCTCTCTCTATGCTGGCTGCCATACCTACCTGTTGGGCTGGGGATATCACAGTGTTGTTTGGTTAAGGGGTGAGTTTCCTGGCAGAACTTGCCACACTAGACTTGAAGCGAGGAGAGCAAATTGATCTAGACGGCATAGAGCTTTACAAGTGCATTAGTAATTTTTGATACCTTGGGAATAATGTCATTGCTGATTAGATAAAGATGTAAAAACACAGCTACATGCAACGATCAAAAAATCATAGGGTATGGTTTTTAAAATCTGAGTGGGCTTGTTGGGCTTTTGTTATTATTTAAAAAAACATAATACGTAAGTAAAATATTAGAACATAGCAGGGATTTGGAAATACAAAATAACAGTCTCTGCTCAATGTCAATTTCACTCTGTAGACACAACTTCTGTCTATATGTGTACATAGAGAGAGGTATTTTAAAAATGAAAGCTTTACCATAGTATACATCTACTTGTACATTTTTTAATGGACAATTTATCATTAACTTTTTCCGGTAAAATCCCTCCAGGTCTACCTCAGGGCAGTATATAATTAGGCTTTAAGATACAATATAATGTACTTGCCCAATCTCTCTTAAAGAATATTTAGGTTTTTCATTTTCCCGCTTATTACAGGACACATGTTTGTACCCAATTATTTGCTCACTTAAGTGGAGACTGCTTGTTTGCATATGTTACTAGAAACAAATTTTTTTTTAGTTGAAAAAAAATGCTGTTTTCTTGAGAAGGAAACTGGGTGATATCAAAGGAGAGATTTGAAATGAAGGATAAAAGGAAAGAGAATCAGATTGCTGTATGAAGCATGAATTCATAAGACCATGACTGGATTAATGATTTATGTGTGATATCCAGAGCTTTGTGTTTTCAGTTTCAGCAAACGTATTTAAAACTATCTTCTATGTGCCGGCATTGTGCCACATGCTTTTATGTGTAATTTCTTTTTGTTGACTTAGTTTTTCTCATCGATTATGACATTCAAGCAGTCTCCTCTATAAAAAAAAGAGGCCTTTTCACATTATCTTTGACTGAAATTTGTTAAATGTAATAAGAAGGAAACTTTCAGGGAGTGGTAAATGTTTTGAACAAAATTAATGGAGTAATGCACAAAAGAGTCACTGAAGGAGGAGAACTTTAGCTAGGATGGTAAGGACTTTGTGAAAGAGAGAACATTCAAGGAGAAATTGAATGGCCAAGAGGAGCCAACCATGAGATATACCAAGGGGGAAAAACCAGTTTTGTTTTTGTTTTTGTTTTCTGATAAAGGAAAATACACAAAGAAACTAAGGAAGGAACTAATTTGGATTATTCATAGATCAAAAATTATTCTAGTATGTCTAGAGAGAAACACAGGGGCCAGACCATGAAAAGACCATGAGAAGGTGAGAAGGTAAGAAGTTTGAATGTTGGGAAACAACACACTTCAAGTTCAGTGGGAAAGCTATGGGCGGATTAAACTGGGAGCCTCATAATCTGATTTATGTAATTATGTGACTGGTTTTAATTGTTCAGTGAAATGACTAAAGGAAGCAAAGGTGGAAGCAGGGAGACAAGGTAGGATGATAATTGAGGTCATGCAGTTAGGAGGCGCTGGTGGCATTGAAGGCTGAGAATAGTCTTGAGTTACAGATATGTTTTGGAGATAGAATACAGTACTTGCTGTAAAACTGATTGTGGAATACAGTAGATAAATTATGGCCATCTTTCAATCTTAAAAGAGGAGGTTCTCAGACAGATCAGGGCTTCTAGCAGCTCCTAGTACTGAAGAGAGAAAAAAAGCTGGAGTCGAGAACCCATGAGGAGTGGAGTCCATTAAAAAATCCTTTTTGCTTGGTCTCGAATCCTGAAGGGTGCCATCCTGGGAGTAAAGAGGAGACATAGGGCACGACATGTAACAGGATAGTAGATTACATTAACAGAAATAGATCAATAATTGCATTAAGTGCCCTAAGTAAAAGCTAATTATATTTCAGATGGCTATTTCACTACAATAGGCAAAGAAACTCCATAAAACGCTAACCAAATAAAGCTGGTGTAGCCATATCAATATCAGATAGAGCAACTATAAGGCAAAATTACCAGGGACAAAAGGTGGCATGGCATCATCATAGAACACACAGTTCACCAAGAAGATAGAACAATTCTAAATATGTGTGCACCTAGGAACATGGCTCAAAATATGCAAAGAAAAATGGTTATAGTCGTGAGCGGAAATAATTATACAGTCATAGTGAGTGATTAGAAACTTGTCTCAAATGTGTTTTATTTTTTTCATAATCCTTGTCTTTTTGTTTGTTTTTCATGCTGTTGTTCTGGTGAATAAATGGCATTGTTCATCCTGTACCATGCCTATATTCTGTATTTGACTTATTGCTTCTTCATCATGTTGTTTACCTTGTTTTTCTATCCCTCTTTCCCCATCAAGTTGGTAGGTAGTTCTGGAGACTTGATTTGACTTTGGTTTAATTTGTTTTCGACTAGATTTCTTCCTCAGTGGTGCTATATATTTTCTATTGCAACTTTTCCTGGGGCTTATAATTGACCAATGGCTTCTGGTGAATAGTAGAAAATTTTAACACTTCTTGCTCGGTAATTAATATAACAAGCAGATCAAAAATCAGTAAAGATATAGAATATTTTAAAAGTCAGTGGATATATTTAATGCTATATCCAGTAACTGCAAGAAACATATTTTTTCAGCACATGTAGTGCAGTTGTTAAGACTTACATTATTTTAGGTCAAGTAATTCTCAACTAGTTTCAAAAAATTAAACTTTCGGAGTATATGTCCTCTGACTGGAGTTTGATTACTGTAGAAATTGAGAACACACAGGTAACTAGAAACTCCCAACTGTTTGAAAATTAAACAATACATTCCTAAATAGTCCATAGTTCATAGAAAAAAATATAATGGAAATTAGAAAATATTTACATTTGAATGACAATGAACCTAGCATCAGAAGTTGTGAGATGCAGCTATAGTCATGCTTTTAGGGAAAAACTAGTCTTCAATGCATGTATCTGAAGGGAAAGTCTTTCTCTGAAGGTCCTTCTCAGAAGTTAAAAAAGGAGGAGAGGGAAGGAACAGAATAAATTCAAAGAAAGTAGAAGAAAGAAATAATAAGGGTAAGAACAGATATTAATAAAATACAAAACAGGGATGCCTAGGTGGCTTAGTCGGTTAAGTGTCTGACTTTGGCCCAGGTCATGATCCCGCAGTTTGTGAGTTCGAGCCCCACGTCGGGCTCTGTGCTGACAGCTCCGAGCCTGGGGCCTGCTTCGGATTCTGTGTCTCCCTCTCTCTCTGCCCCTCCCCTGCTCATGCTCTGTCTCTCTGCCTATCAAAAATTAATAAAATGTAAAAGAATAAAAAATTTTATTAAAAAATAAAATACAAACAATAATAATGAACATTTGTGCAATCAAAAGTTTTTGAGAAGATTAATAAAATTAATAAGCCTCTAGTGAGCTTAATTTTTAAAGGGGGGGAGTAATATCAGGGATAAAAATGAGAACCTAATCATATATCCGACAGCTATAAATTTAAGGGACAGTTTATGAGCTTTGTGCCAATAAACTTGACAATGTAAATAAAATGGAAAATATTCTGTAGAAATACAATTACTTAAAACTGACACAGAATGTTCATACTAAGTATGCATGGTCCTATGGCAATGAAAGAAATTCTATCTGCAGAGAAATAAATTTTGCCAAAAAGACACTTGATGCTTGGGTTGATTTGTCAGTTCAACCATTTAAGGGAGAAGTAACATAATCTTAAACAACTAATCTTAAAATATTAAAAGTTGCCACAATCCCAGTTCATTTTAGGAGGTATGCGTAATTAGTCAAAACTCAAAAAGGGAGTTAGAGAAAGTGAAAAATATAGGGCAGTCTCATGTGTAAGTGTAGATGCAGAAATCCTAAACAGTGTTAGCAGACTGATATATCCTGCCATGTAGAGGTTATTCAGAAATTTAAAGTTGCTTAACTTTGATAGATTTTAAGTCCGATATAACACATTAACAGAATAAAAGAGGGAAGTCATTTCAGTTAATGCAAAGATGTGACAAAACTGTAAGTTATTTCATAGTTTAAAAAACTCTTAGGAAACAACAAAAAGAGTATATAATCTAATATAGTCACCAAAACACAAGTAGATATTATATTTAATGATTAAATGCTGAAAATGTCCTCTTTCAGTTTGTTTTAAATTACTAAGGTGTGGAATAGTTTGTTACTCAGCAACAATTAACTGATGCAGTTAAACAATAGACAAGCAGGCACTGTGCACAAAAGCATATACAAGTGACCAATAAACATCTGAGAAGAAGGTCAATCTTGTTAAACATTAGAGAAATACACAACTACAATGAGACTCCTACCAGAATGGCTAGAATTAAAAGTTAATGCCAAGTTTCCGATAAAGATATGAAGCAACTTTAATTTTCATAGGATTCCCGTAGGAATGTAAAATGACACAAACACTTTGATAAACAGATTGAAATCAGCTAACACAGCTGAAAATACAAATACCTTATGGATTAGCAATTTCCGTTTTAGTTACATATTTAAAGGAAACACATGCATCTGTATACTAAGAGACATACACAGGACTTTTCATAGCAGCATTATTTATAAGAGTCTTAAACTGAAAACAACCAGTATCCATCGATTTATAAATGGATAAACAGCGATATATTCATAGAGTGGAATATTATACACTTATGAAAAAGAAAACTACAATCAAGAGCAGCAATACGATGTATCACATATGTTGAATATGGCACAGAAATTTATAACGGATATAATTATAGCATTGAAATAGGCAAAACTAAACTATAGTATAATTTATAGTTCACTGGAGATAAAAGTATAAAGAGAAGCAAGGAAGCCATGACTATAAAAGTCGGGATTATGGTTACATTTATCAGAGAGGGAGGAGATTTTAAGTGCCAGAGGGCAGCCAGGAGCCTTCTGGAATGCTGGCAAAATTTTATTTCTTGGCCTGGGGGAAGATTACATGAAGGTTTGCTATATGGTAATTTATTAATTACTGCAATTATGTTTTATGCATTTGCAGAAAGCATGTTATACTTCATAATGAAAATGTTAAAGAGACAGAGAGGCATCATGGGAGTTCAATAGCAATTGTGGGCAAAAAAATAGCAGTGACGATGTTGCTGAAAAGCCAAGCAGTCTGTTACCGTTCCCCCTGCTATGACCACAACTACTTGGTCTAGAAACTAAAAGGCTGGTTGACCAGATGGCTCTGAGTCGTCCTTTAAATGTTGAAGTAAGATGCTAGTACAGCAATTTTGGCACAGAGCCCACATATTGAGCCTCCGAATTAGCGAGAGATGACATCTGATGGACCAGGTTGAGGTTTTTTACGTGATCTAAGTAGCAACCCACATTAGCTGAGGTAGTTCTTTGAGGCTTTGCTCCCTGATCCCTGGGCAGTTTCGGCCATGCTGGATGTGTGTCCCCGTCTCTCAGTGTTATGGACATGTCAGCAGAAAACACAGCCAGATGCAAATCAGGAAGTGCCTGTACCTTATCAGTTTTTTCCTATGAGCTGTTCCCATGTCTCATTTTTTTATGACAGGAAGATTGTTTTATTTATCTGATTCAAAGCCCGTTGAGTGTATCTGGGGACGATTTGGAATTGCTTGTAATACTCATGTAACACATGCCCTGTTGTTACCATAAAATATTTCTGGTAAAAACGAAATTCGGGGACAAACTACCCTGTGGTATAGATATGTACAATTATCCTCTGACAAAAATACGTCAGGATGAAAAAGCCTTAAAGAAGAACATAGAATTCATTATCATGCACGTAATGCAAATGTGTTTAGCTTTCTTACATAAAAGAAGGACGAGTATACCATTTAGCTCTGCTACTTATAATAATGCACATGTGTTGGCCTTTGTGTGTTGAAAAAGCTATTTATTATTTGAACATTGATTCAGCTTATTTCTCTGTTTTTCTCTCAATGTTATTAACAATTAATAACTGTTATTTGTTAATTAACAATTGTTAATTGTTATTAATAATTGAGTTGTTATCAATAATACTTACAGAAACAAAAGTTGTTTAATCAGAGATCTCACCTGAAGAACTTTTTAAAAGGGATGCTCTTGGGGCGCCTGGGTGGCTCAGTCGGTTAAGCATCCGACTTCAGCTCAGGTCATGATCTCATGGTCCGTGGGTTCGAGCCCCGCATCGGGCTCTGTGCTGACAGCTCAGAGCCTGGAGCCTGTTTCAGATTCTGTGTCTCCCTCTCTCTGACCCTCCCCCGTTCATGCTCTCTCTCTCTCTCTGTCTCAAAAATAAATAAATGTTAAAAAAAAATTTAAAAAAAAGGGACGCTCTGCAAGCTGTATCCTAGAGGTCTGTGGTAGGTCTACTTAATTAAAAGTTTTCCCAGATGAAGCCCTGTAGTCTGAATTTTTGACAAATTTTTCTGCCAATCTGTTGAATTGCCAGATCTTAAAACCTTTAGTTTAGAAGATGTTGGAAAATTCTGTCATTAAAGAGCATAATGTCATGTCACTTAATAGCATCTGAATATGTATGTATGTATGTATGTATGTATGCTTTCCCCTTGCCTCTTTACTGGAAGTTAAGCTTCATGAAAATAATATTACTGGGTTTACTTCCATATTATTTTCTAATATATACAACAGAAGTTAGCAACTATGGCTATGGGCCAAATCCAGCCCACCTGCCTATTTTTACAAATAAAGTCATTGGAACACAGCATTGCCCATTGGCTTGCATATTATCCATAGCTGCCTTCATGCTACAGTGGCAGGGTTGAAAGGTTGGAGACAGAGACTGTCCGGCCTGCAAAACCTGAAATATTTACTATCAGCTCCTTTACAGAAACAGTGGCTGATCCCTGATATAGAACAATAACTATAATATAGTGGGTTCTCCGTAATTGTTGAATACTGAATGAATGAAATAATCATTTTATTAGTGTCTCTAAGCATTTCTCTTTTGCCCAAATATATTTCTTTTTGCATGTTACTTTTAATTAATTGTTTTATTATACTGTGGTCTGTGTTTGCAAACTTCCTTTCCTCACTGCATTAAGTGCCCTTCATTTTCTCTTGCAGCCAGTCTGGGGTTTTGGTTCTGCTAAAGTACAGTGAGGTCTGGAAGTATGAGAATCAAGTTAAGCATAACTTCTCAGGAGCACATTAATTACGTATATGAACTTTGGTCCAGCTCTCATTCTCAGAAAACTGGCAATAATATATCAGATTATGAGTTCAGTGAAAAGCCAAGTTAATAAGGATGGAATGTGGTATATTAGAGTGGATAATATGATTTGTTATAACCCCCAGTTGGATTCCATGGTAGGTTATCAGCATTCAGGGATAAAAGTACATTAGCTTTTAATAGATAGTTAACAGAATGTACAGAGGACTGGTCTCTAAGTTTGTAATCCCATTAGCTCTGTATAAACTTGTGAAGTGGGACCCATCTCCAAGCATTATTTCTCAGCTTTTTCTTTAATAACTGGAAAAAGCTTGGTTACTTGATATTTATAGTTCCTTATAATTCTATTACTTTATAAACACAAAACTTGATAACAAATAGCCAGGAAATATAGTAGAATGACGGGTTAATGTAAGGGTTCAGTTTTAATAGTTTTCATTACTTCATAATGAAAATTTCCTATCGTCAGAGCTAACTTTGATTTTTTTCTTAAGTGGCTCGTCAGTTTTTTTTTTTTTTTTTAAGTTTATTTGAGAGAAAGAGAGAGCGTGAGTAGGGGAGGGGCACAGAGAGAGGGAGACAGAGAATCCCAAGCAGGTGCTGAGCTGTCAGCATGGAGCCTGATGCGGGGCTCAATCCCACAAACTGTGAGATCCTGACTGGAGCAGAAATCAAGAGTTTGACACTTAACTACTGCAGCCACCCCAGCTCCCCCAGTTTTTTTAAATTGTGGTAAAATACATATTGTGTAAAATGTACGATCCTAACCACTTTTAAGTGTGCAATTCAGCCAAGGTAACTATGTTCACACTGTTGTGCAACCAATCTCCAGAACTTTTTCATCTTTTCCAAACTGAAACTCCATGCCATCAACAGTAATTCAGTATTTCTCTCTCTCCCCCAGCCCCTTTCAGCCATCATCTGCTTACTGTTTCTATGAAGTGGACTGTTCTAGGTACTTTGTATCAGTAGAATCGGACAATGTCTTTTTTGCGACTTACTTGACTTAGCATAATGTCTTCAAGGTTCATTCATGTTGTAGCAGGTGTCAGACTTTCCTTCCTTTTTGAGCTAAATGGTATTCCATTTTCTGTATATACTACGTTTTGTTTATACATTCATCTGTCAATGGATCCTTGGGTTGCTTCCACCTTTTGCTATTATGAAAAACGTTGATATGAACGTGTGTACAGTTGTTTCTTTTGAGACCATGCTTTCAGTTCTTTTAGGTATATTATACTCAGAAATGGAATTGCTGAATAATATGGTATTCTGTTTTTAATTTTTCAAAGAACAGCCATACCATTTTCCAAATGATTATACCACTTTGCCTTCCCAGCAACAGTGCACAGAGGTTTTAGTTTTCCTACTATTTTCTGTCTTTTTAAAGAAAAGAGTAACCAGGGGTTCCTGGGTGGCTCAGTTGGTTGAGCATCTGACTCTTGATTTCAGCTGAGGTCATGGATCCCAGGGGCGTGGGATCCAGCGCCCCATCCAGACTCTGCACTGAGCATGGAGCCTGCTTAAGATTCTCTCTCCCCCTCTGCGCCTCCCCTGCATGCACACTCTCTCTGTCTCTCTAAAATAAAAGTTTAAAAATTAAACAAAATAGTGACTGTTCCAATGGATGTGAAGTCATATCTCATTATGGGTTTGATTTGCATTTCCCCAATGAACAGCGAGTGGTGCTGAGCATCTTTTCATGTGCTCATTGGCCATTACTGCAGCTTCTCTTGAATAGATGATATCTATTCAACTCTCTTGTCCATTTTTTAATTGAGTTGTTTTTCTGTTATTGAGTAGGAGTTCTTTATGTATTTTGGATATTAATCCCTTATCTGATGTATAGTTTGTAAACATTTTCTCCCATTCTGCTGGTTGCCTTTTCATTCTATTGACTGTGTCCTTTGATGCACAATTTACACTTTATACGATCTGATTTATCTATTTTTACTTTCGCTTCCTGTGCTTTGGGTATCCCATCCAAGAAATCATTGCCAAATACAATGTCAAGAAGACTTTCCCTTATGTTTTCTTCTAAGAGCTTTATATCTTTAGCTTGGATGTTTAGGTCTGATACATTTTAAGTTAATTTTTATATATACTATATGGTTAGGATTAAACTTTTGCCTTCTGCCTTCTTTTGCACGTGGATATTCACTTATTTGTTGTAAAGACTGTCCTTTGTGCATTGCAAACTCTTGGTACCCTTGTCCAAAATCATTTGACGATATATGCAAGACTGTTTCTAGGCTCTGTATTCTATTCCATCGGTCTATGTGTCTGATTTGATGCCACTACCAAACCATTTTTTTTAACGTTTATTTATTTTTGAGAGAGGGAGAGAGACAGAGCGTGAGTGGGGGAGGGACAGAGAAAGAGGGAGACACAGAATCGGAAGCAGGCTCCAGGCTCCGAGCACTCAGCTCAGAGCCCGACGCGGGGCTCGAACTCACAGACTGTGAGACCATGACCTGAGCCGAAGTCGGACGCCCAACCGACGGAGCCACCCAGGTGCCCCCCAAACCATTTTGATTTCTGTAACTTTGTAATAAGTTTTGAAATTAGAAAAATGTGGGACATCCAGCTTTATCCTCCTTTTGCAACCTCGTTTTGATATTCAGGGTCACCAACATGGTGTAATATGCATAGTTCCTTGCAATCCTATAAAATACATTTATGTAAACCACAGTTAGAGGTGAAAACAAAGGGAAAAAGTATATCCATATGTAAATGCCCAGTAGGAATTTTCATTCCATTCTTCTTTTAAGAGAACTATGGTATCCTTAACCTGGAGAGTGAGTGGAGAATACTCAAGTGGCCCTTTTTGCTTGCAAACTACACCAGTCAGTTTTCACATTGCCTCCACAGCCTTAACATTTGTGTCTGGATCTGTTTCCCGTCCTGAGAGTTACAGAGATGATATGGCCTCATCTTACCTGTGGTGAGGTTTCTAACTATTGGGTAATGGGCCTTTTGAAGATACCACTCTCCACCTTCAGGTTTCTGTGTGGTAGGTATTTGTTGTAGGCCTACTCTTTTATGAAAATTCATGGAAAAAACTTGTTTTTCCATGAGGCTTTGGGGGTGGTTATTCTAGAACATATGATAAGAGATATCCCCAGAGGACTCAGTTCCCCTAAGAGAATAAAAGGATTATGTGAAGTACTAAAAGTGTTAAAGTACTTTTCTCAAATCCCTATCACCTTTAGGAATATGAAGGTCTGGCTCCATTTTTTTATTGTCAAATGCCTGGAAAGTTAATTAAAAGTCATTTAAGAACTTTATATGATTTATATGATTTATATGATTTTAGCTTAGATGGAGCGCTAAATTGCAAATTCAAATCCTGCATGGAGTCAATAGTGTCTTCTTTCTTCCAGTAGCTTTATTTATTTATTTATTTATTTATTTATTTATTTATTTATTTATTTTTTTGGTTGCAGCTTTTTCCTATTACTGAGTCAGCAGTATGGGGATGACAATCCAGGGTGTAAATTTCTCCAAGTCTTAATAAAGAAAAGAATACTGAGTTTCCTTGCTAATAATGTTTCAGTGTGGGCTGAAAAATACTCTTTATAATGCATTTCATCCTAGTTTTTCATAGGACACGATTTGATGTAGAATTTTAAAATATACCCGAATATAGGTACAGAATGTGAATAATAATATCATTATATATATAATACATAATATATATATATACATATATATATGTATGTATATATATATGTATATATATATATATATATGTATATATGTATGTATATATATGTATATATATATATATTCCTCAGGATATTCTGGCTAAATCATTATTAAATAATACAAAATATGAATATTTTCCTCTGTTTTTAAAATTCTTGCAGTACTCATTATTCTGTGTCAGTGGATCTTTCACATAATCAAGCTTATTTTTGGCGTTCCAAGAAATTTGAAGTTCACTAACAAGGTTTTTGAAGAACACTATTGAACTGAATGTACAGGCTGTAATTGAATAAGAACAGTATGTGTCTGGGGTGTGAATGAACCAGCTGGGATACTAAGTCCTCCGTGGCGTTCCTAATTCAATCATCATGTGTTTTCCAATTCTCCCACAATGAAGCAGTGCTCATGACTGAGTATAAAAATACTAACATAAATGGACATAATTTATTATTTTGTTCAATATCATACCTTTGTCATCTAGATCAGTTAAAATACATGCACTGTGATTTGTAACAACAAATGATAATCAATTAAAAATGGAGTACCCTTCTTTCCCTCCAGAAGCTTAAGTATGATTTTTGATAGGAATTTTGTACGGGGTCATCATTTGAAAGCATAGAGGAAGGTTAATTGCAGGATGTTTACAAATATATTGTAGTCCTTTGTATCTGATAATAATGGCAGCCAGTGTTTCTAGAGTATTCCATATGTGTGTGCCAAGCACTCTGCTAAGCCTGAGGTATACAGTCCCTTTATATTCACATCTATCTCATGAAGTAGGTGTTCTTTTTATCTCCATTTTAGAAAGAAGAAAGCTGAGGTCTCTAATAAGTCATGTCTCTGGGTTTCAAAGTTCATTTTATCTAACTCCAGAGTCAAATTTTCATGATGTTCTACTCTGTCTGGGTCTCTGATACAACTGTTCATTGTATCATTTAGTTCCAAGGCTTTCTATGTAATCTAACTTTCCTAATGATTTTGAGAATTTCCTTTTCAATTATATAGCTAGTCTTTCATCTCCGCCAAGGCAATGACGCCAATAACTGGGGGAAGTTGTCCCTATAATGTATAGATTTCATCATATTTATAAATACAGTGGCCCAGTGGGAGTTCTGTCTTCTATGCAGTGTAAGTTATAAAAGATTAAATAATCGCATATGTCCCAGGAGAAGTGCAGGTTGGAATGGAATCATAAATGAGGTGACAATAATAGAATGAAAAGGATTATATGGAGCTACACATAATGTGCAGCTTAAGCAATCCACATGACAGGAACACTTACTCCTGTATGAGGAGAGAAAATAAGTTAAATATGAATTTAGGGCCATGTTCTGATGAAAACCAATGTCAAGATAAACCCAGTAGTTTGCCATTGGCATATTTTATGTGTTCATTGTAAAAAGCAAAGCCTGGAAAAAGCAAGTTGCTTAAAATTCCATAAGCAGAACTTGAAATAAATGAGAAATTTATTTATTTTTATATTAAGACTTCAGTTGCTTTTATTCACCTTAACTTACTTCTTGGCATTTATATGTGTGTGTGTGTGTGTGTGTGTGTGTGTGTGTATTTTCATGACTCATTGAAATTTCATGACTCACTGGGTACTGGGGGCTGACCCACTGAAAATAGCAGTAAAGAAAATAACCTTCATTTTTGAAAATACTTCTATAGATTCCTTCCTCCTCCCTTCCTCCGTTCTTCTCCTCCTTCCTTTCCTCCCCACCCTAGATAGCTCTCACGCAAGCGTTTCCTCTTGCCGTAGGAAAATGTGTTATTTTTCTCCCTTGGCAACTCTCCATCATGCTCATTTTCAGGTTCACCTCCTTAGATGCTAAGATGCATTATAAGTGCAGAAAAGTTAAGAAGGTAAGAGGTACTCACCAGGGAAAAAAGTTGACAAGAAGCATAGAAAAAGGGGGCTGCTGCCTTTGGTACCTTTAAAGGTTTGCCAAAGGCTCTACTTCATTTAAATATTTCCCAGAATGCCTGAGGGATGTTGTCTATTAGGAAGAGATGGGTGAAGGACTCTAAAGGGAAAAATGGGAAGCAGTCGTTTCCTCTTGCACAATTTGCCCAAAACCCCTAGAAGAGCCCTTCCTAAGATAATACAGAATTCTTCCTATTGTATACCCAAGACAACATGGTGCATAGTCAGGTATGCAGTGGGACCTCCAGGTCTGGTAAGACTCTTTCAGTTGTCTGAAATGGCAGAGGTCTGTTCTTGAGAATTTCAATTAAATAGTTGGACTTATTTCATTCAGCCTGAGTTCATCTCTTCTCATTTAGCATAGTGGCTTGGTCTGCGATAGGTTTAACAACCAAGTGGTATAACAGTGTGTCCACGGGAATTATTTCTAAATCCGTATAATTGCTCACCTGATATTTGGTTGTAGGTTTAATAATGGAGTAGTATTTGTTCGGATACTATGGGCTACCTTTGCTTTCTTAATTAACCAGCTGTACTATGAGAATATCTCTACAACGTTTACACTTTGATAAAGAATGAAACTTATTTTTAAAGTGTGTTTGATTCACTACAGACTTTAGGAATCCCTCAACATATCCCTGTGTGGCCCATAAGGATGCTTAGTAGGTCTTGATGTCCCTGAGACCGTCTGAAACATTAGGTACATATGTGCATTTGTGAGGAAGATATGTTCATAGCATCATGAATTTTTTTTAATTTTATTTATTTATTTTGAGATAGAGTGAGAGAGAGAGAGAAAGAGAGAGAGAGCGAGCACTAGTGGAAGAGGGGTGGAGGGAGGAGGTGACAGAGAATCCAAAACAGGCTCCTCACTGTCAGCATAGAGCCCGATGTGGGGTCAAGACCTCATGAACCGTGAGAATATGGCCTGAGGTGAAATCAAGAGTTGGATGCTTAATCGACTGAGCCACTTGGGTGCCCCACATCATGAACTTTTAATTGGAGCCCCAACTCTCTAAGTTAGGAGCATGAGCTCCTTTCATAAAGGGTATATGACAGTGGAGGGAATAAGCATAATAGCCAATGCTTTCCAAGTTTAAGAGACTGTGCTACAGAATTTGTAAATACTAACACGTAAGACACTATTATCATGCCCATATTGTAGGTAAGAAAACCAATGCTTTGGAGAACTTGCGTGAGTCAGATTCAAACTCAGGAAGTCTGAGTTCAGAGCCTGGGCTCCTAGAACTTTTACTAATAAACAAGAGTTTTGGAACCTGCTCTATCCCTACCCATGGAACTTTTGCTCTCTTGGAGCATCTGTAAATATGGGTAAGGGGGTAAGGACAAAGGGTGGGGGGTTGAAGTTGGGGTCATAGTGGATGAGCTCTGTATTTCTTTTCAGTTCTAGAACAGAAACAAACAACTTTCTGCCTCCACCAGGCATCGATTGAGACTCATGATATCTGAAAGCGCTTGACTGTATACAAGAAATAGGTGTGAAAAAATGCAGATGATTGGAACGAGCGGGCAACGCTCAGGTTCTCCATTAGGCTTCCAGACACGTAATGCTGTAGTGAGTGCAGACTCAAATCTGACTGGGGGTTTCAGTCTTTGCCTTGCATCTCACTGGCATATCTTATAACTTCTTGTAACCTTTGTTGCCTCATCTACATAATGGGGATGATAATAATGGTACCTATGTCATTGAATTAGTGGAGGTTAAATAAAAGACATGATATATGTAAAGCTCTGAGAGCCTGGTACATAGAGTCATTTGTCCTATTGGTTTATTTGTGTGTTTTTTTTTGTGTGTGTGCGTGTGTATTTTTTGCCATTATCACCATTATTATTATTATAATTACTACTACTACCATTTTTTGTTGTTTTGAAAATTAACATTTAATATGCTTTAAAAAGGGACAGTGAATCTCATCACCAGAAAAGTTTCTTTGGTCTGTGGCTGTGAGCTGAAAGATGTTCTCAGTGTGCTGGAGAGATACAGTCCCTGCCTAAAGATGGGTATAATTGGAGATGTGGAAGCCCTTTGTCTTTTCAAGCTCACAGACAGTATCCTAGCAAAGGGCCTGGAAGCGGGCCCTCATTAAAGCTTCTTAAAGAATGACAGTCCCTGGGTTTTGGTGTCTCAAGTTGCGGTTCCCCAATTTACCCTTCATTTTAGCCACAGCTGTGGCGGGCGGTGCCTCAGGGGCTCAGATTCCCTTCATGCTGGCAAGCATCTGCCTCAGGGGTGCTCATTGCCTTCTTGCTTTCTGTTTCAAGGTCTTTTCCAGGGAACCCACTCAGCCTGTGTATAACGGTAGCCTGCAAACAACCCTTAGCCAATGGAGACAGTGCTGACTAGTGGGTAAACACTGCAGCCTTCCAACTTTCCTGGTGGACAATTCTAGAAAGTGCCGTGTGTGCTATTCAGAGGCCCCAGTGGGTTCTCAGCAGCCCCTACTGCCTTCAACACAGACTTTCAAAACACTCACTTATATTTGACTTGCTCTTTTATTGTGTCACTCTCCTTCTTCCCTTGTTCTTGTCTCACAGAATTACTTTCACAATAAACTACCTGTACATAAGTCCTTGTCTCAGGCTCTGATTTCTGGGACCCAAACTGAGACACATAGGCTGCTCTAAAACTCTAATGCCAAAGCCGGTGCCGTTGTGCAAATCTGTAAATTCCATTTCCTTTATTTACTGTTGAGCCCCCAGTGCCTAGCACACTATAGGCACTCAGCCAATGCTAGTTGAATGACTCAATCAGTGAACAAACAAATAAATGTGCCTCTTAGACTTTGATAATGAGCACATCAGTTGTGCACTGCTCAATTTTCTTTACTAAGTGCTGTACCAGCAACTTGGCAGCTGGTTGTCAGAATCTTCCTTGGAAGTCTCTCATGTCTTGCTTGGTTACTTCCATCTTTAGTCTTGGAGATCATTCAGTTCTCCTCTGTAATCCTGAAGGAAAACAAATAGTGAATTTGATGGCTGTCTATGTTTTCAAAAATTATATATTTCCAAACATAAACATGCTTTACATATCAGCAAATATCCATTGATTTTCTGTTATGGGCCCTGTCCCAGGCTGGAATAATAGACAGAGATGCAGCTTATAGACCAAATACAGAGCAAGAGGGAGCTTATAGACAAAATACAGAGTTTATAGGCCAAATGCATAGTCAAGAATACATCATGAGATGATATTTGTACCCTGGGAGGTTATAATGTGAGGCACATCATGTTAGATGGGGGTTCATTTGACTATGCACCTCATTCACTAACAATAATGACCCAGCAATCCTGCCAGCCTGACTTGAGAATGTGGAATGTTCTTCACTGAGTGGTCATGTACCTGTTTCATTACAGAAGAGCAGTTTGTGTGAACTCTTCAATATAATAGGCTCATAATTTCTGTCTTTCTAAAAAGAGGAAGATGGGAGTTTTAGAGATTTAGTCTGCAGAATCTGATGAACTCAGTATTTTTGAATATTGGTTTAGAATAATGATATTACTACATACCCTGAAAATATAAAATGTGTACAACAGGGTTTCACTGCAAGAACAGTTAATATAAACTGAAAACTCATGAATGAGCTTTATTAACTGATTTTTGCTATATCAGACCCCAAGCAAAATTCAGCAGTCATATTTCTGAAGATCCTGAGTAGATCTGAGTAGACTCATTTGGTAACTAAAGTGGAAGAGAAGTCTTTTTTTTTTTTAATTTTTTTTTTTTAACGTTTATTTATCTTTGAGACAGAGAGAGACAGAGCATGAACAGGGGAGGGGCAGACAGAGAGGGAAACACAGAATCTGAAACAGGCTCCAGGCTCTGAGCTGTCAGCACAGAGCCCGACGCGGGGCTTGAACTCACGGACTGTGAGATCATGACCTGAGCCCAAGTCGGACGCTTAACCGACTGAGCCACCCAGGCGCCCTGAGAAGTCTTTACAGATAAATATTTAAAAGACGATGAGTCTCATTTAGGGATTAACCAGAAAATGTGAAGGCCATTGATAGTGTATGAGTGTCAGAAAAGGGATGGAGGGCAGAACATTTGAGTTAAGCTATCTAAATTAGGCAGAAATAGGGGTTGTTAAAGACCACAGCTAGCTGCCACAATGGCTCTTGATTAACTTCCTGTTAGGCTTAAAATTGCTTTTACTTGTAACATGGAAAACATAAGCACAGGTTAAAATGGGCTTGGGAGAAACGAAAGAAGATAAGGAGATATTAAGTGGATCTTGAAGAATCCTTCAACACAGACTTTCAAAAGAATCGGGCTTATAGGTTTGTGTGGACTTTGACATTTTTGTTGCTGCTGACAGTAGTAGTGCTCATGGTGGTGGTGATGGCGGTGCTGCTGGTAGTGGTGGGGATGGTGATTGTAGATTCGTGATGGTGTTGATGATGGTGGTTGTGATGGTGGTGGTGATGACGATTGTGGTGCTGATGGTGGTGGTGATGGTGATGATGGTGGTAATGATGATGGTCATGGGGATGGTGGTGATTGACGGTGGTAATGATTGTGGTGGTGATGGTGATGATGGTGGTAATGATGATGGTCATGGGGATGGTGGTGATTGATGGTGGTAATGATTGTGGTGGTGATGGTGATGATGGTGGTAATGATGGTCATGGCAATGGTGGTGATTGACAGTCATGATTGTGGTGGTGATGGTGATGATGGTGGTAATGATGATGGTCATGGGGATGGTGGTGATTGACGGTGGTAATGACTGTGGTGGTGATGGTGATGATGGTGGTAATGATGATGGTCATGGGGATGGTGGTGATTGATGGTGGTAATGATTGTGGTGGTGATGGTGATGATGGTGGTAATGATGGTCATGGCAATGGTGGTGATTGACAGTCATGATTGTGGTGGTGATGGTGATGATGGTGGTAATGATGATGGTCATGGGGATGGTGGTGATTGACGGCGGTAATGATTGTGGTGGTGATGGTGATGATGGTGGTAATGATGATGGTCATGGGGATGGTGGTGATTGATGGTGGTAATGATTGTGGTGGTGATGGTGATGATGGTGGTAATGATGGTCATGGCAATGGTGGTGATTGACAGTCATGATTGTGGTGGTGATGGTGATGATGGTGGTAATGATGGTCATGGCAATGGTGGTGATTGACAGCGGTAATGATTGTGGTGGTGATGGTGATGATGGTAATGATGATGGTCATGGCGATGGTGGTGATTGATGGTGGTAATGATTGTGGTGGTGATGGTGATGATGGTGGTAATGATGGTGTTGCTGATAGTGGTGGGAATGGTGGTGACTGATGATAATAGTAATGATTAATGGTGGTGGTGATGGTGATGATGGTGATGGTGATGGTGGTGACAATAATGATAGCGAGTGTTTATGATCCAGGTACCCTGCTTTTCCTTTAATGCTCGTAATCAGGTACTGATGTCGTGTAGTTGTTATTATTATTATTATTATTATTATTATTCAGGTATTCAACTGAATTAACAGGCTTAGAGAGTTTGCCTTTAGTAGTGGAACCAAGACACAAAGTCAGGCAGGCTGACTCCAGAGGCCGAACACTTTGTTCCACATAGTCGTTATACTAATCTAACATCTTGTTTTCCAATTTAAACTCATCAAGATCGGAGGCCATCCAAATCCAATTCTAAGCAAGACTCTACATCCTTCTGCTAAGAGACGTAAGAGTGTAATGAATAGAAGACTGTGCTCAGATCCTGAAGTTAATGGCTAAGAGGCAGGACTTCAGCCACAACTTTATGAGCCGGGCAACAATTTTATTAAGTAGACAAGCAATTCACAGAGGACTGTGAACAAGATGATATTGTTTTTTTAAAGGTCAAAAACTGGATGCTTGTGGATTTAACTAAGGCGAGAATAGGTATGATTTTAAATCAGCAGCTTTATTCATAGTCACAACAGACTCCCTCCACACATATGCACACATGTCATTCCTGGTTGTCTAGCACGTTCTCATGATCCGTTCTTCCTGTGCTTGTCCCCACCTGCTATTATGTGGGCACGCTCCATGGAGAGTAAATCTGGTACTTAGAGCAATACTTTGGGAATCATTTAGACATCCAGAGCTAAGTCTTTATCTCTCACTAGGTTTCCAATTTTCTTCATATTGCTCAGGCTCAGTGAGTTAACTTTAAACTGAGTGCTCCCAGAAAAAAAAATAATAGTCTTTTACTCAAAGCTGATTTCTGGAAAAAGATAGTCTCCCTAGATTAAGTGAAAATGTGTAGCTTTTGTGCTTTGTCACTTAAACCTTGACTTTGACATCAGAATAAATCATGCTAATCAAAACTCTGAAAAGTGTGAAGCTCTTCTTCATCTTTTGGCACCCAGAATTCCCGCAGGGGGCCTTTGCCCCTGAAACATCCCAAATTATACATACAAATTAAATATCCTATACAAAATAGTAAGCAAGACTGAATACTTAACAGGGTCTCCCAATGTGCCTGGAGCTGAGCTAAGTACTTTTTTGTCCCATTTCATCCTCATAACAAACCTAAGAGTGGATGGGGGGCATTGTTACTATCTTTCTGGTGCAGAAGAGTTAGCCAGGGCTCAGAGAGGTTAAGCAACTTGCCTAACATCACACAGTTGGTAAGTGGGAAAGCCAGGGTTTAAATAACCCTTGACAGTCTTGCTCTCTGCTGCTCCTTGTGGTTAGAATTGGAACAGGTGCCACACTAGCCAGTTGGCATTCATTCATGGAATGAATAAGTCACAGGAATAAAAGGCACAGCGTGGGGAATATGGTCAATGAAACTGTAATAAAGTTGTATGATGACAGAGGTAGGTGCACTTGTGGTGGGCAGAACGTAACGTGTAGAAACTTGAATCATTATGTTGTACATCTGAAACTACTGTAACATTGTGTGTCACTATACTCTGTTTTGTTTTGTTTTGTTTTGTTTTGTTTTGTTTTGTTTTAATGAGCCTTTGGAATAATGGTTAGAAGTTCCCTTCTTGGTTTCACATTAGTTGGATGTACTGATGTCGGTCACTCAACCCCTTCAAGCCCAGTTCTCTTATCTGTTACGTGGAGATCAATACGGCTACTTCACAGGTTTCGTCTGTGGTTTATGGGAGGCTCCGTTTCTAAAATGTGTTACCTAGGTATCTCTTTTCTTCTTATTGTGTGATCAATACCTTATGTATTTGGCACCTAGGCAAGATGCTGACTCCCTAACCTGGTAATTCTTCTCCAAAGCCCTGACAATTATAAGTTGTGCAATACATGATCCCTGCTAGCAGATTCTGGATTTTAAAAGGGCTCCTGGTGTCTCAGTAATAGTCTTTTCCATCTCTGTAATACAGTGTTTGCCAAACTGGGTTCCATGGCAGTTGCAACCAGGTGGTCTGAGAGGAAAAAAAAAACCTCCTTCTTGAAATAATTTTGAGAAATGCAGTATAATATTGGCCGGTAACATACCCATTAATTCATTAAAGGCTCTGATAAGTCCTGTGATATAGAAGCCTATACCTGTGTCTGACTACGCAGTGTTTATTTTCTTATTTCTTGGGACAAACGTGTTTTGGTTTGGGAAATATTGGCCTAGAGCCTTAAAGGCTTTTACTTTATTTGTTATTAATTAGTTAACTTTTCACAACAACCCTTCCAGGTAGCCTGGGACAGACCCTGGGATGTAGAACCCACCGCACCTCAGTTAGTTTAAAGAGTTGGCCAACAACAAAGCAGCCATGCATTCGGGAAGCTGAAGCTGGAAGCAAAACTTCCTAAAATCTCTGCCTTGAGTTAGTTTTGAACATAACCCGTTCTCTTTTTTAATTATATAATTTCAGAAATTTCAGGCACTTGAACAGCTTGCTGCTGACATTTGGAGTAGCCAGGCCTTTGGGTAAAAGCCACAAGTGGTTCTTTCTCCAAGATCAGCTCAAATCCTGCCATTTGTTCCCATGTCTGCCGTTGCCCAGACTCACTTGAACCATACAGGCCTCCACAGCAGCCTCTTAAGTCGTCTCCCTGTTTCTCTTATTCCATTGAATCCAAGCCACAGCAGAGCTTGGGGCTTGCCCTTGCAATGCTCTAAAACCTTCCTTTGTTAGAGTAAAACCTTGAGTTTGTACTCCAGCCTCCAAAGCTCTTCCAATTTGGCTCCTGTCCACTTCAACCTCTCCTGTCTCGGTTTCCCTGTATTGTCATAGTTCTCTTCCCCAAGCACACCAAGTCTTTTCTGCCTCAGGGCCTTTGTACCTCTGTTCCTTTTGCCTCCAAGACTCTCTTTGCACTAGATCTTTGCAGAGATGGTTCCTTCTCATTGTGACTGTCTCAGCCCAAATATTACACCCCCTGTAAAGCCCTCCCTGTCACCTCTCCAGCTCATCTCCAGCCCATCACCCTGTCCTTTTCCTTCATAACCTGTTATTCTTTTGTTCATTCATTGATGGACTTGTTTGATGTCGGCCTGTCCCAAAGGATGAGCAGCTCCATGAAGGTAGAGACTTTTTCTGAAGATTCACCATTTTATCCCTAGTACCAGCATAATGCCTTAATAAATATTTTAGGAAACCAGTCCATGTGTAATGAATGAGTTGGGGAATTAGGGTCTCCCTGGGTAATTGTTTGCAGCGACATGGGACTGGTTGCACATGTGATCTTTGAAGCCATCATGAAGTAGTGGTTATTTATTTATTTGCTTGTTTATACTCATCAGTTATTCCTACAGCTCCTCTTGGGAGATCCCACATTCTCCCACACTCCGGATGATGCATGATGTCATCTCTCTCGAATCACCCCTGGACTCATACTCATTCCCAAAAGGAGAGTCTGGCTCTAAGGTGGCTGTCAGAACTGTTTGAGCTGGCAGTCAGTTGCCTCAATTCTCCCCAGAGGAAGAGCAGAGGTGAATTGCCTTCAAGTCCCACCTTTCCGGCATCTTTATGTTTATTTTCAGATTTCTCACCACCATGCTGCTGCCCTTCTTCAATCTGCCGCTGTACTTACTAGTGTTGCTCTGAGGTGGTTTAAGCAAACTTTTTCGCTGTTGCTGTGGACTGTTAAATCCACAGAGCGAATACAGGTTTCAGCTACTGAGCGCAGGTGGGTGTTTGGTGTTTGGGTGTCTTGCTGCAGGGTGTTGGGCTGCATAAAACCTTCAGCATTCAAGCTCATGTCTTAGAATCACTGTAGCATTGTGGTTCAAGTTCAGTTGGTAAAGCCCCAGGGGCTGGATGGAATGCAAAACTTGGAGGCATTTCTGATGTCATAGTGGTTGGACTGGACTCTTGGAGAGTGTGGGATTGGGGCTGGGCATCAGAATAAGAGTGGACATTCGTTGAAATGAATAGTACAATGGAGACGACTGATTAATTGGATTGGATTAATTAATTGGATTAAAAGGAGATCCCTGATTAATTGATTGGAGTAAAGGCAGAGCTAAAATAAGTGTTGCTATGAGATTGAATTTTGATGGAGTCATACAACCAAGGCCACCAATATTTACTGATTGAGTATATCTCACAAAGCTTATACTATGCCAGGCTTGTTAATCTGTAACCTCATAGAATCTAGCCAACAACCAGATGAGATTTTATTCTTTTATTCATTTACCAGTGGGGGTACTGTGGCTTTGGAGAAGATTAAGCAGCTGTAGAGCAATGCCTTCTAGTTTTACAAAATGTTTATTTATTTTGAGAGAGAGAAAGTGTGTGTGCATTTGGACAGGGGAGGAGCGGAGAGAGAGAGAGAGAGAGAGAGAGAGAGAGAGAGAATCCCAAGCAGGCTCTGTGTTGCCAGTACAGAGTCAGACATGGGGCTCGATCTCACTGACCAAACCATGAGATCATGACCTGAGCCAAAATCAAGAGTCAGATGCTCAAACGACTGAGCCACCCAGGTTTCCCAAGGCATGTGCAAGAGGAGAGAGTAAGTATGCAAACTAGGCACTGGGGGTGGGGGGGAAATTTGGAGATTTCAAAAGCAAATAGATCCAATGGCCTGAAAGGGAACAAGGCCACAGTGAGTCCTTAGAGGGAGAAGGGGGTTCAATCAGGAGACTGACACTCAAGTTGCCTTCAGACTCTTAGTGGGATGAGTTTCTACAAGGACCCCTGATAGGTGTGTGTTTGTGTGCACGTACGTGTGTGTGTGTGTGTGCGTAAAAAGTCGTTTCTTTGCCAACTATAATTTAAATATCCACATATTTCCTTTGTTAGCCAGTGTCGTTTTGAGAGACAAATTTAATTCTGGGTTGTTGTTTTCTTCAGGTAGATGGTGCTTACTGTCAGTCAGTGTCAGTGGCCTGTTGGAATCCATCCAGGGTATATTTTCTTAAAGTATTTAAATTGGGTTTAGCTTTAAAAAAAAGAAATGACATCCGGAAAGTTAGACCTTCCTTGGCTCTTTTCTAAAATATCTACTGGCTTAAGTAAGCAAGTGACTATAGACTGCTGTTTATCTGGAAAAGTTCTGGGTATTGGGGGAGGCAAAAAAGGAGATGTAAGCGATAAGGTCTCTAGCCTCCGGGACGCTATCATCGCACTGGGAAGACAAAGGAACGAATTCTGACTCCTTTTTCTTTCTTACTCTAACGCCCTGGAGGTTTCAACTGGGCTGGTTTTGACTTTGTGTGACAGAAGCCCTAAGTAAATCTAGCTTAAAGAAGATTCACGGTAATTTTGTTTTACATAAACAAGAAACCAGGACTTGAATCACTGTCTTCAGGTTAGTGAAGTCTCTTAACCCCTGGTCTCTATCTTCTGAGTTCCTCTCTGATTATGACTTGTCACCCACCTTTCAGCCCTGAGATGGGTGTGCAGGCAGGTGAAAAAGCAAGAAGACACAGACTGGCCAAACGAGACCCTTTTAGAAAACTTCGCTGCAAACCTTACCCGAAGCTTTTGATTACATGTCACTCACCACACATGTCTGTACAGCAGCCTGGCAAGTGTAGTAGTGAAGCTGGGCATGTTGCCACTTGTTAGCAAAGAGCCGGGGAGAGTAGATTTCAGATGGTCGTCCAGCAGTGTCTGCCATAATGCATCTCCGGGATACCTAGCCCAGGCCAAACAAAGCCTATATCATTTCTTCTCTGATGCTGTCCCAGTCCTCAGTGATGGGGCACGTGCTTTGCGTGGCTGCGGTCCCGCAGCTGAATTTTGTCATTTCCTGATTTTCTGGCAGCATGGAGGAAGAAACACACACTCTGCAGGAGTCTGCAAGACCCAGGTTTGAACCTTCAGCTTGGCTAGAGTATGGAAGAATAGGCCTTGGCAAGTTGCTTAACTGCTCTAAATCACTATTTTCTTCTCCTCCTCCCTCCCCTCCTCCTCCTTCTTCATTGTTATTATTGTTGTTGTTGTTGTTTATGTATTTTTGAGAGAGAGATCGCAAGCAGGGGAGTGGCAGAGAGAGAGGGAGACACAGAATCCGAAGCAGGCTCCAGGCTCCGAGCTGGCGGCACAGGGCCCGATGAGGGGCTGGAGCTCGCGAACCTTGAGATCATGACCTGAGCCGAAGTCGGTCGCCTAACCGACTGAGCCACCCAGGCGCCCCTAAACCACTATTTTCTTGTTTGTAAACCACCATGGAGTTACTTTGAGGACCAAACACAGTTATGAATATAAAGGATCCAGCCTCGTGCTTGGAACATAATAGATACTTAAGAAATGTCAGTGGTATTTGTTGCATGCTCAAAGCTAGAAGCCGATTCTTGAAGGATTAGATCATGAGGGCTTGCTGAATAGCAGTTTATTTGAACAAGTCTTAACTGAGTCGCAATCACCGTTTCTTTGTTCCTTCCAAAATATCAAGATTCTCTTTCCATTTTACATTGAAACAACCTTAGGTATGATGATAGATGTATATGGTTCCTGCATATTTAGGGTATGTGTGTGTATCTCGTGCCCCGTTAAACATACTTCCTTTCTCTGAAACCTGAGCTGTTATGCTGAGGTCTAATAAAGGAACCTAAATTTACTTACATAGTCTTGAAATAATTTTGGGGGCGCCTGGGTGGCTCAGTGGGTTGGGCGTCCGACTTCGGCTCAGGTCATGATCTCGCGGTCCGTGAGTTCGAGCCCCGCGTCGGGCTCTGTGCTGACAGCTCGGAGCCTGGAGCCTGTTTCAGATTCTGTGTCTCCCTCTCTCTCTGACCTTCCCCCATTCATGCTCTGTCTCTCTCTCTCTCAAAAATGAATAAACATTAAAAACAATTTTTTAAAAATAAAAATAATTTTTAACCAGCAGAGAAAAAGGCTGGACTCCAGAAAGGTAAACTTGTACTTATTCCTCTGATTTGGGCTGATGCCTTTTTTCAAGAAAAAGAAAAGAGTCAAAACTAAGGCAGCTCACAATGGACCTTTATTTCCTTCACAATGGCAGAGGTCCCGAGTTAGGACTCTATGGGTTGATCCCACTGTAAGTAAACCTGATGCTCTGAAACCAGAGGAAAAGCTTTAAACACAGGATTTTCATTAGGGTTCTCTTAAATACGACAGTGTCTACATGCTTTTGAAGTGTGCTTTGATTTAAATACAGACAGCCAGGATGCAGCTCTTCTGGAAAGCCAGGCCCCCCCACGAAGGGACAGAGCCTTTTCTGGAGACCTGCAGAACCCTGTTGTATTTAAATGAGCAGGGGCAGAATCATGATTGCTCTGGGGCTGCGGCAGCATTTCTGCTGACAAGCTGCATGCCACTTTTCTGTAGTGACTATTCTTTACCTGGAACAGCTTCTCCATGGCAACCCCATTCACAGAGTGCATTTGTTACTTCTCTCTTTTTTTTTTTTTTTTTTTAAATGAGCAGGTTGGGAAGGAAATGAAATATATATGTTTTGGGTTCCTAAATGGAGAAAGGGGATGGGGTGAACAACAGACCCTGGGGGAAAAGCAGGGGATTTTTTTTTTCTTTTTCTTGATTTGTCTCCTTCTTGGGTGGATATAAATCAAAAAGGTGTAATTAAAAAAATCACCTGGTATGTGGGATTCTCTCCTCCATCAGTGAGCATTCTGATGAGATACAGTGTGGATCAATTAATTTGTTTCTCAGTTGATAGTGAATTTTGGCCCAGTGGTTCACTGAAATTTCAAAGGGTACTTTCATTCTGCTTTTCACCTGTTTGTTAAGGACCTGCCATCAGCCACTCAGGCCCCAAGGATTTGGCTGAGGGGAAAATCTCATAATAGTGTTTTCAAGGATACAAGTTTTCAAAAGACAAGAGTGAAAGCACCAGAATGATTTTTCCATTATGTCAGGGGTTTATTGTTTCCCAAACTAGTTTCTCAAGGTCTAGAAATAAGAGTACTTCGTAGGAAAATCTTTCCTTTCCCTCATAATACGGTAAGAGACTTCTAGGCACAGAAAGAAAACAAAACAAAATAAACAAAAACCCTCAAGCGTTCAGTCACTTCACATTGTTTCATATAAATACCTTGTTTTTTTGTTTTCTTCCAAATCTCCTGTTTTTCATTGTCCCTTCAACTTTATGATTAGATGAAGGAGTGAATGTCCCGTCAGATGACATTCAGCCAGAGAGAGTTTGATCTTAAGTCAAGAGGGCGTATCTATCCCACATCGCAGCTTGCTTGTGAGTCCCGATAGCCGTAGGAATGCACAGTGGAAAGTCCACAGCACCAGCCCCGCGGCAGACATTCAGTAGTATTGCTAAGTGCTCCATTGTTGTTATTATCGATAGTTGGTTCCCATAATAGTGAGGTTGTACTTAGTTGGGCACTGAATCACTGCAAATTTTTTCAGGTAGAATTAGGATACATTTGACATTGCTAGAAGTTCCTAGGACTGGGGGACTTGACGCTCCAAATGCCATCATCCAAGGGGGAAATTGTGAAGAAAGCAAGGATGTGCAAATTCCTCTGTTCTGTGAATCACTCTCCTTGAGTGTGGCCACATAGAATCCAATTATATTTGTCCAATATTTTAGATTTGCACTGGTGTACCTTTAGAATTCTGGAAACTACCAGCGTATTTTAATTGTATTTAATGAGTTCCATGGGGAAATGAATTTCTACTACATTGTTGCATCTATCATTATATATATTTATTTATGTTAACACATGCAGATATTGATGTACCAAATACGAGATCAATTAACCTTAGAAATTAATGGTGCATTTAAAGAGCAGTAAGAGGAGAAATATGCACCATTGGAAATTAGAGTTGGGGACTGGTTCTGTAAAGTGAGCACTGTTTCAATAATATGTGGGGATGAATAATTCCCCCTGAAATACCAAAGTGACAATGTACTGTAAGCATTGCTTTCCTCTGCAGAATTTGCCAGGAATTCAGTCGGAGACAAGTGCCATTATGGGGAAATATTGATTCACTGTAGGCACAATGTGTCTTGTTATTATAAAGACAAGAGTCTGTGGTCTTTTATCAGCTTTTTCTTTTTAAACTAAATGTATGGAATTGTTCATTGTAATTGGGATATTTAGACTGCTTTTTTAAATAGGATGAACGAGAAGGTTTCTGGAACCTCAACAATTTTTTCACAACCAGAACACCCTAAAAAAAAAAGTTGAGTTCCTACAGTGATGCCAGATCTGACTTCCGCATTTTAATAATGCCTGGAATCTGGTGTAGGATTCGCTTCCAATTAACAGCAAGCCTCATCTTACCTGCACTCATCTATTTCTGTCCCAACTCATGTCAACACAGGAAACTGAACATAGAGTGGTTAAGACTACGAGCTCTTCAGCAGTGGCTGGCTCTTCTGTTTATTAGCTGTATGTGATCTTGGACCTACAGCTCATGTTTTCGTATCTGCAAATGAGGATATTAGCGGTACTTAACCCATGGAGCGGTTGTCAGGACTAAATGAAATAAGGCATGTGAAATTCTAAATAAATCCTTCCTAAACACTAGGTGTCAACCAACACCACTTTCCTGTGCTACCTTGGACTTGGTTTGACTCTTGCATCTCAAACTGCAGTGGATATCGTGTAGTAGATAGGAGCGAGAACAGTCTTGGGCTCCAACCAATCACATTGTCTGTCTATTCACATCTTGAGTGGGAGGGTAATTTGGGGACAACCGCACTTGATGTTAGTCATCACAATTGATTCAAAAGGGGCAGCTGATTTGGGGACCAGTGTTCTTTGCTCATCGCCTATAAAGGTGATACTATCCTAAAGCTTTGAAGGAAGAGGACAGGGTCTCTTTCAGAAGCAGCTGAGTATGTTACTCTTTTACTAGAATATCAAAATGAATTTTCTGTTCCAGAAACTCCTTCCAGATTAAACTACTGCATTATTTTTTCATGTTTTAAAGTTATTTATTTACTTTGAGGGGGGGGAGAGAGAAAGAAGAGAGAGAGAATCCCAAGCAGGGTCCATGCTGTCAGCGTGTAGCTCAACTCAGGGCTCCAACTCACAATCCTGAGATCATGACTTGAGCTGAAAACAAGAGTGAACCACCCAGGCGCCTCAGCTTCTGCGTTGATCAAGAATCATACCCTTTTCAGGCTAGTATCCAAAATCTATAAAGAGCTCACCAAACTCCACACCCGAAAATCACATAACCCAGTGAAGAAATGGGCAGAAAACATGAATAGACACTTCTCTAAAGAAGACATCTGGATGGCCAACAGGCACATGAAAAGATGTTCAACGTCGCTCCTTATCAGGGAAATACAAATCAAAACCACACTCAGATATCACCTCACGCCAGTCAGAGTGGCCAAAATGAACAAATCAGGAGACTATAGATGCTGGAGAGGATGTGGAGAAACGGGAACCCTCTTGCACTGTTGGTGGGAATGCAAATTGGTGCAGCCTCTCTGGAAAGCAGTGTGGAGGTTCCTCAGAAAATTAAAAATAGACCTACCCTATGACCCAGCAATAGCACCGCTAGGAATTTATCCAAGGGATACAGGAGTACTGATGCATAGGGGCACTTGTACCCCAATGTTATTGGCAGCACTCTCAACAATAGCCAAATTATGGAAAGAGCCTAAATGTCCATCAACTGATGAATGGATAAAGAAATTGTGGTTTATATACACAATGGAATACTACGTGGCAATGAGAAAGAATGAAATATGGCCTTTTGTAGCAACGTGGATGGAACTGGAGAGTGTGATGCTAAGTGAAATAAGCCATACAGAGAAAGACAGATATGGTTTCACTCTTATGTGGATCCTGAGAAACTTAACACAAACCCATGGGGGAGGGGAAGGAAAAAAAAAAAGAGGTTAGAGTGGAAGAGAGCCAGAGCATAAGAGACTCTTAAAAACTAAGAACAAACTGAGGGTTGATGGGGGGTGGGAGGGAGGGCAGGGTGGGTGATGGGTATTGAGGAGGGCACCTTTTGGGATGAGCACTGGGTGTTGTATGGAAACCAATTTGACAATAAATTTCATGTATTAAAAAAAAAAAAGAATCATACCCTTTTCTCTTCAGTCGCCTTGAATGATACCCACTACATTTGGATTGCACATTTCTTAGTGGGGGAAGTGCATATATCATTCGTTCTTCCGTCCTCAACCCACGAACGTGTTCTGATTGCCCATAGTAGGCAGACAACCCATGTCTGACCAAAACAGATTAAATCCTTAGCCTTTTACAAGAGTGAAGGGGAAAGATGCATTTTGGTCTGTTGGCCTTGACAGTGAGAGGATATATATTTGGAGCTGTTGGAGTCACCCCTGCAGAAGGCCTTGCTGAGAGCAAAGTCAACACAAAAGGAAGTAAAGCCAAGAGATAGAAACAGAGTCCCCATGATCTCTTTTCATCAGCTAGATACCACCTGGCCTAAAGCTTTGCACTGGGCTTCTCATCTGGAAGGAGAGTCCATTGATGTGTTCCTGTTTATTCCGTCAGGCAGTTTTTGTTAACATTCAATCACCTGCCATTGAAAGAGACCAGTTCAGTGAAGTTTCTCCTCATTCTGAGATATCTACCTTCACAGGTCATTTCTACTTTCTTTGAGCAGTTGGCATTATACGAGATTCCTTCAGTTGTCCCTAAAGAATCTGAGGTCGCTGAGCTTACTAACTGTTGAGTTCTGCCGTTCTACCTGTAGATCAATGGGATGCCATAGATCCTGCATGCCATATTGTGAACAAACAAAAAATTTTCCAAGACAAGGAAAACAGAGATTATTTCAAGGATATTCTCTTTTATACATGGGGAAATACTAATAATTAATAGAAAATGTCTTTATATCTCATTCAAGCTTCTCAAAATCTAAAAAGAGAGGTATGATGTCAATCTCCATTGCATATGGGGAACGGCAGAGCTTGGAGAAGTTAGATAAGTTGCCCAAGATCCCATGGTTAATGGCTGCTATATCTGGGATTCAAAAGCATATGATCTGATTCGCACATGACATAAAGATGAGCTAGAACCTTGTAACCTTCTTCATGCAGGGGCACCTTTAATCCAGACCCCTTGTGCTTTGATGTGCAACCCAGAGCTCTTCCCTCAATTCTGTTTCCATGGTGCGCCCTGCATCGACACTTCTTGAATGTTCTTGCATCTGCTGGGGGTGGGAAGCCTTCTTCCAGACCTCAGCTTCAGATGCTGCCCACCCAACCATCTGTGGCAACAGATTTGTGTGTTATCAATTAAAGTCTAAAGGAAGTTGGTGAAGCCTCCTACTCCAACAGGATGGGCTAAAGCAGTTCCTGTTAAAACAGAAATGGGTTGTGTCTGTGATATTGGTAATTGGTAGCTTTCCAAGAGCACTTTAAATACACCCCATGCCATGAATTGCTCAGCTCTGATTCTCTTTAAGACTTTCCTCTCAGAGGTGGCTTATTTCCAAGAAGTGGACCACTACATAACTAAATAGGGTTGCCCTTGTGGGAAGCAAAGCAACGTCCATAATTTGCAGAATTTACCTCTATGATTTTCTCTTTGGGACTCACTTTGGAAACCACAGTTACTTTTTATTGTATAAAATCTTCACACATATGGCACGCCATGCCCCAATTACAGTCACAAAGATTCCTTGGTTTCAACTATTCTGGAAGACTATCCATGTTTTTGAGATGCCTTACCCAGGGAGCACCAAAATATCAAGTACACAAAATAACCAGTAACTTTAAGATAGACCATCTTAGCACATGCCCTTAATTTGGTGAAAATCCACCTAGGTTTTTATATAACCAGATAATTTGAATTTTTACATAGAGACTTTTAAAACATATATGAAGCATCTACCAACTGCGATTTTCTGTGGTAGACCCTGGGAGAGTAGAGATTCGCCGTATACGGTTTCTGCCCTCATGGAATTATTGTCCAATAGCTAAGCCCAGCTAGTCAGTAAAGAGTTAAGTCAGTATGACATAAAAAAAAAGGATTCTGCATATCCTTTAAATGTCTTATGAAGAAATGTGTTTCTGAAGCATAGAACTTTAGCCTACTATGGGTAGGCACTTGTATCAACAAATATTGTGTTACCTACCTTCCCATCCACACTGTGACAGCAATATACAAAGGATGACTGCCCTTCTCTCTTCTGTAAAGTTTCTCCACCTTGGCCTATTCAATTTTGGGGCAGATAATTTTTGGCTGCAGGGCTGTCCTGTCACTGTGGGGTATGTAGCAACATCCCGGGTTCGACCTTCTAGATGCCAGTAGTGAACTCCTCTCCAGTCTTAACAACGAAAAAAGTCTCCAGACATTGTCACGCGTCTCCTGGGTGAATGGGGGGGGGTGGTGGTGGGGAGGAGAGAAGGCAAAAAATGGTCAGTTGACAGCCAAAACCAAGACAAGATGTGTAAGAGTGGACAGGTGTTTGCAAAGTGTTGATCCACAGAAAAACCTGTCTTCCAGTATTCTGTAAAATAGAATAAACTTGCTCTATCATGGTCCATATTATTGGGGAAAGGTGAATCATTCCTGGAGACAGAGGAACAGACGCACTGACTTCTCAAAATCCCTGCTGACCCTAGAATTCTAGAACACCGTTCATCTGTGACCTGGCCTAATTCCTCTCTCTCCCTGTCCCTGTGGCCTGTACTAATGATAGGGCTTGTCGAGCTGTCGCACTATCCAGAATGCCCTTTATGTCAGCAGGAAACCTGGAGGAGACTTTCTTTTCTTCCTTTTTTTTTTTTTTTTAGTAGGCTTGGCAGAAACATTTTTTTTTCAAGAGAAAGAGAAAAAAAATCAAATTTAAGGACTGTGGAAAAATAACTTTCTGTGCTCTTAGGTACCAGAATCGACCATTTGTCAGAACCAAATGTCTGCTAAAGTGTGAAAAATTGTTGGAAGGCATTTTCTAAATTTTGTTATTGTGGTTCTATCAATTCATTTCCATGAGCCCTCTCATTTGTGTCTGTTGGCTGTCTAGGCCAGGCTGGCCAGCTGAGAAGTGGATCTATGGTCTTTTATTCTCAAGGTCCTGACATTCATCTGACGGTTGGGAAGGTGGCTATGCTGTAGTGGAGAGAGCTCAGAGTATGAAAGTTTTAAGACCTGGTTTTGGATCTCACCATCATCACTTCCAGGCTTCAAGATCTCAGGAGAAGTTCTTAAATCCCTGGGACTTACCTTGTCCCTGAACATGTAAGTGGTAAAAGTCTCCACTGGACTATGGTGAGCGTAAAACAAGAGAGTAGCTATTTGAAGATTTTTAAATGCCTATGGAAATTATCTGTTAGTGTGACCAGACAGTGTAATCATGTAGCAAATATTTTTTCATCATTGTCTGCTTATGCAGTGTTCTTCAATTTTAAATTGGGCAAAACCTAGTCCCCTAAGAACACATTCCAGCCATGCCTTTCATATTAACCTCTCTCTTCAGGTATGATCCCTGAACTCTCCTGTAATTTCTCACCTCAATAATCTATCCTACAGATCTTTTTCTTAATTCAGCTTTTCTGTAGTAAGAGCGTGGTCTCAGCATTAGATCAAGAGTCTAATCCCATGTATGTTATTATCAATTCTTTGACCTTGAGCATGACATCTTTTATAAACTCATAGCAACCTCTGTTTCATCAAAAATGAGGGCAATGACAGATTATATCTTAGAGTGTTGTCATGCTGAGAATATAAAATAAAGACTGTAAAGTGACATCAAGGTGCTAGACCCTATTAAGTTCTCAAAAAGTATTAACAGGGGGCACCTGGGTGGCGCAGTCGGTTAAGCGTCCGACTTCAGCCAGGTCACGATCTCGCGGTCCGTGAGTTCGAGCCCCGCGTCAGGCTCTGGGCTGATGGCTCGGAGCCTGGAGCCTGCTTCCGACTCTGTGTCTCCCTCTCTCTCTGCCCCTCCCCCGTTCATGCTATGTCTCTCTCTGTCCCCAAAATAAATAAAAAACGTTGAAAAAAAAAAAGTATTAACAGTTATCGATGAGCTTGACTCAATTAAAGCTCTTTGACAGGACTCATGTATGAAGTCTCTATAATCTACATGGTATGGTGTCAATTTTGAAAATATTTCTTTCATTGACACAACTCTGGGGACCGTGTCTCCTTTATGTTCTTTGTGCCTGATGCCCCTGGAGTTGTGCCACCAGAGTCTGAGCTGTCCTTGTCCGTCAGTGGAGCGCACAAGGTGTGCTACAGGAAGTCCTCCTGTCGACCCACTGGTGACATCTGCCTCAAAGCCAGAATGATGAAACCTGGGAAGGGGTTGAAAAAATGGTGGGTTATAGCAAGGTTTCTTAAGTTTGTTTTTTTTTTTTTAATTTTTTTTTTAACGTTTATTTATTTTTGAGACAGAGAGAGACAGAGCATGAACAGGGGAGGGTCAGAGAGAGAGGGAGACACAGAATCTGAAGCAGGCTCCAGGCTCTGAGCGGTCAGCACAGAGCCTGACGCGGGGCTCGAGCTCACGGACCGCGAGATCATGACCTGAGCCGAAGTCGGATGCTCAAACGACTGAGCCACCCAGGCGCCCCAAGGTTTCTTAAGTTTTAACGTGCCTGTGACTTCCCCGGGAATCTTGTCAAAATGCTGATGCTGCTTCCTTGGGTCTGAGATGGGACCTGAGACTCTGCGTTTCTAACCACCTCCCCAGGAGGTGGGTGAGGCTGGTGCAGGGACCTCGCTGTGTCAAGAGGCTCTAGACTAGGACGGTCGTCTTAATCATATCTTTCTTTGGATGCAGTCTTTCTCTTTAGTAGGTGCCTTGTGGCTCCTGTTGAATTCAGAGCTGATGAAAACATCCCTCCTTCTCTCCTAGAATTCATTAGGTCAGTATGCAACAAGAGTCCCAGGAAATGTTCAACACCGAAAAGACTTTGGAGTGAAATAAGTTTGCCAAACTCTATCAACTATGGTTCCCCATCTTGGAGAGTCACATGATGCGTGAATGTATTAAAAACTCTGAGAAACCCTACTGGGGAAAAAAACAACTAACAAAACCCTTTTACATGGTCAAATGTAGAACTTCCCTTACATATTTTCCAAGTGTCTTTTGACTGGATTCGTTACATCAGATATTTGGGAGGGTGCAACCTTGATATCAATAGTTGTTAAACTCTCTCCAGGAGATGCTGATGTAGAATGGACATTGGACAATGCTGGACAGGAGGGAGAGATTCTCCTAACAGAGTACATCTGGGGACAGCTCAGAAGTCGAAATAGCGTATCTGCTAACACATTATGATCAGATGCTAAACGTGATAACTTCTGAAGTGTTAGACCTACCTCTCTACAATAGGTTTCTTGTCTAAACAGACTTACATGACTTAAATCAGGCTGGGAACATGGGGACACTGGCACTGACAGATTGGATGGAGAAAGAGCAAGAGGACTTTTAAATACTCCCTAAAGCCTCCGTGCTATTGAATGCATGTCTCTATCTGTGTCTGCTATCGGCCCAGAGCTAAGAATTTCCTTGCAGCCCTTGAAATATTTGAAAGAGAAATGTTTTCCATACCTGCACTGGACATCAGTTCCATGCCTGGCTCTTTCATCCACTTAAAGATGCATTACTCGCAAAGACATTTAGCCCCCTGGATGGAATATTCCTTGGGTGTCGGATGCCATTTGCATCTACCCTGTCTCCTTCTCAGACCTAGTGTGCAATTGAAATGTGAGCTTGTGTAGAGAACACACTTGGTAAACTGTTCCACCAAATGCATCTAAAATACTACAACCTGCTCTTATTCTGAAAGAAAAACGTCCTCTCCCTTGCTGAGCATTAAGTAAAAGGTGTGGTGTCTTTGATTACCTGCTGCAGAAATTTGAGGAAAAGCGGGACCCTTGTGCTCCTGTCAGTGCTGCTTGTATTTGACGGCTGCCCAGTGCCTGGGTGCAAAATGGTCCTCTGCGGAATAGTCAGGAGCAACTTTGTTATCTGGTATGTCTAATTAATTGCTACAGATCAATTTGCTTATCATTTGCTTCTCTTACAGGTTACTTATTTCTGATGAATGGGTTATGACCAAAGATGGATCCATATTGTGCTACAAATTTATCCAACCACTGATAAAAATATGACCTTTTTATGACCATTCCAAGGAACACAGCAGTCTGTACCTTGCTGGAAGCCTCGCGCATTTAACCTCCCTCGTCCATGTCGTTCCAACGAGCATTTTCTACCTGCTGGGTCCCTCATTAACGCGCAATAAACATCGACACAAGTTCAGATGAGTTTGTCTAAGAAATTGTATGTTGTCATTACTGTGTATTTGCATTGTCCTCTCTTCCTAAATTTCAGTGATAGGAACCAGCATGCAGGCAGACTCGAGACTTAGCATCTGTGAAACGACGGGTACTTGAGAAAGTTCTGGGGAACGTTACAGAGATTTCAGACAAGCCTTTAGTCTGTGTCCCTGAAGCTTCCCAGCTTTGTCTCTGTCAGGTCCCCTGCTGGATCCCTCACAACTCTGGTAGCTTTCAAAGCGGCCTCCTTGTTCACCGTCATCAAGCAGCAGAGATATCTGTGTGCCTCTGGCTAACCCTCTTTGGGGAGGTAAAGCTAGAACGATGCACAGGCCATCTCTTTACAGGAGAGATTTAAAAAAAAATTTTTTTTTAACGTTTATTTATTTTTGAGACAGAAACACAGCATGAACAGGGGAGGGTCGGAGAGAGAGGGAGATACAGAATCGGAAACAGGCTCCAGGCTCTGAGCGGTCAGCACAGAGCCCGATGCAGGGCTCGAACTCACGGACCGCGAGATCATGACCTGAGCGGAAGTCGGACACGTAACCGACTGAGCCACCCAGGTGCCCCGAGATTTTTTTTTAATCAAGAACAAATTTATTTGAGTCCAAGATGCCTTGTGAAAATAAAATCCCCAACATTACCTGAATCAGAATACCCAAATGGAAAAAAAAATCTGCTAAATAAAATTAAAAGCCGAAGATGTGGGATTTTTACACAAAATAATTTTTTAATTAACAGTATTCATTTTTTGTGTCCCTTTGAGGTAAAGCTGCTGTTATTACTATGCCTACTACTGGCGGGAAAACCGAGTGCTCATATCTGGAAGTAAACTAGGCAATTCACGTGTGTTATCTCACTTCCTTGTCCTACCAACCATGTGCGATAGGTGATGTTTTTACCCCTATTTTCTGGCTCAGGAAACTGAAGCTTGGAGAAGTTAATAGTTAAGCGTTCACTAAGCTCTTAGTGCCAGCCGTTACTCCATCTTCATGCAGCATACCTATATTAACTCAATTTTTTTTTTTACTTTTATTTGCATTTATCTTATGCAGCAATGTACTCCCGGACCTTAAGTTTTTGTGTCTTCAGTTTCTTCTGGGATGTCTTTTTCTTCTGTGCAACCTCCTCTTCCGGTTTAGGAACATTCTGCTCTTTTTCAGTGAGGACCATCTCGGTGTGGCAGGGAGAGCTCATGTGTGGGTTAATCTGACCGTGGACCCTGTAAGTTCTACACCGCATCTTGGGGGATTTGCATGTGTTTTTGAGCATGTGCAGTAAAAATTCAGCACTATTTTTGGGCACTGACCCTGTGTCCTGCCCCACTGTCTGGCCTGGGAGCACCTGTCACCTCTGCCATTGTAGCTTGTAGCAATGGAATGGCCCACATCGCTTCTGCAAAGCGACATCCTTCAGATACTTGGGAGCTTTTCTGATGTGCGTACCTTTGATGGCCTGGGCAGTCGCACATGTGTTCCTAAAGTGAACACGAAGATCGGGACCTCTTGATTTGCATGATTTTGTAGGGTTTTCTGGGTCAAGTGAATAGCACACTATTTTCAGGGATCACCTCAGGTTGCTTATGGGAAGAGCTATATCAACTCAGTGAACTCAAACTTAATGACCTTGTGAGGTAGGCACTCTTGTCATTCTGTTAATACTCGAAGAAACTGAGGCGTAGCGTTTTTTAAAAACTTAGCTCTCGTTTCTAGACTTGGGTAGCAGTAACTAGACCGGACTCAGCTCATGTATTTCTGTAGTTAGTGGGTAAGCAAACTTAGGGAATAGTAGGGAGTCAGAAGTCGGAAGCATAGGAGGTCAAACTCGGGGCTAAGTTGTCTGCAATACTTTGGTCCTTTACCCTGACGTCCAGCTCCACGTAACAGCTGTGATTTATTTCATTTGAGATGCTGCATGAAAAATGAAGCAGAATCTCTAGTGCTGAGAGGCAAATACTGTAATCATCTGCATGACTCGATTCTCTATTCCAGTAATATGAAAATTGTCAATTATGGATGAATTATGGATGCTACAGATCCCTGTAATTTGTGGCTGCAGTTTTGTAAACACGTGCAGCTGCCTTTAATTTTATTTTACCAGTCGTGTAATTCATTAACACACACCTGTAGTTACCAAAGATACAGAAACTAATGGAACTGGTTTCCAGTTTCCACTGTTCATGTTTTGTACACCTCCTTGTTTAATTAGCACAGAGTGGAGAAATTGGTTCAAAACAGATGCATCCCAAGAAGGAGCCTAGTGATTATCCTTTAAGAACATACTCGAATTCCCCCCTCGGCCATTGACTTAAATCATTGCTTTATCAGCCCCAAACCAGGCATTTTAGAAAAGGAAAAAAATTGTCGAATTGATTTTTTTTGCAACTGTTATGGCAGCAAAGGCTAATCATTAAAACATGGATTTTGGAGATAGCCAGTGGAGATCCTTAGAGTCAGAGCCGTGGTTGGTGTTTGCTCCAACATGTCTGTGGCCAAAGGCCAACCAAGTCCTCACCTATGAAACGAGGGAGTGCAACAGTGACTGACAGCGAGTACTTGTTTTAGCCTTCCTCTTGTTTTTCCCCCCACAGTGTACTGAAATTGATAGGTTGGGGTGTATATGATTATTACTTCTCCTCACTGTCAATGCTTGCAGAAATATCCAATGTTTTGAATCCTTTTTCTTCCTGCAAAACATCCTCATCTTGCCATTTTTTTAAATGTTTATTTAGTTTTGAGAAAGACAGAGAGAGAGTGTGAGCGGGGGAGGGACAGAGAGAGAGGGAGACACGGAATCTGAAGCAGGCTCCAGGCTCTGAGCTGGAGCCTGATGAGGGGCTCGAATTCACGGATCGGAAGATCACGACCTGAGCCAAAGTCAGATGCTCAACCGACTGAGCCACCCAGGCACCCCCTCATCTTGCCATTTAAAAAAAATCTCCACAAAAACCCACAACAATAATATTAATTACTATCATAAATAATATTGTTATACTAAGCAATGCTATTGTTATTATAATACTATTATTCATTATAAATAATAATAATGGCTACATTTCAGAGCGTAGATCATATGTCAAGCCTTCTATTAGACATTTACATCATTATTTCACTGGGTCCTCAATATAACCTAACAAGATTGGCTTCATTTTTTCTTTATGTCCTGGGAACTGGAGGCTAAGTGACTCATTAACATGATGGCTCAATCTAATAAATGGGGCTTCTGTGATTTAAACCCAAGATGGCTGGCCCTCCTCCAAAGCCTATCCTCCATATCTGGATGCCATACAAACTTACATCTTTCAGGTGTCCTCTTTATTCCTTCCACCACATTCACCATTTACACCCCCCTCGAATACATCCCCACCTGTTACACAAGGGGCAACATGTTTTGTGATGCTATTTTGGTCCCATCGCCTCATTCACTTTTGTGTCTGGGTAGTTATTATTTAATGTACGGAAGTTTTTGGTGGGAAGAATAAAATCATATTGGCAAGCATAATGCCCTAAGGGTTTTTTGGCCCAATAATAGATAAGATAGATATTTTTTCCCTTACAATTTTCCTGGTCTTTGTAAACCAGAACATTTATCAAGGTGAAAAGTAGAGGCTGCCTCCTTTTTTCTGCACCAAAACTTATATACCCTGTCTCATTGTTACCAGGTCTTATATGCTGCTGAATTCTAAGGAGTAATAACTGGTTTATCTGAGAAGCTAATCCATGCAAATGAATTACCAACAGATAACATTCAATGGAGCCTTTACTGGTATGATAGACTGCGCTAAATTCTTTACAAACATGATCTTGCAAAGCCCTCTATGATGGCTTTATTATCTTCATTTGTAAACTAGGAAGCAGAAGCAAAGAAAGATTAAGCCATTCGTCCAAGGTATACTTCGTAGGCAGTAGAAACCAGGACTTGAAATTTACATGAATATGACTTGAGTCCCTCAGTTCTGATCTGTGCGTCACAGTAATATTTCTTAAAATGTGGCTACCTGTATCAGAATCATCTAGGCTGCTTGTTGAAAATGCTGAGTTGTGGAATGTTCAAAAGACTTCCTAAATCAGAATCTGCCCATATACAGCTTAGGAATCTATAATTTTTCAAAACGTTCCCAACTCTCCCTGGAACGCATATAAATTTTACTCAGGTAAAAAGCGCATACTTTTTGAAAAGTCCCTTGAAGAGTAACAGTGTAACCATGGTCACATTGGTACAAGGCAGCGAGTGAGACGATTTTGGACGCCCAGAAGTAAATGATGACTGAATACACCACCTCTATGAAAATCTGATGTTGCCAGTTTAATTCAGTCCCATGGTTTTAGGCTGGATGCTTTTAGAGAACCCCTGTTCAAACGGGATGAAGCATCAAAGGAGATTCATTTGACTATGTGCAATGCAGCTACACCCAGGTGCTCAAACATGATCACCAGGAACCCCTTCTCTCCATGTTTTGGTGCTCCTCTCTTCCTTTTGGCTTCATTCTTAAGTAGCCACTTCCCATCAGTGATGAGGTGGCCCCCCACCACCTCCAGGCTTCTCTTCTGTCAGGTTAGAACTTTGGTGGGAAGGGTACATCTTTCAACATAATTCCTTCAAAAACCCTAGGACTTGGGCCCAGATTGCTGCCATAATCTTCCTGAACCAAATAGAAGCTAGGGCATGCCATGCTCCCCAAGTATGGCCAAACTGGATCTTGTACACAGCCCTGAACCTAGGAGAAAGAGGCAGTGAGAGGGGGAATCAGTCGCTCATGAACCAAGTGAGGAAGGCTTGGTTCTTAAAGGAAAGTTGGGTCTTGCTACTACAAGCAAGAGGGGTAAATGGTGAGCACGAAAATCAATGGATATCCTTCTTGCCAATGAATAGATAAAATGAGCTATACTCTGTTCAAAGCTCAGCTGTCATTTTCTCCCAGGTGACTGGGTGTAGCATAATTTTCTCAGCAAATATTTTTATTTTTTATTTTTTTTAATTTTTTTTTCCAACGTTTTTTATTTATTTTTGGGACAGAGAGACAGAGCATGAATGGGGGAGGGGCAGAGAGAGAGGGAGACACAGAGTCGGAAACAGGCTCCAGGCTCCGAGCCATCAGCCCAGAGCCTGACGCGGGGCTCGAACTCACGGACCGCGAGATCGTGACCTGGCTGAAGTCGGACGCTTAACCGACTGCACCACCCAGGCGCCCCATCTCAGCAAATATTTTTAAATGTCACGAAGTCTAACACGATCCGGCGCTGTGTCAGGTATGTCTCCTCATAGATCAATAGTGAACTGTTCACATCAGGCCCAATTAGCATTCTAATAGAATTTATTTCCCAGATGCTTCAAATCACTGGAATGGATAAAATGGTTTATTACAGGTCACAGGACACTTTCAAGGACCAATTAGAAACTGCTGCAGGTTGGGGAGAACGGGAAGGTCATAATTAGAAGCTGAAAACGTGGAAAGATGAGGGGCTGGAGGGAATGAGAACTTTGTTTGCAAAGCCGCAAGATACAGATAGAAATGAGGGTGTTTCTTAGAGTTTGAAAAGCTCATTTACAGCTTTGGAGGGCTTTGAAATTGAGCTCTCGGAGACAAGTCCATTTTGCCTGTTCATACCTGCAGGTATTAGTAGCATCATGCATATTTGCAGATAGGACTTCATACAGGTGGTTGAGTCAGATGGTGTTGTGATCTATCTGTGGGCACTCTTGTGGTGAGATGACTAAGGGACAGTCACCCCAACCTTGGCGTGTTTCTGGAGAGAACCCTGTCATATGACTTCTTGAGTTGTTATCAGAACAACCCATGGTGTAAAGGACTTGCCTTTTGTAACTCTTTTTGCCCACGTATTTCTTAGTTTGCTGCGTGTAAAATCCATCTTTTTGTAATAAAGTTATGCACAAATTCAGGTATGACATGTATTTGATTATTTGTCTTAAATCAACTTCAATTCTGTTTTCTATCCTACACCTTTTAGGGCTGATGAAAAATTCTACGTCAGGCATTTTATCTTTAATTTTTTTAATGTTTATTTATTTTTGAGACCGAGACAGACCATGAACGGGGGAGGGTCAGGAGAGGGAGACACAGAATCCGAAGCAGGCTCTAGGCTCTGAGCTGTCAGCACAGAGCCCGACATGGGGCTCGAACTCACGGACTGTGAGATCATGACCTGAGCCGAAGTCGGACGCTCAACCGACTGAGCCACCCAGGCACCCCCAGGCACTTTATTAATAAGAGTATTTAGGGGCACCTGGGTGGCTCAGTCGGTTAAGCATCCGACTTCTGCTCAGGTCATGATCTCATGGTTTGTGGGTTCGAGCCCCACGCCGGGCTCTGTGCTGACAGCCCAGAGCCTGGAGCCTGCTTCGGATTCTATGTCTCCCTCTCTTTCTGCCCCTCCCCTTCTCACGCTCTGTCTCTCTTTCTCCAAAATAAATAAACATTAAAAAAATTAAAAAAAAGAGTATTTAATATTAGCCATTCTAATAAATGGCATTCAATTTTTGTGGGGTTAATAGCATATAAATTTATCTCTTAGTCTTTTTAAACATTTATTTTTTATTTTGAGAAAGAGAGAGGGCACATGCACGTGCCTATGTGGGAAGGGGAGGGGGAGAGAGAGAGAGGGAGAAAGAGAATCTCAAGTAGGCTTCTCGCTGTCAGCACAGAGCCCAACAAGGAGCTCCATCCCACGAACCGTGAAATTATGACCTGAGTGGAAATCGAGTCAGATGCTTAACTGACTGACCCACCCAGGTGCCCCTCTTAGTCTTTTCATACTCTGATTACATATTTGGCAAGTGAGTTTTCACGTGGCAATTCAGGGATTCTCTATCCTTCCATTCATTCTCTAACTGCATCCTATGCATAGAGTCAGCTAATGGGCAAAGACTATGACACATCACCTGAAGGGTTTTAGAGGCCTGGGACTTGTGTACATCACGTCTCCTCATTTTCCATTGGCCACATCTAACTGCGATGACCCACCTTAACCACAAGGAAGGCTGGTAAAGGTAGTTTCTCTGTGTGTTCAAGAAAAGGAAATGGATTTAATAGTATTCACCCACTTCCAACTATATAATCTTCACTCCTCTTGCTTCTAGATTAGAGTAAAATCTAGGTAACTTGTTGCCAAAGGGGGCCTCATTAGCTTATTAGGATTGCAGCTAACACCTTCCCATCCTCTTACTCAAACTCATGCCATTTCTTCCAGGCTCATGTTTTTCTTCTTTCCTACCCCTGTGGGGATTCATGCTGAGGCTGGAAACCATGATGTCCTCAGTTCATCTTTCTCAGGGCAGCATATAGCTATCTACCTAATGTTCTTGCTAGTATTCCAGGCTTTGCCAGAGAACACATGTAGATTTCCTTGCTCTGGAGACTCACAGACATCCTTTCTCCTTCCTGGTCTGGGCTGGTTCTCCTCTCTCTTGCAGAACTTCTGCCATTCTCACAAGACTTCTCAGCCCTCACCTGCCCCCACCTGTACCCACTCACTTAGTGCACTTGGGACATTTAGTTTGACTGATATTTTCAGCCTTACCAAGATTCCTGAAGCGAGAAGACTTGACGGGCTTGGCTACCATTGTGGAATGAAGACAGGGAAAATGCCAAGAGAAAAAAATACAAATTATAATTCCAAGAAATTATTTTGCCATGAGTAAATGTTAGCATGTCTTGCTAATGTTTATGCCTATCAGAGCCCTGCCCTATGGCATTTAGTCATTGAAGCAACCCTATGAAACAGGTAACGTTTCCCTTTACTTTAAGATGTGGAAAATGGAATTGGAAGAAGTTACATTGCTGGTTCCTGGACACACACCTTATTGGGTATAGTCCATGACAAGAGCCCAGGTACCATAGATACGACTGTATCACACTGTAGTTCCTGGTCAGTGGGGGAGCTATCACTGTGAGAGAGCCTCAGTAGGTTTGCTCATCCCCTGAAATTCGCAAAGGTTAGCAGCCGGTGGTGGCATATCAGCATTTATCAAGCATCGATTTATGCCAGACAGCACATCCATCAATGTGTATACTCTGTTTTGATGAGTTTCTCCAGTGTTAATATTATGCCTATTTTGCAGATGAGGAAGCAGGGGTAGAGGTTATCCCTTATCCCGTTGCCTAAGGGCGGAGCCAGAACTCAAACCTTGATCCCTACCGTCCCATAGTCCCTAATCTACTGCACTGCCCTGTACCTCACTGAAGACCATCACAGCACGGCCCCAGGGAGAAGTCACCTCCCTCGCGGTCTGTGAGAGGAACAGCCACACTTCTCAGTCTTGGGCCACAAGTTGGAAATTCACGAATCATTTCGTTAATAATGGGCAAATGGAACAAGTTGGCCATGCACATGACATAGGAGGATTGGGTATGATCCACACCTGAAGACAACACTTACAGAAACCTTATTCATAGCTCTTTTTCTTTATTTGCTGCAATCCGCTATAGCCCAGTTTCATGAAGTAATTTGGGGGGGGGGGGCGGGTATTAAGCTTGAACAGCTTAAAGTTATATAATTAATTGCAGTCAGCTTCAGTTACAATTTCTAATTGATCCAAGCATGCCAGCTTAGCACCTGCCTGCAGTCAGGAACACAAAAGCGAGGGCAGCAGGTGGTTGCAGTAATTAGGTTATTGCTTTTTTTCCCCTGCAACTACCTGGCTGCTCTAAACCCCAGGGTCAAGCAGGCTGCGCTCGCCTCCAGGATACCGTTTCGGATGCTGAGTGCTTTTGAAGGAACTAAGATCTGCGGCACAGTAAGCTAGTAGATGGGGATGGGGTAAATAAAGCCTAAGCGCCGGCCTGGTGTTTCTGACACAGAAGCAAAGAAGAGCATCTGGGATCCTGAGTTAAGTCTGGAAGCAGGCAGAGACTGTTAGACCAGCAGCCATGGTACCTTTGAGTGTTTGGCTTTCTGGCTTACTCCCTCTAACCAGAGTCCCTGGGAAACGAGGATGAACATCCAAAGGTAGGCATGCAGTGTGAATTTATGAACAGTGTTCTCTTAGTGGTCATACTCATTGGATTTGAAATCAGAGTTGCTTTTTTGCTGGCTTGTTTGTTTATTTTCCTCTGGCTTTGCTTCAAGTGTCAGGCTTCAGGTGAATTACGTGATTTCTTAGGCCTCAGTTTCCTCATCGGCAAGATGGCTAACATGCCTGTTGTGCCGACTGAGAAAATGCCATCAACATTGCTTATTAAAATGTCTGCCATGGGGCGCTTGGGTGGCTCAAGTCAGTTAAGCATTGGATTTCAGCTCAGGTCATGATCTGACAGCTCATGGGTTTGAGCCCTGTGTCGGGCTCTGTGCTGACAGCTCAGAGCCTGGAGCCTGCTTCGGATTCTGTGTCTCCCTCTCTCTCTGCCCCTCCCCCTCTCATGCTCTGTCTCTCAAAAATAAACATTAAAAATTTTTTTTTAATTAAAAAAATGCTCTACACCGAAGTGATTCATTAATGCTAACCTGTTTTATCTGTATTGTATACAAAATAGGAAACAGTTCAGTAACCTACATTTTCAGCTAGGATGATTGACCATGAATAAGCTGTGAAATGATCAATATTATCCTCATTTTCATTTCTACAATAACAGCTATAATCTTTGGAATATGAATAATGTGCCAGGGAAAACCGTAAATCCAGTGCTAGGTTTAATTTATGTCCTCCCGCACCTTGAGCCAGATACTAACGTACCCATTTTGTAGATGAAACCTGAGGCACAGAGAAATTACTTCTTGGAGGTTTTTAGCTAATAAATGAGGGAGATGAGTTAGAACTCAGATATATTAATTCCAGCACCCTTTAACCACTGCTCTTTTCTGACTTAAGAAACCCTGAGGGAAATGTTCTCAGGTTCTTTTTTTGCAATATTAACTCTTCTATTGCACTGTAGGGTTATCTTAGCCTCGTCCTTGCGTTTGAATTCAACCTTATCTCAGAAGCAATCAGTATGCTATGGAAAACATGCATTCGATGCATATTCAGAAAGGGCCTGGGGAGCTGTTGTTTCTTCATCACGGTTATCTTTGTTAGCTTCTTCCTATTTTTGCCTGCTGTCTCTGTGCTTCAAAATGGGTTCTGGAGTTTCACATCGAAACTCATTCTGAGGTCAATGTATTCGGTGGCAGCTAGGAAACTTCGTGAGGTCCATGATCTTAAACGAGAAAGTGGCAAGAGATATTAAAAATAAGTGCAATAATAATGATCACCACTTTATCATGAATATCTGATAAATAAGCCTTATTTTTTAACTGGAAACTAATTTCTGCCAACTGCGGTAGAGAGGAGGGAAAAAGTCTTGCTTGGAAGGCACGGGTAACAAACAGGAGAAAAATACAGTTTGTTTATTTTTAAATACTTTTGAGTCCTTTGGGACCCTTTATCCAATCAATAGGAAGGACAAAGAAAGCCTATGGTCTCATCTCCCAGGTTTTATGTTTCCTATTAATTTAACCAAGATAATTAAAAAAAAAAATCCTATGTGCTGTCTTTAGTCATTTCCAAATAGGGCTGGCATCTTTAGCTTATCTCTGAATACCTGTGACTGCAAATTTCATTTTAGAACTGTCTTTAGCATCCGCCACTGCTAGGCGGATAGCCACATACCTTTGGTTTCCTTACCAACAACCAACCTCCTTGGTTTGAAAGTAGTGTGCTATAGTCATGAAAAACTGTCTCGTGTTTTTTGGCACAAGAAGAGCCACCGTGAGCGCTGGGCGGGTTTCACATTGGGTCTCTTCACTGTGAAATCAGAGCCATTATCTCCACCTTGCACTTAACAAGTTCCAGAGATCAATCAATACCTTTCAGTAAGAATCAGCTGAAATTAAAATCCGTGAAGAGGCTTCCCCCAATCCCTTTACAAAATCTACCTTGAAGAGCAACCTGAATATCGAAATCCCAGACAAACAGCTTTGCTGGATCTTTATCCTCCTGACAGCCCAAGATTGATAGGAAATAGGCTTCAGATTTCAGCACGTCTTTTAGGCTGGCATGTGTCTGCCTGAAGTTGCTCTGCAGCATTGTCTGTTCAGAAGTGCCTGCCTACTCTACTGCGGGGTCCAAGTGGAGGTTCTCCCAGCATTCCTTGGGAATCCTCCTTTTTTAAAAAAAATTTTAACATTTATTTATTTTTGAGACAGAGAGAGACAGAGCATGAACAGGGGAGGGGCAGAGAGAGGGAGACACAGAATCTGAAGCAGGCTCCAGGCTCTGAGCTGTCAGCACAGAGCCCGACGCGGGGTTCAAACTCACGGACCGTGAGATCATGACCTGGGCCGAAGTCAGATGCTTAACCAACTGAGCCACCCAGGCGCCCCTCCCCTTTTCATTAACTGTGCTGTCCTTGAACGTATAACACGTACAGTAGCGTGGCATGGCATCTTGTGCTGGGGTTGATTTCAGATTCAACTTGTAACGTGTAAATCGTATAAATAGCTCATAAAAATGATGCAAATGTGTCTTCAGTGAATCTTGATGACAGAGGTATTAGATACATTGTGGCCCTATTTAATGCCACAATGGAGATGGGTGTGAGGGCTCATAAATCAAAAAGGCCCGCCCAGCCGAGTTGTTAGAGTTAGTGAAGTTTGTTTTCTCTTTGTTCCATTCTGTATAAGATGAAGTCTTTGGCTTGCATATAAAAACTAGAGCATTTAACCCTGGAATGCTACTCTGAGATGACATGACCTAAATATGAGAGGACATCCCGAATTTGCAATCAAATTATTTTTTCCCATTTTCTCTTTCATTTGCACACTTCTTATCTTTTTTTTTTTTTTTTTTTTTTGCAAAATAAATACTGTGATTTCATATAATTTAAATAAATGTATGCTGAACCTTCATGTGTTTTGTAGCAGGTCAGGGCATTTTGCATGTAGAGAGGCAAGGAGAGAATCCTGCAGTTGGAACTGGGAATACATGCATCCTTTAGAAGTCAGCCAAGCCGGGTGGTGACAGAAGGGAGAAATTCCAAGCCCCGGGAAAGGGAGTGGGTTTTGTTGTTGTTGTTCAATCACCTAGTCATTCAACACGAAATTGCTGAGTGCCTCCCCTATGACTAGCCCTGATCTAGAGGCAACAGACACCTCACATTACTTTTGATTGATAAAATACCTCAAGATTACTACCATTAACTTTGTTTTCCTAACTTCAGTACTGAAGGTTCCTCCGCTCTTGTCTGCATGTGTTTCTTGGTGAACTAGATCAGTCTTTTCACATTAGGACTATAATTTTTCCCACCTGAATCAGTAAAAGCTAAGTTTATTTTCTTCTTCCCCTATGGCTCAAAAGTGTGGACTCTATCAGTATTCTGACTATTAAATTACTTCATTTAAGTATATTCTGGTCATTCTCTGGAAGTCCCATTAACTGTGTTTGTACCTATCCGACATAGCAAAATTCTGAAAACAAGCCAAAAGGAATATTTTGAGCCCAGGCGAGAATCAAAAGAAGGAAATATAATATACTCTTGCCTGAATGATTATGTTATCTGGAAAACCTAAAGTGCTTTATAGTGAGCTCTGTGTCCAGACTCAGAATGAGGAATGACAAAATTTTTAGATAAATTGGTTTGTAAAATATTTATGTGCACTTTAGTGGCACAGACAGGAGGTAATCTGTTTTGTATTGAATCAGCTTGGGACAGAAAAAAAAAAAGTACAATGTTAATGAGATTTTTTAAAGCCACTTTTAAATTCATGTTGGCAAAAGACAAATAGTCAAGACTTTTAATTTCTATAAACTTAACGGCTGGAGAACAAATAAAGCTTTATTAACTTAAATAAAAGTAGCTTTTCTTTCAAGGGCATAGCAATTTATTTTTCTTTCTGTGTAATCTTCTGAAGGACTGCTCTCGTCTATGTATTGATCAGCCTTTTCCAGTGCGTTTAGCTGGATTTTAAGTAAGTATTGTTGGTTGGGGAGAAAAAAAAATGCATAGCATGACTGCAGGTTGATAGAGTGGGCAAACATGTGATGTGGGAGTTAACTGATAAGCATCTTTATACATTACTCTTGCTGTACAACCTTGGGTAGATGACAAAACCATGGGGACCCACTTTCTTAATTACTAAAGTCACAGTGTGAACAAAATGGGTTGCAAGTGACTTCTACCATCACTTCTGTCGCTTTCATTATGGCAGACATCACTAATTCATCCCTGCACCTTCTTTCTCCAGGAAGCCAATCTCAAAATTGTCCTCAATTCAGTATTCTGAACAGCTCATCTCAAGAATTAGTAGCTGCTGTATAAATTTAAATGATTTGCCAATAAACAAGTAGATGATCTCTGGGTTCTATGATGCTGTGTAGAATCATAATTTTTTTTTTCCTATATATTTTCTGTAGTTTGACATTCTGGTAATAAACCTACATTTTACAGCCTGCACATGTTAAGATATGGATAGAACCCGGAAGAGTGAATAGTTACTCGTGGTTATTTGAGGGACAATAAAATTGGAATGAAAGTTTTAACTTTGCCTTGTCCTAAAAATAAATCTGGGAGATGGGGGTGATAGAGCAGTTATAATTGTTAAAATACATGTAACATTGGTCACTGTCAAAGTAAGAATCCTACATGCAGCTCTAATTAAAAACTATGCACTCTGTTTGAAACCCTACGCATAATAGAGAACATTGTCTAATGTTCAAAAGATTGTGGAGACAAAGAAATCAATCCCCAGGTATATTAGTGTCTTGGTATAATGGTTTTTATTGTATAAACCATACTTTGAGATAAATATTTGTGTTTGTATTAGCAAAGAAAACAACTTGTAATCTTTATAGATCTGGTCCCAGTTTTTTGGGGACCAAAAATGGGGAGTGGGTAGGTGTGTGGGGGGGAGTGGAAATCCCTTAACATCTTACAATGGAAAACTTTAAGCAGCTGCTGACATATCAAAAGGTGCCCCTAGAACTTCCCGAATTCACCGTTATGACCTGGAGGTGAAAGGCACAACCTCCATGTTTAAGGAATCAATAAAATGTTATATCAGTGCAAAAGCTTGAACTGTACTCTAATGTCAACACTATTACCTGAGTATTGTATGTGTCTCATCCCCGTTGGATGCTTTTCTATACTGGTGATCTAAATGAAAGAACCTATTTGTGTACTGAAGAGGAAAAAATTCTCTTCACTTGGCATGGTTCTTCCCCCAAGGCTCTTGAGGAACATGCTTGCTCATTTTCTTGTTCCCCTCATTGTTCAGTGCCTGTCTTTAAGGATTGTCAGGAGAATTCAGGGATTCTAGCAGAATACCTGGCAACAGTAAGTGCCCAGGAAGTGACACCTGTTATCTTTGTTGTTGATAGTGTTGTTTCCATCTTTTTTTGTGTGTCTTAAATAGAACCTCTATGATGAATATTAGAGGAGTACTTAAATTTAGCTCAATTGAGATTTAATGGCTTCCTTTGGCCCCTGGATCTACCATTTTCTCTAGCCTAGATTGATACCACTTACTAAACAAAATCTGTGATCATGAGAAACTTATTTAACTCACTGTCTTCAGATGTGAAATGGAATGTGATGGTAGAAGCTACTTGTAAAGTCTTGGGGAGAGTTAGATGATGTGGTCAAGTGTCTCAGCATAAAGTACGTGCTCAATTAGTATTTATTATTACATACCTCCCTTTTATTAGATGAGAAAATTAAGACTGTTGGTAGTTTCCTAGTTGTCAACAAATTTTCGTTCCAACCACACTCACTCTTGCCCTTGTAGTTTCTGTTTTCATACTTGCTTGCTTTTGATGGTTTCTCTGATAACTCTACGGGAGAGACCCTCCACTCACAACCTATTTGTATATATTACTTTTTCACCTACTTTAAAAATAGTTTTTCTTTCCTAATTGTTGGGTATGTCTTAACTAGTTTACAAAATAGCAAAATTTCTTGGGCGCCTGGGGGACTCAGTTGATTAAACCTCCAGCTCTTGATTTCAGCTCAGGTCATGAACTCACAGTTCATGAGTTTGAGCCCCATGTCAGGGTCTGTACTTGTGGAGGCTGCTTGGGATTTTCTCTCTGCCTCTCTCTCTCTCTGCCATCCCCCAGCTCTCTCTCTCTCTCTCTCTCTCTGTCTGTCTCTCTCAAAATAAATAGAAAATTTTTTAAGAATTACAAAATTTCTATAAAAGAGAAAACAGACCTTACCCGTAGGCTGTGTTCAACTTCTAGAGCCTAGCATAGAGATACCCTCCAGGAAAATATATTTTATTTAATTAATACCTCAGAGCCCTTCTACAAACACATAGCCACAAAATCAAAACCACACAGAGGAATAGAACTGTGGTTCTCAACATCGGCATTCTTAAGAATCTTCTATTAGATTTCATATCAATGCAAATTCTCATCATTCTTCCTGATTAACTGGGCCTACAGTGAAATCCTGGTAACTTTGTTTAACAACTGCCCTAGAATTAGGAAGTCAAATCCAGTAGCCACTAGCCATACACATGGTTGGTGTTAGTCTATTCAGGCTCCTATGCCAAAGTACTAGACTCCCAAAATACCAGACAGTTCTGAAGTCTCAGAGCACACATGTGGTCAGGTGAGGACCTTCTTCAGGGTCACAGACTTCGTGTGGCTTCACATAGCAGAAGGGAGCTAGGGAATCTCTCTGGAGCCTCTGTTATAAAAGACACTAATCCTAATTCCTAGGGCTCTACCCTGATGACTTCAGCACTTTTCAAAGACCCCACCTCCTGCTGACATCATCTTTGGATAAACAAACAGACCATAACATGGTTATTTAAATATTTAAATTAATTAAAATGAAATAAAAATTAAAATCCGATTCTTCATACTAGGGAAATCTCAAGTGTTGAACAGCCAGCCACATGTGGCTAGTGACCTACGTAAATGTTTTCATCAGTAAAAAGTTTATTAGAAAGTTCTGCCCGATACTATTTTGATGAACAGGATCCTTCAATAATACATTAAGAAATGTAGGAATAAATGTAGAGCCATGAAACTTTTGTGCTTGTTGACTTCAACTTGAAAAACTATATTTGTATCTTAATAATAGTGGTAAGCATAGCAGCTCCGCAGGTACAACAGCAGAACAAATATTGCAGCTACCATTTTACTGGGTCCATTTTTGGTGCTCTCTGTCAGGTGCATTATATATATTATCTCCTTCAAATCTTAGAGTTCATATAAGTTGATAATATTCCTATTTCATAGGAACTGAAGAAATAAATTGCAGAAAACCTTTCAACTAGCAGGTAGAGACTCAGCTTGAAGCCCAGATCTGATTCTAAGACCAAGACCTACTCTCTCCACTTCATCAGGAGGTTCTACCTATACACATTAAACTGGTTTTAAAGTCTAAAATTGATGCTGTACTTGGAATGTGGTAATTATTCTGGAAAAAGTATGCTAAAGGCTGAGTCAACCTTAAGACCCTTGAGGTGAGGCTAAAAACGCTTGATTTCATTGATCTCCCCCAACCTAGGCTAAGTATCTCATTTCTGTATTCCCATAGTCCTCTCTACTTACTTCTATCTTGCGCAATTGACTCTGGGTTGAAATCACTTGCTGTGCTCACTGTACTTCCCTTGTAAATGTTGATGTTCTTGAGGATAGAAGCTGGATCTTGATCCTCCGGGTATTCCTGTTCCTAGTATAGGGTGGATGCTAAATAAATTTCTGATAGATGAGCTAATTAAAGAGACTTAGTTCTTGCCAATAAACTGGAAGATCTACTAGAAAGATGGGAATGACCATGTAAGCAGTGTCTAAATCTGCCAGGGACTGTACTAAAGAACATCCTTCTGGAACAATTTAGGCATACAGAGACTGAATGCAATCTGGAGTTACATAGCTCAAACTCTTAGATCTATAAACTGTATAATCCCTTTTAAATCTCCTGACCTTATCTCCCAATCTTGCATTTATGCAAAAATCTCCTTTCTGCTGACCGCTAGTGAAATGCTTTAGCTGGGTTGCTGATCGTTCTTCTTTTTTATTCTATAACAGATATGCTAATCTCAGGAACGATGCATTTCAGGTCTAGCATCATTAAATTAGTATCCCATTGCCTTGCTGCAATTTACTGCTGAGTCAGCATTTCCAGTACAATCTCTATTTTCCAGGGTTTCTAATTTGGCCATAAAAATTCACTCGGAGTAGAAGCTTATCATAGGAAGTCTGCTTAGAAGCCTGCTTCTGAATGGCATTTTTTTCCAAACAGAATCTTAAAATACATCCTTTAATGTAGGTGAACTATTGCAGAGTTTATAGATACTCAAGTGGAATTCTGGAAAGGGCCTTTAAGGCATTGTAACTTGTTCCTCGAAATGTGGACACTTCATCATGGACATGTCATCAGGCAAGGTTTGAATAGATCCCTTTGTCCTGCCTTGGGTAATTGCCCTGGGTATATCGTGTAGAACATTTCCAGTTTTTGTGAACTCAGTCAATTCTCCTTTTTGCAGAATTTCTTCTTTTTCATTACATTGTTTCCCCTTTCCATTTGTTTTTGTTCTTAGTTTTTCACCTCATGATCTCATCTACCACATCCATTATTTTTGCAGTGTGTGTGTGTGTGTGTGTGTGTGTGTGTGTGTGTGTGAGATTGTGGTGTAAGAAGTGTCTACATGGGGAAATTGATATCAGTGCTTATGGTTGGCTCTCAAATGTTCACGTAGAATGATCCACTTTGCAGACGGTCTATATTTCTCCTCTGATTTTAATTTCCCCACCCATCTGAAATAAAACAGATTAACTCCTCTCCCCCCACTCCAATGCACCATTAATGATTGTAAAGGCCTTTGTAGATTCTCTGAGGTATATCATTTTGGGAATGTATTGTGTTCTCCAGACTCGATAAAATCTCTTTGAAAGTCATTGACTTAAATGCTACTCTACATATGCCACTATTTTGAAGTGTATGGGTCCCTTTTCTTCCATTCTATGGATAAGTGAAGAGTAGTTGGTCATACATGAACTCTTCGTACAGTTGTCCATAATGGGTAGTGAAAAGGATCAAGTTCAGGCCACAGTGCAGCAGCCTAAACGAGAATTTGAACATAGATGAATTCCCAGAAGTTTTGCTATCTTGTGCATGGAGAACCATCAACTGTTGGAATTTTAGAATTTCACCTTCTCCCTGATGAGTGACTCTGAATCAACCAACAATGCTAACGGTGGAAAACATTGGTAAATTTGCAGCAACCTCCCTGGCATAAAGTGGGAACCCCCAACACCCTTTCTGCTATTAGCAAAACTGCCTAATCAGCAACAGTGAGACTCCCACTCCAAGCAGATTCTCTCCACTCCAAGCCTGTCTAAAGTCTTACGTTTAGAACAAGACTTTTTAGGGTAACACTTTGATCTTAAGCTGTCTCAGAATAAATAACTGTACAATTAGGCCAACTAAGCTTTTGAATATAAAGTGCACAGATGTAGCTAAAAAGATAAGCTTAGACTGTTTTATTTATTCAGGAGCATCTGTTTCATGCCAGGTACCTGGCTCTGGTCTAAAGATGCAAAAAGTAAAGAAGATGTGTCCTCTACCCTCAAATTGCCTGCAATCTGTTATGCAAAACGGATTCCTGACTGGTACCCTATAGTGCATTTTAGAATTAAAATAAGGTCTGTTTATTCAGCAAATATTCATTAAGTGTTATCTATGTTCAGGGCACTATTCTAGACTGTGGGAGTAGACTGATGAACTAAATAGGCAATACCTTGCCCTCCCGTCTCCCAGGAAAGAAGAATGCACCAGTAGTCACCGTGTGTGTGTGTGTGTGTGTGTGTGTGTGTGCGCGTGCGTGTTCGGGGCGGGGTGTGTGTGGCTAGTGACTTGGTTTTGCCCACTGCTATATCCCCTGCGTCTAGTACAGTACCTGGTGCATAGTATACACTCAGTAAATATTTGGGAACTTGAATAAAAATAATCATGAGTAAAACAAGGTCACAGGTGCCTCAAAAGGAGAAACCTTCGCATGGCAAAGTGATCATCAGGGATGAAGGAAGGACTGGTTCCTTCTGTCTGCATCAGCTTGAGAAGTCCAGCCTGACCTTGAGTTGTTTGGAGGAGATGGAAGAGTGGAGAGAAGTGAAGCAGCAATGTCAGACGAGGGAGAGAAAAGCTCAAACAAATGTAGATGTGAAAGACCATAAGGCATTCCAGAAATTCACTGCAACCCAAGCTCAGAGACTGGACAGGTTGTTTGGAACTGGACCGTGAAAGTCTTACTTGCCAGGGACAAGGTTGTGCTCTCCCATGGATTAGTGACACCTGAAAATGTTTAAGCAGAGTAGGTCTTGAACCCATCTGCATTTCTGAGTTTCTCCTTTCCTGAGCCACCTCTACCACCATCTTGGGCAGTGTTTTGTCCTTCCTGTTAGTACATTTTCTTCCTCATCTGTCAGTCAATCAGACGGCTTACCATTCCTTTGAAATTTCGTCAGATCTGTCCTTTATGGTGAACAGAGTTGGATCCTGTGTCTCCTTACTTAGAAAGTCACTAAACAACTTGGCATCTTGAAACCTCTCGCAAGGAAGAGCCACCTTCCTGGAGCAGCTAACGGGACGCGCTGCAGAGTGGGTGAGAGACCAGCGGTGCAATCCGTAACATAAAGAACGCCAGCAGAATCTGCCTTCTCACATTAAAAATTAACAATTTGCAATCTACAGCAAAGCCTGCCACACTCCTCCCTTGTGAAGCTCATAACGGGAGAAAGCGCCCTCCCCAGAGGATAAGAAGGGAACATTTTTATACAGAGGTGCCAATTTAATCATCAGAGGAAAGTTCTGTGTATCAAAGGGAGGGCAGAACTTGCAGGAAGAGGCTGGTGGTTTAATAGCCCATTTGTGAGTCCTGAAATCCCGTTATAGGCTTGTATAAAGGCCAGAGGAAGTACATCCGCCACGAAGCCTTGCGCAGAGTAGACATGCAGTAAATATCTTCTGAATGATAAATAAGACCAAGGATGTAAACTAGCCACCTCTGGCAGATGCCTCAGCAGTAAGAATATTCTTAATATCATTTGCAGAAGCTTTACAGTTTATAAAGGCTTTCATTAACACTGCCATTTTTATCTTCATTACTACCGAGCATGAGACAGGAATTTTCACCATGATTCACAGGGGTCTTAGGAATGGGAAGGGAACCAGTCAAGGTCACGTGGCTGCTTAGTGCTGTGGTTGGGACATGTACTCACATCTGCCGAGTCATAATGTAGGATGTTCCTTCTGTGCTCAAAGAGGGTAAGTCCCATACAGTAATGCTCTCATTCTTTAGGTGTGGTCTTAGGCGACTGCTTCAAAATCACCCAGTAGGAGTCAAAATGCAAACTGGAGGCCTTCACCCAATCAAACTCTCTTGAAGTAGGATCCTGGGGGAATCTCTGTTATTAACGGCAGTGCTTCAGAATTCTCACCATTGTTGCCTATTGATTGGTCCTAACAAACTTCTTTCTTTTTTTTTTTTCCTCTAATTTTATGTCTTTGCAAATACAAGACAAATTTGATTTGTTAAGTTCACTCTGAATCACTACACCTGGTTTTAGGTTGTATTCCTCCCAGCCTGGTGGCATTGGGTGTAACTAAAGATTCTTAAATCTCAAAATTTGATGAATTAGGGTGTGCCTATCAAGTCACTTAATGTTGTTAGAGCAAATCATTCCCTGAAGTTCCCAGCATGTTCAGCACGTAATGTAGTAAACCACATAGTCATTCTCTGTTGTATATTAATATATTTGCCAACTTTGGAGCAAATAGTTAAAAACTGTACAACTTTGTATTTCTGGAAAGACTCAATCCTTAATCGCCATCACCTATTTAACCCATCTCCCCCACTCGTCTCCCCTCTGGTAACCATCAGTTTGTTCTCTATAGTTAAAAGTCTGTTACTTAGGAGGTGCCTGGGGTGTTCAATCACTTGGCTGTCCAACTCTTGATTTCGGCTCAGGTCACGATCTCAAGGTTTGTGAGTTGAAGCCCCATGTCAGGCTCTGACGCAGTCTTTTGATGTAGTCCCAATAGTTTATTTTTGCTTTTATTTCCCTTGCCTGAGGAGACCTATCCAGAAAAAAAGTTGCTTGTGCTGCCTTCTAGGATTTTTATGGTCTCAGGTCTCTCACTGAGGTCTTTAATTCATCTAGAGTTTATTTTTGTGTATGGTGAATGTGGTCAGCTTTCATTCTTTTGCATATAGCTGCCCAGTTTTCCCAGCACCATTTGTTGAAGACACTGTCTTTATCCCATTGCATATTCTTTACTCCTTTGTTGAAAGTTAATTGACCATATAATGGTGGGTTTATTTCTAGGCTTTCTATTCTGTTTCGTTGATCTCCGTGTCTATTGTTATGCCAGTACTATACTGTTTTGATCACGACAGCTTTGGAATATAACTTGAAGTCTGGAATTGTGATACGTCCAGCTTTGCTTTTCTATTTCAAGATTGCTTTGGCTCCTTGGAGTCTTGTGTGTTTCCATACAAAGTTTATGATTGTTTGTTCTAGTTCTGTGAAAAATGCTGTTGGTATTTTGATAGCGACTGAATTGAATCGGTTGGTTGGTTTTGGTAGTATAGACATTTTAACAAGATTTGTTCTTCCAATGCATGAGGGTGAAATGTCTTTAAATTTATTTGTGTCATCTTAAGTTTCTGTCACCAGTGTTTTATAGTCTTTCACCTCTTTGGTTAAGTTTATTCCTCGGGATCTGGTAATTTTTGGCTCTGTTGCAAATGGGATTGTTTCCTTACTTTCTCCTTCTGCTGCTTCATCATTAGTATATAGAAATGCAACAAATTTCTGCACAGAGATTTGATATCTTGTGAGTTTACTGAATTTTTGTATCAGTTTTAGTTGGATGGGGGTATTTCAGGTTTTCTGCAAAATGTATCATGTCCTCTGCAAAATGGTCTGTGTTACTTTTTCCTTAGCAGTTTGGATGAGTTTTGTTTTTGTTGTCTAATTGCTGTGGCTAGGACTGAGGGTAGTATGTTGAATAAAAGTGGTGAGAGTAGACATTCTTGTCTTTTTGCTGACTTTAGGGGAAAAGCTCTCCGTTTTTGATGATGTTTGCTGTGGTTTTTTCATACATGGCATTTATTATGTCGAATTATGTTCACTCTAAGCTGACTTTGTTGAGGGTTTTTATCATGAACGGATTGTATGCTTTGTCAAATGCTTTTTCTGTGTCTATTGAAATGATCTTATGGGTTTTATCCTTTGTCTTATTTATGTCATGTATCATGTTAATTGATTTGTGAATATTGAACCACACTTGTACCCCAGGAATAAATCCCACTTGATTGTAGTGAATGATTTTTTTAATGTATTATGGAATTCAGCTTGCTAGTATTTTGTTAAGTATTTTCACATCTATGTTCATCAGGGATATTCTTTATAGTTCTCTGATTCAATTTTTGATTTCTGATTCAATTTCTTTGCTAGTTGTCCATCTATTCACATTGTTTTGATTGGTTGTACATGATATCAGGGTAATTTCTATTCCAGGATAGGAATTAAATTCAGAAGACACTGGTTTTTCTTCAAATCCTACTGGCAGTTTATAATTGTGGCCAATAAATTCTGGTATCAAGGGCTTAGCTAAAAATTATTTATGATATTTGAAGTTATTTTACCTACGATGAGCTTGAAAATCTTTTTATAAAAACTTAGTTCAAGTAATCTAAATCTGCTGCTTAAGCCATTCAAGTAAGCGTATTTGGAGAGCCTGGGTGGCTCAGTCAGTTAAGTGTCTGACTCTTGGTTTGGGCTCAGGTCCTCATTGCCCCATGTGGGGCTCTGTGCTGACAGCATGGAGCCTGCTTGGGGTCCTTTCTCTCCGTCTCTCTGCCCTTCCCTGGGTTTCATGCATACACAAGCTTTCTTTATCTTTCTCAAAATAAATACATTTAAAACAACATCAACAAAAAGCACCAACAAGCATATATATACATATGCATATATATATGCATATATATATATATATATATATATATATAACATAATATATAAAGTCTGTACCTTAATTCTCAGAGTATACAGTCTTTATTTCATTTATAACATATCACTTATTTGCAGTTGTATTGGTACTGGAATACCTACCTTTTTCTCTGCATTATATCTGTACTTCATTTTTTTAATGTTTTTTTTGTTTTTTGTTTTTTTTTTTTGAGAGAGAAAGAGTATGGGTGGTGGAAGGGCAGAGAGAGAGAGAGGGAGATATAGAATCTGAAGCAGGCTCCAGGCTCTGAGCTGTCAGCACAGAGCCTGATGTGGTACTCGAACTCACAGACCATGAGATCATGACCTGAGCCAAAGTCAGATGCTCAACAGACTGAGCCACCCAGGCACCCCAGATCTGTACTTCCTTAAGGGAAGGGTCCTATTTTTAACATCTTAAATCTTGCACAAGGTCTTAAGCAAAACAGGTGTTACAACACTGGGCCTCTATCATGTCCTGAAATGATTTGTGTCTCCAAGAATTGGTGCCCTTCTCCTGTTGAATCAGAGTTGACATTGAGTGACCAACAGAATATGCCAAATGTAGTGATGTGTGACTTCCAAACCTTGGTCATAAAAGGCCCCTGAGCTGCTTCTTTTCTTGGATCATTCACTCTAGGGGATACCAACTCTCGTGTCATGATGACTCTCAAACAACCTTTTGCCCATGTGGAGTGGAACTGAGGCTGCTGATTAAAAACCCAACACAAAGCTGCTAGCCTTGTAGTTGAATCACCTTGGAAGTGAGTCTTTTTGACACCGCCATTACCTGACTGCAACAAAACAGAATCCAAGCTGGAATCACCCGACCAAGCAGTCCCAATTTGCTTTACCACAGAAACCACAGACCAATAGTTGCTTGATCACATAGCAACTGAACATCTGTTTAATGGATAGGACTTTTATGGCTAATGGATGATAATCATTGCTTTAAGCCAATAACTTTTGGGTAGTTTGTTACTCAACAATAGAAAATAAATACACAGTTTTATGACTAGAGACAAGAGCATGATGTGAAAGATTCAGGTTATTGGACGCATGCCAGTTGCCATAATGATCATAATCTATATCTCATTCTGTTCGTTTATATGAAGATTTTAAGAGAAAAATTAGTTTTTAACTAGGTTTTAGAAGAATAGATTATGGTGGTGAGGTAGAGAAAACAACTCCTACTTGTGGTAAATTCTCAAAAGACTAAACCTTCAGTGGTTGGCCAGAAGGTTTGATATCCTGGTAATGAGAAAGGATGTGAGTTGCAGAAAAGGCAAATTTTGAAAGTTAAGAAAGACCTGTCAGGAAGCCCTTCCAAAATGGTGGAATAAGTCCCTGTAAAAATCTCTCTGTAAAAGCAATAACAATTGCAAACATTCTCTAAATCAGCTTGTGTAGGAATTTGGAAGTAAAGCCTTCTAATAATTAATGTAGCACTTATTCAAAGAATGCAGCTGAATGTCAGTAAGAAAAGCAAGCTTTGTGACATCTTAAGTTTTCTTATTCCCATTTCCCTGTCCAGGCAAGGTAGTAGCTGTGGAAACCGATAACCTCGCAACCATGCTAATTTGTCAAAACCAACAGTTTGTGAGGCGCTGGGTAGGGCAAAACAGTTTGGGTTCTCTCAACAGCCCGATCCCTGGAGTATTTTCACTATTTTTCTTATCCAGTAGCTCCTTGAAAAAAACCAATTCTTAGGGCTTTCTTATATGTAGTCTGATGCAGATTTGTCTGTGCAAACAGCCTATCCCGAGTGTTAAAACAGTCAGCTGCAGTGATTTAATCCTGAGGCAGGGATACAAGTGCTGACCAAAAAAATTAAAAGGAAGAACTGAGAAATAAGATGTCCATAGGAACATTTTAAATGCTCCAGCATATTTTAAATACTCGAATAAAAGCCCAGAAGTAACACACATGTTCAGGGCTGTGTCCATGTCAGAAATAAACTGAGAAGGTCCTGAACTGTGTTTTATCTGCGGGTCATATTGAGACTCAGTCCAGGGCAAAAGTGGAAAGCTAATTCAGAGTTGTAAAATGCCAGAACACTGGAGCCATGTCCTAAAACATACAGATACTCAGCAAAGACTGGGATACCTACTGGTTCCAGTTATTTAAGGAAATCTCTAACAATTCACTAGCTAACAAGTTCCTCAAGCAGAGATGTGAGTGGCTACATGTACACACAATTCAGACATTACACAATTAGTCCAGAAAATTCACTGAACCATCACCAGTAACAATAGCAAATGTTGTGGAGGTGTGGGAGGCACTGTAAAGCCTCCTCCCCAAAGAAATAGAAGTTCTCATGGTCAGGAGATAGGAATCTGTTCTGTTACCTGAAAAGGAGGAGTTAAATTAGCCAACAGCTGGTTTGGAAGAGATTATCCCGGATTATCTAGTTTCCAATTTAAAGGCTCTTTGAATGTGGAAGACAGAGGAAGAAGACTTCTTCTCCGAGGGATAAAATGTGGCAAAGATTCAAAGAGCTGCTAATGACTTTGAAGAAGTGATAGGGCCACCAGTAAAAGAATGCAGGCAGTGTCTAGAAATAGAAAAACCTTAAAAGAAAGAAAACAGATTCAATCACAGAGCCTCCGGTAGGAATGTTGTCCCGCCATCACTTTGGTTTTAGCCTGTGGAGACTCATTTTGGACTTAGGACCTGCAAAGCTGTAAAATGATAAATTTGCATAGTTTTAAATCACTAAATTTGTGGTAACTTGTTTCAGTGGCAAGAGGAAAGTAATATGGGGTCAGGGAGGACATGCTTTTCAGAATTGCAAGATTATATATTTAAAATGACAGGTTACAAAAAAGAGGAAAGCATGTCCCATACCCTGGAAGAAAGCCAGTCAATAGAAACTATCCCAGAGCCAGCACAAATGTCAGACTTCATAGACAAAGACTGTAAGGAAGCTGTTAAAAGCATTGAGTGAGGAAAAAAAAAAAAAAGCATTGAGTGAACTACATTAAAAGTGTTTAATAAAAGTTATGTCTAAAGATGAGTGAAAAGTTTGAGAAAAATGTCTCGCCAAATTGTCAATAAAGAGACATTATAAAAGAAAGAGACAAATAGAAGTTCTTTGAGTTCTTGACATAATAAATGCCATATATGAAAAAACCCGCACCAAACATCATCAGAAACTCAGAGCTTTTCCCCTAAAGTCAGCAACAAGACAAGGATGTCTACTCTCACCACTTTTATTCAACATACTACCCTCAGTCCTAGCCACAGCAATTAGACAAGCAAAACAAATAAAAGGCATCCAAATTGGTAAGGAAAAAGTAACACTTAGACCATTTTGCAGATGACATGATACATTTCGCAGAAAACCTGAAATACCCCATCCAACTAAAACTGATACATAAATTCAGTAAAGTCACAAGATATCTCTGTGCAGAAATCTGTTGCATTTCTATATACTAATGATGAAGCAGCAGAAGGAGAAATTAAGGAAACAATCTCATTTGCAATGGAACCAAAAATTACAAGATCCCTGGGAATAAACATTTGATCTGGCAGAAGAGAGAACAAAGAAAATTTGAATATAGATCAATTTAGTCCAAGATTTCTACTATAATCTTCCTTCCTCCCTTCCTTTCTTTAAGAATATTCTTTATTTAAGAATAAACCATTCTTAAAAAAGAATGAAGAAAAATGAACAGAACCTCAATCTGTGGGAACCTCATTACATGTACAGATATATAGATAAATGAATTAAGAAAAAGGAGGGAAACAGAAAAAAATAGTGAAAAAATGACATAAATATTTTTAAATTTGATTAAAAAAACCTGAATGCCTAACAGGATACACTCAAAGAGATGCACACCTACACATATGTTCAAGTTGTCAAAATACAAAAATAAATCTTGAAAGCAACAAGGAAAAACAGCTCATCCTGCACAAGCCTCCTCAAAAAGATTAACATCACTTTTCATCAGAAATCATGAAGCCTAGAAGGTAGTAGGGATGTACTCCAAGGAAGAAATAGATAATTTAATAATGATAGACTTCAGTCTTCAATACCACCCTGTCAATAATGGATAGAATAACACAGAAATAGAAAGCTTAAAAAATAGATTTAAGAAGTATCTATACAGCACCTCAACCAATAACAGAATGTACATTTTTCTCCCAAGTACATGTGGTACATAGTCCAGGGTAAGCCATATATAAGTCCATAAAACCAGCCTTGATAAATGTCGAAGGATAAAAATCATAAGTTTATTCTCCAACCGTAAGGTGATCAAATTTGAAATAACAGAAGGAAATTGGGGAAATCCACAAATAGGTGAAATTTAAACAACATAGTCATAAATAGTCAAGGTGTCAAAGACGAAAACTGCCAATGTTACACAATACATTGTGGTAAATAAAAATGAAGATATAAAATACTAAAACTTACGGGATGTTACAAAAGCACTTGCTTAGAGGGAAATGTATAGCAATGAATACCTATATTGAAAAAGAAGAAAGCATTTAAAACGTACAGCCTAATCTTCCACTTAAGAAACAAGAGAAATAATGCCCACTTTGGCAGCACATATATTAGAACACTGCAGAGACGATGAGCGTGGCCCTGTGCAGGGATGACGTGCAAATTTGTGATGTGTTCCATATTTCAAAACAAAACAAGAAAAATAAGCGCAAGTTAAACTGGAAGAAGGAAAGAAGAAAGGAAGGGAGGGAGGAAGGAAGGGAGAAAGGAGGGAGTGAGGAAGGAAGGAAGGAAGGGAAGGAGGAAGGATGGGAGGGAGGGAGTGAGGAAGGAAGGAAGGAAGGAAGGGAAGGAGGAAGGATGGGAGGGAGGGAGTGAGGAAGGAAGGAAGGAAGGGAGGAAGGAAGACTATAGTAGAAAAAAAATGAAGCAGATAATAGAAAAACATGGGAGAAAATCAAAACTTTGTTTTTTGAAAACACAACAAGATTGACAAAACTTTAGCTAGATTGATCCAGAGAAGGAGAGAAGACTCAAATATCAAATTACTACAATAAGGAGTCACGAAGGGAATATCACTAATCATATTACAGAAATAAAAATAATGAGAAAATAGTCTGAGTAATTGTATGCAAACAAAGTAAACAAATTCCTAAAATGAAGTTTCTAAAACTGAAGAAAGAGAAAATGTGACTATACCTGTAACAAGCACACATAATACATTAGTAATCAAATAATTTCCTGCAAAGAAAAGCCCAGGCCAAGATGATTTCATTGATGATCTATCAAACCTTAAACAATTAACACCAGTGGTTCACAAAGTCTTCTAAAAAAATAAAAGAGAACATAATGCTTCCCAGCTCATTCTGAGTCTGGTAGTATTCTGGTAACAAAATCAGACAAAGCTCAATATCCCTTATGAATATAGACATATCCTCATACAAAATACTTGTAAGTAGAATCCCGGAATATATGGAAAGGATTATACTCCATCGCAAAGTAGAATGTTTCCCTAGAATGCAAAGTTGGTTTAACATATGAATATCAGTATAATAGACCATATTAATAGACTAATGGAAAACATCACATGACCGTCTCAGTAGATGCAAAAAAAAAAAAAATTGGCAAAAGCCAATAGCCTTTCCAAAACAAACAAACAAACAAACAAACTAAAAACTAGGAATGTAAAGGAATTTTCTAAACCTAATAAATTAGGTCCGCAAAAATCCCACAGCTAATAGCACACTTAACGGTCAAAGAAGAAATGCTTCCTTCTCTAAGATCAGTAACAAAAAAAGGATGTCTGTTCTCACCACTTCTATTCAACATTGTTTTGGAGGTTCTAGTCAGGGAAATTACAAAAGGAAAGGAAATACATGTATCCAGATCGGGCACATTGGGAAGAAGTTAAACTATCTCTATTTACTGATGCCCATGATCTTGATTTAGAAAATCCAGTAGAGTCCACTAAAAATCTTTTAGAATGAATAAATTATTATTAGAACTAATAAATGAGTTTGGCAAAATTCTAGAGTACAAGGTCACTATCAAAAAGTCTCTTCTATGGGGGCAGCCGGGTGGCTCAGTTGGTTAAGCACCCAACTTCAGCTCAGGTCATGATCTCATGGTCCACGGGTTCGAGTCCCACATCAGGCTCTGTGCTGACAGTGTGGACCCTGCTTCAGATTCTCTGTCTTCCTGTCTCTCTCTCTGCACCTCCCCTTCTCATGCTCACTCTCTCTCTCAAAAATAAACATAAAAAAATTTAAAGTCTATTGTATATTTATATACTAGTAATGGAGACTCTCAAAATTAAGAAGCAATTAAACTTTTATTAGCAACAAAATAAAATAGGAATAAACTTTAAAAAAGTGCAAGACGTATACACTGTAAATTATAAAACATGGCTGAAAAAATTAAATGTCACAGTTAATTTAAAAGATCATATGGTCATGATTGAGTTAATGTTAAGACAAAAATTTGATCCACAGAGTCAATGTAATCTCTGTCAAAATTCCAATTACTTTTTTACATTTTGAAAAGCTGATCTTAAAATTCATATAGAAATGCAAAGAACCTAGAATAGTCAAAACAGGATCATGTGTTTCTGCCATGAGGATGGAAATTATTATTATATATATAACAGAATTTTCATCCTTATGCTATATATATTTTATATATATCCTGTGTGTATGCAATAGTAATGAGAATCCAGAAATAACTCTTACATTACAGTTAACTGATTGTGACAGAGATGCCAACCAAGTTCAGTGGGGAAACAACAGTCTATTCAACATCTAGATAAGTTAATGCAAAAGAATGAAGTTGGACCCCTACCTCACACCATATGAAAAGATACTTTATAATGGATTACAGAACTAAATGTAATAGCCAAAACTGTAAAACAGTGTGAAGAAAATGGGAGTAAATCTTTGTGACCTTGTATCAGGCAGTGGGTTAGTAGCTAGGACACAGAAAGAACAAGCAATGAAAGAAGAAATGTTGAATTCAATTTTATCAATTATTACTTACCCTTATGAATAAACTTGTATTTCAAGGACACATCAAGAAGTGAAAATACAAATCCAGGGGTGCCTGGGTGTCTCAGTCAGTTAAGCATCTGACTTTGGCTCAGGTCATGATCTCGTGGTTCGTGAATTCGAGCCCCGCCTCGGGCTCTCTGCTGACAGCTCAGAGCCTGGATCCTGCTTTGGATTCTGTGTCTCCCTCTCTCTCTCTGCCCCTCCCCTGCTCACACTCTGTCTCTGTCTTGCAAAAATAAATAAAATGTTAAAAAAAAAAGAAAATACAGATCCAGAATGGATGAAAGTATTTTCAGATTACATACTTGATAAATGTATAGTGTCTAGAATGTATAAAAAACCCTTTTAACTCAACAATAAAAAAAGTTTTAAAGTGGGCAAAGAATTTGAATTAACATTTCTCCAAAGACGACTTACACATGGCAAATAAGCACATAAAATTATGTTCAAAATAATGAGTAATTCAGGAAATAGAAATAATTACAATGAAATACAATTTCACACCTATTAAGATGATTAAAATAAAAATGATAAAAACAAGAATTAGAAAGGATATAGGGAAACAGGAAGCCTCTTACACCTAGGCATTGCTGATTGGATTGTAAAATGGTGCAGCCACTTAGGACAATAGTTGGGCAATTTTTTGGAAAAAAATTACTGTTACTGAAGTATGACATGTAGTAACCTATTTCAGCTGTACATCAAAATAGTTTGATAATTTTATATAGCATGAAATGATCACCAAAATAACTCCAGTTACCATCTATCACTGTACAAAATTCTGATAATATCACTGACTGTATTCCCTATGTTGTACACATCCCCATGACTTAATTATTTTATAACTGTAGGTTTGCACCTCTCTATTCTCTTCACTTATTTTGCCACCTTCCCTATCCCTCCCCACCCTGGTCACCAGGTTTGTATCTTATATCTATTAGTGTATTTCTGTTTTGTTTATTATTGTTTCTTAGGTTCCACATATGAGGTAAATCATATGGTATTATTTTTGTCTGACTTCACCTAGGAAAGTGCTCTCGAGGTTCATCCATGTTATTGCAAATGGCAGCATTACATTTTTTATGGCTGAATAATATTCCCTTGCATATATGTATCCCATATCTTCTTTATCCATTAATTTAGCAATGTACACTTAGGTTGTTTGCATATCTTGGCTATTATAAATAGTTCTGTAATGAACACAGTGGTGTATATATCTCTTGAGATAGATTTTTTTTTTGTTTTCTTTGGATTAAAAAAACCATAATCGGAATTGGTAAATCATATTGTAGTTCTGTTTTTAATTTTTTGAAGAATCTTATTTTTCTCCATAGTGCCTGCACCTATTAAACATTCCTACCAACGGTGGATGAGAATTCCCTTTTAATTACATCATCACTAACATATTATTTTTTTTTCTTTTTGATAATAGACCATCTGATGGGCATGACCTAATATTATGTTGTAGCTTTGATTTGCATTTCATTGATAATTAGTGATATTGAGCATGTTTTCATGTATGCATTGGCCAATCTGCATGTCTTTGGAAAACTGTATATTCAAGTCCTCTGTCCATATTTTATTTTGTATTTTATTTAATTTTTAAAAAATTTTTTAATTTATATGTATATTTATTTTATTTTATTATTTGTGTTTTTGTTATTAAGTTGTATAACTTCTTTATGTATTTTGAATATTAACCTCTTATTTGATGTATGGTTTACAAATATCTTCTCCCATTCACTATGTTGCCTTTTTGTTTTGTTGATAGTTTTCTTGGGTGTGGAGTTGCTTTTTAGTTACATATAATCCCATTTGTTTACATTAGCTTTTGTTGCACTTGCCTGAGGAAAGGGTCCGAATATATATATATATATATATATATATATATATATATATAAATAAACATTAAAAAAATTTAAAAAAAGAATCAGTGTATGTCTATGAAAACCTTTAAAATATATATATATATATATATATATATATATATATATTGCTAAGGCTGATGTCCAAGAGCTTTCTGCCTGTATTAGGTGAAAATAAAATTCTTGGATGAATTTCTTCAAAACAAACTTGCTGCCCATGTTTTCTTAAAGGAATTTTATGATTTCAGGTATGGTTTCAAGTCTTTAATACCATTTGAATTTATTTTTGTATATGGTGTAAGATAGTGGTCCAATTTCATGCTTTTGCATGTAGTTGTCCAGTGTGTTTATTTCTGGGCTGTCTATTCCATTGATCTATGTGTCTGTTTTTCATATCAGTACCATGCTGTTTTGATTACTATAGCTTTGTAATATAGACCAAAATCAGGGGGCATGATGCCTCCAGCTTTGTTGTTTCTCAAGATTGCTTTGGCTTATTCAGGGTCATTTGTTGTTCCATAGAAATTTTATAATAGTTCTAGGTCTGTTAAAAATGTCATGGTATTTTGAAAATAATTGCATAGAATATGTAGGATGCTTTAGGTAATATGTACATTTAAAAAATATTCTTCCAGTTCATGAGTATGGTGTATTTTTTCATTTGTGTTGTTTTTCTTTCATCAAAGTCTCAGAGTTTTCAGAGTCCTGCATCCCATAGATTTTGGAAAGTTGTGTTTTCATTTTTATTTGTCTCAAGGTACTTTGTGATTTACTCTGCTATATTCATTCACCTGGTTTAGTAGCATGTTGTTTAGTCCCCATGTATTTATTTTTTTTCCAGTTTTCTTCTTGTACTTGATGTCTACTTTTATGCCATTATGGTTGGAAAGGATGCTTGATAAGATTCAGTTTTCTTTAATTTATTGACTTGTTTTATAGCCTAAGGTGTGATCTGTCCTGGAGAATGTTACATGTATACTTGAAAGAAATGTGTATTCTTCAGTTTTTTGGATGAAATGTACTGTGTATATCTGTTTAGTCCATCTGGTCTGATGTGTTAAGGCCACACACATTTTTTTTTTGTTTTTTAAAGGTTTTCATAGACATACACTGATTCTTTTTTTTAATTTTTTTAATGTTTTTATTATTTTTGAAAGAGAGAGACAGAGCATGAGTGGGGGAGGAGCAGAGAGAGAGAGAGACACACACACACACACACAGAATTCAAAGCAGGCTCCAGGCGCTGAGCCATCAGCTACGAGCCCGATGCGGGGCTCGAACCCACAAACTGTGAGATCATGACCTGAGCTGAAGCCAGACGCTCAACCGACTGAGCCACCCAGGCGCCCCTTTTAAAATTTTTTTTTAATCTTTATTTCTTTTTGAGAGAGAGAGGCAGAGTGAGAGCAGGGGAGGAACAGAGAGAGAGGGAGACGCAGAATCCGAAGCAGGCTCCAGGCTCCGAGCTGTCAGCACAGAGCCTGACCCAGGGCTTGAACCCATGAACCGTGAGATCATGACCTGAGCCGAAGTTGGACACTTAACCAACTGAGCCACCCAGGTGCCCCAAGGCCAATGTTTTCTTACTCATTTTCTGTCTGGGTAATCTATCCACTGATGATAAGTGGGGTATTAAAATCCACTACTATTATTGTATTATTGTAATTTTTACTTAATGTCTGTTAATATACACTTTATATATTTAGGTGTTTATATATTGGGTGCACAAATATCTACAAATGTCCTTTACTTTATATGACTCCTTTATCATTTGCTATGTCTTCTTTTGTCTTTTGTCACAGTCTTGGTTTCAATGTCTGATTTGATCTGATATGAGTATTGCAACTCCAGCTTTTTTATATTTCTCTTCGCATGGAATATCTTTATCCATCTCTTCACTTTCAGTCTGTGTGTTCTTTGGATTTGAAGGGAGTCTCTGGTAGACCACATATAGTTGGTCTTGTTTTTTTTTTTTCCATTCAGCTAAACTTTGGGAGCAGTCAGTCCATTTACATTTAAAGTAACTATGAATAGGTATGTGTAACTATGAATCGGTATGTAGTATTTTGGACTTGTTTTGTGGTTGCTTTTGTAGCTCTTCTCTGCTACTTTTTTCTCTTGGTCTCTTCCTATGTGGTTTGGTGGTTATCTATAGTGTTCTATTTAAGTTCCTTCTGTTAATTTTTGTTTCTATTGTAGATTTTTGGCTTGTGGTAACAATGAGGTGTGTATATATATGGATATATATATACATATATACATATATATCCATATATATATATACAATATATACATATATATCATATATATATAACACATATATATAATGTATATATATAACACATATATAGCATATATATAATATATATAACATATATATAACATGTATATATAACATATATATATATATATATATATATATATATATATATATATATATATATATAACAGTCTATTTTAAGCTTATAGTCACTTAGGTTCAAATACATTCCAAAAGCACTACATTTTTACTTTCTACACACACACACACACACACACACACACACAAACACACACACACTTTCATATTATTGATGTCAAGTTTTACATGTTGTTGTTTTGTGTATTCCTAAATCGCTTAATGTAGTTTTAGTCGATTTTACTATTTTTGTCTTTTAATCTTCGCACTAGCTTTTTAAGTAGCTAATCCACTACCTTTAGTAGGAAAATACTCTTTCACTTAGGACACTTATATTTTACTTATATTTACCTTCAGTAGTAAGATTTTTTTCCTTTCATATATTTCCTTATTTCTAGTTTTGGTCTTTTCTTTTTCACCTAAAGATGACCCTTGAACATTCCTTATAATGCCAGTTTAGTGGTGATGAGCTTCTTTAGTTTTTGTCTGGGAAACTCTGTATCTGTCCTTCAGTTCTGAATGATAATCTTGCTGGGCAAAATATTCTTGGATATAAGTTTTTCCTTTCTGGCACTTCAGATATATCCTGCCACTTTATTCTAATCTTACAAAGTTCTGCTGAAAAATCAGCTGATAATCTGATGGGGCTTCCCTTGTATACAACTCTTGGTTTTTCTCTTGCTGCCTTTCAGATTCTCTTTTATTTTTAACTTTTGCCGTTTTTTTAAAAAATCGTATCTTGGTATGGATCTCTTAGGGTTCATTTGTTTGAGATACTCTCTGCTTTCTGGATCTGGATGACTGTTTCCTTCTCAAGTTTAGTGTCATTTCAGCTCTTATTCCTTCAGATAAATTTTCTGCCTCTTTGTCTTTCTTTTCTCCTTCTAGACCCCTTATAATGTGATTGTTAGTATGCTAGATGTTGTCTGAGAGGTTTCTTAAACTATCCTCAGTTTCAAAAATTGGTTTTTCCTTTTGCTGTTCTGATTGAGTTATTTCCATTAATTTTTCTTCCAGATTGCGGATCCATTTTTCTGTCTTCTCTAATCTGCTGTTGATTCCCTCTTGTGTATTTTTCATTTCAGTAATTGTATTCTGGTTGATTCATTTTTGAATTTTCTAACTTGGGTGAAGTTCTGTGTTCTTTCCATTCTTTTCCCAAGTTCAGTGAGCATCTTTATGGCCATTACTTTCAACTCTTATGTTCATTTCTGTAGTTTCTTCCCACCCGTGAGGTTTTATCTTGTTTTGTGTAGAACATATTCTGCTGTCTCCTCATTCTTTTTGACTTCCTGTGTTTGTTTCTGTGAATGAAGTAGATCAGCTACCTCTCCCAGTCTTGAAGGAGGGGACTTGTTTGGGAGCATCCTCTCTGTAAACTGTGTGATCCTAGAGGTTCTGGGGGCTGGCTGGAGCTAGAGTGGGTGTAGCCTGGGGTGGTCTCAGGATGCACTGCATTGGGGCCGCCCTGGTGGGTCAGCCGGGGCTGGTACAGGTGCTCTCCAGGGGTTCTAGAGTGTGCCGTTCCAGGGCCACACTATCAGGACAGCCGGAACTGAAGAGGGCACAGACTAGGGTTCTTGGGTCTCTATTTGCTGGAGCCACCCTCATGAGATAGCTGGAACTGCAATGGGCATGGTCCAAGATGCACCTAAAGCATACTTTGCTGGAGTCAACTTTGTAGAACAGCTGAAGCTGGAGTGGGCACAGCCTGGTGGGGTCTCTGGGCATGCTGCACTGGGGCTGCCTTGGTGGGGTTGCTTGATCAGGCATACTTTGCTAGGGTTATCTTAACTGGATGGCTGAAACTGTAGTGGGTTTTGGCTGCAGGAGGTCTTGGGATATGCCATACCAGGGCTGCCTTTCCAGGATGGATGGGCCTGGAGTGGGCATGAGCCAGAGGTTTCCTGAGGTGTGTGTTTTGTGGCTGCCCCAGTGAGACAGCTGGGGCTGGTGTAGGCATGGATGGGAGGGTTCCAGGGGGGTGCTGTATCAGGCCACTTTGGAGGTATAGTTGGGGGGATGGATATAAAAACTGATGCTTCTCAGTACCTCTGACCCCAGACAAAGTTCCAGCAGTTACCTGGTCTCTGGCACATGTTCTGAGGTTGGTAAATAGATTTCTTTCACTTACATTCTAGTTGCCCTTTAAAATGCTTCCCCCCCCCCACCCCATTCCGTAGGGTGGATAAGTCTGCATACAGGCCCCTCATTGATACCCCTCCCTACTCTAGGTTGTTGCAATGGAGGTAGGGTTCCTGTTACCATGCCTCCATCTGTCCTACCCTTCACTATGTGGACCCTCTACCATTTGTTGTGCAGAAGTTGTTGAAATCACTGTCACTTGTTCTTCAGGGGCAATTGTTCTATATGTAGGTTTAAATTAGGTGTGTTTGTGGGAGGAGATGAGTTCAGGGTCATCCTACATCACCTTCTTAGACTTGGCCTCTGGCATGTTAAACATAGTGTTCCTGTGTGACCCAGCAATTCCACTCCAAGTTGTATACCTAAGAGAACTGAAAGCACATCCTCTGGAAAATCCAGTACACAACCATTTATAGCACCATTATGCATGGTAGCCAAAAGCAGAAACAACTGAAATGTCCATCAACTGCCAAAAGTGTAAGTACAATGTGGTTTATACAACGGAATATTATTTGACTATAAAAAGGAATGGAGTGCTGATAAATGCTAGAAATGTATAAACCTTGAAAATAATATGTTATATGAACATAGCCAGTCAAAAATGCCATATAATACAGGATGCAATTTTATGAAATGGCCAGAATAGACAAATCCATAGGGACAGAAAATAGATTAGTACTTTCTAAGGCCTGGAGGTAGGGAAGAGTAAGGGGTGACAGCTACCCTAATTGTTATGGGTTTTTTTTTAAACTGAGATGGTGACATGTTCTAGAATTAGGTAACAGTGATGTTTGCACAACCCTGTGAATATACTAAATACTGCTGAATTGTGAAATCAAAAGTGTGAATTTTATGGTATTGAACTATATCTTAGTAAAGCTGTAATATATAAAAAAGAACCTTTTAAATTAAGTAACATGTCATTAAAACTATAGTAATTGAGGTTACGGAAGCAGTGTTAATTCAGGAACCAGAACAAAAGCTAGGCAATCCTTGTCCTCAGTGTGTGTGTTGAGAAACGTGCTTCACGTAAAACTCTCAGTAGGGATGGTTCAGATTATAGTAGTAGAGATAGTTACCAATTTGGGCAGCACAGTATCATGGTGGCACTTGGCTGTGGACCAGGAATAAGGAGAACCTAGCTGGAATTCTAGTTCAGGCTTCCGACTGCAAGTGTGTGTGTGTGTGTGTGTGTGTGCGTGCGTGCGTGCGCGCGTGCGCGCACGCAATTTGACAAGTAATTTTATAGTTGTGGAGTAAGATGTGGAGTTTGAGTTAGACCCGAGGTGGAACAGTCTCCCTCAGGGCGCTGTCTTTGGAAATGGTAAAGGGTAGCGCCTGGTGGAGAAACTGAGAGAGGCCAGGAGAGCACAGGGACCCGAACCAGAGCAAATCCTTCTTCATCTGTTTTATACATTGTACATTGTTTTGCTTGGTGAAAAGTTCACAAGTCCCCAGGCTAGATGTTTTGGAAGTGTTTTTAAGCTGTGTCACTCCATAGGCTCTGATAGGAATTTCTATTTAAATACGGTCCCCATCTCTTTTCCATACTTTCCCTGAAACCCTTGCACTCTTCCCTTCCACAATAAAATTGCACTGTCCCTGACAGGTAGAGTATAAACTCTCTGAGGTACCACAGACTTTGAATGCATGCAGTTCCAATTAGACTGTGTGTGTGCTATATGATTTGTTTCATTCAAGTATAGTTCACGTGCAGGGTTAAAATAGTTTCAGGTATACAATATAATGGTTCAATAATTCTATCCATTTCTTAGTGCTTATCGATATAAATGTATTACAGGGATGCTGGGTGGCTCAGTTGGTTAAGCGTCCAACTCTTTTTTTTTTTTTTTAATTCATTTTGAGAGAGAGAGAGAGAGAGAGAGAGAGCGCACAAGTAGGGGAGTGGCAGAGAGAGAGGGAAAGAGAATTGCAGGGAGGCTCCACACTGTTAGCACAGAACCTGATGTGGGGCTTGATCTCACAAACTGTGAGATTGAAATCAAGAGTCAGGTGACTGACTGAGCCAACCAGGTGCCCCTAAGCCTCCAACTCTTAATTTAGGCTCAGGTCATGATCAAGGGGTCTTGAGATCAAGCCCTGCCTCAGGCTCCACACTGGGTGCTTAAGATTCTCTCTTTCTTTCCCCCTCTGCCCCTCCCCCAGTCATGCTCAAACAAACAAACAAATAAACTCTTAATCTCCTTTATATATTTCACCTCTCCTCTCACCACTTCCCTTCTGGCAACCACCAGTTCCCTGTATTAAGAGACTGCTTTTTGTTCTCTTTTTTTTGTTCTTTTTTGCTGTTGTTGTTTCTTAAATTGCACATATGATTGACATCACATAGAATCTGTTTTTTCTGACAGACTTATTTCACTCAGTATTAATCTTTGTAGGTCCACCCATGTTGTTATAAATGGCAAGATTTCATTCATGTCTATGGCTGAGTAAAACTGCACTGTGTGCACGTGTGTGTGTGTGTGTGTGTGTGTGTGTGTACCACATTTTTATCCATTCATCTATTGATGGACACTTGAGTTGCTTCAATATCTTGGCTATTATAAATAATGCTATAATAAACATAGGGGTATATGTTCCTTATTGAACTTGTGTTTTTGTTTTCTTTGGGTAAATATCCAGTAGTGGAAATACTGGTTTATATGGTAATTCTATTTGTAATTTTTTGACTAACCTGTGTGCTGTTTTCCACAGTGGTTACACCAGTTTGCATTTCCACCAACAGTGTTAAGAGAATTCCTTTTTCTCCACATTATTGACAACACCTGCTATTTCTTGTGTTTTTGATTGTAGCTACTCTGATATGTATAATGTGATATTTCGTTATGGTTTTAATTTGCATTCCTCTGAGGATAAGTGATGATGAGCATCATTTCAGTGTCTTGGTCATCTGTATGTCTTCTTTGGAAAAATGTGTATTCAGATTCTTTGCCCATTTTTAATCAGATTATTTATTTATTTGGTATTGACTTTTTTCAGTTTTTCATATATTTTGGATATTAACCTTTTGTAAGATGTATCATTTACAACTACCTCTCCCATTCAGTAGGTTGCCTTTTTGGTTTTGGGATGGTTGTCTTAACTGTGCAGGATTTTTTATTTCATTATAGTCCCAACAGTTCAATTTTGCTTTTGTTTCCCTTGCCAAAGGAGACATATCCAGAAAACTGTTCCTGTGGCTGATGTCAAAGAGATGACTGCCTACGTTTTCTGCCAGGAATTTTACAGTTTCAGGTCTCCAATTTAATCCATTTTGAGTTTATTTTGCGTATGGTGTAAGAACATGGTCCATTGTCATCATTTCGCATGTTGCTGTCCAGTTTTCCCAGTACCATTTGTTGAAGATACTGGCTTTTTCCTATTGTATACCTTTCCTCATTAATTGACCATGAAAGTGTGAGTTCATTTCTGTACTCTCTTTTCTGTTCTCTTGATTTATGCATCCACTTTTGTGTCAGTTTGCATATTGTTTTGATTATGACAGTTACGTAGGAGGTCTTCAAATCTGGGTTTGTGATACTTCCAGGTAGATTGCTTTTTGGTAGCATGGACTTTTTAACAATACTGGTCCTTCTAAACCCTGACCATGGAATATCTTTCTATTTGTTTGCATAGTCTTCAACTTCTGTCATTAATGTTTTAATAGATTTCAGAGTAACAGATCTTTTACCTCTTTGGTTAAATTAATTCCTCGATATCTTAGGATTTTTTGGTACAATTGTAAATGAGATTGTTTCCTAATTTTTCTTTTGCTACTTTATTATTACTGTATAGAAATGCAACAGATTGGTTTATTAATTTTGTATCCTATGATTTTACTCAGTTCATGTATCAACTCTAGTAGTTTTTGGTGGAGTCTTCAGGATTTTTTTTTAATATTCTTTTTTTTAAAGTAAACTCTACCCCCAATGTGGGGCTCAGACTTACATCCCTGAGATCAAGAGTTGCCAGCTCTACTGACTGAGCCAACCAGCTGCCCCAAGGGGTTTTTTATATATAGTAGTGCCATGTCATCTGTAAATAGTGAAAGTTTTACTTCTTCTTTACCAACTTGGACGCCGTTTAATTCTTGTGATTACTGTGGCTAAGACTTGCAGTACTACATTGAATAAAAGTGGTGAGAGTGGACATCCATGTCTTATGTTGGATCTGAGAGGAAAAGCTCTCAGTTTTTCACCATTGAGTATGATGTTAGCTGTGGCTTTTTCATATATGGACTATATTACATTGAGGTATGTTCCCTCTGCCCCTACTTTGTTGACTGTTTTTGTCATGAATAAAGGTACTTTGTCAAATTCATTTTTAAGAATCTACTGAGATGATCATAGAACTTTTATCCTTTCTTTTGTTAGTGTAAGACATCATATTGATAGATTTGTGAACCTTGAATTGCCCTTCTGTTCCTGGAATAAACTCACACTTGATGGTGGGAAATGATTTTTTTAATGTGTTGTTGGATTTGATATACTAATACTTTGTTCAGTAGTTGTACATCTATGTTCATCAGAGATACTGGCCTATAGTTCTCTTTTTCATAGTGTCTTTTTCTCTTTTGGTATCAAGGTAATGCTGGCCTGTTGGAATGAATTTTAAACTTTTCCTTCATATTCTATTTTTTTTGAGTAGTTGATGAATAGGTATTAACTCTTCTTTATTTTTTCCCAATATATGAAATTTATTGTCAAATTGGTTTCCATACAACACCCAGTGCTCATCCCAAAAGGTGCCCTCCTCAATACCCATCACCCACCCTCCTCTCCCTCCCACCCCCCATCAACCCTCAGTTTGTTCTCAGTTTTTAAGAGTCTCTTATGCTTTGGCTTTCTCCCACTCTAACCTCTTTTTTTGTTTCCCTTCCCCTCCCCCATGGGTTTCTGTTAAGTTTCTCAGGATCCACATAAGAGTGAAAGCATATGGTATCTGTCTTTCTGTATGGCTTATTTCACTTAGCATCACACTCTCCAGTTCCATCCACGGTGCTACAAAGGGCCATATTTCATTCTTTCTCATGGCCACGTAGTACTCCATTGTGTATGTAAACCACAATTTCTTTATCCATTCATCAGCTGATGGACATTTAGGCTCTTTCCATAATTTGGCTCTTGTTGAGAGTGCTGCTATAAACATTGGGGTACAAGTGCCCCTATGCATCAGTACTCCTGTCTCCCTTGGGTAAATTCCTAGCAGTGCTACTGCTGGGTCATAGGGTAGGTCTATTTTTAATTTTTTGAGGAACCTCCACACTGTTTTCCAGAGTGGCTGCACCTATTTGCTTTCGCACCAACAGTGCAAGAGGGTTCCTGTTTCTCCACATCCTCTCCAGCATCTATAGTCTCCTGATTTGTTCATTTTGTCCACTCTGACTGGCGTGAGGTGATATTTGAGTGTAGTTTTGATTTGTATTTCCCTGATGAGGAGCAACATTGAGCATGTTTTCATGTGCCTGTTGGCCATCCGGATGTCTTCTTTAGAGAAGTGTCTATTCATGTTTTCTGCCCATTTCTTCACTAGGTTATTTGTTTTTCGGGTGTGGAGTTTGGTGAGCTCTTTATAGATTTTGGATACTAGCCCTTTGTCCGATATGTCATTTGCAAATATCTTTCCCATTCCATTGGTTGCCTTTTAGTTTTGTTGGTTGTTTCCTTTGCTGTGCAGAAGCTTTTTATCTTCATAAGGTCCCAGTAGTTCATTTTTGCTTTTAATTCCCTTGCCTTTGGGGATGTGTCAAGTAAGAAATTGCTACGGCTGAGGTCAGAGAGGTCTTTTCCTGCTTTCTCCTCTAGGGTTTGGATGGTTTCCTGTCTCACATTCAGGTCCTTTATCCATTTTGAGTTTATTTTTGTGAATGGTGTGAGGAAGTGGTCTAGTTTCAATCTTCTGCATGTTGCTGTCCAGCTCTCCCAGCACCATTTGTTAAAGAGACTGTCTTTTTTCCATTGGATGTTCTTTCCTGCTTTGTCAAAGATGAGTTGGCCATACATTTGTGGGTCTAGTTCTGGGGTTTCTATTCTATTCCATTGGTCTACGTGTCTGTTTTTGTGCTAATACCATGCTGTCTTGATGATTACAGCTTTGTAGTAGAGGCTGAAGTCTGGGATTGTGATGCCTCCCGCTTTGGTCTTCTTCAAAATTACTTTGGCTATTCAGGGCCTTTTGTGGTTCTATATGAATTTTAGGATTGCTTGTTCTAGCTTCGGTAACTCTTCTTTAAAGGTTTAGTAGAATTCGCCTGTGAAACTGTTTAGTCCTAGAGTTTTGTTTGTTGGGAGTTATTTTATTACTAAATCAATTTCATCACTAGTAATCAGTCTGTTCCTATTTTTTATTTTTTCCTGATCTGGTTTTATAAGGTTATATGTTTCTAGAATTTATCTATTTCTTCTTTGTTGTTCAATTTGTTGGCATATAATTTTTATAATATCTCATATTCATTTGTATTTCTGGGATGCTGGTTATTTCCCCTCCACTTTTGATTTTCAGTTTTTTATCTTTTTTTCTAATTAAACAAGTGTTTTAATTCTTAATTTTGAGAGAGAGACAGAATGTGAGTTGGGGGCGGGGGAGAGGGAGACACAGAATCTGAAGCAGGCTCCAGGCTCTGAGCTGTCAGCACAGAGCCCAGCGGGGGGCTCAAACCCACAGACTGCAAGATCATGACCTGAGCTGAAGCTGGACACTTAACTGACTGAGTCACCCAGGTACCCCATTAGTTTTTTATCTTCTTTTATGATGAGTTTGGCTGAAGACTTAACAGTTTTGTTGATCTTTCAGAGAATCAGCTCCTGATTTCATTGATCTATTGCTTTTTAGTCTCTAATTTATTTCTGCCATAATCTTTATTTTGTTACTTCTATTGGTTTGAGCTTTGCTTATTCTTCATTTTCTAGCTTCTGTGGGTTTAAAATTAGGTTTTTTATTTGATAATTTTCTTCTTGAGGTAGGTCTGTCTTGCTATAATCTTGCCTTGTAGAACACTTTTTGATGCATCCCAAAGATTTTAGACCTTTTGTATTTTTGTTTATATTTGTTTCCATGTTTCTTGATTGATCAGTTCATCATTTAGTAGCATGTTATTTAGCCCCCATGTATTTGTGTTCTTTGCAGATTTTGCCCTATAATTGGCTTCCAGTTTTATACTGTTGGGGTAAAGAATGATTCGTGATATGATTTGTCTTTTTGAAATTGAGACTTCCTTTGTATCCTAACGTGATCTAATGCTAGAGAATGTTCTATGTACACTTGAGTATTTTGCTCTTTTAGGTTGGAATGTTCTGAATATATCTGTTGGGTGCATCTCTACCACATCTCCAGTGTGTCATTCAAAAACACTGTTTCCTTGCTCATTTTTTCTGTCTGAAAGATCTATTCATTGATGTAGTGGGATGTTAAAGTCCCTACTATTATTGTATTACTGTCAATTTCTTCCTTTATGTCTCTTAATAGTTGCTTTGTGTATTTGGGTATTCCCATCCTGGGTGCATAAGTGTATGTAGTTGTTATATCCTCTTGTTTGATTGTTGCCTTTATCGTTAGGTAGTGTCCTTCTTTGTCTCTTCTTACAATCTCTGCTTTAAAGTCTATTTTGTCTGGTACAGCTTTTTGCTTCCATTTGCATGATAAATGTTTTTCCATCCCTTCACTTTCAATCTGCCTGTGTTTTTAGCTGTAATGTGAGTCTCTTGTAGGCAGCATATATATGGGTCTAGCTTTTTTATCTATTCCACCACCCTTTATGTTTTGATGGGAACGTTTAGTCCATTTACATTTAAAGTAATTACTGGCAGGTATGTACCTATTGCCGTTTTGTTACTTATTTATGGTTGTTTTTATAGTTTTTCTCTGCTACTTTCTTCCCTTGCCCTTATCTTGCGGTTTGTTTGCTTTCCTTAGTGGTATGCTTGGATTCCTTTCTCTTTATTTTTTGCATATCTATTACATATTTTGATTTGTGATTACCATTAGGATCATGTATAACATCTTATGCATGCAGCGGTCTATATTAAGTTGGTGGTCACTTAAGTTTGAGCCCAACATAAAATTACTAATTTTTTACTCCTTCTCACCCACATTTTATGTATATAATATCCTATTTTACATCCCTTTATTTTTTGAGCCCCTTGACTGATTTTTATAAGATTGATTTTACTGCTTTTGTGTTTTGATCTCTGTACTGGTATTGTAAGTGATAAGTCTAATTTTCATGTTTATATGTAGGTGTACATATTGTTTTTCCTTTTCTTTTTTTTTCTTTTCACTCAGAGAAATTTCTTGACTACTCCTTGTAAGGCTGGTTTAATGGTGATGAACTTCTTTAGCTTCTGTTTGTCTGAAAAACTCTTTATATCTACTTCTATTTGGAATGATAGTCTTGCTGGATAGAGTATTATTGGTTGCAGGTTTTTTTTTTTTTTTCCTTTCAGCACTTTGAATATATTATGCCATTCTGTTCTGGCCTGCAAAGTTTTTTGAGGAAAAATCAGCTGATACCCTTAAGAGGTTTCCCTTGTTTTCTTTTCTCTTGCTTTCTTAAAAATTTTCCATCACGACTTTTTGCCATTTTAATTGTTATGTATCTTGGTGTGGACCTTCTTGTGTTGATTTTGTTGGGAGCTCTCTCAGCCTCCTGGATCTGAAGGTGTGTTTTCTTCACCAGATTAGGGAAGTTTTCCGTTATTATTTCTTGAGATTAATTTTCTGCCCCCCTGTTCTCTCTTCTCTCTGGGATCTCTATAATGATATTATGCTTGATGATGTTGCTGAGTTCCCTTAATCTATTCTCACTTTCATTTTTTTTTTCCTTTTTGCTGTTCAGTTTGGTTGTTTTCCATTAATCTGTCTTCCAACTTGCTGATCTAATCTTCTGCCTCTTCTATTCTACTGATTCCCCTAGTGTATTTTTAATTTTGCTTATTGAGTTCTTTATCTCTGATTCGTTCATTTGTATATTTGTTTTCTCCTTTTTGAAGGTCGGAGGTCCCCCACTCTTTTCTCAAGTCCAGGAAGTATCTTTATGCCCATTACTTTGAATCTTTGATGAGGTATATTGCTCATCTCCATTTCATTAGCTCTTTAGCTGTGATTTGGTCCAATTCTTTCATTTGGGACATATTTCTCTTTCTCCTCATTTTGTCTAATTCTCTGTGTTCATTTTTATGTATTAGGAAAGTCATTTATGTCCCCTGATCTTGAAAGTAATAGCCCTATGGAGAAGAAGTTCTTTGGTGCCCTGTAGTGCAATGTTCCCTGCCCGCCAGAAACGAGCACTTCAAAGGTGTCTCCTTTGCAGGTTGAATGTGCCCTGCTATTGTGGCTGAGCCACATTAGCCTTCTGTCTGTTTGGATGCGATGACCCCTTTGCCTATTGTGGCCTGGGTTTGGTCCCTTTGTTGTTAAAGGAATAGTCTGGGGCCATGATAGACTCATAGTTGGGCACTGGACCAGATGCCTGCTCTCAGTCTGTTTCCTGATATTGTAGGTCCACTGAACTTCAGGGTGCTCTCCCTGCATTGTTGCCTGAGAGGCTTTTGTTGGTGGGTGGGGCCTGCAGAGAAACTAGATGTCTGCCCCCAGTGTGTTTTTTGGTGCTGCAGTATCACTAACCAATGGGGTATCTTCCTTTGCTTTGTCCCTTGAGAGGCTTTTGTTGGTGAAAAGAGACAGCAGCCAGGCCAGATGCCTGCCAGGATTTCAAATGCACTAGTTGGCAGGGTACTCTCTCTGTATTGCCAGTTATAATTTTCAGCTGCTGAGACTGCGAGTGTACTGGTGTGTGTGGTTATATTACCTTCTCCTCAGGGCAGGAGTCACTTGGGAGTGGCAGCAGTCCCTGCCAGGGCTGCTTATAGGGTAAGACTAGGCAGGAGCCAGTTTGGATGGACTCCTGAGTGGGATGGATTGGATGAGACCATCAACAAGAGAATACAGGATGGGGGCATGCATTGTTAGTAAGAAAGGTGGTGAATGTTCTCGCTGGTTCCTGCAGGTGTCTGAGTTTCTAGGCTGGGGAGTGTGGGAGAGATAAGGTGCCCAGCAGCTCTTTTGTTCATGGACAAGTCTTATAAAAATCCCTGCTCCTCCAGCATATATCCTAACATGTGTAAATAAATCTCCTTTATGTAAGCGCAAGGCAATTTTCTTTCCTTTTTTTTAGAGCGAGAGTATGTGTGAAGCAGGGAGTGGAGGAGAGGGGGAGAGAGAAAGAAGCTTAAGCAGGCCTTGCACTCAGTGCAGAGCCTGATGCAGAGATGCATCCATGACCCTGTGATCTTGACCTGGGCTGAAATTGAGTCGGACACTCAACCAACTGAGCCACCCAGGTGCCCCCCACAGGCACTTTTTAAACCATTTCTATGCTGTATCTCGTTGTTATGCATGTTTAAGGTGGTGACTCAGTTTCCTACTGCCCTCTAGCTCTCCCAGAGCCAAGCCCACAGATTTTGAAAGTACCTGGAGTTAAGCTGCACCGTCTAGAAAAAGTGATGAGGTTAAGCCCCATTGTTTTTCAAAACCAAATGTTAAGGGAAATTGTTTTCTCAGTTGAGGCTATGTCTGGGATGCTTGGTATACGGTATGCTCTTGTCCCTTCTCTGTGCATGTGATGTCCATCCCATTTGTCATTTTAGTCTTACTGGAACCTTGGTTCCCGTCTGCATCTCAGCCCTTCCTACACTTTTCAATATGTCCTCCTCTCCATGATTAACTGAGGAAAGTCTCTTCCACCTATCCAGGGATCATTTTCTGGGTTGATTGCACTGATGTGGCTGTTTTCTAAGTGTGTCCATGGGACGAGGTGAACTTTGGATTTCCTGCTCATCTTCCCCATGCCTCTGTGTTGCTGTATTATTAACATTTCATGTAATATGTCAGAGTTGTGAATCACACAAGTCATTCAAGAACCACTTTGCAAATACTTGAGTGGCAGCTCACACATAGAAATGTATGCGTTTTCTCAACTTGGAGATGTAATTCATACAATGAATATAACAGAATATATTCATTTCTATAGGGCACTTAAGTGGCCTCTTCACTTTCCTGTGTTGATAAATGTTTGAATTTCCCAGTACATTGGAATAAATGTGCATATTTTGAGTAAATCCTCTAAGTGTAATAGCAGTCTTATGTGTCTATGGTTTTGTTTTGTTTTGTTTCGGAGTAGGAATTGGAATCTGTCATCACACAATGTGGCCTGTTTCCTTTGTGGTGCTTTTTTATACGGACTTTGAGGACTATAGCTTTTGAGCTAACTCTCCTCCTTAGGTTTTCCTTAATGGGAATGCTATATCCTCATGTTGCAAAAGAGCAGTTGGTCATCTTAAGACCTCAAGCTTGAAACAAAGAGAACCAGGGAAATAGTATAGTGTGAGGTTCCTTGTTTTATCTTTACCTAGATTTTAAATACACATTGGTCCATAGATTTATGCAGAAAGTATGTTTTGAAATCATCAAACACTTAAGAAAATTGTGGGATTCAAGTCTCCCTTTCCTATAAGAATACATTGAAAGAATAGATGTAAATCTACAAAGGTTGGTGTTCATGCTCCCTTTTTGTCTTCCTTTCATTAACTTTATTTCTAAGTATTCTTTGCCTAAGTTACCAATATGAAATGTGGTATTTGTCGTTTGTTGTGGTATTTTTAAGCTACTCCCTTCAGTTCCAAAGTCACTGATTTTTCAGAGGCTTTCTGATGTTTTTTTTTTTTTTTAAAAAACAGTGCTAGAATGAATAAAGAATGTTTAGATAACAAGTTAAAAGATTTTTTAATTTTTTAAAAATCATATCTTCGACTTGTAAGGAAACACATCTTTCTGGGTGTGAATCTGTTACCCAACATATTTTCAAAGTGATTTTGAATGTTATAAAAAGAGTACAGTGGTAACCCAAATCTCTTTTAGAATTCTATTCCAAATAAATAGTAATATGGACCAGCAGCTTGGGAGAAATGCATAATCCAAGGCCCCACTCCAGATATACCAAATCACAATCTGAATTTTCATTAGATTGCACTGCATAAGCACATTATACTTTGAGAGGCACCGATTTTCATGGAACTGAAAATGGTGGCTGCTATTTTAGTTTGCAAATCGAATTATTGCTTGTTCATGATAATAGAGGAAATAATGTAAACATAAATACAGTTGACAGATAATTTTTTCTCCTTTTTAATCTTGATAAATTTTTAAATTGGGAAGATTTACAGTATTTCAAGTGTCTTCGGTAATAGCAAATGCTATCACCATTGTGATTTCACACACATTAAAATTTACATAATTCATATTTGCGCTAAAAGCTTCTCTCTCTCTCTCTCTCTCTCTCTCTCTCTCTCTCTCTCTCTCTCTCTCTCACACACACACACACACACACACACACTCATACACACATCTACTAATAATCCATTCCAAAAATATCCCCCTAAAGCCTGACCAGTGCGTTTGTACATTTAGACAATGCTCCTTCTGGGATTCCCAGGCTACATAAAGTAGCCAAGGGTTCATTACAACGATGTCACCAGCATAGCGATAATTAAGGCTGTATCAGCAATTTAGGGGTTTATAACTCTGCTGTAAAGTTGTGCTCTGGGATGAAAGTCAGCACAAAAGCTCAACCTGGGAGTAGATTGTTTGCCGGATCTGGGAGGAATGTGGAGGAAAATTGATTTCATTGTTTGTGATTCACTATTACTGCTCATCTGATTCTTGGTGGCATTTAGATTAAGATATTTTATGGACTGGTGATGATGGAGAACTGGTATTTTCACTCACGTCTTCCTAGACCTTACTCAAACTGTAAATATTACAGTCACTCAGAAGGTGCCACTGTTTATATTACACAAATGGGGACAAATATGCATAAGAAAGCCATTAAAAGGGAAAAGGAGTAATTCTAATTAGGCAGAAATGGTCACATATTTCACTGAAGGAGGTTGCAGTGGATTCCTAGGTTGCCTGTATATTTCAACCAGGGAGACACCAAAGCGTGCTCCTGTGAATTTCTCTGGGATGCTTACGTGGTAAATCAATGTTGATGTTTAGAAAAGTTTAGATCCGGCTCTTTCAGAAAACGAACATTCACATTTGACTTCTCGTAGATGTGGCTGCAGAGCTAGTGGCTGAAGGGAAGCCTTACTAAGTAAAACAATCCTGGAGTTGTCTGCTCTTCCAGCTGCTTTACGGTCACGTTGCTCTTTGGAAGAGAGAAACTTGCCATCCTGAGATTTGTAGCCGTAGTAATCAAGAATATAATAAGACTGAACTCCTATTATAGTCAATTTGTGATTAGATACATTGTCATCTTGGGTACACATTTAAATGTGGTTTTAGGCCGTTATCTAAAATGTAGTCCCCGTATAAATAATTAGGAACTCCTGATTTTCAACAAGGGATTTAATATTAATGGTGTGTGTAATAGTTACAAGCTGGAACTCCTGGGTCAGACAGAACTGGATTCAAACACTGTTACTGCTCCCTTTACTGTCTGTCTGGGCTTTGGGCAAATAACTTCAGACTTTTGAGCTTCTGTTTCTCTTTCTAAAATATCACGGTGATTATAGTAGCTACTTCAGAGGATTATTATAAAAATGAAAAAGATAATCCTGCAAAGCACAGTGTCTGGTATGTGGTAGTTACTACTGTTAGGCAATGCGGTGGCCTAACCAAAAAGGCTTTGCAATTTGTCATTTATTTATTCATTCACTCACTCCTGTGTCACACCTGTCAATTGTTTTCATGTGCTGGACCCCCTGATTAGATGTTCGGTACAATGGTGACCAGAATAGGTAGAGTCTCTTGTTCATTTAGTTAACCCTCTGGTGGAAAGGATGCAATCAGATACATGATCATGAATTATAAGAGGTGTTCGGAAAGAAGCAAGCAAAAGTTGAGGTTGGAAATCAACACTGGGGAGAGGGGCATGATAATTAATTTCAGAGCATTCAGAGAAGGTTTCCAGCAAGCATTGTTTATGAACCTAATAAGTGAGGAACAAGGAGTATTTGGAAGACCAGCTCAGGGAAAAGTATTCCTATTGGAGAAGCAGGAGCTGTGTATGCCTTGATGTAGAAAAAGCTTGGTACGAGGATCTGAAAGAAGGCCAGTGGCTGGACCATAAGGAAGATGAGGTACAATCATTAGATGAGCTTAAACAAGAAAACAAAAGCTAGGTAGTACTGGGTTTGGTAACCCTTGTGAGAATTTTAGATTCCATTTAGAATGTAGACAGGAGCTCTAGAAGACATCGTGTCATAAGGTTGAGATTTCAGGAGGTGCTTCAAGTTGCCCTATCAAGTATGCCTTGAAGAAAATCACCAGTGTCTCCCCAGGCTTCCTCCTTACTGATCATAGGGGATATTTCCAAACTTCCCTATCTGGGGCTATTTTGTAGCTGATACACTTTGGGATGTTAGATGTTTTCATTGTCCATGGATCAGGGAGTGGGGGAAGGAGTGCTCAGAAGGCACTTACTTGGTAAATAAGAGTAGCTTTTTATAGCAGAACCACTCATGATTGCATTTACTGTTGTTTTGAAACTCACCTCATCATTCATATTTTCGTTAGGTTGTAACTTACTTCCAGAAAAACTATAGTTTCCATCTCCTTATTTTCTTTGCACGAAAACACCACTTCGGGCATTTTTAAAAATTTTAAATTCCAGGACATGAACCAGATCAGCCTATTTCTTTGATTTTTCTCCTTTCTAGGTGGAAAATATTTTTAAGCATCATACAATATGATACTACTACATGACCTTCATAACTTAATTTGAGTGCATAAGGATCACAGACTGAATGTGGGAGTCTCATTCGATTTTTTGTTTCACACTATGGTTTTTCTGCTTTTTTGGTTCATCCCTCTTTTTTCCTCATTTTAGTTTGGCATGTGTTTCTAGAGAAATTGAAGTTGTAAAAACTGAATTGAGGGCTTTCTTTTTTTGCACTCCACGTGTTGCTGAATTATTAAGTAATAATGTAATAACAGGCACTTATCTAGTACTCTATTCAAGGACTTCTTATTTGCAACTCTGTCCCTGGAGAACACTGAAAATGTTTTCTCTGTAAAGTTTCCAAAGTAACACCAACTAATCTTTCTCTTCTTGCTGTACCCCAACAATGCTGGAGGTTTTTTTTTTCATGCATTAGTTATTAACTAAATGAGTTGGATGATATACATCTGTAAAATAGAACATCATCATTTCTCTTGAATTGTATTTTAAGTCAAGTAAGGCAATCCAGCTTAAATGCATGCTCTTCACATTTGCGAGGACGGCCTTCTGTATGTCCCTCGTTTACCCCACCCATTCATTTATATGTTTATGTGAATGCAAATAAATCATCAACCATGGATAACCAATATAGGCAAGTCAGCTAGTGCACATCACATTTTGATACCTGGTTAAGATTTGTTCCTGCCTAGAACGGAGAACATAGAGTGTTTTAATTATCACTCTGAGCCTCACTTTGAGCTAGGCAGGTTGTAAGTCGAAATGGCAGAGGAGCCATGTAAGAGACGGCTAGGATACTGAACAAGAACCTATAAGCAAGTTTTCTTTGGCCAACCTGTGTTGTCGCAACACTTGAAATTCAGATAATTTAAGACAGAAACTAGAACTCACAGTGTCCCTTGAAAAATTAGTCAGTTGGCAAAAGGGGGCCCTCATTCCTGCTTGGCCCAAATCAGCAGGACATATAGTGTTTTTTCCCCCTCAAAGAGGAGGCACATGCCCCTGGTTTGCCAGGATCTCTGCATTATTTCTCTTAGCATCTGACATGCTTTAGTTGCTTACAGTCCTTGCTGGATCCCTGTAGCCTTTCAAGTGTGTGATCATTGGAACACTAACATCCCTGGGGCGCCTAGGTGTCTCTGTTGGTTGGGTGACTGACTTCAGCTCAGGTCATGATCTCATGTTCCGTGAGTTCAAGCCCCGCGATGGGCTCTGTGATGACAGCTCAGCCTGAAACCTGCTTAGGATTCTGAATCTCTGTCTCTTTGCCCCTCCTGCTATTGGCACTCTCTCTCTCTCTCTCAAAAATACATAAACATTAAAAAAAAGAAAAAGAAAGAACACTAACATCACCTATATGGTAGGCAGCTTTTAAATGACCCCCCAATGATAGCCTGCTCCTAGTTGTTAGGACTTTGTGTGATCCCCTCCCTTTGTGGTGGGCTGGAGCTAGTGATTGTCTTCTGAAACACACACACACACACACACACACACACACACACACAAATTTGACAAAATTGATGGGATCTTCTGAGGTAGGTTATTAAAGGATATGACCTCCATCTTGCTGGCATTTTCTGTCTTGCCTTCTTAGCCTGCTTACTTGCATGAAGCAAGCTGCCGGCGTGATGAGGCACACTGAGTAGGGAAGCAAGAGTGACCTGTGGCCAAGAGCCAGTTAAGAATTAAGGCCCTCAGTCCAACGCCCCATAAGGAACTGAATCCTGCCAGCAACCACACTGGTGAGTGTGGAAGCAGATCCTTCACTGGTTGAGCCTTAAGATAAAGCCACAGCCCTGGCTGATCCCTTGGTTGTAGCCTGAGAGACCCTGAAACAGAGGACCAGATAAGCTATACCCAGATTCCTGACCTCCAGAAACTATGTTGTGTTAAGCTGCTGACATTCAGAGTGATGTGTTAAGCAGCAATAGATAAATAATATATCATATTACTTCAGAGAAAAATGGTGCTTTGAGTAACCCATACAAGAAACTTACCTTGGGGGCACCTGGATGGCTCAGTTGGTTGAGCATGTTGGTTGATTGCAACTCAGGTCATGATCCGAGGATTGTGGGATTGAGCCTCTTGCAGGCTTCGTGCTGAGCATGAAGTCTGCTTAAGATTCTCTATCTCTCATGGGGCATCTGAGTGGCTCAGTTGGCTAAGTGTCTGACTTTGGCACAGATTATGATCTCGCGGTTCAGGTGTTTGAGCCCCATGTCGGGCTCTGTGCTGTCAGCACAGATCCAGCTTCAGATTCTATGTCTGTCTGTCTCTCTCTTTGCCTTTTGCTCTTACCCCACTTGTTTTCTATGTGTGTCTCTCTCTGTCAAAAAAGTAATAAACGTTAAAAAAAAAAAAAGATTCTTTGTCTTTCTCCCTCTCACTCTACTCCTCACCCCTGCTTGCACTTTTTCTCTCTCTCAAAAATAATATTAAAGAAAATCTCTTTGTGATTATAAAAATCAAACCAGTGATTTTTTTTAATCTCATAACTATAGTTTTAGCATAATGACTGACATTAGAAGTACTCAGTTGCTATGAAATAAAGGTTGCCAATGGTAAGTTAACTGTCCCATGAGACTGTTACACAGAAATGTCACTTGTATAATATTACATCAGTATTATTTGAGTAGATTTTCTCTGAAGCCCCTTCAAATGTTCTTCCAAATATTCTGATTATCTCGAATATTCTGTATGTCTCGAATTCAAAAAGGTTGAATACTATTGACTATACTAAGTTCTCAGACTATCAGACTCCTACAGGAGACTCTATGAAACTCCAGACATGTGGATGGGCTCCTCTCAGTAAGCATGGGGTGAAGAGCAGTGGTTACAACTCCCTCATCTGTAGAGTAGGATGAAATCTAAGTTAAAAAAGAAGCAGGACAGGGCAAAGACCCTGTACTCACTAATCAGAATATGATTCTTTGATAATAAGCTGTATAACGCTTAGTGGGTTACTCAGTGTCACTGTATAACCCGTAGTGGGTTCCTCTTTGTCAGTTGGAAAACAGGATCCTGTGCATTGCTGTATTCAGAAGCTTTGTAAAAGCCTCCAGATGGCACCAGTAATTGTGTTCCGTTTCGAGATAAAAGTTGATAAGACATGGAGTGCAATGCATGGTACCTTTAGCTTCTGAGATTATAATGTTTAGGTTTTAGGGGCTACAAACAGTGCAGTAGTATTTTATTCAAAACTATTTTGATGGGTTAACATACTCAAATACAGACCTGAGAATTCGGAATGATGAATGCTATGTTGTTGCTACAACTTGTACCCCTGTCATGTCTTAATTCTCCTACTTCTGTATCATACTGAATTTTTCAGATTAACCTGAAACATCCTTTTAAAGGGCTTAATGATACTCACACACACATACTTCACTGTGTGTTGTAATGTAATCTCTTGTAGCCCTTATATGATTTCTTGGTATAAACCTTGCACTCTTGTGAACCTTACATAAAACATAGTACTTTATGCATTATATACATTTATTAGCAGTGTGGGCCAATTTATTTTCTTACTTGATAATAAATCCTGTTTTATAAACATTTTCATTTTATGCATCTGATGGTGATAAATATCACTTAGATTTAGTTGAAAATAAAAATAAATATAATTTGGGGGCGCCTGGGTGGCGCAGTCGGTTAAGCGTCCGACTTCAGCCAGGTCACGATCTCGCGGTCCGTGAGTTCGAGCCCCGCGTCAGGCTCTGGGCTGATGGCTCGGAGCCTGGAGCCTGTTTCCGATTCTGTGTCTCCCTCTCTCTCTGCCCCTCCCCCGTTTATGCTCTGTCTCTCTCTGTCCCAAAAAAAAAAAAAAAAAAAAAACGTTGGAAAAAAAATAAATATAATTTGTATCTAGGTTCAAGCAGTTAATAGATAACATGTTAATAATGCAAATCATCAAAATCACATTTCTGTTACCTCTTGTATTAATAAACTCTCCTAAATAATTATCCCATTATAAAATCCTTCCTGTATTCAATACATTTGACCTGAAGGATGTGTATGTAGTTTTATTATCAATCAGTAGCATCACCTGGCCCTTGCTTTTGGTGAAAATGGTAGTCTGAGACAGCTTTCACTCTTCAAAAAGTCCATTGACTAATCTTGCCCAAGTTCACCTTTTAAAGTTTTCCCAGGACCACTCATTGTCCATTAAGCATGCAAAGTAGATCAAAGGTTAATGATGCTTAATTGGGCTTCATTAAATGATAATATAAGATCTCCAGCTCCTCATTATGTTCCAGGATTGGACAGCAATGTCATAACATCAGGAAATAATGAACTAGAAGACATGCATTATCATGCATTAGAACACTCCAGCAACTTATTATGTCTCAGATACATTGTCTCAAGTGAGGTATAAAGTGAGGTGCATATTAATAGCTTGGTCAAGTTCCCATTTTGAGAATGAACTATAGTTTCGATATAATGAAGACTTTCAGATTGGAACTGTTATGATTCGGGAAGAGTCTATTGGATCCTGTTTATGTTTAGTGACTATTTATTAGCTGCCCTCAGCCACGAGAGACAAGGTTGTTTGATCATTCCACCACTTACGCAGTCCACTTAAAACATAGCTTTTTAATCATGCATCACTTTTGAATGTAAGTACTGGCCATTATTTCATTTCCTGTGTGGTGATTCCAAACCCACTTCGGTAATACAAGGGATTAAGATAGCATATTTGCTACTAAGCACATTTTATGTAGATCGGAGTCTGTTCTCTAGTTTTCATTTTGCTCAGAGAATGGGAATCCATGCATATTGAACAGTCATAACTGTAGTTAACATGTCAGGGAGAATGAATACACAAATGTGTAATATAATTCCATGTGCTTCAGAGATAACCACAATGAGGGATAATGAGCTAACCCTGGTCTTCTGTAATGCAGAGCTAATATACTCAAAAAGATACTGTCCTTCATCACAGTTTAATGTAATTGCTCCTAATCCGTAACCTGAACAATAAACTCAAACGTCTTATCCAAACACTAACATTAAGCTCCTTGTCTCCAGGATGTCAATGTGGCATTTTACATTTGTATGCCTCAGAAGGGACCTGGACAGCAAAAAGTACTTCCTGTACTGTGTTCTCCTGGAACTTTTCTATGAATTTCTGTGAATAAGGAATCAAATGACTGAGTTGATGCTAACATTTATAACTCAGATGATTGACAGAAGATGGATATGGTGATGAAATAAATCACTTCTGCAAGATAACATGACAGCAATCTCAGCCTAAATCCTACACAAAAGCAAATAACAGATTTGATGGCCTTGCAGGGTTGGAGGCTTAGGAAATTATTAGAACTCCTATTTTGGAAACGCTGTGGCTAGAAGGTATACCAACATATTTTTCACATTTAAGATAAGCTCTGTGCACACACACATGTGTGTGAGCGTGTGCATAAAAATCACACCCCAATAAAATAAGCTGAAATGTTACAAATGTATTTGGGGGATGTCTTTGCTTCTGTCTCTAAATGGGTACTATTGATTATCTCGACAAAGCAGGTGTTGAATAAATATTGGGTTTGAGTAAACGAGCAAAGATAAACTACTCACTCGTGTGGAATTGTTCTAGCAAAAGAAAGATAATGGGTCCAAAGGATATTGCCTGTCGTACGTACACACTTAGTCTTTCTCAAAGTAATGTATGGACGACTATTTTACTTGTAAAATGTTGGTTCCTGAACCTAGCGTGATGCAGCAGATTCTGAAAGGTGGAAGCCCGGGGAAGTGTGTTTTACACCAGCGCCCAGGAAATCGTTCTGCAATCTTCATTTGAATAACCAGTGGTATAAATTCAATTTCCTGTTTGGGATGCTACTTCCCCCCCCACTCATCAACTTGATAAATATTTAACTACAATATGTGATAGGAACTTGGCCCAAACACTTTCTCGCATAGCTGCCAGGCTGTTAGGGATCACAGACAACTGAATACACAGCACACATGCACATAAACTAATCTGTGTTGGAGCAGCAGGAAGGGCACCCCTGAAGACGTAGCATTTGAAGGGCCTTGAAGGCTGTATAGGAGCCAGCCAAGGGCAGGCAAGGAAGGGAAGATACAGAGATGGGAGACTAGCAAATGGAGACAATCCTATGTGTGGGCCCAGAGTCAATAAAACAGGGTGGATTTGAAACACAGAAAGCGTTAGTGGCTGGAGAATGGAATGGAAGACTGTGGCACAGAAGGGGCTGGATGAAGGTGAAAACTACAGGACAGTATAAACTTGTGTTCAGCCGTCTTCAGTACTTTGATACTGCTTTTATGATTTTGTTCCACTTGAGTACGCTTGCACTGTTAATTCCTGAATATGAGGCTCTGCATCTATTCATTTCTTTCCTTAAATGCATTTGTTTTCGGGACGCCTGGGTGGCTCAGATGGTTGAGCATCTGACTTCAGCTCAGGTCATGATCTCACGGTTCGTGAGTTCAAGCCCCACGTCCAGCTCTGTGCTGACAGCTCAGAGCCTGGAGCCTGCTTCCGATGCTGTGTCTCCCTCTCTCTCTGCTCCTCCCCTGCTCACACTATGTCTCTCTTTCAAAAATAAGTAAAGATTAAAAATAAATTAAAAAAAAATAAAAACAATCAAATGCCTTTGTTTTAAAGAAAGACTTCACACTGCTATCTAACAGATTTAGGAGGCCACTTTCTAAATGAACCAAACTGAAACAAAATTAGATTGTTAAATGCGAAGTCAGAATTGCTGCCCTCTGAAGATGCTAAGCCTGTTCTTTGTCAAAAAGGGAGGGGAGCCGGTCTTAGGAAGGAGGTAAAGCTAGCCTAGCGCCAGTATGAAACTTTGTGTTATAAGAAAATTGATAAACTTTCTCATCGTGCAGTCATGGTTATTTAGTGCCTCAGCCATGTACCGCCCCTTTGGAGTACTATCCACAATCATCTTGAGAGTCTTCTATAATACATTTCCCACTCTTTGGGAATAGTTATTTAAATCATAAAGATTTTGAATTCTGTCCTAAGAGCAATTAGAAACTGTTGGAGGGCTTTTAAAGAGTTCATGGTATGCTTCCCTAACTTGTCCACCGAGTATCCAGAAAAGCCCGAAGCCAAAGCAGCAAGTTGAAAATGCCTTTGAGTTCTCGTGTTCTCTTTTCAATATTCAAGTGTGATTTTGCGCTCTCCAGCATAATGCAGCTGCCTCTCATTATAATAATAGACCGTTGGGGTAAAGCCTCTTTGACGAGGATGTGAGTGCAGATACTAAGCTTTTGTTTACTTTCTTTCACTGTCCTACCCCTCATCCCTGCCATAGGGACGGGCACATAGTAGTGCACCATAAGTGTATGTTAGTAAGTGGACAAATTCCTGGTGTTTGTAGTGTGGCTTCTAGTGGCCTCCAACACATGCATTTTTACAGTTAAAAATCATACACTTAATGCATTTATTTCTTTCTCATACTGAAGGAAAATATGCTTTTGAATTGGCAATTGATTGATATTTCCATGTTTCAGATATGCTTCTAAGAAGTCTGGTGGCATCAGTTACTAAGAGAGCAGAGTTCTGCATTCTCATTACTCCATTTAACCAATGCAATTCAGGTTGTATATTTTACATGTTGTACTCTGAGTCAGATCTCCATTGCTGAGAAGAATCCTTGTCTTGTCCCCGCTTGGAGCTAGGAAAGATTGTTGGTTCCTCTGTTGGTGACTCTACCCTTCTATTAACCCTTCTTCATGCAGACACTTAATCTGCTTGGGCTCTTTCCTTCCCTCTTCCCCCCCCCCCTTCCCCTTCTCCCTTTCTTTCCCTTTCCCTTTTTCCCTACTTCTCTCCTTGTCTTTCCTGCTGTCTCCAGTTCATTAATTCATTTATCAAATGTAGTGTGTGCCAGAGTTTTTACTAAGTGCTCAGGATATATTGAATTGCATTAAGCTGCTGGGAAAGCTCAAACTTTTGGGAATGGCATGCTAATTTCCCATCTTGCTAGGAATTGGCCCCTTAAAATGACCAGTGTATCTAGTCCATAAAATACACTCCTAAAAATGATCTTTCTTTCCTCTGTGGATAATGAACAGATTTTTGAAAACATGTGGAACTTGTTTAGACAATGACTCAGGCCAGTTTTCCTAGATACCCATCCCATCATTCGGTTATCACTCTGTTTCAGGCCAAACTTTTATGGAAATTAGGAATATCTGTGCAATAATGAAGCCCCGAGTCGCATGCTCAATTCATCTCACTTATCATTTTTGGGTGTGGATAAAAAATAAAACATGAGCGTTGCTTCTTTGTCTACTTTCCCAAATAATTTGAAATCCTTTCCTGTGTATAATAAGCGGCTCTTTAAAGTATCTTTAAAATTTTTATTTATAGAAGTATCACACACAAAGAGGTGTGCAAATTATCCGTGTAGAGCTTGATGTATCATCACCAAATGAACACATTAGAGCCTTAAGTAAAACATTATCAGTGACTCAGGAGGAGCCTTTCTCATGCCCCCCCTATTTACCTCTACTTCCCACTGAAGGTACGATTCTCACTTACAACCCTACAGACTGGTTTTGTCCATTTGTGAACTTCTGGTGATGGACTGCTACTCTGTGGTCCTATTTGTGCCGTAGTATGTTTGTGAAATTAACTACATTAAGTGGTATAGTTCATCACTGCAGGGTAGAATTGCAGGACCATTTTTATGAATCCTCTGTAGTAGTGAATTTCAGTTTGGAGCCATTATAAGTAATGATGCCACGAACTTTTTGTGTTCTGGAAGCACGTATTGCCGTTGGGTACATACTTAGGTGTGGGATTTGGGGGTCATTCTATGCAAAGCATTTGTTTAGCTTTAGTAGAAAATACCAGTCAGTTTTTCAACATGTTAGACACATTTATATTTATGCTAGGAGCAGCATATAACCCTTTGGGCCGGGCATCCTTCCAGCATTTCATTCTGGGTTCTGCCAGTCTTTTTTTTTTTTTTTTTTTTTTTTTTGCCATTTTGGTGAGTGGTGCGGTGGCGTTTTGCCTTTAATTGCATTTCATTAATTCCTAATGAAGTTGAACTCTTGTTCATGAGTTATTGGCCTTTGGGATATTCTGTTTTGTGAGCTTGCTGTTTCTGTTCACATTTCATGCCCATTTTCTACCGTATTGTCTAGCTTTGTCTTATTGATTGAGAGCAGTCATTTTATATTCTGCATATAAGACTTTTCTCATCTGTGTTGCATAGTCTATTCTGTAGATTGCTATCTCATTGTCTTACGGGTGTTTGCTTGCTTGGTTTTAAACTTAACAGAAAATTTTACCTTTACCACAGTCAAGTCTACTTTTTTGCTTGTTGAAAAATCCTCAGTAACAACCTACAAAATTCCATGCTGCCCAATTTTCCTGAACATTGGTAAGAGCAAGTTTGCAATGTGATTTCCCCTATCAGTGCTCAGTTAATTATTTTAAATAGTCATTTGGCTTTAAGGCATAATTTTTAATGGATTGGAATTGCTCTAAATATTTTTCTATAAAGCCATTGGGAACTAGTATCTGTTATATCTGTGTTAATGTTTACAGAAGCAACACTGGCTCTTGCAGTGAAGTCTTTGTGTTTCCATGAAGTATTAAGTGCTTTAGAGAGAAAGGACAGTAGCTTTTCTTAACTCTTAATTCCATTCTTCTTGGCACTGAGGATAGAACCACGGATGAGTAAGGAAAGATGACATTTTGACACTGGCCACCATTTTAAATGATGCTTGTTTCAGTTAATGTTTATTAATCAGTGCAATTTTGATGAAGTATATTCTTTGTGGCCTGTCATTTCTATTTCCTTAATAGATGAGGGACCAGGTGTGTGCCATGTAAAAAGGAGGGCTTATGACCATGTTCAAGTCTTTCTAGATCTAGGCTATAGTCATCAATTTTGGAGAGTCAGACTCTCAAGTTGGATCACCATGAGTGATTATATTCTCAGGGGCTTGTTTGCACCAGTTGAAATCCATGGAGCATGACCTAAACTTCTTGGAATGTAAAATTATGGAATGCAAGTTGTATGAAGGTGTGATCTGTGTCTTGTTCATCATTGTATTCAAATGGCTAGGCACACGGTAGCTGCTCATTAAAAGATGCTTCAGTGAAAGAAGAATTATGTGCTAGAAAGTAACTAGCACTGTCTGTCTCATCCTTGGCTCTTTTAATTTAGCATTCTCACCCATATGCTATTTTTGGCAGGGTGGGGGTAAGAAATCTAGCCCCAGAAAGTAAATTTGTTTTAAATGTTGCTCCACAATGACCTTTAATATCATCACCCCTGCACCTGTTCTTATTAACTCTATTTCATCCATTCTGGGCTTTATACTCCCAGTTTAAATATCAACTCTGGGTTGGCAACCCATTTCAGTTAGCCTTTTGTATATTTAAATATGGCTGCCCACTCACAGCCTTGCCCCAAACTCTGATTCCATGGCCTCATTGAGAGCTTCTCATTTCTAGCACTCACCCTTTAGAAGTTCACAAATGAAGCCAACAAGAGAAAGGAAACAAAATTACAGAAGCTATGTTTTATATTCAGATAAAAACAGCCTCAATGATGTCTTGTCCACTTAATTATTATGTAGCTGTTCCCTTCATTCAAATTGTTTGATCTCTCTAAGCCTCAGTTTCTTCATATCTAAAATGAGAGCAGTAATGAGACCTCCCTCATAGAGAAGCTTTGAATATGAAATGAGACACTGTAGGACAAGGGCCTGGCACAAAGGGAGTTGCCCTAGCTCTTGTTCTTGTCAATTCTGTAATTGTTACTGGCATCATTGGTGTTCTTGGTCATCTGCTGTGGGAGTTTCTCCTGGCATGTGAGTGGACTTTGGAGACCCATTTACAGAAGAGAAGATTGCTCGGTGAGAAAGAATTAGAACAAAGGAAGCTGGTGAAGTTCATAGATGTTTATATCAGGGTCCAGGGACTGGATGAATTCTTCCTCCACTTGAAGGACATTCTGTCAAAAGAACTGCTATTATGTGGAATCAGCCTGCTCTCTCCTTTGAATGGTGTCAGAGAGATACTAACAAATTCTAATGTTTGTCATTTTTTTCCCCTTTATTATTCATTGTCGGTCACCAAAAGCTTCTTTTATGGCTACATTGTACTGGAGTGAAAGAAATGATTAATTAGATCGTAGCTTATCTGAGATTCACTACATTACAGCTTGGCAGTCTTTCTGATAGGGGGAGGCTGGCCTTCCTTTGGATAAGCTTTCGGTGATACCCGCACGTCATTAGGAAAGACATTTGCAAATATTTCCTGAAGATTCTGCCACTCAGGCATCTCAACTTGATATTTAGGAGGTTTTTTTTTTTTCCTGGAGACAAAATAGTGAGGTGGGAAAAGCATGCGCTTAAAGTCTGTCACCCTAAGTGAGTTAGAAGGGGTTAGTGAGAACAGAATAGGAAATTCACCACAGGAGCTGTGAATAGATATTTTTGATGTATCTTTTTGAACCAGAGAAATATAAACTTTTTATTTATTCCTAATATAATATGTATCTGGGGCTTCCTCAAACAAGGTAGTATGAACTTTGAGAGATGAGAGTTCAAATACAATAAATAGAGTGTCTGTCCCAAGACACAATTTTCACAAACACCTCTCACTTCATATTGACATCCTAGTACTTGTAGGTGTTGCCCCCATATTGCAATCCTCATGTTTTTGAGGTCTTAAATGCTCATCTGCATAGCAGGTTGAATTCAGAAATTTGGATTCAGCCAGTCTGAGATGTGAACTTCAAATATGCCCTAGAGGAAATCACACGTAAGTGGTCTTGACACTACATTTAGAGAAAAGGCTAGTGAATGTTTTATGACTAATATATAGCATGTCTATCTTGTTTGTTTTGTTTTGTTCTGTTGTTTTGTTAAACTCAGTGGCAAACACAGTACAACACTTTTAATCCACATGATGTACTTTCTCGTTTAATGTCCTTCCTACGGAATCGCCAACAACTCGACAAAGAGCTGAGTACATAGTCAAGGTAGCATGTGTCATTAATTTAGACCTTAAAAGCATTTCCCCAAGACACCTAGGACTGTCATCATGGAAGTATTTATTAATCCTGTTCAAGCAGTGAAAAACCATGGTTATTGTCAAAAGAGTGAATTACATTCACGAGTAAATTGAAGTTGAAACTTGTGGCTTCACTAAAGAGGCAAAGCTGAAATTGTACCCAGTTATTCTTGTCTTTGCGTGTTTGTTCATTTGGCTTTGGTGTTGTTACTTGTAGAACTGACAGAGCAAAGTATTTAAGGGAATGCTATAGTTAGGTCAAGTTCCATATTAGTAAGTTGGACTTGATTCATCAGCTCAGCCTAATTCTGTAGTTGCCACAGGTTTTTTTTTTTTTAATTAATTTTTTTTTTTTTTTTTTTTTTTTTTTTTTTTTTATTACAGTGAAGGCCGTAGAATGAAAGCCTACCAAAGCCTACTTGGCTTAAGGTCCCAACATGACAGGTAAACTTTAGGCTGTGCAGCTTTGAGGCAAATACTCATAGGTCCCTAAGCCACATGATAATGGGCAATTGGTTTTCACCATGGGCAATTTAGGGGTCCTGATTGATGTAGTCATTATCTAGGACCTGACCTGATGGTATTGGAGTAATCTCCTCAGTCATAGTGAATGAATTACCTGCTTCCTCATGATTCAGCCATTAGGTGAATTCTCAGTGCAGGGCTTCCTTCCATGTTTTAGGTTTCTGTCCTTTGCTTTGGTCTCCCTTTTGTTCCCAGAGCCTTGCATAAATGTGTCATTAGCTTTAATTCTTAAGTATTTGTCTTCTGAGCTATGAGAATTGTGTCGCTGTAGTCCGACAACTTTTGAGCGACTACTCTGTGCCCTATGCGGGGGCTGTAAGGGAATAAGCAACACAACTTCTATTCTCATGGAGATCACTACAACTAAAAGTAGACAAACACCTTTTAGTTATAAGATGAGTAAGTTCTGATAATCTAATATACAGCACAATGCCTATCATTAATAACACCATATTGTATACTTGAAATGTTCTGAGAGTATATCTAAAGCATTCTTATCAAAAGAAAAAACAAAGTAACTTTGTGAGGTGATGGACGTGTTAAATAAATTGATTGTGGGAATCATTTTACAGTGTCCATATATATCACATCATCACTTTGTGCACTTCAAATACATTGCAGTTTTATTTATCAGTTATACTCTGATAAAGCTGGAAAAAAGTAAACAAATGTGACTAAAATTATAATGAATATTTTAGTAGGAAAGTAAAGGAGACTCTAAAAGTGTATAGTCTTGGGCTTTATCTCATCTAAAGGAGTAAAAGATGTGGTCCCGAAGGGCATGATGGATCATGTGAGACCTGAAGCTTGACAAGGAAGTTAACTCAGGGATGGTGGGGCCTATGGTATAGTTGAGCAGAGGGAATAGAGTATAGAAATGTGCCCAGAGAGGTCCAGGATGACTGTAAATCAAACAGGACAAAATATAGTGGAGAATATGAGCCTAGACGGTAGGTGGGGGTATACCATTCAGGGCTTCTTAAGCCTCATTAAAGATGCTGAGCTTTACGCCAGGGGGGAATGAGAAGCCAATGAAGTGTTGTAAGTATGAGGAATCAGCCACAAGACCTATGTCTTACTCCTAAGTAAAAGATAAATGTTAGTGTATGTCAGGATAAGAGAGGATCTGGAAAAGTCTTCATTCAACATATCATGCTATTTTTTTAAAAGATTTTTTAATGTTTATTTTTGGGAGAGAGTCAGAGCGTGAGTGGGGGAGGGGCAGAGAGAGAGGTACACAAAGAAACTGAAGCAGGCTCCAGGCTCTGAGCTGTCAGCACAGAGTCTGATGTGGGGCTTGAACTCACGAACAGTGAGCTCATGACCTGAGCCAAAGTTGGACACTTAATGGACTGAGCCACCCGGGCGCCTTTTATGTATCATGCTTAACTACAGTCCTAGAGGGGTAGGATCTGGTAAGAGAGAGATACCTTATTTTTATTTTAGGTACTTCCCTATTATTCAAACATAAGTTATTTTTGTATTAAAAGTTTTTTTTTAGTTTCGATAGCATTGATTTCTGCTCTCATCTTTATTATTTCCTGTCTTCTGCTGGTTTGAGGTTTTATTTGCTGTTCTTTTTCTAGCTCTTTAAGGTGTAAGGTTAGTGTGTGTATCTGAGACTTTTCTTCCTTCTTTAGGAAGAACTGGATTGCTATATACTTTCCTCTTATGACCGCCTATCCTGCGTCCCAGAGGTTTTGGGTTGTGGTGTTAGCATTTTCATTGGCTTCCATGAACTTTTTAATTTCCTCTTTAACTTCTTAGTTAGGCCATTCATTCTTTAGTAGGATGTTCTTTAGTCTCCAAGTATTTGTTATCTTTCCAAATTTTTTCTTGTGGTTTATTTTGAGTTTCATAGTGTTGTGGTCTGAAAATGTGCATGGTATGAGCTCGATCTTTTTGTACTTGTTGAGGAACAGAGGGTTACTGGAGATGTTGGGGGGGTGGGCTAAATGGGTAAGAGGCATTAAGGAATCTACTCCTGAAATTATTGTTGCACTATACGCTAAATAATTTGGATGTAAATTTAAAAAACTTAAAAAAAAATTAACAAGGGAAAAAAAGTTTTTTTTAAAGATGTCAAGTTAAAGGAATAGCAAAACATTATGTCCTACCTTAAGTATTTTACTAAAAATGTCAATAAAGGGAACAGCAAGTTAAATAGTATTCTAGAAAGAAAAGTTGACCAGAACATTTACCATCGAAACTTAACCAAACATCAAGAAAACAAAAAGCCAGACTATGTCTTCTTCCGATGAGCCTTCTTCCCTCAGCATGAATTGATACTCAACAGTTGCTTGCATTGTCAAGGACAGGGACTTAGGCAGAGTTTTATTTGTTGAGTCTGCTGCATTCTTGAGAGTGTGGCTTTCATTATCATTTGGAAGCCAACATTTTTCCCCAGGCAAAAACATCTCTGAAATGATTATGTGAGTCAATAGGAAAATATGATTTTCCTTACACAAATTCTGTTTGCCCCAAGTTTCTCAGCTTACCTAGGCTTTAGAGCTGGGTTGCAAAAAAAATAGAATAGATCTCCTCTGTATCTATGGTATATGGTAGCTGTATTAGATTTCCGTTCTTATGCTGTATAACAAGAAATCATCTGAATCCCAGTTTCTCAGTACTGTATATATTTATATATAGGTTCATGGGTTTGCCTTTCAGTGTGATTTAGCTGGTCTTGGCTGAATTTGGATGGGATGGGCTGTATTTCAGGCTTTGTTTCAGATTGACATTGGCTTTGTGTATATTCGTTCTGAGACTTAGGAAAGATGGTTGTCTATCTGGGGTATGTTCTTCCTGTGGCAGAGGGCTAAAGCTCATGGGGCTGGTGGAATCTTGCAATGCCTCTTAAAACCACGGGCTAGAATTGAAATATTATCACTTGTGCCCACTGTAAAGCAAGTGAAATGGTCAAGCTCAAAGTCAATAAGTTAGAGATGCATGTTCTGCTTCCAGTAAGGGGACTCTCTGCCAAGTTATGTGCAAAGGGCACGTACATTTCTATCAGAGAGAGGAAGTGAAACATTGGGAGCAATAATCAAGCCTACCATGGTGGCTAAAGTATCATTAAATGGGAGTCTCCTTTGTTTTCTCCACTTAGACTATGCCATTGTGCAAATTGGAACTCTTTAACCACTCTGGGGCGGTGGGGGGGGGGGGGGGATGATTTGACTAACCAAAGAATTATCTCTACAGATACTCTAATGGCAGACTTGGTGTCAGTTGATTAAACAGTAAATGCTGTGCTATCATTATCAAAGGTAAACTGCATTCAAAAAAATCAGATCATACGACCAAGCAGTATGATTTTTTTTTTTTTGCCACATAATATCCACTTAAGATGTTCTTCAGGGATAAAGGACATTTGTATGCAGTAAATCAGTTAGATATTATAAAATTAGAAATGAAAGCTGTTTCAAGAGACAAGCTTGTCATTTTTAGCTAATAGAGATAGTTTTTTAAACCAGGATTGAGGTTGAGTTGGAAGTAATAAAGTAATAAAAACAGAGTAAGAAGACAGAATAATAAACAATTCAAAAGTATTACTTTTGAATGGGAAAACTTGAGTAGATTTTAGTAGTACTCAATACATTTACTCTTCAAGTTCTCTTTAAGAAAGTAATACTGCTTTTAAAAATGGTAATAAAGTGATTAGAACTAAGAGTCATCTTCTGCGTTAATTAAGCTAAAAAACAAAAACAAAACCAAAAACAAAATAAAAAGGGTAAGTTTTGCTGGGTGTCAGCCATGTATCTCATGTACCTAGACATCCCTTTATTGCATTTTGCAGCTACATTATTTATGTGCAGTGACCTCCAATCATGGCCCAGAGGTTCTGATTATAATTTACAATTCATTGTGCAAAAGGGGAAGTCAGGATGGCAGAGGAAGTAAGAGCCAGACTTTGGAAGCCTCAGTTAAGTTTTGTAACTCTCTGTGCCTCAGATACCTTTTATGTACAGTAGGGATAATAATAGCATTAGGGTCTCAGGGCTCTTAGGAGAATTGACACAATGCCTAGAACACACGTAGAAAATTGTCTAGCACACAGTGTCTCTTAATAAATAAGTGCTTGTTACATAATAGGGCTCTTTAGGTAGAGGATGTACATGGATCCTGAGTGGGAGACATGCTTACATCCTTCCCTTGGGGCAGTGCGTTGAATTGTGGCCCCGTACCCCAAAAAGACACATTGAAGTCCTCACTCCCAGGATCGGTTAAGCGAGATCTTATTAGGAAATAGAGTCTTTGCAGATGAAATCAAATTAAGACGAGGACATACTGGATTTTATTGAGTAAAGAGTATCATAAGGAGAAGATAAGTTGGAGTTAGACTCACACATATGAGGAAGAAGGCCAGAAGACAGAAAGTAGAGGGATGCACCTACAAGCCAGGGAACGACAAGGCTTGTTGGCGACTGCCAGAAGCTAGAAAGAGGCTTACGGGATTCTTCCCTAGAGCCCTCAGAAGGAGCATGGTCCTATCAACAAGTTGATTGCAACGTCTAGCTTCTGGAACTATGAGAGAATGAATTTGTTGTGTTAAGTCACCTCGTATGTGGTCTTCTGTTATGGCAACCCCAGGAAACTAATATGCTAGGTGAACAGCTCGGGGCAGAGTACTTCAGTTGATGAAAACTTCATTTCCTCTGCTTTAAAATGACAGTGACAGCAGTAGCTGTCCCATAGGGTGTAAGGACTTACATGTAAAGTGCATAATACAGAGACTTGCATATATGATGTATTCATTGCAGGGGTAGGGTTGTCATCGACGTCATCACCAAATAGTGGTGATTGTTTTCTTCTAGGTTTCTCAGGAATAGTCACTCCTTGAGTCCAGCCATTCCATGTTCTATAATCCTGCTTAAAGTGGATGTGTTCCCTGTATGCTAATCTATGTCTGGCTTTCATGTGCTTTTTTTAATGTTATCTTGATGGCAAAGGTCATTATGAAGCAACATTTAAAACAAATTTACTTTCTGGGGCTAGGTTTCTTGTGCCCCCCACCAAAAAAAAAATGGCAGAGGAGGTCGAGGGTGTGTTTGAAGGGATTGGGGCTGTAGCCTGAAATAGCCCATAGCATTTGAAAATGTTCTTTTGAGCTTCTACCAAATTTATGTGCATTTGCTTAAATATAAATATGGGTGCTTTGAATTACTACTACATTGCTTACTTTATTTCTAAATTCTCCAGGGGAAAGTTTATGCCCTGAGAGGATACAACATAAGGCTTCTTGTTCCCATTTAGTCCCCCTAGTCCCAGCACACTACTACAAACATGTGGACTTATCAACTTTTAATTAGAGTTTGAGAATTTCTTATGTACAGATGCTTATTACTGTGTCTTAGCTGGAATCTCAGATAAGATCTATCCATTAAAAAATTTTTTTTAATGTTTATTTTTGACAGAGAGAGAGAGAGAGAGAACGAACATGAGTGAGGGAGGGGCAGAGAGAGATGGAGACAGAATTCGAAGCAGGCCCCAGGCTCCTAGCTGTCAACACAGAGCCCTACGCGGGGCTCGAACTCACAGACTGCGAGATCATGACCTGAGCCAAAGTCGGATGCTCAACTGACTGAGCCACCAGGTGCCCCAAGATCTTTCCGTTTTTCAACTTCAGTCCATTTAGGCCAGGGGTCCTCAACCAGTGGTGATTTACCCCCCAGGGAAGATTTGACAATGTCTGGAGGCATTTTTGGTTGTCATAAGGGAGGATACTACTGGAAGTTGTGCGTGGAGGCCAGAGATGGTATACAACATCTTTCTTTGCGCAAGCCCCACACGGCATTAAATCCTCAGGTCCCAGATGTCAGTGCCAAGACTGAGAAACCTTGCTCCAAACCATGCCCGGGATGATCATTGTTTTTGACTGTCTCAAACCAGAGAGATTTCTACTTTGCAGTGAGGTTATTACCATATAATACTTGATTATTCCCCCCTCTGGCTCTCCATAGCTTGTTTTGGTGTTGCCTTGAGCTCCTAGCACTGCTCCTGGGAAGTAGTAGATGCTCAATAAATGTTTTTTGATGGGGTCTGCTGTCTTGCACCCAAGTGACTCTGCCACTCGGGATGAAAAAATATATTTTCTTTCTTCCTGTCATTCAAATAGCACCAGAAATGCATAGGATTTCAGAAACATTATGATTCTTAGAAGCTGGGTCATGCGTCAAAGAGCTGAGGTTTTGGGAAAAAACGATCCTCCAACAAGGGCAAGGTGGAAGCTGGTCAAGAATGAGGGACCTGGCCCTGCCCTTCTCATCCATGGGTGAGCAGCTCTTGCCAGGCCCACATTGCTCTGTTCTCTGTAACTTAGTACTTACGCCTAGGCCCTCAAAATACCCATTTCACATATCAATGGGTAACTTGAGTTTAGTTCATTTTTCTGTGCTTGAGGCCTCGTGGAGCCATTCCCTAATTTTCTCAGCATCCAAGAATGCTTTCATCAGACCCTCAATTCTCTCTGCACACTGCAACTAAAGCTATCATTACATTGTATCAGAATAGCTTTTTGGTACATACCTTTCCCTCTCAACAGTGAACTCCTGAAGGCTTGGTCTTATTTATTTTTGTTCCCCCCAGTGCCTGGAACACGGTAGGTACCTTGCACGCATTTGAACGGGTGAATGAATCTTGGAGGCAATCAATGTATAAATCAATCAGTCAGTTTGGATGATACTTCTGTGGGTCTACATTTGTATTGACTCATCTGTTTCCCAATGTATAGTCACCATTCTTTTAGCTGAGGAAATGCAGGTCATGTTACTGTAAGGGAAAAAACAAAGGGAGATTTATTCCCTCAAATACTTTGACAGACCTAGAATGTAGTTGCATATGGGAAGCAAAAATGATATGATCAGATTTCCATCTTTTGTCTTTCCTCCTCCTTCTGTTTTCCTGTGTTACATTTCCTGTATGATTGGAACCAGGCGTTCCAATTGCTATTGTCCGCACTGTGTCTCTGTCCATCTTACAGATGGGCCAGAAGGCCACCGTCAGTCCCTGCTGAGCAATCATGCCCTGAATCTTCTTGAGAACCTTCCTAGGAAGAACTTTAATTGTTCATTGTGGGTCATTTGCCAGCATCTGAACCAATCACTCTGGCCTTACAGGTTGATCCCAACCATAGGACCAAATCTCTGGCTGGGGGAGGTAGAGAAAACTCCAGCCAATGGCATGGACTGGATTTCAGAGACCCAAGGAGTTCATAACTAGGAGAAAGTGTAGAAAGAACTGCTAGCCAAGAAAGCATAGTGGATGCCCAGTATATCAGCTATCATATCGCAGATTCACCAAGTGTTGCCTCTCTTTTTCTTCTACAAGGCCTAGAATCAAGCTTTATACCCCAGCTGTAATTGGCGAATATATATAATCACCAACTGAAGAAAATGTGTGATAATTTACTATGTTAGGTGTTGCCAGCACTCTGGTTTATTTAGAATGGTTTGCCAGCACAGTGCATGAAAAATTCCATAGCCCATAAATAGAACATTTATGCTTGCTAAAATGTTTCCGACTGCATACTGTATGGCTTTTCTTAACAAAAAAAAAAAAATGGTAAAATTTAGGAGAACTAAGTGGGTATGGTATGGATTGTATGCTTTCATCAGATCAGGTATATCTTCTGGAATTACCTGGCTTTTACCTAGTACATTCTATGACTGTTCAGTCAGAAGGACAAGCTCCTTTGAGGTTGGGGGAACGCAGTGAGCATTGCATCAGGCAACAATCAAAATTCAAGACCATGGTGTCTGTTCTCCATATCAGTGGCAACATCTAATTATACAAAAGGAAATGTCAGTGCCTTTTTTTCTTAATTGCTGGCAAGGTGGTTGTTATTAAATCTAACTTCGGTTGACAGGAACTATTCCAAATTATTTTACACAAATGTACAATCAGACAAGGCATAAGTATATCTTTGTCAAAACTGCACATAAGAGCTCTTGTTTAAAAACTTAACAAATAACTGTACCTTCAGGCTTCGATGGTAAACTTTGTTGCAAACTCACTGAACCGTGAAAGAAAAGTACTTGGAGAACTGAGATCTGTTAAGTTATATATTTTCATTTTTCATTTTTGGTTTAATTGCTCCTGAATATAGTGGCTTGAATGCTTCTGAAACTTGAGTTACATGTGACTGAATACAATGTAACTCAAGTTCTGCTAGAATGTTAGCTCAGTGGGTACAGGAGTTTTTGTCTGTTTGTTTTGTTCAGTACTGTATCCTCAGGGGTCGCTTAGCATGTAAAAGTTGTCTAATAAATATTCAACAAATGAATGAATAGTGATTAGTCTTTAAAAATCCTCACAATGTAGACCTTAATACTGGACATAGATTTCCTAGAATGCTTCATAACACATACTTTATCAACACATATGTAATGAGCACCTACTTAATTACAGCATAGTGTTCAGTTCTAGAGATTAAATAACAATTTCTGGAGATACTAATCAGAATTCAATCAGTAGCTATGCAAATTATCTTAAGTGGAGAAAGGGAATTTGCTGGATTATGTTTTGGAAAGTCCACGGAAGTAAATATGACCTCAGTTATAGCTGGATCCAGAAGTCCTAATGATAAAACCTGGATTCTGTCTCTCTTGTTATATTTTCATCTCTACTTTCTTCTGGGATGGCATAATTCTTTTTTTTTTTACGTGTATTTATTTTCGATAGAGAGAGAGAGACAGAGCACAAGTGGGGGAGGGGCAGAGAGCGAAGGAGACACAGAATCCGAAGCAGGCTACAGGTTCCGAACTGTCAGCTCAGAGCCAAACGCGGGGCTTGAACCCACAAACCGTGAGATCATGTCCTCAGCCGAAGTGGGACAGTAAACTGACTGAGCCACCAGGCACCCCTGGTTTGGCATAATTCTTATACATCTCATAGCAAAGATGGTCATGAGAAGGCCAAGTTTCACCTGGCCTTATGGTTAGAGATCCCAGAAAATGAGTCCATTTTTCCGTCCCCCTACATCCATATGAATTAATAAGTGATTCTGATTATCTCTCTTTCATGATACTGCTCATTTCTGAACCAGTAACTGTGTCTCGAGGCGGAGATACCCTGATAGAAGAGCTTCAATCATGCACCATCACAGGGCAGGAAATGCACAACTGGGATTGGCAGCCTCTGGGACTAACATGAAGAGAAAAAGAGGTAGATCCCGCAAATAAGGACCAAATAAAAGCAACAATCCCAGAGCAGATCAGGACAGATGTCCACCACATTCTCTCTTTGAGGTTTTCTGTATAGAGTTTGATTTCAGTGGTAAACTTTCCCAACTCCCTTATGAGTAAACTGAAATGCTCCGGCAAATGTGATTTGCTCAAGGTCATCCAGTGAGTTAATGACTAATCTATGAGATAACTAAGATCTACAGTTGCCTGGTTGAGAGCCTGTTCCCACTGTATCATTTGGCCTCCCAGATGCCCTATAAACCTACTTCCTTTTTTTCCTTTCACTTCAAGCATAACTTTTCCCATTTAGTAAATCGTATCCTATTATAGAATTATAAAGTAGATTGGCCAATTGCAGTTGCACATGCAGGATAAAACTGACCTTGTATGTAATGTGTGGGGATTCCATAACTTGGGTAAGCCCAAGAAAATGAACCATGACTTAATAACATTGCAGTGTGAGAATTACGTGAAGGAGGATTTTTAACTTATTCTGTAAGATAGGGGTGATTTTTAGACATCACACTCTTCCTGAGATGATTAAAATCAGTTCAGTAACAGGAGTTTGTGCTTTATGAGCTGAAACTCTTAGTCGATAAACCCAACGGAAATCATTGCAAGGATCGGGACTCTGGCTGTGTTCGTTTCACAGCCGCTCTTTACACACCTAGTAGCCACTGCGATATGCTAGACTCGGCCTCAAAGCCTTGAGAAGAGGTAAATGACCATAAGGGACTGTAGGAAATGGAAAAGAACATAGGGCTTGGAGTCCAACAGGGCTTTCTGACTTAGGACAAGGCACACAATCTCCAAGTCCCACTTTCTTTCTTTTTTTTTTTTTAATTGTTTAATGTTTATTTATTTCTGAGACAGAGAGAGACAGAGCATGAGTGGGGGAGGGGCAGAGAGAGAGGGGGACACAGAATCCGAAGCAGGCTCCAGGCTCCGAGCTGTCAGCACAGAGCCAGATGCGGGGCTCGAACTCACAGACAGAGAGATCATGACCTGAGCTGAAGCAGGACGCTCAACCCACTGAGCCACCCAGGCGCCCCTCTAAGTCCCACTTTCTATATGGGTTAAGAGGTGGATATTTAGAGGTCACATACTAGGCAGGTCCATCAGTAACGGGTAGCTACTTTGCTGTAAGAGGGCAAAGGTGAACTTAGCGTGACATTAGACTCATGGAGACGGGGCAGTGTCCCTAGATAATCTTTTCTTCAAACCACTATATTTATTTGTAACTGATGTGAATTTCCAAAGGAACAGATCATAAGTGAAATACAAATTATCATAAGCTGTGCCCCAGAAAAAATAAAATTACTGTTTACCTAAGCATGAATAAAGACAAAAAGAGCAATTATTCCTAGAATTGGTCCTGCTCACACTAACAAGAATGTGTTAGGTAGCAAAATACTAACCTGGAGAAAGGGGAAAAGTTAGGTGGTGTTCAGATTTTCTCTTCGGTTAAGTCGAGCTTTCTGGAAACATGCAAAAACAATGCGTGGTTACAATGCACTGGAATCCTTTTGCAGTGGAATTAAGAAGATAGTCACCCTGATACAGCAACCATATGACTAAGGGCATGGTCTAAAATTTCCTTATCAATCCCCATGTCACATGGAGATTGGGATGATTTTACGTGTTGTCATTCTTTGTTCTGTGATTTATTTTAAAACTGCAGATGTACACAGATGTAACCAGCCATCTTTGACTAGTAAAGAAATTTAGAGTAGGTTTTAAATTATGTCTAACATTATGAGATAATAAAGAGATACAGTATGTGTTTATTAAGGGAGTAGCATAATGGCTGATTTGAATTTACTTCCCTATCAATGTAGAGAATATGATATTTTCTTAGAAAAAATGTAGTATGACAACCAATGACAGATTAAAGCTAGTTGGCAGTCTTAAAATAAATGTTAGGGCTTCTTCTCTTTTCTATGTCTGTGATTTGTCATGAAATGCTATAAAATATGTGTTGATAATAAGTTACTCATGTTTTATAAAAATAGAACAATTTCCAGCCCTCTTTCAGTCTCACATAGAAAAATCAACTTAAATTGGCTTAAACAAAAAAAAAGAGGATTTATTGATTCATATATATGGAAAAAAAATAATATGTTTCAGCATAGTTGGGTCCAATTGTTCAACATCACCATTAAGCATGCTCCTATTTCTAAGCTCTGCTGTTCTCTGAGTTGGTATTGTTGTCTGGTAAGGTCTTTCTGTGTGAAGACAAGAGACCTACCCCCAACCCCCAGTTCCTGCTTTACATTCTGTCACCTTAATTACTTTGAGCCTAAGAAAACTTCTTTTTTTCAAGTGGTTTCAAACTGGGCTATATCAGTCATACTTTAACATCAATAAAATCCATAAATGCTATGTACATAGTATGCATAGGTAATAGGTTTAAGGTCAAGGACCTTACCTATGGTAAGGACTACCCTGAGTGTTACCAACCTGCCTGATTAATGGTTTTTACAAAACAGGTAGTTTTCAGCCCCATATTAGCAAAAAATGAGGATACTTCTCACTGTTGACGAATACAGGGTGACTTCTTGGTAATCAAGATCCATACATTTATGGTTGTCTAAAACTTTCCTATTCTTAAGGCAGGGGTCCAAGATCCTACACATTGTGCTTTCTTGGGGTTTTCCAAATTAAATGATGTTAAAATGTCACAGTTAATTAAAACAGGTAATGGGGTGCCTGGGTGGCTCAGTCGGTTAAGCGTCCAACTTCAGCTCAGGTCACAATCTCGTGGTCCGTGAGTTCGAGCCCCGCGTCGGGCTCTGGGCTGATGGCTCAGAGCCTGGAGCCTGCTTCCGATTCTGTGTCTCCCTCTCTCTCTGCCCCTCCCCCGTTCATGCTCTGTCTCTCTCTATCTCAAAAAAAAAAAAAAACATTAAAAAAAAAATAAAACAGGTACTATTTCTGTAAACCTTCTGAAAAACTCATAAAAGTGAAAAATATGCCCACATGCTAAAGGGTTGACTGTGCGCGGAGAACATCGTTACCGCTTGGATTGCCTCTTTTTCTTGTTGCCCTCCTGAAGTGGCCAACTTCACAGAGTAGACTGTGGTCATGAGCATGTCATGCCAATTCTTGGGGCCCCACTCCAGGCTTGGGATCCACAACTGTGACACTGGGTCCCAGTAATCTCTCTTTAGTTGAGCCATCTATGTGCATCTAGATTCTGATGCACACTAAGGTTTAAGAACTACCAACTGCGAAACCAGCAAGCGATTTGTTGGCACAATTTTGTAACAACAATTCCATGAAAAGTTTTTGTTCCAACAGTACTAACCCTTGCCGTAGTGGAAGTAATTACTAATCTCTTAACCATATCCGAGGCATAATGCACGTCTCATTTGGTGATCATCTCTCTCCAATTAGGTGCTTTTATGAGTCCCATTTTATAGAAAATGGAGAGGGGAAAAAAGTGTCTCTTCAAAGCCATACCTCTAAATAGCAACACTCTGATTTTCTCACCCATCCATCTCATTCTGTCATTTTGGCACTTGGAAAGGTGCTTTCTTCAGGTATCAATGGAATAACAATAGGCTTCATATTCCTTTTAATATCAACCCGGCTTGTTTTTTATTTTTAGTTGTATGGGAAAAGAAAAGGTAAAGTTACTATTGTTGGTTTTCATCTTACAACATTGTCCACGGTAAGACACGATCTGCCAGTCACCGCTGTGGAGAGGATGTGCATGTTGTAAGCTATCCCTTCTGTCTGCCTGGGACCTGTGCACCGGTACAAACCTCGTCATTTCATTTCAGTGCCTTCTGGCATCAGTAGAGCCCCTCATGCATTTAAATGTCGGAGCACACCCTGTGGGTTGGCTCAGTGGTGTAGCCAGCCAGGTTGTTACCGCAAGCAGAGTCTGTGCAGTATATGTGGGCACACTTTTCTCTTGACCCTGAGGCCTCTCTGGGTACACACTTCCAGAGAAGACTCTCTGTGCAGGTGGGGTCCTGCCAGATTGGAGAAAATACCTGAATCCTTTCTGCACCCCGCCTTTAGTAGTCACTGTTAAGTCACTGGTCAGGAGAACCTACTCAAATAATTTGAATGCTTTCATTTAGGGAATGGCTGGGTCTTGAGATGAACTCAGCCCCAGCAAGGCCACATTCTTGTCTTCAGAATAAAGCTATTTCAGTTCTCCCGGAACAATGCCATAGCCACCATCGTTTAGTGGCCCAGGCGGTTCCTCTCCCTGCAGAAAAAAAGAACCAAGGCAGCTCTCCTGGTGGCAGGCATGTGCCTATGCCCATGCTGGCCTTCTGTGCAAAATTTCCTCAAACCTGTATGCCTTTGTTGTAACCAAAGTTAGAAGGTGGCTCCCAAGACCCCCCCCCCCCTTCCTGGTGTCCGTGCCCCAAAGAACCCCTGCTCTTGAGTGTGACTGGGAGTTACCTACTCAGGTGAGTCCTTTAAAAGCGAGCCTAATGATCAGAGTCAGAAAAACCTGAGAAATGCAAAACTGTAGGCTCACCTCCTCCTTTTTATGCTGTTGAATGGATAGGGCCTGAGAGAGAGCTCTGGGTGCTGAGGTCCTCAACCAGCATCTAGAAAAAAAATGGGGAACCCCAGTCATACAGCTGCTAGAAAATGAATTCTGCCAACTTGAGGGTGCGTGGCATCAGATCTTTGCCTAGTCCAGCTCCCAAATGAGGATACAGGCAGCCCATACCTTGATTTCAGCTGTCAGAGACCGTGAGCAGAGGACCCAGCTGTAACATGCCAGCCTCCTGACCCACAGACACTGTGAGATGATCAATTTCCATTGTTGGAGACCACCAACTCTATGGAAAGGCGTTAGGTGGCAATGGAACACAAACAGAGCCTGGAACACGTTTAGCCCTCCATCCGGAATACTCCACCACGTAGTGGTAATTTCCGAGAACTGTTAGACAAAAACTGGATCATGTGGTTTCATAGCAAACGGAAAGCAGCACAGAAATGCTGTGATTTCTTACCGACAGTTAAGAGGCTGGCATATCATGTTGTTATTGTCCCTTCTGGCTTCTTAACCAGTTGTTCTGCTGTCTCCCACATGCACTATTATATCCTATGTGTGGTCTCTGCCCATGGACTTCCTGGGTTTTTGGCTTCCAGGGTGTTGACACATTGATTCAGAATTGCTATAGTATGTTTTCTTTTCGAAATCGCTGAAATATTTTCATTGAATCAATAAATACTGCAACATCCCTAAGGTGGTTTTTTTTTGTCTATGTTGTTCATGAGTGCTATATTGGAGAACTGAATATTTCAGTTTTATAATACAGATACAGCTCTAACAAAGAGTGTAAGAGCCACCAAAATTGATAACTAGTGTATCATCAGGTTGAAATGCAGGAATACATAGTCCCAAGTAATAGGCATGATGAAACCTTTAGTGACTGAAATCCTGGGCCTCTCTTTTAAACTCGCGTACCTCAGTTTTAATTTTTGCCTTAAGTGCGTCCTTGAAAGCATCAAAGTTCATCACACATCTGTTTTGTTTTTCATTTTGCTGCCCCGGATCTGTAGAGGGCTTGTGTTTTGAGAGAAAAAGAAAGGGAGAAGATAATTGCAACGATGTCTCCTATTACTATCAAGTCCTATTTTTGAAGAAATTTCTATTTTCTAACACGTTCCATTTGTTTTACCTTAGAAGTGTGATTCTGTTACCAGAACTTGAAGAAAGTGAAACTAACTTAGAAGGCTTTGTCGCAAGTAGCTTGACTCAACTCAGGAAAACCAGGCTGTCACAAGCCTGAAAAACAGATCAGTGTGGCTAAAGCACAGTGAGTGGGGAGGAGAGGAGTATGACATGAGATTGGAGAGGAAAAAAAAGGCCAAATAACGGGCGCCTTGTGGGTCATTTCTAAATGCAATGGCAGCCATTGAGCCAATGACAGGTTTTTAGTAGAGAAGCAACATGATGTTCTTTAGGTTTTAGGTTGACCAGTCTTGCCACTGGGTAGAAAACGGATGGACAGTTTCACCTGCTATTATTGTCATTCTTCTTTTTGTTTTCTTTCATTGGTTCTGCGTGTGCACACTCAGCCCCGAGGCTGAAGTAAACGTGGAGCCTCTAGATGGGCTTGCAGCCCACTCTTCCGGCCAAAGAGGAAGCTGTCATCTTGAGAAGCGCTCAGGATATGCTATAGTGTCTTTCAGTAAACTTTCTCAGGGTTTGACAGACATAACTTCCAAATGGTGGTATTTGTAAAAACGATTTTAGGCAGAGAAAAAATAAAAGATAAACCTAGAGATGCTACCATTTTCTTTGCGCTTCAGTACCGCTTGGTACCTGATTCTTTTAGGTGATATGATCAGTTATAATACTTTGTCGTCAGTTAACTAAAAGGCAACTCAGCTAATGTAAGTAGAAAATAAATTTATTGGATGACCACCAGGAGACTAGGTAAATTGAAGGGAATATTGGAAAAACAATTTTTAGGGAAAAAAAACAACAACAAAACCCCAAAGAAGTCATTAGCTGGCCATGATTTAAGATATAGGATCTAGTTCACACTTTGTTCAGGTTTTTGCTTCCATAATGAATGGATTTCACCACTTTTGTTATTTTCCTTTTTGCTTCATTCTCCTTAACTTTAAAAATTTTGAAAGCTCATTGATGTAGTTTGACACTGTGTACTTGGAAGAAGTAATATTCCAAAAGGAAATCATGGTGTCTTTACTACAAGCGATACTTTCCTTTCTCTTCCTCTGCCTCCAAACTCCCTACAGGGTGAGGCAAGGGAGGATATTGATGTATGAGAGATATTAAATCTTAGGGGAAATTAATCCTGTGGATTCTACCAATCTCACACCCAGCCAGAAAGAGGCCCAACTTACACGTTCAGGGTTATTTGATCAGTAAATTATGAAAAGTCATATACCATGTATTTCTGCATAATTCCAGTTTAAGAATTATACCCATGGTTAATGTGTGAAACCGGAAGGTATGTCTAGCTTAAATATTCTTACCATTGGAGTCAACCAGAAAGTTTTGCTTAAACCTAGAAGAGCCCTTAGCACATTCTTCCAATATTGAATCAGTTCAACCTTGGCTTCAATAAAAAAGTACTTGACTTTTGTCCATCCTTGCCTCAGATGGGTATTATTATACACGAAACATATGATTATATAAAAAAAGAGTTAACTTCAAAGTAGTTCATGTTGTTCCCATTGTCAGTTGTGTATGTATGTGTCTACTCTGCTATACCAGTGGGATGTCCTGAAGCTGTTTCTCAGTTGATTCTGACTATCCAAGTCAAACATAATAGCATTGATTTCTTGGATTAGCTTGTTAGAAAGAACAGATCACCTAAGCTATTGGTCTTTTCCTTGGCATACATTGACAGCTCAGCATTCAATATGGTCCAGATGCTTTTGTCTCTCCTTCTCATTCCTTCTAGTTATTTATAGAATACAGTCAAACATTTTGGAGCAACATAGCTTAGTTACTAAACTGATGAGGAACCAAGCTCTGTAAATAGAAGCTATGATGTTTGGTCACTCTCCTGGCCACATAGGATAAGTACAGCCTTTTGAATAGTCTTCCAAAATCCTCCCATCCAAACCTTAGGTGCTATGAGATCTTTCCCTTTGCAAGAAATTTGGCATGTTAGAAGGTCTAGCCTTCTAACTGCATGATTTCCATTGGGTAGAAGGGCATTGTGCTTCAGAGCAAAGGTTCTGGGTTCAGAGAGACCCAAATTCAAATCCTGATGCCATTCTGCCTCACTGTGTGACCCTGGGCAAATTAGTTCATTTATTTGGGTCTCCATTTCCTGGTTTTCAAATATAATAAGAGTAACTGAAATTAAGTAATGTAATACGTGTTCAGTTCTTGTTACTGTGTCTAACACACATCAAGAGATCAAAAAATGTTTAAAGTTACCAGCAGCTTCCCTGTCCCTTTATGACATGCTTTGCAGGCTATTCCCAGTCCCCCCATATACAAACTATCTTTGGTGATTCATTGCACTCATAAGAGAATTCTTTGCACCTGTCTTTTAAATAATAAATGCCAAATGTTTGCTTTTGAAGGTGATAAGGAAAGAGAGACCCCAAAGAGCAAGTGGGGACTTCTCTACAATCTTAGCTCAAGTGTCTCAATAAGGAAGAAAGTGATAGTTTTGCTTAGAGGTTATGTGTATCTATTGCTGATCTGTGAAATGAAGGGAACTCAGATTTCTGCATTATTTAATCATAGCAACATAAAGTTCCATAAAGCTCCTTTAAATTCAGTGCTACGTTTTTAGGCCAGTATGCCAGAGAGGTTTCACCATGAGTTAGTGTGGTTATAACTGAAATCAAAACCCAAGGTAGTTGGGGCGCCTGGGTGGCTCAACTGGTTAGGCATCGAGCTCTTGATCTCAGCTCAGGTTTGTGAGTTCGAGCCCCACCTTGGGCTCTGTGCTGACAGTGAGGAGCCTGCTTGGGATTCTCTGTCTCCCTTTCTCTCTGCCCCTCCTCTCCCACCCCTTAAAATAAACAAACAAACAAACAAATAAATAAATAAATAAATAAATAAATAAATAAAACTTTAGGTAATAAGCATGCCTAAGAGGAATATTAATAGTAGCAAAAACAAAGTAACAATAATAAATAGAAAGGCAGGTTGTATCCAACATGCCCAGAGTACTTTCTATGCATTATCTCACTTAATCTTCACACAAATGACATAGTTCTGAAAAATCATAAAATGGGGGGGGGGGGGGGGGCGTCAGACAACCTAAGTTGACATACAAGCTATGTGAACTTGGCCCAGTTATTTTTCACTCCCAATTTTGCCATAAAAAAAAAAAGGAGTATATAATTCTTAAAAATTGGATGGTTGGAGAAAATCTAGGTTGAGTTGGGTTTGATGGTAAGTTTTAAAATACAGTGCTAAAAGCGTGGGCCTCCAAAGAAGATACTGATAAATTAGACTCTATTAAAAATAGAATTTTTGCTCTGTGACAGATTTTAAGACTATGGAAAGACAAAACCACAGACCCTGGGAGAAAATGAATGGAAAACAAACACCCAGTGAGGTATAGCAAGCCATTAGAATGGCTTAAATACTAAAAAAACTTGCAAGAGCAGTTGCTGGCAAGGATGTGAAGCAAATAGAATTCTCATTTGTTGCTGGTGGGAGTAAAAATTGGTACAACCACTTTTCAAGACCATTCGACACTTTCTTACAAAGTTAAACATAATCTTACCATATGATCTAGCCATTATTCTCCTAGGTATTTACCCAACTGATATAAAAGTTGATGTCCACATGGAAACCTGCAGGTAAATGTTTTTAACAGCTTCAGTATGTGAATGCATAAACAAACTATGGCATACCCAGACAGTGGAATATTATGCGGCATAAAAAGGAGTGAGCTTTCTAGTCATGAAGAGACACAGAGCAAACTTCAATGCATATTGCTGAGCAAAAGAAACCATTATGGAAAGGCTACGTGATGCATGATTCCTACTGTGTGGTATTCTAGATCATCTGTGGCCAGATATTCAGAATGGGGCAGGGTTGAATAGATCAAGAGCAGTGGATTTGTTTAACGCAGTGAAACTATGACGTGTGATACTGTTATTATGGGTACATGACACTATGCATTTGTCAAAACCTATTAAATTTACACAAAAAAGAATAAACTTTAATGTATGCAAATTAAAAAATCCTTTAGAGGTCAAGGGAATCCCAGATGAATGTAGACTAGGAAAAGAACAACAACAACAACCAAAAAGAATCTTATTAAAATATAGGAAACAACCTCATTGAAAGGAATAGAGAAAAACAACACTGACAAGTAGTCTTGGAAATGCATGGAGTTTGTAAAACCAGAGGTAAAAGAAATTGCACGTAAACATGCACTGTAGTTGCTAAAGGTGTATCAACACATATGGGTTAAATGTGTATATATTTGGGTTGATAAAAACACACAAATGCCCTTGCTGTAACAATGAGCACACTTAGCATCCAGATCTTGGTTGCTAATAGTATTACCTAATAAAAGGATCCAGGACTCCTTGCAGAAGTGGCTAATTCAAGGACTAAGGCAGAAAATATACAAGATGAGCCTGGGGCATCTTATAATGCCTGAAAGCAAGGATGTGCACACACACAAAGTAAACACCCCACACTACTAGAGTCAAAGGGACACAGGCACCAACGGAGAGAGCTCCCAGCAAACAAAACCAGAAAAACAAAATAAAGTGGTTGTGGGTTATAACCCAAAGTTTAAGATAAATATCCATGAGTTCATAATGATGTAAACAAATAATTAAACCCACAAATACATGGGAAATAATAGGTCTACCATGTAGAAAACTTCCAAATAATTTGTTTAGATGCTCTCCCTTCAAGGATCTAGGGCACAACTCACTACTCTATGTGTAGGTTGTGAGTAGTGACTTCCTTCTAAAGTGAACAATATGACAACGGGGGATGGGAGGGAAGGGTGACTTGAAAGTGGTAAATTTGACGGACAACACCTCAGCCAGGTGATTAAGGTTAACATGATCAGTGATGCCATTTCGATAGTATGTGCCTTTGATGTAATCAGATGAAAATGACACTGGGGGAAAACTGGTGACTTAGTCATTTGAGTGTATGACTCTTGGTTTCGACTCAGGTCATGATCTTAAGTTTCACAGGATCGAATTCCACATTGGGTTCTGTGCTGACAGTGCACAGACTGCTTGGTATTCTCTGTCTGTGTGTCTGTCTCTCTCAAATAAATAAACTTAAAAAAAAAAAAGAAAGAAAATGACACTTGGGCTCTGTGGTCATCCTCTTTGAAACCCATAATCTCAGTCTAATTATGAGAAAGACATGAGATAAATCTAAATTGAGTGGTGTTCTACAAATTATATGACCAGTACTCCTCAAAACTGTCAAGGTCATCAAAAACGAGGAAAGTCTGACCAAGTGTCGCAGCCAAAAAGAACGTAAGAAGTTAAGATGATCAAATATAATGTATCCTGGGTGGTATGCTAGAACAGAAAAAGGACATTAGGAAAACACTAAGGAAATGTAAATAAACTAGGGCTTTAGTTAATCATGATATGTCAGTATGGAATCTGTAATTAAGGCAAGTAATGTAGAATATTCGTAATAGGGGAAACTGGGTGTGAAGTCAGTAGGAGCTCTACATTATCTTCATAGATTTTCTGTATGCCTAATACTGTTCAAAATAATTTTGTTTTAAAACTGGAGAGTTGGTAAAAGTTAAGATCGTGTATATAGTTCACACATTTTATGTGTATTAATTTAGTTCGTTCTTACAACTCTTTGATAAGTGCATTTATCTCTTGTAATGTTCACCATAACCCTTTGCATCACTTCATTTGCATTAGCTTTTATTATTATTATCATTTTTATTTCGAAGGTTATTTAGACTTGAAGACAATGAATATCCTTCAAAGTGGTGGGTGAAGCTCAGAAATGATAAGGCAAATGCTATGTACTTGTGTGGCTTTCTAGGAACAGTATCCAAAGCTCCTACCATGTCTTCCGGTCATTATGGCAGATGGATCTTTACACATTAGGTTCCCTGGAGATGTAAGCTTCATCCCTCAGTATTTGTTGTTTGCATTTTCCAGCAATGTAAAACTCAATGTAAAACATTCAAGCCTTTCAGGCCCCAACTATAGAAACTCAATGAAGGGTCTCAAGATTTCCATTTCTATTTAATTACATAGATGTAGCTTTCCGGGTATCTTCTCAACATTGAATGACAGGTAGTTTTAAAATACTAATAGTAGTTTAAAATACTAATAGTATAAAGTGCCAGCTGAAAGTGTGTTTCAATATAACTGTATATTTAGGGGGATCAAATGTGACTTCTTAATATCCAGGTTAATTCATGACACTTTATAGAGGGGAGGATTTTATTCTTGATAGTCCAGATCCCTGGTTTGTGGTGATTATTTCCCAAATTACCACACGTTTGTGGGGAATGACGCTGCCTCTGTCAGTGCAGACCTTGATGTTAGAGTCTGCAGTGGTGCTTATCACTCCCATTGTCTTGAAGTTTTACATCTTAGATCTTTATGTCTTTAAGTTTCATGCCTGGCCCGATTGGTATCCATTTTATGATAGTTAGTAATACTAGAAGCTACCATCAAATGTTGGAAGTACATCCAGATAGAAGAGAGAGAACTTATTCTCTGGAGTGCCAGAAAGTAAAATTTATATAAAGGTTAACATTTACACTGAGCTAAATTTCTCTTGAATTCACCGGAGGAATATGTTGGCTTGTGAGATGGTTAGATCTCTGGCTGTGATCCTTGCTGTAGAGGAGTGTCTGAATTTGGGGTGGACGGAATGAATGGCCCCTTGGATTTCTGTCAAGATTTGAGAGTGTACAGATGTGTTTCTTTGGTACCTTTTAGTTTCTTACTGCCTCTGACCGTCACAAATAGAACTTCATCTTCTCAGCTCTGGATGTGAAATCCTTTTGAATGTCCTCGATAATGCTGAAGGATTTCTAAATAGTACTACTCCATTCCTAAGCATTCTTTTTTTTTTTTTTGAAATTATTTTAAACCAAGATGTTCTCTAAAAGGATTTATAACTTACCATTAGAAACCCTCTTCATTGCATTTTAGCCCTTTAGGATTTTGTAGGGATTACTAAGGGGATTTCTTTTTATCACTAGGGAAATATGGCTGCAGCTATTATGTCTTAAAAAAATAAATCTTAGGCATAGCCTGACAGTGAGAAATGAATTTACATTCCTCTCCAGAACAGGTTTTCTTATAACGCAAAGACATTTTAAAAAGCATTTTAATTTGACAAAACTGTAGTGAAATAAAACCCAGAGGAGTTAAATCCACCTGTGAATGTAGTTTACTAATGCAGGCATCATTGAACATCAAAACATAGTTGGGAATGCACAGTATTTAGAAAGTAGTGACTTTCTAGCCCTCTGTCCCTCTTCCTTTTCAGATCTACCAAATGCAACTGCGTGCAAATACAGGTGTCTTTGTAACACCTCACTGTTGCACTGCCTCTAACCCCAGGTCCATGCCATTAGCTTTCTTGCTGGCTATCTACCAGGAGTCACTCTCAGGAGCCCCTCTGTTCTCACACATGGGTGTTTGCTTTCTCCAGGCCTTCCAGAGAGCCCATCACTGATGCTTCACCTTTTAAATGGCCCACCCGATTTGGTCAGGTTCATCCAGAATCTCCTTTATGGTTAACTTAAAGTCAACTGATTGGTAACCTAAGCAAGGGAAAACTATTCTATCGGGGTCACTGGTCCTGCTCACACCAAAATGAGGAGAACCACAGGGTGCCTCCATCAGAGTGTGGGAATCTTGGGAGCCATCTTCAATTCTGCCTGTCGCAGATGGTAACAGTTTTGGCTTAGCATTGTTTTTGAGTTCTGTGGATTTGTTACCGCAATACGAGACCTTGTGCATACTGGGCAACAGATAGGAGAGCTACTATAGTCATCAAAGCATGAAGTTTTTGTCCTCCACCATCATTTGTAGATTTAATATCATAAACCAGTTTAGAGTTGGCTGGGAGGCTCAGTCAATTAAGCATCTGACTCTTTTTTTATTTTATTTTTATTTTTTTGCAATATATGAAGTTTATTGTCAAAGTGGTTTCCATACAACACCCAGTGCTCATCCCAAAAGGTGCCCTCCTCAATACCCATCACCCACCCTCCCCTCCCTCCCACCCCCCATCAACCCTCAGTTTGTTCTCAGTTTTTGAGTCTTTTATGCTTTGGCTCTCTTCCACTCTAACCTCTTTTTTTTTTCCTTCCCCTCCCGTATGGATTTCTGTTAAGTTTCTCAAGATCCACATAAGAGTGAAACCATATGGTATCTGTCTTTCTCTGTATGTAAGCATCTGACTCTTGATCTCAGATCAGGTCATGATGTCACAGTTCGTGGGTTCCAGCCCCGTGTCAGGCTTCTTGCTGACAGAGCAGAACCTGCTTGGGATTCTGTCTGTCCCTCTCTCTACCCTTCCCCTGCGCTCTCTCTGTCCCTCTCGTTCACTCTCTGTCTCTGTCTCTCTCTCTCTCAAAATAAATTAAAAAACTTAAAAAAAATCATAAACCAGTTTACAAGTTTTACATAGACCCACTTAATTAGGTGAGTCACAATATGAACTATAGTAGAGCACAAATTAGACCTTAGAAACAAAACATTTTTAATTAGAAAAAAATGCCATTTAGCTTCTAAATTCAGTTTGTTTATTTAGTCAATAAGACAAAATATTATAGGATCACTGGAAAGGATACCCTCAGAGAGTTTGTAGGTTTGGGATATTGTTTTACAAATCTTGTCTGCAATACAAATCTGAAAAAAGTCCATGCTCAAGTAAAGTGAGATCTGGCAGATGTTAGATGAAGAAATGATTAATTCAAACTCAGTTAATTCTCACAGATAAAGAATTGCACTGAGGCTTGGAGCAGAGCAGGGTAAGGCATTTAACTCTTGATACAACCTGAATGTGCAGAAAAGATGTCCTTTCTTTAAATAATCTATAACTAATACGCTCTTCTTCCCAAGTCCTTTACCCTGTAATTAGTGAAGGAAAAAATATAACTATGGGTGAATTTCCAGTCAAGATAACAGGTCTGTCTGATCTTTTAGTTCACACAGTCTCTTTAGGAAGTGTTCAGTCTCTTATTCAAGAATGTGCTGGAAAAAAGGTGTTCAGCCTCTGATTTGTACCACTACCCCTGAGATATCCTCCAATATGGCATCTGGGTGTGTGGGTGAAGAGGAATGGCTTTCTCTGTCTCTTGGTGGAGAAGATTTTGAGGTCCTTAGGTCATGGAATTCTCTGGCTCCTGTCTCCTGAGTAATATCCCTTCTTTCTCTCTCTTTAGCTTATACTGCTGGCTTTGGGGGTGGCTGGTGGTATTGTTGACTACGTCTGTTTTGGCTTCACTGGAGTTAGTGGTGCTCACAGCAGACTTAGACTTAAGTCATCTCCACTGGGAGAGATGCCTGTGACCTCTGCAGACTACCTGTGACCTCCATCAAGACCTGGCTTCAGTGGTTGGCTTATAGCCCTAGTAACAAAGCTGCCTTCCTCCTGCTATAGTGCCCCTATTGGAAGCCTTCCAGTCATACCCTCAGCAAATTCTAGTCTTAGGTCTACCACACCAGAAACAAGAGTGGGCTCAGGAATGCTAAGCCTCGGGACTTCTGTCTCCATGCTCTTGTGACACACTGTGTCCTCAAACTGACGTGGGAAATGGCTTAGAAAACCATCACGTTCTAGCACCAAGTGCCCTTTTTCATTTGCCCATCTAGTCAACTCCACTCACTGGGCTTTGACCTAGAGTGAAGAAAATCAGGACCGAATTTTACTCCCCTCTTCTTTTTCTCCTTTCCATTATTTCCTTGGGCCTTAAAACAAGGGGTTTGTCCCTATTCCTGTCTGAATCTTCCTTATATGAAACTGTAACATAAAGAGACTAGATTGCCTTTTGATATGTTAAATGAGGAATAAAATAATTTTGATTATATTTTCTCAAGTAAATAGCATGGCTTGTAAAGCAATTGTTTTACAACAACCTTGATTTTTTTTAATTGCCAGAAGGAAAATTACCTTTCTTCTTGTCCTGCTTCTGTTCCTACATTCATTTTTTTAACTTTTTAAAAATGTATTTATTCTTGAGGCGGGGAGGGACAGAGAGAGAGAGGAGAGAGAGAGAGAGAGAGAGAGAGAGAGAAAGAGAGAGAGAGACCCAAGCAGGCTCTACACTGTCCATGTGGAACCCAACATGGGGCTTGAACTCAAAAACTGTGAGATCATGACCTGAGTCATGAGTGAGATGCTTAACTGACTGAGCCACCCAGGCACTCCTATTCCTACCTTCCTAATACCCATCCTCTTCTACAGCAAAACAGGTGAATATACTGGAACAATGAGGTAAAAGTAAGAAAGAGTCCATGAAAAGCACCTTAATGGTTTTGAAACTCATTTCAAAGTTTAATTGGTAATTTAATCAGCGAGTAGGTAGGTAGAATAGAAAGAGCAAATATACTGTGGGGAGATTCTTAATGAATACGATACACAAAAACATGATGTGAGCGTGCTATTTTCTTTCATCCCTTCTGATACGCCTTTAAAAATCATAATATTTGCAGTATAATTTGAACACACACAAAAACGTTACCCAATATGTGCGGTAGAACAAGAACTCAGAGTGTAGTTGTTGAACATTGAAATATAATAGAGAATGACACCTGGACAGTGCTTTGGGGCCAGCTATGGAGAGTTTATTCCTCAAGATGAAGAGCTGCTGGTCTTGAGCAAACCAGAAATCCGCTTTTTCATTTTACTTTCATGGTCTGAATGAGAGTGAGAGGGATCAGAAGAAAGCCTGGCTCATTTAAAGTTTGTGGTTCTGATCTACAGGTGCAATGCCATGTGTCTTTTAGAACCAAAGCACAGCTAAGGAATAAAGGTTGATGTGGTTTCTCTTGCCCTTTCCAGCAAGCTTTATCTGATGTCATGGAGGAAGAAGTCAGCCTGTAGATAATTGTTCTTTTCACAAGAAAAATTTCATGCCAGATAGGGAAGCACTATGTTGTCCTTTGCGTCTCCTTTTCTGGTCCATTTTTATTTGCAGGGTTTAAAGTAAGGCAATTAGAGTTGGTCTCTTACCTGCTTGCCTCTCTGGCTGACAGCTTCTGAGTTCTAGGAAGAGTGGGGCTGTTTTGCTCCATTTCCATACCCTTTCACCCTTCCAGTTCCTAGCCTAGTTTTTGCTTTTTTTTTTTTTTTTTTTTTAATCATTTTCCACCTGGAGGGGATTCAATATCTATTTGATCAGTTAATTTGGTAGAATTAGCTTCCTGGAGTTTATTTGTGCAGGATCTTTGTTCCCTCTCTGTGCAGCAGATCGAGTGCTCATTCCAACGGAGGAATCATTGTTATGAGTCGTGACTTAAGAATCCTTTTTTTTTTTTTTTTTAAATGGGGCATCTAGGTGGCTCAGTTGGTTGAGTGTCTGACTTCAGCTCAGGTTGTGATATCATAGTTCTTGGGTTCAGACCCCAGGTCGGATTCGGTGCTGATAGCTTGGAGCCTGGAGCCTGCTTCGGATTCTGTGTCTCCCTCATTCTCTGTCCTTCCCCCGCTCACGCTCTGTCTCCATCTCTGTCTCTGTCTCTCCCTCTCTCTCAAAAATGAGTAAACATTAAAACAATTTTTTTAAAGGATTATTTTGAGAGGGCCTATCATTTTTTAAAGCAGAAATCACATTCTATTGAACACCCTTAATTATGACATTTTTCTCATCCTTTGCGACTTGATTTCCCTTTTGAAAGAAAGCAAGTCTTTGAAACCCACGTTTGGGTGGCCGAGTTGGGGGGGGATCAGGATGAATGGTTCTCTTTCTGGCGAAGATAATCAGTGTGCTTTCCTTAAGGGCCTATTAAATGATTTTTAAGGCCGTTTCAAAGTACTTAAGCGTGAGATAAGTTACCAAGCCTCTCAATATTTCCCCACACCCTTGGAGGGAAATCTCTGCCCGTAAACAATCTAGAGTTTCTACTCAAAGTTTTGTTGTTGTTGTTGTTGTTTGTTTGTTTTTTCAATTAATGAGTACTTGCTATGTCTTAGACATCGTGCTAAGTGCTTTGTATGTATTATGTTATTCAGTAGTGTCATTCAGTATTTACAACCAAGGTGACTGAGCTTTAGAACTAAAGCACTTAAGACCCTTGCCAATTTTCTCCAGTGAGTGTGTGTGAGTTACACGTAGATGCACAAAAGTCTCTTATACACGTTTCTTATCATTGCCATGCCTCTGTAATAAAAACCTAAGTCTGCAGAATTTTACCTACAAACGGATGGATAGCATGCAATTCTTGAAAGACCCTCCCAAGTTCCCTAGGTGATATCCCAAATATTTAGCCCTCTAAGAGTTTTCCCCTTGCCTGTTGATGGGATGAAGAAGTTTAGACAAATGGCTGTTATTTTATCAGGAATGTTATTCACCCAGAGCCATGACAAATGCTGGTCAGGGCAAATGTAATTCATGCCACACCTAAAGTTGTTAGCAGTTTTAGACTGAAATCAGTGATTGATCAGAGCTGTCTGGGTTTCACCCTGCTTTATGTTAAGTTCAGCATTTAAAATAGAATGCAAGGCCATACGGCCATGTTTATGTGAATGCCCCAACATCAAATACATTAATTTGCCTAAACCTTAATCCATTGTTTTCTTTGTCCAGAATGCAGTTAATGAGAATAAAATTTATTGAGCACAAATTTTATAGCCATCAACTGTGCGAGTCTTGGCAAACTGTTAGTATTTTGGGTGTATTATGTCTCCCTCCCTGATGAATGTTTTCTGGTTTGCTGCTCACATTCAACATAAAATCTGAAATATTTTGGGAAGGTTGAAATGCACATCTAAATCACCTTCAGTAAATTAAGGTAGATTTAGGCAAATGTAAGACTAGCTCATAAGTAGGAGTTAAGACTGTTACTGGCTCTGAGCCCCCTGCAGGTAGGTGCCTGCCTTGAGGCAGTCAGAACCCCCAGCTTATTTACCTGTCCTTAAAATGTAAGAGGTCACACAATCACCTACTCTTTAGGGTCCAGGCTCTGACAGAGGAAATCCTAAAACGTTAAATACATTTTAATCTTCTTTTTAAAATTGTTGTAATCGAAGCTGAAGGGCTACTAAGTTAACCTTAGCTTCTATGGGAAACCCTTTGGGATTCTACAAATCCAGGAATCAGAGGGGTGTTAAGTTTGAGATGTGAGCTTGTTTCCTGAAAACTCTATGGCCTGTGGCTTTCGATAGGAGGAAAAGTAACCGCATAGTAAAAAAACCAAAAAGAAACAAAAACAGATGGGCCATGGGAGTCACTGTCCTGAATGAGGTTCACAGGCTTTTGTTTTGAGCAATTCCCTTCATTGCTCTGGGCCCCAGTTTCCCCACCTTTGAAATGCAATATTTAGCCCATTGATTTCTCTTTTTTTATTGATTTATTTTGAGAGGGAGGGAGAGAGAGAGAGAGAGAGAGAGAGAGAGAGAGAGAGAGAGAGAATCCCAAGCAGGCTCCCGATTGTCAGCACAGAGCCTAAGATGAAGGTCGAAATCATGAACCATGAGATTGCCACCTGAGCTGAAACCAAGAAACAGTCTTTGAACCATCTGAGCTACCCAGGCACCCCTCGCCCAATGATTTCTGAAAGACTTTGAGCTCATATGAGTAGTCAATAATAGAAAGAGGGGATCCCAGACTTGTGGTTTGGAGAAGGGTGTAAGACATTGCTGAGGAGGACGGTGATGCTCTCCTTGGTATTTTGAATTTAAGAAACGCTTTGCCTGTAGCACTGTATTCATTGTTTGGGTAGAATTTATTTCTCTGGGCTTAACTTAGTAGAGTAAGAGGAGACACAACAGCGAAGTTTCGGACAACCTGTAATGTCTAAGAAGGATCCTCTGCCCATACATACATAGCAACTAAACAGGGTCATCTATTTAAAATACATTTACCCACACCAAAGGAAGCATTGAGAGCAACAGTTGAAATAGATGGCCTTGGAGTTCCTGCCTGTGGTGGCAATATGGTGCCACAGAAGGAGGGCCAGCTGGCGATCTTGAGGAGGTCACGTCTCCTCTACACATGTCTTTGCTCTCTGCCTCAGGGCACGGACCCCAATAATGACAGGGCATACGTATTTCCTAAGCACCTACTATGTTCCCGGCTCTGTACCAGTCATCCAGCATGTAGAGCCCAAAACAGCATAGTAAGGGAGTAGGATGTGTCCTCAGTGTCTCTGGGTTCAAGTCCTGCCTTTACTCTTACTAACCTTGAGATCTCTGGCACTGTACTTAATTTTTGTAAACTAAGCCTGACTTTCCCACATCTTGAATTCCTCTTCGTCTGTCTCCCTACCTGCCAACGTGTGGAATCCTGAGCAAGTTTTCAAAAGTCTCTGAGCCTCAGGTAACCCGTGTGTGAAAGGGAAGAGCTAATAATACTTACATCTCAGAATTGCCGTGAGCATTGCATAAACATAGTCACTATGAAAATACTTTGAAAACCATCCAGTATTATGGGAGATACTGTTTGTTCTGTATAAATTTATAGCTTATAGTTGAGACATGACTGGAAAAGTCATTTTGCAAAAACTGTATCACAGCACTCAATGGGCATGCAGTCATTACAAGAATTGAATTTCGGGTCCCATTTTCAGAGTTCAGTTTACATAGGTTCAAAGAAAGACCGATAGAAAAAATGTGATTTATTTTTATTTTATTTTATTTTATTTTATTTCACTTTATTTTATTTGGTCTTGAGGTCTACCTTTCCCCACTATTTTTTAGCACTTCTTGATCAGACAATTAAAAACAAAGGGTCAGGGTATACCTCAAAAGGAAATGATTTTGCATCGTAGACAAATGCTTTTCGCTCATCGGCGGAGGCGCTTAGAAGCGTTGGACATGCTTTCATGCCCATTAACAAAGGGAGAGGAAAAACCATATTAGCACAACCACAGGGTTTCTGTCTGTGTTCTGTTTCATGTTCAGATAAATGACTCTCATGCTTCTGAGGGACATAATTTTTATATGGGCATATGAATTGTTATTTCAAAATGTTTACTCGCCCTCCAGCCCATCCTTGCCTCCCCCATGTATCCCCATCTCTGTCATGCTTTCCTGTGAGGTTCTAATATAGGAGACACAGGGGCTTCACAAGAATAAAACTTGCGCTCTATAATCTAGGACCTCAGGGAGCTTGTACTTTATTATTTTTTTTTTTTTAACGTTTATTTATTTTTGAGACAGAGAGAGACAGAGCATGAATGGGGGAGGGTCAGAGAGAGGGAGACACAGAATTGAAATAGGCTCCAGGCTCTGAGCTGTCAGCACAGGGGCCCGATGCGGGGCTCAAACTCATGGACCGCGAGATCCTGACCTGAGCCGAAGTCGGCGCTCACGGTTGAGCGCCCCAGGGACCACCCAGGCACCCCAGGGAGCTTGTACTTCAAGTGAGAGTGAAGGTTTAGGCACTGCTTCCCTTGTCCTTTGCCCTCCTCTTCTTCCTGTTAAGTTCCATCGTACAGCACATTTTACAAGATACACTGATGACTATTCAGTTACTTACGACAATCAGTCGTCGTGAGATGTAAGCCGTGCATGAAGTACTCTCTTTCTTTTGAAATCTGAAAAACTGAAGCTCAAACATGATTTGCCCCAAGTCACAGAAGCAGTAATTCTCAGACTGGTCACTTCCCGGCTCGGCCCTTCCTGATCCTAATGCTTCCTCATTCCGCCCCACCCGCCACGCACACACTTGGGAAAACCATTCTTGGCAAAGGCAGTGACTGCCAGTGAGCACCATCAGGAAGCAGACTTGACGTTTGGAGGGGCCAAGGGTACCCAGCTTTGTCCTTAGGCGCTGCAGGGCACATGAAGAGCGGCTGATCTGGCCTCTGTCACTTAGAGAACATTTATTATTATGGGGAACCAAGATGCATAGGTGGGGTTGCAAGCCTGGAGTCAACTAGTTATTGTTACTGGTAAAACTTAGTCTTTAAGTGTTTCACACAAAAAAATTTTTTAACAGGAGGCAAGTATTTCCACGATGTCTAGCTTATATATGCAAATATTGCATATATCATATGATTGCATGTAATACAGCTAAAATATGCAAATTTGGCATGTTTCATATAGAAAATAGATACTTTGAAAATTGTGGATTAGCTCGTATCCTAGCACTCTCTGTTTAGGTATCATCTAACTGGAGTGAACTAAAAATAAATCATATGTCATTAGATAACCTCACAGTACATCCATTAATTTCCCTTCCTGCTAGAAAGCAATGAAATTGTGGTTGGGGCTGTGTTAAGAACATTACATGAAAAATGAGGAGAGGGAATAAAGACAGATTAGAACATAATTACGGGGGCTGGCGTTCAGCCAGGTCCTTTCGAGCCTGGCCAAGTTGGAGACCGCCTATCTCCAGGTGAACCTGGAACATGAGTACTTCAAACTCAGAATGCCACCTCCCACATAGCTGGACTCCACACAGCAGTACTGGTGGAGGGGGGCGGTGGAAAGAGTGCATCAAAGAAGACCACCAAATGCAAGGGGGAAAAAATTAAGAGGAAGGCTGGATGGAAATGGAAAAAAAAAATAGTGATCACCTCTGTATTATAGAAAAAAGTGATGTGGTTCTATTCCAACTCTGTCAGAGATATTAACTTTCTCTCTACAGATCTGTCTCAAATCCTTAGTGAATTCCCAAACAGGGTGTGAATTTATCACTCAATATTGGGAGCATCTGGGGCTTTTCATTTTATTAAAATGATTCCTTTTTTCCCACCACAGATGCTCCATGGACCAAGGTCTGTACATTATAAGTGAAAAGTGATTCCCCAAAAGGAAATCTTTTATCACTAGCTGTAACTTAGAGTTGAACACATGCTTTATTTTGGACACTGCCTTGCAGAGAAAGCAGCAAAGGGTTGAACTTGGAGACAGGCTGACAGGTGCAGAAGCATCCAGCTTGCAGCTGGACCTCCTGGATGGGAAGATAAACACACCCTCATCCAGCAGGTGTATTTGAGGTTGGCTCATGTGTAAAAACGGAGAAAATAATAGTGGCCTGACTGGATAATTATGAAGATAAAAGGAGATCATGCATGTAAAGCATAATCTCATCACCTGATGTGTTGTCAGCCCTCGATAAATATTAACTTGTACTACATCAAGGTTGCCTGATAACCAGACTCAAAAACATTTCTATAGAAAACACGTTATTATTACTATTACATATTTTCTGTTCTTTATAGCAATACCATATGGCTCTGTACTTACTTAATGTTCTCTGGCTGCCATGGTAAGTAACTGTGTCCGTATATACAAGTTTACTTGATTTAAAAGCAGCTTCTTAGTAAGTCATGCTTTGGGAAAGAAGTCAAAACCTGAATAAAACCATCTAATGTGATGTCAAACTGGAAAGGGACACAGACTAGGATGGTACCTACCCCTCCTCCAACTAAGCTGAATCCTACCCATAGATCTAAGGATAAGTGAAGGTTGAAGAAAGGAGGAGATTTGGGGAAAAGAAGATGGAAAAGGGACGCTATGAGGATAAAAGTGAACGGATTGCCCCAAAGAGGGCGTTTTGCACAGGACACTTTTCCTCCTCTCTCCTGTGGCCACCTGCTCACTGCCCCCTCCAAATACGGCATCTATCACAACTGTTCAAAAACAGGTAGCTTGATATTCACCAATTCTAGAAATCTTGGCCACTGGCTTTACCTCTTTGAACCAAATAAGCACAATAGTGTTGGTAACATTTTGTGTTACAGTAGATTTGAAAGTCATTCTGAATGTTTCCTTACTGCTTTTCTTCACTGAGAAGGTAACTCAGATTTCCTGTTGCTCTTTCTAATTTTTTTTTTTCAGTGCTCAAGAGCAACAGTTTGATCTATGTGAAATAAACATGTGTAAGAAATCCTTATATGCTAGCTGAAAAAAATGTTAAGTTCTTGCCAGGATATCTTATTCTAAAACAGAAAAAATACCTGCTGTTCTACAGTCTGAAATATCATCTCTCAACAATTTTTGTGGTTTGTGGTTGCCTTGGGGCAAATACCCCAAAGTAACCAAAGTAATAGCACAAAATATCTTTTTTGTTTTTGTTTTTTTCCCAAATGCTGCAAAATGCTTTCCTAGGGTAGAAAATGTAGAAACATAGGCTAGAAGTACAGCATGGGCAGACTAATTGTCACCTGGACAGTTGACTTTTTCCCCACAGGAGGAAGGAGACTCCTAAAATTGTGATCATTTGTCATGTGAGTTGCTCCCCAGGTACATTTGTTAGACCAGAATATAGATGGGCTTTCTTTCACGTTGGATCTGTTTCATGTTCGAACTCTTCCACTTACATGTGCATTTTAAAACCCTTTAGGCCTTAGCTTTTTCATCTGTATAAGAGAGGTATTTATAGCACATGCCTCAAACACCTATTTATAAAAACTAAATGTGATAATGTATGTAAAGTCCTTAGGACAGCACACAGCAGATATGGCCGTGGCTTAATAAGTAATTGTTGAATATCATTCATTCATTATTTACTGAGAGCCATCTCTAACCACAAGAATCTTAGCATATTTTGTGCATTTTTCTCAAGGACGGAAGGGGGTCATTTGTTTATATTTTTTACTTAAATATATGCATGTGTGTTTGTGGATTTACACAGAACTACACTAAGAGGAAGATTCAGTGCTTTCCGCCAGGCCTGGAGATACCAACTTTTGTACACATGTATTTTCCCTAGCATTTCATTATGAACATTTCAATATCCAGAAACAGAGGAAAATTTAACAATAAACACTCGTTGCCAACATCCAGCTTGCACAGTTAACATTTTATATTTATCGTATATCAACAGATCCATTTGTTCTGGAATCCATTTTATTTTTGCTAACAGTTTTATTGAGATGTGATTTATATGCCTGAAAGTCCACTTGTTTCAAAACACACAATTAAATGATTTTTAGTAAACTGGTAGAGTGTATAACCATCACCATACTCCAATTCCAGAACATTTCCATCATCTTGTAAAAGATTCCTCATATCCGTTGACAGTTACTCCCTCTTCTTACGTTCAGCCCCAGGCAACTTCCAGTCTGTTTTCTGTCTCAATAGATTTGAAAGGGCATAAGTTTTAACCAACATAGCATGGATTCATGGGGTGCTCCTATATTTTGGTTCCCAGGACTACAAAGATTTTTATGAGACTGTCCAAGACCAGAGAGACCTGCTTATTATTTTCATGAGGCAGAGTTTATATGACACAAAAAAAATATGTCCCTATAATTTTTTTTATCTTTCTGCTCCCTTCAATTCCTTATACCTAGAACACGAAATCATTCCCATTTTACAGATACAAATGAGGCAAGAAAGAGGAGAAGGAGGAAAGACTGAAAGTGGCCAGAAAACCCGGAGACCCAGGCTGTTCATCATTTTGCTGATTGCTTTGAGGCTCGCTTTGCTGAATATCTCTGTACCTGCATGGAAGATCCCTAGATGGGGGAATGCACAGATTACCCAGCAGCTGATATTTCTGTGGGTTATCAGCTAGGGTGGTAATTGCTTGAACAGATCCCCCACCATGGCATTTGAGCGTGCAACCCGACAACAGCAATGGTAGGTGTTTGGAAACTGCCTTTGGAATTGGCCTCCTACAGGAAGGAGTTAGATGCTGACTTCGTGGGTGAGGAGGGAAGTCGAAGGCGTTCTCAGAGGGAAGTCGCTTCTGTGGCAGGTTTCCAAGCAAACAGATTGAGCTTTCTTTGACATTAAAATCCCCTGAAGATATAGAAGGGTGGGGAGCGGGCAACTGGAACACCTCCCTCACACGTGGGGCATCTTTCTTTTCGGGGATAAAATTGTCACTGCCAACCCAATGGAGACGATTTGAGGGTGGACACATCTGAGTGCAATTGAAGTATAAAAAAGCACCAGTGCTTCCAACACGTTGTATGGCTACAGTTCCCATTTTTCTGTTTCCAAAACAATTGGCCCCAGACCCATTCACAAGTGACACTGTTCTGGGTTCTTTTTTCATGGCTTTCACCTGGCCCATCGAAGTTCTGCTTGGCCTTCTAAGACCGAGTCTTCCCCGCTTAGGTTTTCTCCAAGAGGTTAATGTCTCCCACATTTTATAGTTCTGGGAAACCAAACCAAAACAAAAACAAAAAGTAAAACCGACAAAAACAGTGTCATTGGCGCTTGCAGTCAATGTACTTAGATTTCCTCCGATGATTCAGTCCCTGCAAAGCAAATGGTTGAGGGCAAAGTGACAGAGCAGGTCACTTTTATTTCAAGCATTGTAGCTTGTGTTGTCTCTTTGGTGCAGCTGGCCTTGAATTTCTCACAGACCGGACTCTCTGCTCCGCCCCCGCGTGTGCATACATGTGCGTGTGTGCACATATACACCTTCCCTGGAGTTTTGAAGGTCTTGCTCTAAAAGGCCAATTGCATTTTCATTTCAGTTCAAGGTGAAGGAGCTAGTTGCTGCTTCTGTAAGGATCGTAAGTATTCTGCCTCTAATATTGCTGTTTTCTAGAGAGACTTTGAGTTCCGCTCTTTAAGTAGAAATCTTACCCAGATCCAAATAAGTGTATTATTTTGAGTTAAACACTTCTTCCTCCTACATCTTGCCACATTAGTCATGGAAAACATTTTGGAGATCATCCCCTTACAGACTGGGGCTCTTCAGGAGTAATTACTTTGTCTCTATTATATTGATAGCAGCTCTAACACCTACCAATGATGAAATCCTGGGCATGTTAATTAATGTCTTTGAGCACCAACTGTCTCATCTGTAAATCACATGTAATGATTCAAAGAAATAGGTGTATCAGGAGGGTTACGTATTGGCTTATAGGTTGGTACTTAGCCAAAATAAATAGTGCATGCTGGAAATGGAGAACTTTTGTTGATGTCTATCCAACACATCTTTCCATTTTTCCTAGAGAGTCTAGGGAGTCCTTATGATTTAGTTGGTGCTGAACACACCCATCTTCTGTGAATCTGGCCAGTGAAAGCTTCCTGTGACCCTGGTAGTCCATTGAGACTCAGAGCTGGGATGCTCATGTATATGTTGGCAAAGAGAAACTGCCTTTCAGCTGGAATTAAGCTGGGGGGGTATAAATCTGGAGTTTCCAAGAACCACCACGCACATCGAAATTTCTTTTTTTTTTTTTAACTTTTTTTAAATGCTTATTTATTTTAAGAGAAAGAGAGTGTGAGTGTGTCAAGGGGAGTAGAGAGAGAGAGAGAAGGAGAGAGAGAATCTCAAGCAGTTTCCATGCTCAGTGTGGAGTCCAACACAGGGCTTGATCCCACAGCTGTGAGATCATGACTTGATCCGAAATCAAGGGTCAAACACTTAACTGACTGAGCCACCCAGGTGCCCGCCCCCACATTGAAATGTCTTGAGAGTGAAGTTAAAGCAGAGAAAAGTGGAGCTGAGATAGGGCAAAGAGAAATAGAAATAGGGAGTTCTTGCCACATGGGTTGACCATCTTAGAGCTACCTCTGAAACTAGAACTCTTCAAAGACTTCCATTTGTTTAAGTTGGTTTGAGTTGGGTGTTTTGGCAACTGCAGTTGGGAGTCTTGATTAATGTACTCTTGTACTTGTCAGTAGTAAAACCACCACAATATTGCCCTCCTCTGCCAATCTGTTGTACAGGCTGATGCTCAGTAAAGGCTGAACATGGGGCGCCTGGGTGGCTCAGTCGGTTGAGCTTCTGACATCAGCTCAGGTCATGATCTCACGGTCCATGAGTCCGAGCCCCGCGTCGGGCTCTGTGCTGGCCGCTCAGAGCCTGGAGCCTGCTTTGGATTCTGTGTCTCCCTCTTTCTCTGACCCTCCCCCATCCATGCTCTGCCTCTCTCTGTCTCAAAAATAAACAAACATTAAAAAAAATCTTAAATAAATAAAGGCTGAACATGTGAAAGTTCATAGTTCAGTAGAGCCAAGGGAAAGGATCGCATTATAAAAAAACTTGGGGGGAGGGACATGCCTGAGTGGCTCAATTGGTTGAGCATCTGACTCTTGGTTTTGGCTCACGTCATTGTCTTTTTTTTTTTTTTTTTAATTTTTTTTTCAACGTTTTTTATTTATTTTTGGGACAGAGAGAGACAGAGCATGAACGGGGGAGGGGCAGAGAGAGAGGGAGACACAGAATCGGAAACAGGCTCCAGGCTCCGAGCCATCAGCCCAGAGCCTGACGCGGGGCTCGAACTCACGGACCGCGAGATCGTGACCTGGCTGAAGTCGGACGCTTAACCGACTGCGCCACCCAGGCGCCCCTCACGTCATTGTCTTGAGGTTTGCAAGATCAAGCCCCATGTGGGCTCTGAGCTGGCAGCATGGAGCCTGCATGGTATTCTCTCTCCCCGCTCTTTGCCACCCCCCTCCTCTTTCTCTCTCCCCCTCTCTTTCAAAATAAATATTAATTAAAAAAATAAAAATGGTAATTCTGAACCATCTAATTATTCATATGTCTAATTTCTCGGGGCATACTGACTAATATTCTAAGCTTTTTGTTTAAAACATACACACACAGGGGCGCCTGGGTGGCTCAGTCGGTTGGGCGGTCGACTTCAGCTCAGGTCATGATCTCGTGGTTCTTGAGGTCGAGCCCCGCGTCGGGCTCTGTGCTGATGGCTCAGAGCCTGGAGCCTGTTTCGGATTCTGTGTCTCCCTCTCTCTGACCCTCCCCAGTTCATGCTCTGTCTCTCGCTGTCTCAAAAATAAATAAACGTTAAAAAAATAAAAATGTTTTAAAACATACACACACATACACACACACACATTAATGAGATTGTTTTAGTTATACATTTATTTCAATAATTCATACTTTGAAAAATATATTTCCACATACTAGATCCTTCAGAATGAAATTACAAATCACTAACATTTTGCCTGTGTGGTTCAGTCATTTAAGCATCTGACTTCAGCTCAGGTCATGATCTTAAGGTTTGTGAGTTCAAGCCCTGCATCGGGCTCCCTGCTATCAGCACAGGGCCCACCTGGGATCCTCTATTCCCCTCTCTCTCTACACCACCCCTGCTCACTACTGTCTCTGTCTCTGTCTCTCTCTCTCTCTCTCTCTCTCTCTCTCTCTCTCAAAAATAAATAAAAACATTTAAAAAAAAAACACAAATTACTACCATTTCTGGAATTAGGAAATGGCATTCCTATGTAGGCGAAATACTGGGCTAAGACCAGTTAAATTCACTCCCTTTCATTATTTGTTAATGGACTCTGTGACTGGGATAATAAAAATAAGATGTGCTGAAAGGAGATATTTATGGCCCCAACTTAGGAGGCAGATAATAACCAAGTACACAATGGGAAAAAATAATTATGGGGTGGAGTTGTTTAAAACACCTCTATTGCACCAGATATTTCAGTTACAGTCTCTTATATTCACAGTGAGTTAATATTATTCATGAGAAATTGTTCCTCTTAAAGTGGATTTTAATTATTCCTGAAACTAAGTGTCAATTAGAACGTCTCTGTTGGGTCACATAAAAATGGCTTCATGAAATGACATCTTCACTGAAACCACTTCATTGAACTTCCTGGCTGAGTTGTGTTGGGAGAGGCAGTACCTTCTCATGATATCATGATTGTGGAATTTGTGGAGGAATATTGATGGCGCATCAATAGGAGCTCATAAAACGTGTGCTGGAATTAATGTGGCTTCAACAGGAATCTCAGAGATGAATTAGCTGCTCTAATCAAAATTAGGCTGCGTTCACTAAACAGTAAACCACTGAATAATTTCACAAGCATATGTTAGCATTGTAAGACACGATGCACAGCGTAGACTATTGATCCTCAAGTAGCTAATAGGCTGTCAGTTGGTTTATTTTAAATGCTACCCACACATCAAGTGCTAATGGATAATTAGGCATGTATATATGAATTCAGGTATTCATCAATGCAGTCCATGACATTCTGGGAATAACATATCTTTGAGGCAGATTATATCATAATAAATACATAATCTATGTTTTTCTTAGCTTTTTTAAATTAATTTTTTTGAGAGACAGAGAACACGTGTGTGCATGGGGGAGGGGCAGAGGGAGGGAGGGAGGGAGGGAGGGAGAGAGAGAGGATCCTAAGCAGACTCCACACCCAGTGCAGAGCCCAATGTGGGCCTCGATCTCAGAACCGTGAGCTGAAATCAAAAGTCCAGGGCTTTCCCGACTGAGCCACCCAGGTCCTCCTCTTTTTTTTTTTAATTTAAAATTTCTCTTTGTTGTTTTTTTTCAATTACAAATATATTCCTTACTCATTGTAAAAAAATAAATAAATAAAACTATTTCAAAAGATGCTGAATTAGGGTCCAAGCATAAAAGAGAAACCACACAGTAACTGGAACAGAAATTTAACGTAAAGATTTATCGTCTACAATAAGGAATTGGAGTACCATGGGATTGGCTACTAAGATTTAAAGAAACCCTAAATATAATTAGAATAGGAGATATAATGAACATTCACTACCCTTAGTGCTGAGACAGAGAACCCTTGGAGAACCTTCCTCCCCCAGGCTGAGATCTAGACCTTTTTGGGTTTCATGAACCATATTAATTTTACCAGCTAATTTGTCCTATTGGTTACATGCACTGGTTAGAGGAGAAATTCAGGACTTGCTATGAAGAGGGACTGGCAACTCAATGCCAAGTCTGGTTATGTGTTTCCTTCAGGTGAATTGTCCAGGATAAAAGCTTTAATTTTCATATGTGTAATACTTGTCTATGACCCATTGATGCAGCTAATTTTTGAAAATTTCACTTTTATGACAATGACAACTTGGTAGGGGGTTGAATGAGACTTTAATCAAATGCTGGCAGAAAGTGACTAAATACCAAAGGAAGAGTGGAATTGTTTTGTGAAGTCTTTCCTTTGCCAAATTGATGGTTGATGATTCAATATTTTGTAATATCTTAATGGAAACATGGACACTGCAGACAACCATGATATTAAATCCATTTTTTGGTCTCTCTTCTCTCCATGGCCCCAGTCAATACATACGTAATTTTATAGGGGAAATAATTCCCTGACGGAAAACGTTACCTTAGTGAATATTTAAATCCATAGCTTAAGACTAGTTTCTTTCAACAGACACTTAAGTTTGAAACATGTGAAAATTAATGGTCTATGGAGTTCTTTGGGGGTCACACCTTTAAAACGTATCCCACTTTTTTATTTAGGCTGATTTCTAAGAAGTTTTCCCAAATGGAAGTTCTTGAGCTAAATATAGCCTTTTTCATATTAAATTTTTGCTGGAGACTGATTTTAGGAGGCATAGACTGGAACCACCCTAAGAATGTGTATTTATACTTATTTGTGCCAAAACAAACTTTTATAGAAAGCTCAATTAAATGGGAAGTAAGGAAATCTTCTTAGTTTTCCATTCTTCTTCCTTTACCCCACTTTCCATTTGTCAAGAATGCGGTATTAAGAAGTATCATGAAGAAGAGAGTAGGGGCCAAAAAATTAGTATAGTTTAAGCAAATGTTAGAAGGCTTGTCAATAAGGTGTTAGAACTCAGGAGTCTTAAGTCTAAACTCAAATAGTTGCTTACAATTACGTGCTTGGATTTGTTTCTTAATTAGCTGTCTTAAATTTCCAATTTATGGTACAACAGTTACCATCCTTTCTTCCCTAATGTTTGGGAAGAGGATATTTTTTTTTTCCTGTTTGTCACTCTTTACCCAGGAGAGGCACCTGAAATTCTGTGTGAATTACACCTTCTACCCCACTCTAGCTCCAAATAAAAACATTAACCCTGATGATGATGTTGCCAGTATTTAAAGATGGGTCCAAGCCTTTCAGAGAGTTCTCAAGGCACACATAGAAGGGTGTAAGTAGTGTTTAGTGTAACTTCTAATCTCTCAGAGGCTTAGTTGCCAAAACAATTAGCAGCTTTAGTCAAGGGGAAGGAAGCAGTCCATCTGCTTCTTTTGTGCCATTTAGAGCAAACAGCCAACTGATCACTGAATCCCTCAGACAATTAGTCAGAACCATTTGCGGCCCCCATGTCCTCATGAAACCTCATTGACACGTTCATAGATGAGAAGACAGATGGTTTTGTTGTAAATGAACTTGCCTTTTAAATATATAATAGCACCTTATAAATAAATAGTGCTTTACCACTAAAAGGCTTTCTTGTGCATTCTGAAATCTGATGCGCCCAGCAGCTCTTTTGTAAAATGAGTGATTTTACAAATGAGGCAACAGAGAATTAAGGAGGTGAAATGATTGCCCAAGTTCATGGCTGAGCCAGGATTAGAATTTACTGTCTTTTGACTGCCAGTTCGGTGCTCGCTCTACTACACTTTTAGAAACGATGGAGGGAATGGGTTGCTCTTGGATATTTTATGCCGAATGATCTAGGAATACTCCTATCTTATCCTCAAGTAGTCCACCCCACTTTATGGTGTCCCTTTAAGAGACAGATGAACAGGAAAGTTGCTTCAGAACACAATAGCACCTCGTGTGCAGGTGAGCATGTGCAAAATGGCAAGTCAGAAGTCTTAACAATTAAGGGCACCTTAGGGATTTTTCCCTCTCTTTTAAACACAAAGGCAAGTTTCAGACTATTGTGATTGGTCCGCTACATGGGACACCAGAAAGCGAAGCAGAGAGAGTGCCAGAAGATGTATGATTAAGAACATCACCAAAACCTTCCTCTTTTTGTTATCACTCCAGCTGCACAGAGAGAAGCAGTACCTTCGCACTGTGTCACATTCGTATGACCTTTTACTACACAGCAACCTTGCCCACTGGTAAACAAGGACCATTCTGTGACATAGACATAGTATGTCCTAGAATTTGATGCATTGAATATGTATTACTCTCCTCTGGTAAGCAAGGTAGACAGGGATAAAGAGAGGCAAAATCTTGGTTCTAACATTGTGTTAGAGTTCAGTATGCCTTCTGAAACTGCTTTGTATTTTATAAAGAACTTTCTCCAAAGAACTCATGGACAGTGTCTTACTGATTTGGACTACCGGTTGGGGGCGAGGGGGAGTAGATATGCTTCTCTTCCTCAGTCTAGGCTTTGTTGCCCAAAGGCAGAAAGCAACTTAGCCATAAATACAGAATTGTAAGAAATACTAAAGAAGTCTGTGTTTTCACCATATTTATCTCTGCCAAAGAAAGCTTTGAGGCACTAAAATCATCTCTAGTATGGATATTCTCGTATCTTTCTTTGAGGGGGGGGATACAGATCTCCTCAGATATAAACCATCACAGAATATTTCTGGTTTGCCTATCGGAAATCATAATAAGAAATTTTTTTTAAAGATTTTTTTTTTAACGTTTATTTATTTTTGAGACAGAGAGAGACAGAGCATGAACGGGGGAGGGTCAGAGAGAGGGAGACACAGAATCTGAAACAGGCTCCAGGCTCTGAGCGGTCAGCACAGAGCCCGACGCGGGGCTCGAACTCACGGACCGCGAGATCATGACCTGAGCCGAAGTCGGCTGCTTAACCGACTGAGCCACCCAGGCGCCCCCATAATAAGAAATTTTATGTCTTCACCATGATTAGGTCACTTCTGAGAGGAGTAAAGAAAATGTTGGCATTGCAAAATGATCCTTAGATTTTTCATAAAATTGCTCATTAGAATAGTTATTTCATATAAAAAGTTTTGCTACTTAGACCTATTAGAACACAAAATTGGTAAAGTCTCTTTATTACAGATTTAAATAGAAGTAAAAGAATACAGCAATTACTTGGTAATCTTTTGTGTGTTTTTTTTTTCTGATATCGTGAGATGGCATAATTATCTTATAGGGATATTTTTGGACAAATATTATGATTCTCTGAGATTTTTTTAAGGCTTTCTGGACTCAGAGTGTATTAATGGGATAAACAATGTTAAGATGTCCATCTCTTCATGACTTTTAAAGAATTTTTTTCAGCTTGTAAATGAATTAATGCCAGAAAGAAATAGAACTTTAGAGTGAGACCCAGAAAATGACTCTAAACTCCAAATAGATATATTTTTCCAAGGATGTAATAATGCTTTTCCTATAATGGATTGGGGTCAGACGTTGTTGTATCTTAATTTCATCTGATACTTAAACTTCCTCATGGCTCTGTCCTGGTACCAGACCCAACTTTTGACCTCTCGCAGGTCACTTGGGGTGAGGGGCGGGGGGTGGTGGTTAACAGCTCAGTGAATAAATGAATGGGCAGAGGAAAGGGTGTGACAGTCACATGTGCATTACACACAATTTATTGCTCGATACCAAGGTTTTATTTTTTTCGTTCCCAGCAGAACCCAGACTCCCCAAAAATGCATTAATCTTGGATCCAGGGCCAAAAGCAAGACCCACAGGAAGCATAGGGTATGAGAAAGACATTTTTTAAAAAATGGCCATTGGAAAATCCGGCAGCTTAGCAAATTATCTGAGTACTGAAAATGTGGATACCATTTTCAAATTTTAGAAATAAAATTTTGGAACCAGAGATTTTGTTTTGCCCCTTTGTCATGTTAATTGTAATTTTTGTTTGTTTGTTTGTTTGTTTGTTTGTTTGTTTTAATCCTAATAGCCCTGGATTTTGGCCTGACCACTTGCTCTGTCTGTGCAGTGATACAGCCTGAGGCTGGGTTATTAGGTTGGCAAGCTGGATGCCATTTAGGGTACCAACTGGAAGCTGGAATGGGGAGGGGATTCTTTTGGCATGAATGAGTTTAGGGGAGTCTCTTGGGAAGGTCTAGTCCCTGTCCATACCGTATCTCAAGCATCCGTATGAAGCAATAGATAGGAAGCATTTCTAATAAACTCCTCCGTTCTTGCACATACACAAGAATTTCTAGAGTGCTCACTGTTCCTTTAATAAGTTCCTTTAATTTCTAGAGTGCTCACTGTTTAAATATTCTTAGACACTTCTTTGCAGTTTGTTTATATGGCAAATTCCTCTTTTTCTTAAATATTAAAATAAAGATATGTAAAGCAGTCTAAGTTATTACAAGTTCTGAATTAATGGAATCTAAATTAATGAGGTTTTACTGTACGTTAAGTATAGTACGTCTCCAGCACTTGTACCTAATGAATTTTTGCTCCTAGTAGTTAGGTGTTACTTAATTACAGCTGGAATCTTTAATATCACCTAGTTTAATCACCATATTAAAAACTATTTAGAGAGTTGATTTGCTAACATCACAAATTTAGTTATAGGGCCAAAAATGTGATTTCTTTCTCCTATTTCAGTGTGACTGGTCAGAATTAAGTGCAGGCACATATCGTTACATAAACTGTAAAATTTGATGCGGACTATATAAAATTTATTGCTGTATGTGTTGTATGTAACGCTTAGCATATGAGGACTCTCAAGGAGCGATGTGAGATGTGTGTGCATGTGCAGTGGAGAAAGTATGATGAAATAAATGCTGTTTTCCATCTCTAATTTCCTAGGAAGCATTTTAAATTATTCTCTCTCCCGAACAGCACGGGTACCCGTGAGCTTTGGTGTCACGGTGGAATTTTTCCTAAAGTGCAAGGCTTTGCAAGTGCTTACCTAAAATCCTGAAATCAGCATACTTTTTGTAACTTTTTATTGTGAGATAATCACAGATTCCAAAGAAGTTGTGACCAAATGTATGGTTTGGGGGTCCTCTGTCGCACCCTTCACTCAGCGGCTTCCCCAGCGTTAACCTTGTGTGCAATTAAAGTACCATGGCAATGCCAGGGAATTGACGCTGGTCCAATTCACCGAGCGAATTCACATTTCACCAGTTGACGCCTACACTCATGTGCATGCGTGTGTGCGTGTGTGCATATATGTGAGCACGCCTATATCTGTGCAATCTCATCACATGTGTAGCTTCACAGACCACCACGGCAATGAAGATACTTGATTTACTGTCATCACAAGGCTGTTTTGTGCAAACCCTTTATAGCCACACCCATGTGTTTCTCCCATTTCTACCAGCTCACGACCGCTAATCTGTTCACCATTCTATGATTCCACTAGTCCACAAATACAACATATGTGGAATCATGCAGTATGTCACTTTTCAAGAGAGATGTTTTTCATTCGGTACAACTTCCTTGTGGTTTTTCCAGAGTGCTAGGTGTATCCAGAGTCCACTCATTTTTATTGCCACGTAATCTTCCATGATAGAGATACGCCGCAGTTTGTGTAACCATTTACCGTCTGAAGAACATTTGTGTAGTTTCAGGGTATTGGGTATTGTGAGTAAAGATGCCGTGCACATTCTAAGGAGAATAATTTTTCATTTCTCTGCAGAAAATAACCGATTGTGTGATTTCTGGATCGTATGTGGTAATTCCTTTTTTAGTTTTTAGTGCAACTGCCAAGCTATTTTCTAGAGTGGCTGTACCATTTTATATTCCAATAGTAATGTGTGAGGGATGCAGTTCCGCTGAATCCTCACCAGCATTTGACCTGACGACTATTTTTTATTGTAGCGATTCTGATAGGTGTTCAGCGATACCTTATTGTGGTTTTAATTTGCATTTCCCTAATGGCTAATGATGTTGAACATCTTTTCATGTGCTTAGTTGCCGTATCCTCTCCAGTGAACTGTCGTGTCGTTTATGCATTTTCTAGTTCCAGTGTTCGTTTTCTAATGTTGAGTTTGAGGTGAACTTGATCTATTGTAGTTTACGCCTGTTATCATATATGTGATTGGCAAATAGTTTCTTTCAGCCCCTAATCTGTCTTTTCATCTCCTTAATGCTCTTTTGCGGAGCAAAATCCTCTTTTTGCTGAGCAGAAGTTTTTAATTTTGACCAGGTCCACTTTCTCATTTTTCCTTTCATTTACTGTTCTTTTGACATCAAGTCTAAGCACTTTTTGCTTACTCCTGGGTCCTGAAGATTTTCTTGTATTTTTCCCCCCAGACATTTTAGTGTTTTATGGTTTAGATTGAAGTCCATGATCTATTTTTAGTTAAATTTTACAAAAAGTATGAGGTTTATGTTCAGACTCATTTGATTTCCTGTGATGTCCATCGACTCTGGCAATGGTTATCAAAAAGTTACTCCTCATCCACTTCATCACAGCATGATATTTTAAAAGATACATAGTCCTTAAATAAGTTATGTGTCTCCCATAATGATAATAAGAAACTTTTGAGCACTTACTCTGTGCCAGGTATATTTATAAGCATTTTACCTTAATTATTAACTATTATTTTGCATACAAACCTATGTGCGCATTATTATTATTATGTTCATTTTAGAGCTATGGAAATAAAGTTTGGAAAACATTAACCAATATGACAAGATCGCAAAGATAATGTGATATAAAGAGTTAGAATCCAGGTGTCTCTGATCAAAAACCCATAACATGCTTAGTACTAAAATGTTTGCTCACCAAAGGAAGCTCAGAATCAAGGCTTTTCATCTCTCAAGTCATTATATTGCTCAGTCAGGATCAAAATGACCTCTTTGGCAGAACCTTCAAAATATGTTTCTGCAGATCAAGAAAGCAGCTAGAAGTTTGGAGACCAGTAATGAAATTCAACCAGAAGTTTGCTATTTTATCTATAACCATTTTAGAAAATGAAATGATGTCTTCATCCATAATCATTTTCTTTTTTTTAAACAAATTTTTAATGTTTATTTACTATTTTTGAGAGAGAGAGAGAGAGAGAGAGAGAGAGAGAGAGAGAGAGAGAGAGAGAGAGAGGCAGAGACAGGGAGACACAGAATGCAAAGCAGCCTCCAGGCTCCTAGCTGTCAGCACAGAGCCCAACACGGGGCTCAAACTCAGGACTGTGAGATCATGACCTGAGCCGAAGTTGGACGCTTAGTTGACTGAGCCACCCAGGCACCCCCAGGATCACTTTCTAAATGATACTCTTTACCCTGCCAATGGTTACAACCAGGGCATCTAACACATTTTTGCTCTTTTTTTACTCAGTTTGTATTTAACAGAAATTCTTCCAGAATCATTCTGATTTTCAACAAAGATCACATAGCTATGGATGACTTTCCTTATTTGAGTCTCTAATTCCTTTTTAAAATCTTGATAGGCTATTTTCCTGGACATTAACCTGTGGTAATGATTTCTTTGTGATTTACATGTTATACCCTCAATTTACATATATTTCTAATGTGCTAGTTTTCATTTCATGGAGGCTTGCTTAGATGGTGCCAATTAAAGCAAAGTGAACAAGAGGGTCACCTAGTGCCATATGTTGCCTGGAAGGGAATTGGCAAGAGTTCTTTTTTGTTTTGTTTTGTTTTGTTTTTACCATAGTTCTACTTTTTTTCATAAACATTTGGTACTTGGTCACCTTTTGCAAATAGAAAATGTTGTGGGTAGAGCAAAAAATCACAGGATGAATCGTTTTGCTTCCTCTACTGGTTACTTGCTGAATGACCTTGAGCAGCCTCCAATTCTAAACCTGCACATCTTATTAGTGTAGATCACAAAGGAAAATAATGCTCTGCTCTTGAGGGTTAGCTTTTATTGTTTTCACTGTTTTGTGCAATGTATCAGCTGGGTGTTTTGAAGCAAGAGTAATAAGCATGTGGGTCTTTGACAGGAGCCAAGAGAAAGCCTATTGAGGGCAGTAGGCAAGACACAGGCACAGGTAAAAGTTAACATGACGCAGTTTCCAGAAATGGAAGGACCAAGAATCTGTGTGTTTCATTCCCTGCCCCTATCTCCGAAGTCAGCAACAGAGTCTGGCATTCCCCTCTGTCTGCTCTTGGAGTTCCTTTTTCCATACCTCTGTGTGGAGCTTGTAAGGTAGTGGGATCAGCTGAAGTGCCCTGGAATTTGAGTATCTCACACTTATCCTAAGGCAACCACCCAAACCCCAGCCATCTGTTGCCTTCAATGTGCCCAAAACAACCTCGGACGGGGTCCCAACCTTCCCGGGGACACAACATTGGAATAAGAAAAAAAGGGTTTGGGATCCTCTTGGTCAGTCTGTTTTCATTGGTCTCATTGTTTTCTCTCTGTATAATGAGGTAATGACTCCAGCTCTCACTGGTCTGTTGTGAATATGAAATGGGATTATACAGGGAAAGGACTTTGCAAATGGCAGAGTGCCGTCCCCAGTCAAAGGATTGTTACTGTCTCCTAACAGGGAGTGGTACATTGTTCTGCTTCAGCTCACTGACTTGGTTCCACCTTTCACTATAATGCGAGGATTAGAGTACTTGGAAAATGGGCAAGTCTTCACTTTTCCCCCTGGGGAGAAGGATCGGAGAAAGAATAGGTGACTGATGATTCTGAAGGATAATACAGATGAAAACATGGAATGAGAAAAAACAAAGTTAGGGAATTAGGCCACTTGAGTCCCAATATTGGCCCCTGTGCTTATTGAGCTTCCTGTTGCCTCAGTTTCTCCGTCAGCTAAATGCCAGAGGATAATGATTCTCGCCTCAGGGGGTTGATGAAATGAAATTATGTCAGATGATGAGCAAAATGCCTGGCACATAATAAACTTCATGACATATGAGTTATTGTGTTGCTATTATTAAAACGTCGAACCACCCTACGCACCTCTTACCTGGTTCTGTCTCCCTCCTTCCTTTTCTGGAGTGTGAAAGATGAGTGTAATTAGAAACACAGAGATGTTTGTTGTGTATCGTCGTGAAGAAAGTCCACCTGGAATATCCCCTCCCACACTAACTAAATCTCTGTTTCATATGCATCCTCTGGAGGAGATTCTCTCTTTTGCTAGGAATTGTTTAATTCCTTCTCCTCCTGCTTTGAAGACTCCCCACCCCCACCCTTGCAAAAAAAAAAAAAAAAAAAAAAAAAAACACCAAAAAAGAAAAACAAAGGCATGGGAGGATTACTTTTTCTCATTTCACATGTCACCAGAGCTAGCACCTGTCCTAATTCCAGCCCTGGTGAGCTCCAGCAGGCCTCCTCACCTGGCCTCGTTTGGAACCTTGTCAATTTCAGGATGGTTTTTGCCTGAAGCCACTTCAAGTCGCTCCCACTACAGGTTTGGCCAGGGGACCTGGAGGTGACAGGCTGGGCAGGATCCGTGCACCCTCGGGCCCAGGATTCTGTAGGGCTGTAAGCAGGGTCCTGTTTGACTCTCTCCCCAAGTGCTGCCCTCATCGTTTTAATTTGTACTTGCTGGATCCTTTCCTTTTTCCACAAATTTCTTTAAGCCAGTGATCTGATTGCAGCCCTGCATGGGAGAAAGGGATATCATTACGTCTGATTTAAAAAACAAAACAAAACCACCCTTGCAGCAAGGCTTTTGACTCTACCCTGGAATGTGAAGGGGAAATTCTTGCAACTGGGTGATTGAATTAAGTTCTGGTGGGCACCTTGGGCTCTGAGCTCTCTGCAGTGTTTCTGCACTGAGCCCGAATCAATTAGCCTGATCACTCTTTGTCTCCATTTGTGTGGAGATGCGTAGAAATTCTGTCGTTGTGAATTATGTAGTGTAACTTTGGAAAGGTGACTTAAATTCTCAGGCTGTGGTTTGTATCCTTGAAAAACTGTAGATCATTTGAATATCAAGGTACTATAGGCTAAAGGGAAGAACTAAGGGTGACCACATCTGGAATACTTAGTTGCAAAAACTGTTACAAAAAAAAAAAGTCTCATTTTAAGATCCTTTTAAGACCTGGACTTTGAGAATCCGATGAATGTGAGCCTTGAAAACATAACTGGCTTTCAGTGCATGCTTGTCAAAAACAATGGCTAAAATGATGGTTGTTAGGGTGGCCAATGACCCGGGTGGCAAAGAATTGCACGGAGTGGATCAACAAACAGGATAGAGTTTACGTACTCTCCAAGGAAGGAGAGGGGCCGGACCTCAAGAGTGATGGCCCCGAATTTCTATTAGCATGGGACTTTTAAGGGGTTTGAAGGATGTGAGAGGGTTACAGCTATGCCTATAGGGGAGAGTGTGTAGGGAGGGGGTCATCTCTTGGCCAGGTAGAGTAGGAGGTGACAGTTTCCCAGGGGGCCGTCCTGGATGTGGGGTGTGGTCCAGCTGGAGAAGAATATGTTTGTAATTGTGGTCTATTTTCTGAGAATGAGGAGCATCATGACCTAGAAAAACAAAGAGTTAGGGCCAAGTACAGACACCTGTGAGTTTTGTCTGCAAGCTTGGCTGGGGAGGGGGCTTTGACTAGAACACTTTCCGTTGTGAAACACTAAAAATATTCATTGTAATAATCTCTAATAACCATTATGCAGTGGTAATAGTACAAAAAGCTTTATTTGTGAAGTCCGAGTGTGGGGCTACTTGTTTTATAAATCCAAGAAAATCCCAGTTTGGGTCATACACAACCCTAATAAGGACCACTAAGTGCAAACACTTGATAAAGCTCTGTAGTTGCAGATCATTAGTGGAGAGAAGATTTCAATCTGCCTTTAGGCTTGACATTTCTAGAAATAAAATTAAATTATTGAGAAAAGATTAAGGATGAGATAGATCACTTGGAAAGAATAAAGTTTGTACAATGGCTGAAACCAGACATCAAAGTAAACACCTTACTAAAGTCAGCATGCCTACTGAAAATATCCCCACACAAGCCAGCTGCTTTCAGAAACCCAATTCAAATAGGTTTAAGCACCAAAAAAAAAGTAGTAGTTCAAGTGACTAAAATAATCCAGAAATAAAACCAAATCCAGGAACTCAATGACGTCCTCAGAACTTGGTCTCCCCTAATCCCTGATCCTGCCTGTCTTACCTGAGTTTCACTACTGGGCAGAACCTTCCCGTCAAGATATTTCAGGGGTTCCAGGCTTCACATCCACCAGGTCAAAAATTCCACTTGGGGGGCGCCTGGGTGGCCTAGTTGGTTGGGCAGCCGACTTCGGCTCAGGTCATGATCTCGCGGTCCGTGAGTTCAAGCCCCGCGTCGGGCTCTGTGCTGACAGCTCAGAGCCTGGAGCCTGTTTCAGATTCTGTATCTCCCTCTCTCTGACCCTCCCCTGTTCATGCTTTGTCTCTCTCTGTCTCAAAAATAAATAAACGTTAAAAAAAAATTTTTTTTAATAAAAAAAAAAAAATTCCACTTGGGAGAAAATGTCTCTTCCAGGTGTATCAGCAGTAGTTCTGAGACGGAGTCTTCGTTACCTGGTTTGTGTCCCAGGACATCCCTGAGAGGTTCACGATTACCAGGGCTTGATTTCAACATTGCTCCTCCCTTGTATCAAGAGGCATAAGAATACAATAAAGGTGTTTCCCAGAGGTGCCTGGATGGCTCAGTCGGTAAAGTATCCGACTTGAGCTCAGGTCATGATCTGGGTCCCACGTTTGTGAGTTTGAGTTTGTAGTTTGTGAGTTTGAGTCCCACGTCGGGCCATGGCTGACAGCTCAGAGCCTGGAGCCTGCTTCAGATTCTGTGTCTCCCTCTCTGAGAGTCTGCCCTTCCCCCTGCTCATGCTCTGTATCTCTCTGTCTCTCTCTCTCCGTTTCAAAAATAACTAAACATTAAAAAAATAAATAAAATAAATAAAGGTGCTTCTCCAGAGGAAGTAGAGCTTCTGTTACCAGAAAAAGTAGAATGGTTGCCCAAGAAACATAAACAACATGGTGTCCTGTACCACCCCCTGCCAAAGCTAAATTTGGATGGAATGGGATGGAAAACTGAGCATCTCAAGCCCAGGAAGGAGAGAAACACTGAAAAGAGGACATGAGATGGCCTACCTCCCCCGCCCAGTGCCTGAGATCCACTTTACCACTAGACAGAAGGGAGCAGAATAAAGCTAAGGCTGCCCAAGCTACAGAAGGTGCAGCACTGCCCCATCATGAAGCCCCATCTCAGAGACGTGCTGGTATTTTCTGAGTACTCTCCGGAGCCGGAAGCACAGCCTCCGCTCCACTGTGGGCCCCTAGACTGTGACGTGTGTGTTTCAATTACTTGTCCTCCAAAGGCACATACCTGAAGAACACCGAACAATGAAAAATGGCTCTCTGACCGATAACTTTTTCAGGGTTTTCATCTCCCAAATGTATATCGAGATTATTAATGTGAAGGCACGCAACAAATCCATTCCGGAGAAAAAGTCGTTCAGTGAATAGGCATGCCCTGTCATTACCTATAGTCCTATCCCTGCCTCATGGTTCAATGTGGTGATTCTAATCCACACTCCTCTGCCTGCTAACTGTGTATGTAACCCTGGACAGAAGTGACTCTCAGTTTGCTTGTCTGTCCCATGGGGATAATAATAATACCCCTTGCAGAGGTTTGTTATCTTGATACTGGACAGACAGTAAACACACTTTCTGATTATTGTTCAGGCATTTTGGCATCGTTTGAAAATGGTCTCAGAATTAATCAGACCTCTTTGCTTATAATATCCTGAGAAGGCATGATATACCAATGTTCAGTATTAGGGACCTGAAAAATAGAGCAAGAGTTACATAATTCCTAGTTCAGCCTGGCCTCTGGCTCATATTTTATCCCGAGGGGGGGGGGGGGGCCCTACCTTATCTATCCAGACTCTCTCAGAATAACCCATAATATTTCCCATGGTCAAGAGACTAGCTCTGTTCCCAAAGCATTCGCAGACTTAGCAACAGATTATCTTGTGCCCTTTAAAATCCCCACCTATTATTTCTTTTTCAGGTGGCCAACCCCTAAGGCAAAAGGAAAATGGCTTGAGTGGGGATTCCGACAGGGACTCAGAGAAGAGAAGGAATTTTCTAGCCACGTTGGGCAAACTTAAGTGGTCCTTTGGTCATTTTTCCAGCAATTTTCTTTTTCCCTGGAGCCTGACCCTACAAGACAAGGATCTATTTTCAAGTCAGTTACTATTCATAAAGGGCATAATTACACAACAATCAGAAAAAGAACCTTCTTTTCCTTATTATGGTAATGAGATGGTAATTTTTGAAAGAGCTACAATACATAAGATATTTGGCATTTGCTTTCTTTTGACTCTCGCTGCTTTTGGTTTAATACCGCACCATTCCCTAATCTCCAGTTTATTAGCAAAGCAGTGATAAGTGGCACTTTATAGATTATCTTTAAACAAGAAAACAAAAGAAAACAAAATGTGGCCATTCATTTCTCACTCAGTGCAGGTGATAGACCTTCAAGAGTTTGGGTCGTGACGGTGGGTACAGATTTAGCTGCTCACGATCCTGTTCACAGTCTCAGACACCAAGCTCCAGGACTCACCTCCAGCTCTCTGCCCTGTCTTAATACCTCCTGTCTTTTTCAGCTTTTTCTTTAATGTTTGCTGCGGCTATGTGCTAAGTGCTTGACACATATCGTCTCTTTGATCTGCATACTTCTGTTAGCAGTTCTCCTGTTCCCTTCCTTTGTCGTTTTCATTCTATCCATTCATAGCCTTAAGTGAGCATTCGCTGAGTGCCCACTCTACGCCAGGAACTGTCCTAGGTACTGTGGATATAGTGATAAGGAAAGGCAAGGTTTGCCTTCTAGTGGGGGCATGAGATAGTAAATGAAAGACGGGACGGTGGTGGAAGAGAGGGAGTAAAAAAAAAATGAAATCTGAGCAGAGAGCTAAGTAAAGCAATGGTGGGAGTGAGCTCTGGGGAAACTGTTCCAGGCATAGAAACCATCCTGTGCAAAGGTCCTGTGGAAGAAACAGTGCTTGTGAAGAACAGAGTATGGCCTCTGTGAATGGAATGTGCTGAGAGGGGTAGGAGGGCCAGGGCCTTGGAGGCCAGATAAAGACCCTGGATCTCTTTCTGTGGATAATGGAAAGCCCTATGTGGGTGGAGCCAGGAAGTGAAATGCTTTACCTGCTAGGAAACTGAAAACAAAGGGATAATAAATAACTCACTGATAGGACCCATTTGAGAAGCCTACAGCCAGGGTAAGGCGTCTATGCAATTCCAAAGCGTTAATCATTTATAATCACAGCATAGCTTTTTAGTTACTCAGTAGATAATTTCACATATGTGTGCCCTTTTATTGACTTTATTGACAAACTTAACTTTGAAATTAACTTCCTTTTCTGTTGACATCCCCTCACTCAAAATCTCAGCTGGCTTATTTCTTATTGTATTCCTTGCTTTCACTTACCCTTAATCCCCTCCTTCAGTCACAGATCCAGTTAATTATCCCCTATAAAATTCACAGGGTGTGGCCCTTCTTTTCCTTCAGTCCCACTATCTTATCGCCTTCCAGCTATGTATGCTCTATCTTCTTGTGATTTCCGGACCCTCAGTGATCTGACAGCAGCCTACCTTTTCAATCCCGTCTCTCCCATATCCTCAACATCTCAGATTTCTCATCTGCAGGTGATATTTTGACCATACGTACCTTTTTTTCGAAATGTTTTTTCCATACAAATTAGGATACTAGATTCTCTTCTAGAAAAATCGGAAGTCACAACACCCGACCCATGTTCCCACAGGCTGAAGCTGAGCAGCGGCTGCCCATTTGTTGTGGGGCATGAGCTCTCCGGTTTTCCACAGTCTGCACCACTGTCTATAGTCAGACATCCACAGACATCATATATAACCTGTCTGGTCCTTGTAGGCATGGGCACGGATTTTGGCACCAATGAAGAATGTTAGCTCTTAGGACTTAATGGAGCCAAAATATTGGGTTGACATTCCAGCTTTCTCACTTACTCAACTTAGGATGTTGACTGGTTACTTGAAATTTCTATGGCTGCTCTGCAAAATGTAGGTAACAGTGATACCTATCTCATATCCCTGGTGTGATGATTAAATGAGTTAATACATGCAAAAACATTTAGAACAATGCCTGGATGTAGAAAGCACTCAATAAAAGGTAACTTTTAAGGTTGCTGTTTATAATTTCTGCTCTGCATCAGTTAAATTGGTATAGTTTTCAAAGTGAACATGTCTTTTACAGTCTCATCTCCCTGCCAGGCACTATCCTAAGTGCCTATCCTAATCCTCATTCCCAAATTGCCTATCGATCCACTGTGATCACTGATTCCTATTCATCTCTTAAGGTCCACTTAAATCTTACCCCTTTATGAAGCCTTCACTGGCCACCCTTGCTGGACTTCATTTCTCACTGCTTTCCATTCCTCCAGCTCTGATTTTGTGTGCTATCCCTTGTACATTCATCTACTCGTTGGCATTGCTTTTTAAAAATTTTTTCAAACGTTCATTTATTTTTGAGAGAGAACAGAGTGCGAGTTGGGGAGGAGCAGAGAGAGAGGGAGACAGGGAATTCGAAGCAGGCTCTGTGGCGTCAGCACAAAGCCTGACATGGGGCTCAAACCCACGAACCATGAGATCTTGAGCCAAAGTCAGACATTTCAACCAACTGAGCCATCCCGGCACCCCTGCATTGCTTTTTAGCTATCTTGTGTTGATGTTTTTTCTCTTTCTAGCCAGATAGGAGAATCCTAATAGAGATGCATGGCAGGTGATGATTGGGTCATGTTTCAACCTGCTGGCAGAGAGTTGGCACCAATGCTCTGCAGTATAAAATTTATTTTCTGAGACCTCATGAGAAAAATTTTATCAAGATACTTTTCTTGGCCAACAATACCAAGTTAGAAGGTCATGTTTCTCTCCAGTCAGTGGAAGGTTGGAAAAGGTAGCCAGTTACAAATTGCAAAGTTGTGGAGTTGAAATAGTTTCTCCATCCCTTTGAATGGCGGTTGAGATGGGTGGAAGGTCATGACTGTGTGACACTAATTCCAAGTGGAAGCTCTAAACCTAATCGGAAAATGTATAAAAATGACTAGGGAGTCTGTTTCTTTGGAGTTCTCGAAGTTATATACGAAACCGTATATACACATACAGAAATGACTGTGGCTCATATTGGGCCTTCGTCTTCAAGATGGATGAAAGACACAATATGAGAATTCAAGATATATTAGGTTATGTGATAGAGATAATGCAAATAATTACTGAGAAAGTGTGGAAATCAGTTACATCAAGATTGAGCCATCGAAGATGATTGTTAGTAGAGGTGGAAGATTCAAAGTATACTTTTTGATAAATGTCAGTGAATTGCTGTGTAAAATTCAGTCAAATCTCAGAAAAAGTTTTTAAACCTGGAAGGAAGATACTTGTGCCATCATTTGCATAAGTCTCTGAAATAAAACACTATTCCATATGCCATCATGGTGGGGAGTAGGGCTATAATTACCAAGGCCATTTTCTAAATACTACTGCTGAAATCCATCCATATGGGAACCAAAGAGATCTTGTGATGGATAGTTATTACCTCTGTGGAGGAAAGCTAAAGATAAGTAGCAATATTACAAATAATCCTGGCTTTTAACAGGGGGTCTACCACAATTAAGTCCTCGTTTTCTGAAAGTGACCTTCTAGAATGTTCATGTCAGACTCTCCCAAGGACCATGGTATCTGCCATGCCGGCAGAAGGGAGTAGTGAGATCATTTGATTGATCACAGAGAACCAAATTAATTCTGCTGGCAGCAAACCACACACACAATGCCAGCCTACATCGTGAAAGGAATAGAAAAGGTAATTTGATCCTCTGGCTAAAGCTAGCCCTGGAAGTGGCAGACACTTGGCCCCACTGAAAAGGTGGGGAGGAAATGAATCTTGTAATGAATTACTTGTCACTCAAAGGTATTTGATTTTACAATAGGAAATAATAACTCCTCCAAAGAGTGACCATTTTGCCAAAAAAGGAAGCAATAAGTCCAATAAGCGCTAGTGAAACAGATGACGAATATTCATGCATCTTTAGGTCATATGCAACTCCAAACTATTAGATTAAAGTAGGATGATTCAACCTGAGAAGTGTGACTGAGTAAAGAAGGAATAAAGAAACGGTGTGGTTTTCGTATGACCTTCTATTAAATATTGGTTTTGTTCTGTTAGCTTTGACTGACAAATCTACGTGTATAAATCTGGTTTGTGTCTAATTTAGAATAATGTAATCCATTTACATTTATTGGTTTGGTGCCGATTGCAAGTAATCATTAAATCTGGGTAATGAAAAACATTGACCAACCCTTTGGTATACCAAAGAAGTATTCAAAATTGAGGACCCTTTAAAAAGTCTTGATGTACAATCAGCAGTCACCAGTCTTTTTCCTTAAATGTGACATTTATTGGGAAGGAAACTTTATATTCCACTTTATTTCTGGTAGTGTGAAGTACCTATTGTCTTGATGTCCATTCATAGGATACCACGATCAATGGCTGCAACATAGGGAAAGACCAAGGGAAAACTAAATCCCATGGTAGAGATCTTTACTTTTTTTTTTTGCTTGTTCATTTGCCTGTTTTGTGAGGAATGATAATTTACTTGTTTAAGGGACCCAGAGCTTCTTGGGATTTTCTTTTGTCTAACATGTGTGTAGCAGGGATGATTGGAGGCAGGCTGATAGAAACTGAAAGGCCACTCCAGTTTCTCTGGCTGACAGACAGTTAAAGCTGTCAAAACTGAGGAGGTTTCTGTCTTAACAAACATGTTTTTATTTAAGAGAAAGGGGGTTAATGAATCTATTTACTAATAACTCATCTCGTCAGTGATTCTATTTGGGACTAATTCATTCTTTCAGAACAGTAGCTTTCACTGCTGCAATACGTACTATTTATCAAAGCCAGAAAATTGAATTAAAACATTTGTGGGATATTAGATTCTCATATCAGGCCAGATGGCTACCTCCAGCTCCCTTTAAGTTGGGGCATAATAACAGCTTTTTCAGTTGTGGAGTAGAATACAAGAATTTTTATTCTCACTTGGTCTTTCATTCTCACTCGGTCTCAGGAGTTTTTAGGGCATGGTTGCTAAAGCGTTGCCACATTTTAAAAATATACTTCTTTAATTCTTCCTTTAGCCACAGGGAAACGCCAAGTATTCTGTCAAACCCAAACTCCCTTAGCACTGAGATGTGTCAGAGCATGTAGATAAACTGTGAGATCAAGACACTGATTAGGGTACTTAACATTTTTGTACTTTAGTTATCACATCTGTAAAGTGGGGATGATAATTGTACCTATCTCCTCACGTTGTAGTTAAAGTCACATCTTTATATGATGCTTCACCTGCGGTGTTATTTATGAGCTGTTACTGTGTCCTTAAGAAAATAATGTCTCTGTCCGTTACTTAGCACTCACTGTTAAACGTCTTGAGTGTCTACCATAAAAAATAAAGATAGCATTGAAAGCATTTGTGTAATTGTTTTTGAATGTTTTCATGCATATAGTCTTATTTATAAATTCATGTGCATGAACTTGACGTGAAGAATGCTTTTTGGAGACTTTGGAATATGAGGACAACAAATTTAACTGGAGGGTGAATTACAATGTAAATCAAGCTGGGTAATAGGGGAAAAGAGGGTTGTCGGAGTTTTGATGTTTGTTGATGTGTTTATCGAGTGGGTCCATCCACTTCTCCCTCCCTCTCTCCGCTGCCACTATCTCTGCTCTACCCACAGTAGCCATATCTCCCAAATGCCTTTGTACCTCCTCTGGTCTGTTTTTCACACTGCAGCCCACCTGATGACTGAGGATTGTCTACCACCTCGTGTCACTCCCATGCTGAGCATACTCACTTCTTGGACTTGGGGTAAACAGAACGCATCAAGCTCCTGCCTCCCTCTCTCGCTTCATGTCCCGTCCTGCCTCGCTCAGTGCCTTTAACCACACTGTCCTTCCCTCGGTCCTTGAATACGTGAAGTATTTTTAGCCACAGTACGTGTGCACATGCTGTTCTCCTATGTGGGACACCTTCCATTTGTACTTCCTACCTCTCGTTCCTGCTCATCCGTCAGATCTCAGCTAAATATAACTTTCCTAGAGAGCACTTCTTTGAAGCCCAGCCACCCTACCCTAGAATTTAAATTAGTCTCCCCATCATTAATCTATTTTTCTGAAAAGCATACTGATCTTTTCCTTTGTATAACTTACTTCTGTTAGTAGTGTTACATTTTTCTCTGTGTTTGTTTAACATCTGTCTTCCCCAGTAGACAATTAACTCTATAAGAACAGGGACTGTGTCTTTTGGTTGGTTGGTTGGTTGGTTTTTAACATTGTATTTGGATACCCAGGATATTGCCTCAGGCATGATTGGTGCTTAATGAATAGTTGTTGAATCAGTGAATGCGTGGACTAATGAACACCTACTGTGTGCCAAGCCCTGAGCCAAGGGCACAACACTCATGATTTTATTTCCTCATCACAATAACTTTTTGAGTTAATTACCTTTAGAATTGCCATTTTGCAGAAGAAGAAATGATCTATCTTCATAGAGTGGGCATAGAAGGAACGCTTAGTTTCCTGTAAAAGTTGGCTACCCTTCCCCTACAGTATGGGATGAACTTAATGACTTGCTTCCAAAGAATAGAGTATAAATGGTAGGAAAAAAGGTAAAAAACTATAACTGTGTTTACAGTGGCTAAACCTGGAAGGCACTGTCTTAACCAAGTGATCAAGGTAAATATCACCAATGCTAAAGCATTCTTATCATACACCCCAACATGATGGGATAAGAAAGACACTCCACCTGGTTGATATCCTTCCCCCAAACTCAGAATCCCAACTTAATCAGGAGGAAACATCAAACAAACTCAATTTTAGGGACATTTTACAAAATTCCTCTTCCCAACTCTGAAGATCATGAAAAACCAGGAAAGATAAAGAAACGGTAGAAATCAGAGGAGACAAAGGACATACATATACTAAATAAAATGTGTGATCCTGGGGAAGAAAGGGACAAAAGGGAAAAGGCTACTCAGATTCAAAGGCAGTTCTGGTTCGGTCAACAGTAATGTACTGTTGTTAATTTTTTAGTTCTAACAAATGAACTGTGATTATATAGGATGTTAATACTAGGCCAAGCTGAATAAAGGATATGCAAAAGCTGTCTGTAGTAGCTTTGCAACTCTCTATTAACCTAAAATAATCCTGGGGCACCTGGGTGGCTCAGTCGGTTGGGCGGCCGACTTCGGCTCAGGTCATGATCTCGCGGTCCATGAGTTCGAGCCCTGCGTCGGGCTCTGTGCTGACAGCTCGGAGCCTGGAGCCTGTTTCAGATTCTGTGTCTCACTCTCTCTGACCCTCCCCCGTTCATGCTCTGTGTCTCTCTGTCTCAAAAATAAATACATGTTAAAAAAAAATTTAACCTAAAATAATTCTAAAATTTAAAAAAAAATAACCAAAGTGGGTTAGAAATCAGGACTTGTGTTTAGCTAATATACCCTGGTTGCCTAGCTAGTATACCATGACTTAAGTTGATGCAACATGTTGGTTCTGATTGGTCAGGGCTCCTGTATGGCATGTTGTTGACTGTTTTGATTCTTAGGAGTATGTTACATTGTCTCTGTTTAAAAACAAACAAACAAACAAACAAACTTAAAATTGGCTTTCTGTTACAGAGTATTTCCTTTAAAATATTTTGCTTCAGAATAATAAGAAACTGATGTGACTTAGTCATTTTGTTTAACTGAGTGGTTGCCATGGTGAATCTAGCATTCAGTGAATATTTGCAAATCAAAATTTCTGATAATGCTATTCCACAGAACAAAAAATACCAGCTGCGGATGGTGTGATTTCAGAGTCTTGTAATAACTTTGTAAATTGATGCCTAACATTGGAAGCCTTCTCCTCCGATGTCAGGCCATGTTTTGCTTTGGATATCATCAAAGGTATCCTAGCATGTTTTCCTTGTAAAACACAGTCCAGACACGAGCAGCACCTGGGAGCTTTGTAGAAACTCAGAATCCCAGACCCCACCCCACACTCACTTAATAAGAATCTGCAGATTACCAGTAAGTTGTGAGGATGTAACGTATAATGTAGCGACGATACACAGTTGATAACACTGCACGTCCAGTTGAAATTTGCTTAAAAGAGTAGCGCTTAGATGTCTCAACCCAGAAAAAAAGTAAAGGTTGATGTGTGAGGTGACAGTTATGTTAACCTGCTGGGCGGAGTCCCTTCACAATATATACAAACACCAGACCATCATGTTGGTTGTCCATTTTAAATATCTTATAATTTTACTTGCCAGTTATACCTCAGTAAAGCTGACAAAAGATGGTAAGACTTTATCGATAATTATTAAGAGCTCCTATAATAACATATGGCCCTTGTATAAAATTAGCACGTGTTATGAAAATGTACATAAAAATGGGGGGCATTTTTATATAATATTGAAGTTAGAAATTCCGGGGCTGCTTAACTGGCAACGCAAGAAACATGTTCAATTGAGAATAGTTTCCATCCTTCCAATTTTTATTTTCCCCTCATCATGGTTCTGTTTAACTCGAAAGCTTTTTTTTTTAAAGAATCTCATCAAAAACCCTTTCTGAGCCTCTGTTCACTTAGATCACAATCTCCTATTTAATTTTCCTCAGCCGTTATTAACATGTGTTGATTTCACTCTCTTTGTCTTAATCATTTCTTGCTAGGAAATCTAACCGCAGCATGCTCCCTGTGTATTCCAAAGGGGCCCTGGCCCTGCTGCCTCCAACATCAACCTAATTTGAGAGGTCTTTTCATGTGAAAATGACTCCCCACCATCAAGGGCAACTCATTCGTTAATTAAAGATGATTTAGCACACTCACCCAGAATCCCACCAAGACCGGCCTATTGACTCCTGGCAAGGTTTGGCCACATCACACTTGATGTTCCCAGTGGGAATTTCTATGAATTCTGAAATGTCGGAAGGATGTTCTGATCTGTCCCTGTAGGGAGAGGAACTTTCCTGGGGCACAGATGCGATGTGAAGCCCGAACTTACTGAGTTCATCTTCAGTCCTTAGAAAGATCACATGAACATGAAAAACACTGCTTCGCAGCCAGCTGGAAGGAGCTGTCTATGTGAGGCTTGTTCCAGAGCTGGCCCAAGACAGCCAAGTCCCTTCCCTCCAATGGTCTACAAGAGCTGCTGAGTGACAGAGAAGCTAAACCAGCCCTTTAGAAGGGTCTGGACCACCTGGCCCTGACGTGGCTCATTAAGGTGCCAGGCCCAATAACATTGAGCTATTTCTCCGGGACACTTCACACCTCTCACATGTCATTTTAAAGGGTTTCTACCTTCAAGGAAAAGCTCTGAATATTGAGAAGAAGAAAATTATACAGTCGGTGGAATGCTAACGTCTTGAGTTTCTAAATTGACCGGCGCCGTCAGATGAGAGTTCCCAGACGCAGTCAGCAAGTTCTTATTCCTCTTGCACATGCCAAGCTGCTATACTTATTTATTTTTTTTTCCAACATTTTTTATTTATTTTTGGGACAGAGAGAGACAGAGCATGAACGGGGGAGGGGCAGAGAGAGAGGGAGACACAGAATCGGAAACAGGCTCCAGGCTCCGAGCCATCGGCCCAGAGCCCGATGCGGGGCTCGGACTCACGGACCGCGAGATCGTGACCTGGCTGAAGTCGGACGCTCAACCGACTGCGCCACCCAGGCGCCCCATCCAAGCTGCTATACTTAAGGGCATAAAACATTTCCTTTGTAGGGAAAAGAAAGCACCCGTGATAAGGACAACATTAAAGTAAAGTGGTCACCGCTGGGGCTGAATTGAGACAGAAGTGGAACGTCGTCGTTTTCATGGGGCGCGATTTCAGCTACAGCCAGGATGGTCGTTTAAATTTTGACACCATTGGAGTAAGGGTGTCCCTGCCATTGGTGAAGAGTGAAGTTTGATTTGGGGCTTAATGGAATGAGAGGGAGATAGAAAACCTCTTTAATTGGAGAGATCTCTAGGATGTGTGTTGTGGAGTGAAAGGTTTTTTGTTTTTTTTTTTTTTAATTTTTTTTTTTTCAATGTTTATTTATTTATTTTTGGGACAGAGAGAGACAGAGCATGAACGGGGGAGGGACAGAGAGAGAGGGAGACACAGAATCGGAAACAGGCTCCAGGCTCCGAGCCATCAGCCCAGAGCCTGATGCGGGGCTGGAACTCACGGACCGCGAGATCGTGACCTGAGCCGAAGTCGGACGCTTAACCGACTGCGCCACCCAGGCGCCCCGAAAGGTTTTATAAGGAACATAATTCATGTCCTTTCCTCGAGGAGGAGGTCCGGATAGACTGACCCTAAGTAAATCTCTGCCTCCTTCACTTCCACTGCTAGTGATACTGACATTTGGCTCATTTTCTAAGGTTTACAAAGAGCTTTCACAAACAGAAGTGTGTTGAATCTTTATACCTCTGTGGCATGCTCGGGATTGCTATTCTCCTTTACCACACGTGTTCCAGGTTTGAAATGCTGCATTTCTAGAACACAGGGCTGTCTGTTCTTGGTTAGGGATTGGGAGCACGGATCATTCCAGGAGACCTAGAGCAGGAAATGTGGTTTCTAGATGCTTGGGGATGTGCAGAGAATAGGAAAGGAAGGCCAGAGAATCGGGCCACCTTTGTCCACCAGCTTATCTGGCTTCTGCAACCATCTTCCCTAGGGGATGCTGCCCAGCTCCCAGGCGTTAGCGTGTGGTTTTAATTGGCTTATTGCCATAATCTGAAGCCATGTGTCCCACCTGACTGGTTTTTAGTGGGGCACATCCACTCTTGGGTTTAGTCAAGCAAAGGAGGCTTCTGTGGATGAATACACCTCAGTTTCTCCTGTGAATATTCCCGAAGATGCAGGGAGCATTGGGTGCCAGTAAAAACAGATTTCCCAGGGATAGTCTTCCTGCATGCGAATGAGCCTCCTTCCCAGGGGTACATTCACAAAGAGCTGAATTTTTCCTCCGGGTAACCATGTGTTCCCACCCCCTGGTGTAAGCTGGGACACTGGGACACATAGACTAAGACTTCTACACCCATACTTTTTACTAAGCAGTTTGCATGTATTATTTTATTCAAACAAAATGATCCTGCGTCAGTGTTAAGGTGGGTAAACTATTGTCATTTCATATGAGGAATCTGAGCTCCAAAAGCTGAAGTTACTCATTCCAGCTTTACCAAAAAATCGAGTCTGAAGGCAAAACTTGAAGCTCAACCGTGGGACTCTAGAGCCTGTGTACCTAGAGGTCTCAAGAATTGTCCCCCTGCTCTAAATGGAAAACTTTCTGTCACCACCTCCATGTAAGTGAATTTGTGTAGCAAATTTGTGGGGACTCCTCTTCACAAAGGATTCTCGATTACGGCAAGGTTTCTCTGGTAACTCCTGGAAATTTTGTTCTCCACTGCACAGGTTGCTTGAAGGATTTCCTTTCTAATGTTTAAGGGGTGGGGGTGGGGAGATCCAAACCCTTATGTTACTCTTTGTGTATGTAACTTTTCAATCCTGCCTTTTCTTTTCCTCTGAGGGCTATTTCCCTGTCTCCTTCTTGTTTCTTCCAGTAAGTCGTCCGCAGTAGGAAGACTACTGGCATGAGATACATCTCTGCTAGACAATTGTCAGATGTTATTAGGGCTACGAGGTGCTGCTAGGAATACGAACTGGCTACGATGACTCAGTTCTGGAGTTTTTCACAGTCATGAACTCATTAGAAGGGCTGTGGTCCCTTGCCACTGGCAGTCCAGACAGTGCGTTTGGCTTGTTCTTTGTGTTGAAATTTTCTGACTGTGTGGAAAAGGTAAGAGGTGAGACATATTTTCAGCATCATTTTGTTGCTCTCTTTTATGACACCAGCTCCAAAAATAAAGTTCTGAAGTCTTTGACAGCCATTACGTGTCCTTCTTATTTCGAGAAGATGCCTAAAGTTTTGGCACCGAAAGACAATGTTCTAAAAAAAGGACAGCCGGGTCAGGAATATAAGAAAATAAGAGGGGAGAAAACGCCATTTCAGTTTCAACAAGAAGAGATATATTTTAAGGTGTTGCCTTAACTTTGACATTTGGAGGTTTAGCACATCCAAACCAGAGACCAAAACTGCCTGGCCCCGGTGACTCAGTGCACTGTGGTGCTGACAAGTTGAGGGTGGGGGGGTGGGCAGTTCAATTGTCAGCTAAATATTAGAGCTCCTGAGGCATTTTCTTCCTCTGCTACTTGACCTCGCTTTGATGGCCATTATCATCATTGTTCCCCCACACTGGGAGAAAATAGGGCGAAGGAAATGAAAGGTGAAAGGGATAGAAAGGAAAAGAATGAACAGTGGCCAGTGGCCAGACACCCTGATGGGTGGGAGAAGAGGGTCAATGAAGCCCTTCAGTTTTCTTCCAGAAACCTAAAAATACCCCCCTCTTACCTGGTTGACATTTCTACTCTGCTTTCCTTATGCATATGCTGTAGGGGCTGCTATTGTTGCTTCTCTGGCTTGCTCCTTGCCCTTTCCTGCTGTTAGAAAGAAACCAGTCAGTTGAGTAATCATGATAATTGAAAAAGATGTAAACTTTCAGAGTGGCTGACACTAACTCATTACCCTAAGCTGTCTTGCCTGACTGAACTAACATTAATTCTAATCTCCCATTACACCAGGCATGTGAAAGTTTCCAGCGAATGTGAATATTTCCTCCTCCCTTGCTTTCCTTACCTTCCACTTCCTCCCTCCCTCCTTCCCTTCCCCCTTCCTTTCTTTTTTTCTTCCACATCTGCCAGCCTTGTTCTTATTGATGCTTATACGGCTCTTCTAAGGACCACACACTGATAGCTTGGCCCAGACCAGTTGATTGCAAATCTGGGTGTGCATTTGCACCACTTGGGGGTCTTACTGAAATACAGATTTGGATTCTGTAAGTGTAGGATGAGGTTGAGGCTGGGGATTCTCCTTTTTATCAGTGTTCCTGGAGATGACCGTGAGGCAGACTCTGGGATTACGCATTGGGAAACTTCAAGACAGGGGTCCACTCGTTTCTAGTGCTTTTAGAGGTCACCGATTTTTAACAAAACCAAAGGCCGTGCCAGAACCTGTTCACTCAGATCTTCGTTTGGTGAAATAGTTCCCATCTCAACTCTGGGAAGTCTGATGCCCTTCCCCAGTGCTAAAAGGTTTCCAGGAACCACATCCAAATGTATTCTTCCCCTCTGTTGTGGTACAGAAGTGAAGTGGCTCCAAGACTTCTAGATTCCAGCAGAAGTGGATTTCAGTCTATTCTCTATTGCTTTCTAAGGTAACCTCTCTAAACCCCTGGTTATAGGAAGTTTGAAAGTAGTAGGTGCCTAGATGGGTTTGTGGATGGCCTCAGTGGAGGGTTAGCAAGCATCAGAACACAGGAGTTCAGATGTAAGTGGTTAATATTTTGAGGTGATTCTTGTCACATTTGGTGTGGGTTTTTTTTTTTTTTAATTTTTTTTTTCAACATTTTTAATTTATTTTTGGGACAGAGAGAGACAGAGCATGAACGGGGGAGGGGCAGAAAGAGAGGGAGACACAGAATCGGAAACAGGCTCCAGGCTCCGAGCCGTCAGCCCAGAGCCTGACGCGGGGCTCGAACTCACGGATCGTGAGATCGTGACCTGGCTGAAGTCGGACGCTTAACCGACTGCGCCACCCAGGCGCCCCTGGTGTGGGTTTTTAATGTTTATTTATTTTGGAGAGAGAAAGAGAGAGCAAGGAAGCGAGCAAGCGGGGGAGGGGCAGAGAGAGAGACAGAATCCAAAGCAAACACCAGGGTCTGAGCTGTCAGCACAGAGCCTGACATGGGGCTCGAACCCATGAACCGTGAGATCATGACCTGAGCCAATGTCGGAGGCTTAACCAACTGAGCCACCCAGGCACCCCACATTTGGTGTGTTTGTATTTAGGAAGAAGAGGAGAGACCATTCCAACATTTCTAACATTGTCTGTACTTGGAATTAGGAAGTATTTAGTGTTACTGTATGTGGAAAGTTAGACAATACTCAGTGTATATACAAGTGTCTTAGTGTTTTCATGCAGCACTGATTTCCCCATCAGTACAATCATTTGGAACTTGACTCCTGTTGGTACCAAGGGTTTTTCAAGAGGTCAGGGCTATCTGTGGGCCAAGTATGAAAATGCAATCTGGAACTGCCAAATGATTCAACCACAAGTAGGCTTCTACTTGGCATGGAGCTTCTAACATTGGTGTTGATCCTCTGGGTGAAGGTTCTAGTGGAAAGGTCAAAAGTAACTATTTCCTGGGAGGTGTGGTAGACTAACCCACCAGCAGCTGTGGGACATATCATAGATTAAACAGTGGAGGAAAGTCAACCCTCAATCAAAATTCATTAGGGAAGCACATGGGAGCCATTTAGCTTATATGAGCCATTTAGAAAATGAGCTCAGAATGATGAGAAAAGAACAGAATTTATTGTTTTTATTGAAGACTTCTTAAAAGCATTGATTTTTGATCTATATGAATCAAGAGTCTTTGTTGAAAATAATACAAACCCAAGTAAAACTGCTTAAACCAAAAAAAAAAAAAAAAGGCAGGGGGTGGTGGTTGTGGAATTTGTTGGGTTGAATAACTGCAATTCACAGGATACGGCTGGTTTGGGACATGGCACGATTCAGGGGATCAGTGTCCTGTTCCACAGCCCACCTCTCTTGCTGTCTCTTCCTCCCCATCTCTTGGTGTTTCTTTCTTCTGGTTTGGTTTCCATCTCAGGAAAGATCTCTCTGCTGGTAGAAGTAGGGCCACGATCCATTCCAGCTATATTTCCCACCATGGCATAAAACTCCAATGAAACAAAGAACACCTGCTTTCCAAGCACAGACCCATGGAAGTCCTGAGATGGAGTTTTGTAGGCCTAGCTATGTCACACATTTGTCCAGGAACCAATAACAGTCCGGGGGATGGAACTGTCTCCTTCTAATTGGCCAGACCCGGGCCACACACGCTACATCCCTGAGAATGTGATAAAGACGATATCTCTAATAAAATCAGGGTATTATTTCAAGAAGAAAGAATGGATTATGGGCAGGAAAAAGAACTGATTTCTAAGATCTAAAAGGGAATAAAAGTGATATATTCCTTAAAAAAAAAAAACTTGGGTGAGAGAGAATCCAAGCCTTGACAAGAAAGAGTGCCTGATGTCTGTCAGAGACAAGGTGTTTTTGGCAAATATTTGACAGCTTCCAAAGGATTAAGAGTTGAGAAGTTGGGGTGGAGGTTTATACTTACCAGTATTTTATCACTTTCCATAGTAGATTTTACTCTTATACTTGTGTGTGTGTGTGTGTGTGTGTGTATAAATGTATACAATAAGCTTATTCACCTCAGAATTGGGGATGTGATGCCAGCCAGAGGGTTTTACTCAAATGATGGAAATGTGGCTAAATGATTTCCAAGTATATAGCTCTTTGCACTCTGTAACTCTAAGTAGATGCCCAGGGGAAAATTCTCTTTCCCCAATCCTATTGACTTATGGAGATGTATGAGGAGATCCAAGCTCTGAGCACAGTGAAATACGGCTTTGTATTGCATTCGCTTTCTGCCAAGGATAAAAATCACTTTCTGTGAAAAGAGCCTTATTCTCACCAGGTGAAAAGCTGCTTTTTTGTAATAAAGCACAGGACTCTGGAAACCCGTGTCAGCTCCCAGGTGCCACTGGAGTGCCCTTCAAAGAGGGAGGGAAGAGGGGGGCTTGAAACCTTCTGCTTTGGCACCAATATGGCCTCCGATTGTTCTCCTGCTTGGGGACCTGCTTTGCTTGCTAAACCTCGGTTTCCTCATCTCTTCAGTGACTATGATAAAGTAACAGAAAGCATGGGGGTCTAGTCAGATCAAGCCCATTAAACATAAAACACAGGACTTGGCATACGACAAGGACACAAACAATTGGCGATCGGTAAGTATATGACTATTTGGTGTAGTAAATGGACCCTAATAATTCCATGCAAGTTGGGCAAATGGTACCTTCATTCTATTTGGGGGGATTCTGGATTAAAAAACAGACTACGTGTTGAACTAAAAACCTAAGCAGCCGTTTTTTTGTGACACTTATGGGAATGCATCCCTTTTCGCTGTAGTTTCCTCATCTATGAAACAAGAGATTCCAAATACAACCTTTAGGACCCCTTCAGACTTTAAAACTCAGAAGATTCACAGTAAAAAACTTGTGGTAGCTTTAGTTTTTGTGTACAGTAAGAACGTGGTGAATGTTTTTGAAACAGAGCTAAATTTGACATCAAGCTAAACAATGAGTTGGTAGTGGCTGAAACTGGTAACGTATGAAAATAGCCTTTATTTTAATACTTTCAGCTTCCCACAGTTGGATATGCACTGGGTTGGGAGGTGAGAGCTTTGGATTCAAGTCCCATTCATGCTTTTATCTTACAAGGATGAACTGAGTGCCTGCTCTGTCCTTTGCTCTTTGCTCAGGACAGGGGTTATATTTTAATTGGGGGAAGGGGGTAAAACTATGTGATGGCAAAATAATAACAAATTTTGCTACATGCTATGAAGGAAAGAGAGAGACCAAGAGAAACAGAAATATTACTAATTAAGGCAGCCTTATTTTCCTATAGCAAGGCTTGTAAAAGGAAGTGAGATCTAAGTTGAGATACAGAGTAAAAAGAATTCAACTAGGCAAAGGAGAAAGAGAAGAGCATTCCCAACAGAGGGCAAAGGAAGTGCAAAGGCCCTGAGTGAAGTGCAGTCTGGATATCTTTGAAGAACCGAGGAAGTAGGGCTGAAGCAGGGTTAGTCAGGGAAAAACTGTGTAATTGCAGAAAGGAAGGGGCCATATCATATGTGATCTTGTAGTGTTGACAAGAGCTTGCTTCATTTTTGTTTTTGTTTTTTTGTGCATTGAGACACGGTTGCAAGAAACAAGTTGACTTATCTTTAACACCACTCTTGGTACTGTAGGGAAGGAACAAAAGTTTGGTACAGACGATACCCGATACCATTTAGAAAGCTGTTAGAGAAATCCCCTAAGGAGACAGGGGCTACACTGGAGGGGGCGGGATGTGTGACAGTGTCACCCACAAGAAGAAACTTGCAGCCTTAGGAGTGTCTATGTCACTTATTTGCATCGCTTTCAATCTCTGGAGCTCCGTTTCACTGTAATAAGGGCATGCAGAATACAATCTCTAAGGACTCTCCTAGATCACCATTTTATTCTAGTTTATAAATATCTCTAAGCCAGATGAACCCTTCTATCAAATCTGTTTGGCTTAGGTCAGATGCGGTGATTTGCTTTGACCAGCTTCCCAGACCTTCCCCAAGGCAACAGTGTGGGAATATTGATGCACCAAAGAATAAGAAATTAGCGTGGATCCTCTTGAGAACTGCGCGGGTTGACTGGCCTCGAAACGGTGTTATTTTCTCTCTTTTCCAGTTGCAATGACTTCAAACAATGGTAACTCGGGTACACAAACAAATGTCCAATTCCAAATGCAGACTATAAAGTTCCTAAATCCAGATTATAGATTAATTAAGTTTCACTCGGGGGTGTTTAGGATGATGGTTTTCATGGAGAGGTGCAAACGAGTAAAAAGAGCTGTGATGGAAGTTTTATTAAATAAAGAATTAGAAAGAGAACACTCTCCACACCTCCTCCAACATTTTCTTTCTGGCGTTCAGATAAAAATGAAGAGTGCGGGATGCCAATACATTCAAGAAAAGCCAAAGTTCGTTTCTGCTTGCAGATTCAAATGCTGCCGGCAGATCAATGTGAGCTTCACGGCGCGCTTTGCAAAAATCGTTCTGCAACTAATATCCTCAAGGACAAGACACAGCCTGCTTTGGCTTCTCCAGGAATTGGTCTGGATTGCTGTGGGAGGCAATATTTTGTACTGGGAGGATGTTGGGGGACTGGATAGTTACACTACCCATAAATCACATCATCAGGACCTCACAAGAGCGCAGAGGCTTTTAGTGTTTGCATTTTTCCCCATGGGGCGTGTGTCACTAGCCTTAGAAAGTTCAGTTATGGGCTCCTGCTTCAATTCAGTGAGATTATGACCATGTGTGCATGCTCGCTTTCTCTTTTTGTCTTTTTTTTTTTTCTTTCTCTCATTGAGTTCTATTCTCCAGAAGTGATTCTCTTAGCAAAGCACCTTTTTCACAGTTTTGTTAATGTTGCAGAATTAATATTTAGTCCGCGTGTAATCTGTGGAAACACTGTGGAGGTGTGTGCCTAAAGTTAGTATTCCTTGAGCAAAGCAGACAAGGTAAGTGTTGTTAAATATTCTATTAGATTTAATTTTTCAAAACCCGTTTTATGATGCTGGATGGAGGAAGTTAATCAGTGTGCATCTGTTGAGCACATAGCCTAAGAACTGGGGTTCTGCCTTGATAGGGCTTGTGGCTAAAAGAGAAGGCAGCCAAAAGAAGCCAATAATTAAAATGTAATAAGTGGGGAGAAACATGGAAGGCAGCCCTTGGTGGATAGTGGAAGAAGTCACATTTAAAGATAACTGCTCGGGGCGCCTGGGTGGCTCGGTCGGTTAAGCGTCCAACTTTGGCTCAGATCATGATCTCACGGCTCATGAGTTCAAGCCCCGCATCGGGCTCCATGCTGACAGCTGGGAGCCTGGAGCCTGCTTTGGATTCTGTGTGTCCCCTCTCTCTGCCCCTCCCCCGCTCATGCTGTGTCTCTTTCTGAAAGTAAATAGACTTTAAAAAGAAAAGAAAAGAAAAGAAAGATAACTGCTCAAGAATGAATAGTTACCTGCCAGGGGGAGGTGGGAAGAATTTTAGGCAAATGCTCAAAGACGGTATGTTTTTCTTTTTTTCAATTTATTTATTCGAATACAGTTGATGCAGAAGGTCACGTAAGTTTCAGGTATACGACATAGTGATTGCCCATCTCCACACACTATGCTATGCTCCCCACAAGTGTAGCTACCATCAGTCACCGCAAGATGCTATTACAATATCATTTGACTCTATTCCCTGTGGTGTGCCTTTTACTGCTGTGGGAGGCAGCATGCTCTGATGAAGGAGCACAGCAAGACCAGTGTGGCTAGAAGGGAGAAAGAAGGAAGGCAGGAGGGCTTCAAGTAAGACCACCCATGTCTTCAGATGTTACGTCATCCAAGGCCTTGAAGTACTGTGGGCCGTTTTTCCAAAAGTCATAAAAAGTCACCGTCGGAGAGACAAACACTAGAATTTTAGAGCAGGAGTATGGAACGGGGCAATGAGACACAGAAAGCTTAGAGGAGATAGTAGCTAGGATAAACAGGAATATCTCTGGGAAGAGGTGACATTGGAACGGAGACCTGAATGGCGCAAAAGACCCAGCAGAGGAGAGATGGGGAGAAAGGATATTCGTCCAGTGAAAGAGCTAGAAGGTGCAAAGACCAGGAAGCAGGACTGTGGTTTGGGTCTGATGAATAGATAGAAGGCAATGGTTGACTAGGATTTGGACTTGAGTGTGTACTCATTAATCTTACTGCTCGCCAGTGCTGTCACCTGTCTGGGTTTCCTGCTTCCTGAGGTGTGGGGGCTTTTTCTCTTTCACAGAGACCATGTTTCCTCTATTCTGTACTCTCAGTGCCTGCGACAGTGCCTAGGACTCTTCAGACACTCAGCAAACATTTGTTTCACAAAGGAATCTCTCAGATAAAGTGACCATAAATCTAGGGTTAAAATTCTAAAACTAGAAAGAAATCATTTAAATGTTGACAATCATCAGCCATTTTGTAGTCTAATACCCCAATGTTTAAAAATCTAGAAATCAAAGCAATCAAATTACCTGGAAGGGTAGATAGAACCTAAGTAACAAGACAGGGGGAAAAAAATTATATAAATCAGCGTTTCTCAGTCTCAGAACTGTTAATATTTTGGACTGAACAAATCTGTTCAGCTTAGCAGCATTGCTACACCCTGCCCACTAGAAACTGGTAGCACCCCTTCAGTGGTAACAACCCACAGTGACTCCAGATATTGCCATATGGCCCAGTTAAGACAACGGGTATAAAAGTATTAATGCCAGGGCGCCTGGGTGGCTCAGTCTGTTGAGCGTCTGACTTCGGCTCAGGTCATGATCTCACAGCTGGTGAGTTCGAGCCCCGCATCGGGCTCTGTGCTGACAGCTCGGAGCCTGGAGCCTGCTTCGGATTCTGTGTCTCCCTCTCTCTCTCTGCCCCTCCCCTACTCACACACTGTCTCTCTCTCTCAAAAAATAAATAAACATTAAAAAATTTTTTTAAAAAATGTATTAATGCCCTGACACTTGGTAAAATGTTGCAGAATATGTACCACCCAGAGGAGTTTCAACTGATTTGTGTGCAAAGTTTGCTTGAGAGGTAGAAATGTGTCCTCTGAATTGAAATACTGTACATCATGCATATGTTCTTAGCAGCAGCTAAACAAAGATGCTTAATTTTTTTATGATTTTTTATGGTTAGTGTTCAGACATCCATCATTGTAAAAGAAACCACTTTCAAAGTTTTTCTTTATAAATATGTAATATAATTGTAGAGTAAACCTCCTTTATCATTCTGATGGGGGATCAGACTAATATTCATCTGGCATATTGAGTTTTATCAGAATTTTATTCTATTTTTTAAGTAGTTTGTTGAGGGAGGGAAAGAGGAGAAAAAAAGTTGACCTGCAATGTGTTGTATTCTGTGGAATAACACAGTTCCACTTTGTCATTAAGCTGTACCATATGGGGGCGCCTGGGTGGCTCAGTCAGTTAAGCGTCCGACTTCGGCTCAGGTCATGATCTCGCGGTTCATGAGTTCAAGCCCCGCGTCGGGCTCTGTGCTGACAGCTCAGAGCCTGGAGCCTGTTTCAGATTCTGTGCCTCCCTCTCTCTCTCTGACCCTCCCCCGTTCATGCTCTGTCTCTCTCTGTCTCAAAAATAAATAAACGTTAAAAAAAATTAAAAAAAAAAAAAGCTGTACCATACGGTTTTCCCATACAGTTTTAAGAATTTTTAAAAAGAGCTTTTTTCCCTAATCTTAAATATTCAGAGAATATAGGCAAGTATACAGAAGAAAATTAAAATCATCTATAAACCCACAATCTAGAGGTAACTATGTATATTATGCTTTAATAGATTAATTTATTCCCTCATTAAATTATGTGCCAGATATTGTGCTAAGGCTCAAGATTCATGGTGGACCAGATGTACAGGTACCTCTTTAGGGGAAGCCTATTTGCATATATATTAGTATGTATATTCTGCCTCTACTCATACCAGATGTACCTGGACACCTGGGTAGTTAAGGAATGCTTGGCCAGGAACTGTTGGGCTTTAAGTGGCAGAAACCTGAAAAATATTAAATTAATGGCTTTATCTTACTTACATAAAAAGTTTGAACCCTTCAGGGCTGATTCAATGAGTCCACGCTTCCCCTGGGAACCCAGGCTCCTTTGTTTTTCTCTTGTGCTATTGCTAAGCATGGATTCATTGGCCCAAAGCTTACAAAACAGCTGCCCTTTTATTCAGATGTTCATCCAGATTTTGAACTGGAAGAAGGTAAAGGAAAAAATGCAAAAGGAAGGGCCGTGTGAGTCTGATCCTGTAAACAAGCTCTCTCAGAACTTAAGAATTTTCCCAGTGATGTAGATTTCTATCTCTTGCCTAGAACTATCATGTGAATCCAGATGCAAAAGGCGAGAAGAACCATATGAAACGGTTCAAAGTTAAAAGTGATATACATCTTTCTAAAAGTAGACATTCTCTTTCCCTAAGATAAGCATCGACTGTTTGGAATTAAACTTCCATATGCTTGCTTATGTATAGACAAAGAGTGTCACACACATTAAAGTTATTTTTTCTTCCCATTAAAAGGTATGGTAGACCTTTTCTTTTTCTCAACAGTCTATCATTGGCAACCTTTCAGATCAATCTGTTTAGACTTAAACCATTTAGAAATAATAATTGTATTATAGTCCCCACAGTGAATATATTATAATTGTTAAACTTCCCCATCTGAGTAGATGCATAGACTTTCTCCAAATTATTGTTAACAAGTAAGGCCACAGTGTATATCTTTGTACTGTATGCATACACAAATGGATGACTTCTTTTGTACATAAGCATTCTAGAAATAGAATTGCTGGGCCAATACATATGAGACATTTTTAAACATTCTAATAATTACTGTCAAGTTGCCTTCTAAAAGGTCATAATCATTTATGCTCCCAACAATATATGAGAATTTCCTTTTCCATATCTGCATCAATGATGGATGTTATCACTATTATTGTTTTATAACAACATAGGCAATAATGTATCACTGGATGGATTTATTTTGTAGTGTTTTGAGAGAGAGAGAGAGAGAGAGAGAGCGTGTGCGTGAAAGAGAGACAGAAGGAGTAGGGGAGAAGGGCAGAGGGAGAGAGAGAATCTGAAGCAGGCTCCACACTGAGACCCAACACGAAGCTCAATCCCACAACCCTGGGATCATGACCTGAGCCAAAACCAAGGGTCAGACACTCAATCGACTGAGCACCCAGGTGCCCCCTGAAACTTTTTATCATGAAGAATATCATGGATACTCAAAAATAGAATGAATAGTACAATAAACCCTCATTGCCCATAATCCTGTTTCAACAGTTACCAATATATGGCCAGACTTGTTTTATCTGCATGGGGTTTAATCCTTTGCTTGTTTTTTCCTGCCATTTCCCTCTCCACTCTTTGTTGTTGTTGTTGTTGTTGTTGTTGTTGTTGTTGTTATCGTCGTCATCATTGTTTGGTTGTTCGTCTTTTACTTGTCATCCTAGTACCAATTTTGATTTCTTCACAGTCTTATGTATTTGGTCTTGAAACATCATATCCACGAGTCAAGTTTTCTCTCTATCATAGAGATAATAAATATGTGGCAAGAATCTCATTACCTTTCCCCTTATGTACCTTGGTAGATATTATTAATTGAGCTATACATCTTTCTGCAGGAAGCCCCAGTGTATCCTTATGACTCTTGAGCAATGGTTCTCAAACTTCAGTATGCATAGCATTACCTGGAGAGCTTGTTAAAAACATGTTCCTAGATCCCTCCTCCATAGATTTTCATTCAGTACATTCGGTGCAGCACCTACGATTCTGGATTTCTAATAACCTGCTAGGCAATGCTGATGGTACCTGTCTATATATTACACATTAACATTTTTCTAGACCAGTGCTTCCATTGCTGCACAAATGAATCACTAGAGATCACGTTCAAATGCAGATTTGTATTCAGTGGGTCTGCTGAATAGCCTGAGATTCAGCCTTTCCAACAAGGTTCCAGTTGTATTGCTGGTCCATGGACCAAATTTCAGTATGTAGATCTTCAGTGGCCACACTGCCATAGAAAGAAGGCTTGTGAAGTTAATCAGCCAGCGATGCCTGACCGAGAAGGAAGGGTTTTCTTGGTTTCAAAGAGTCTTGAATATCACTACACAGACTAAGCCCACACGGGATACAGAATAATGAACTGCGAAACTTTTCTTAGAATTTAGACTTCACGGGCACCTGGGTGGCTCAGTTGGTTAAGTGTCTGACTTTGGCTCAGGTCCTGATCTCGCTGTTTGTGAGTTCCAAACCAGGACTTACAGCTCAAAGCCGGGGGCCTGCTTCAGATTCTGTGTCTCCCCTCTCTCTGCCCCCCTCGCTGTCTCTGTCTCTCAAAAATAAATAAACATTAAAAAAAAAATTAGATTCTAGGGCCCTCCAATGAGAAATCCTGATTCATTGAGTTTGGAGTGGAGCCTGGAAATTTATCTTTCAGACAACTCTTTTGTCAATTTGAGGGCACAAGTAAGTGTTGGAGCCACTGCTTTACATGCCACAGATGATGCACAGGTGTTCTTTCTTGGATTCATCTGGTTCCTTTCCAAACCATCCATCTTATCAAGACACACGTATTTGCATTGACCTTTTACATGATGCTGCTGCACGCTGTGGGCCATGCAGAGATGAATCAGGAGTTGAATTGGAGATGATCGTATCTCTCTAGATCTGAAAACCTGGTGAAAGATACAGATACAATAACACATAATCTACCTGTATAGGAAGTCAGAGAAGAAAAAGATTGGTTTTCTTTCTCTGCTTTCTCCCTTTTAAAAGTTAAATTTAAACATTTGGTCAATGGGAAACTCCCCGCTCAACAAGAAATCTCACAAAGCCTAAGAATGCCAAGGTGATGGTCCTCCATGTAATCATCATATGGGTTTTGCACATGGGTTATATTGCCGATTATTAGCTAGGTTTGTAAGAATAATACAACATGTTGTTCATTACCCAGTGTATATGACAGGAGGAAGTGAACACCACCTAGAGAACCATAACTTTGTTCATTCTTTGACTTTGGGGGAATTTCAATTTGTAGCCTTAATGAGATACAACTGTAGTTTTTGCATTTTAAGTAATGTGCCAATTGTAGTCTTGCACCGCTTTCTTGTTTTCCTAAATTCTCGTCCTGTATAGCTTTCTATACAGGGTGTAAAAATTATGAAATGCTAATAATGTAAGTGATATGTTTACCATCTGCTGGATGGTGCTATTCACTGTCATTAAGATTCTAAAAGGATTGCTTGAGAAAACAGAATAGTGAAAAGGAAAAAGAACTGTAATCAAGCATAAAAAGACTTATAAAAGAGGGAACTGAGACATCTTTCAGCAGTGACCATTCTAACACTGATATTGGGCCGGGACTGTAATTGTCCATCATTCTTTTCAATGGTCAATACTCCACTCACCACAACTCATTCTTTTTTTTTTTTTTTTTTAATTTTTTTTTTCAATGTTTTTTATTTATTTTTGGGACAGAGAGACACAGAGCATGAACGGGGGAGGGGCAGAGAGAGAGGGAGACACAGAATTGGAAACAGGCTCCAGGCTCCGAGCTGTCAGCACAGAGCCCGACGCGGGGCTCGAACTCACAGACGCGAGATCGTGACCTGGCTGAAGTCGGCCGCTTAACCAACTGCGCCACCCAGGCGCCCCCACAACTCATTCTTTCAATACCACTGATCCCTTTAACAACCTTGGTTGGCAATCACTCTTTGTAAGTTACACAGTTAGTGGCATTCTTTCTGCCCTGTTTTCTGGTTCACTGTTAAACAGTCTCAACATATATGTGTTGATGAATTCACCCTAGTAAGTGAATTAGGAAATTCCACAGGTGGTAAAAAAAAAAAAAAAAAATGGCTTTTAGGCAGGATATCGTACTCGTTAAAAGGATGCCTAGATATAGACTGTCAGCCTTACAATCATTGCTAGAGATCTCTACCTCCATTTCTAAAGGAATTGAGCACGCCTGTACTTGATTTGGTGATCTGTCCCCTGCTGCACAGTAGGATGGTTAGAAATATTTTGATGCTGTTAGGCAACTTACTTCTTACTCTTTTGGAGTATTCTTAAGGAATAAGAAACCCATATAGTTTCTAATAAAATATTTTATAAGATTTTAGCATTTTCAAGTTTATATACATTGTCCCCTTCAGTTCTTAAAATAGGTCTATATGATAGCCATGATAAATGTTTTATTTGAGGTTTTACAGATGATTAAATTGAATCTTGGGAAGTTTAAAGACAGTGATTACAACCTGGAAGCCTTATGCATTACAAAGGAACTTAAAGTTGCACAAAAAGAAATGATATTATGAGACTAAAACCTTCATTTTCTGACTTAGTACTTTTCCTGTTACACCATTTTGCCCTTGATAATATCTTTATGCCATATTAAAATTTTATTTTTAGTGGTTTCTTTTTTATTTATTTATTTTGTGAGAAACGTGGGGGTGAGAGAGAAGCAGAAAGAGAGGGAGAGAGAGAGTCCCAAGCAGGCTCCACACTGTCTGCACAGAGCCCAATATGGGGCTTGAACTCACCAACTGTAAGATCATGACCCAAACAGAAATTAAGAGTCAGATGCTTAACTGACTGAGCCACCCAAGTGCCCCTATTTTTAGCGATTTTTGAATAAAAAAATTCTGAAAACATGCTGTAACATGAAGCCCTAGAATCAGTTATTTAAGATGTTTTGATTTGGGGAGGGCCCCAATCTCCATATTAAACACTCTAACGAAGCAGATAGCTGCTTCTTTGAAAGGAATTATATTGAATTCTCTTTATTTACAATACAATAGTGATATAGGTGAATTGCAACCAACTTAAAATTCATATTCAGATTTTTCATTCATCTGGGTCATTGTTCACACAATCTGTTATCAGCTCCAAAATTCAATTAAAGGTATGGGGGCCTTTAATTTGATGTGATAGTTCTGTGGGAGCTGATAAATTTGACTTCTTCCATGAAAAGTTTTTACTCAGGATAATTAAAAGAGTGGATGTGTCTGTGGCACCACCATTCTACTTGTTTGATTTCCATTAGAATAAAATATCAATATATCTGATCCACCCAATTGGGTGAATTCAGTTTGCTCTCTTTCCTTTCCTCTTCCTAATGGTGATGATCATGGACAGGTCCTGAGAACTTAATGTGAACCAGACACTATTCTGAATAGTATGTGTGTTATCTGTACATAACCCTGCGAACTACCTTGTTGGGCAGCTACAGTCATTGGGCAGTTATTATCCCCATTTTACAGATGAGGAAACTGAGAGTCAGGATAGTTGCATGATTGGTAGAACTGGAATTTATCCACTGGCTCTCCAGATCCAGCACTGATTCTTTTAGAATTGGCCAGATTATGCTGTCTTTCCCGGTATTATATTTAATTTATTGTCTTTCCTGGTACTATAAAGCAGAGTTGTGGGCATCTCCTTGTACTTAGCAAAGAAGTATCTTTGGGTGGTGGTATCCTGTGAGAACTTCACATCATATGCCTGACATTACTTTGATTCCTTGTCATCACAATCAACCTAACCACCCCTTCATGCAGCAAAATAATGAAAACTATTCTAAGGGCATTGCCAATGTGTAGGATACCTCTTTAAGTCTCAAGGTAGCAATTTCTTAGTAACGTAAGATGGCAGGTTATGTCCATCTTAAGGATTGTAGAGCAAAGTCATGGAAACCACAACCAGGTACATAAATGGGGAGCACAGCCAGCCCCCTGGACACCACTATCACAGCAGCATCAAGGTTGGGAGGAGCTGTCCCAAAGCATTTCATCTTTGAAGAGGAAAATTGTTGGCCTTCATTCTCTAGCGGGTGAAGTGTTTGCCTAGTGCACACAGTTTCATGGACAAGCTGTCTGGTCTTTTCTTTCACGAAGTCAGTCGGAAGTATATCAAATTCCCGGTTAACTGATTCTGGCTCTACAGTAGCCAAACCACTGGTCAGCTGATTCATGGAAAGAGCCTTCAACTTTGAGCTTGCAGTTAGGTGAATGGGTTCAGTTGGCTGTCCAATATGTACTAGACTTTGGGGCATATATATCAAATTTCTCTGAACCTTGGTTTTATTCATAATGCAATAGGAATAAAAAAAATCATGTTGTATACACAGTTTACCTTTTGGTTGATTTTGGAAGATAAACTTCCTTCCACCTATGATTCTCCTATATTGTAAAATTAATTCTCAGGGCAACAGACAGATGTAATTTATTTTATGATTAGAGAGGATTGATACTTAAATGAGTAAACCCTGCTGTAAGTGTTCACCTATAGAGATTTTATAACTACCTTAAAATACAAAAAGGCAGAGAGCCCTGCGTCTGTATCTGATATCTTTTGTTCTTTCTTTTACTCTAATATACTGGTTCTCAAGCTGTAGTATACGTAAGTATTACTGTTGAGGGTTATATACACCAAGCCACTTGGCCCTGCTTTGTGGGATATGCAAAGAATTTTTTATGGTAAGTTATGCATACTTTTAATATTATCTCTAAATTTAATAAAATCTCCATCCTCCTTAGAAGATAAAACTCCATGGCATTCCTATATTTCTGGGTGAATTCTGGCCCAGGCATTTACAGTAAAAGCTTCTAAATGCTTCTGAGCCTCAGTTTCATTCTCAGTAAAATGGAATAATAAAACCCACCTTGATATATTTTAGTGATGACTGAATTAGATTTAAGACTATATATACATTAAGGTTCTTGCATATTACAACAATTTTAACAACAAAGGTCTTGACACATTATAAATACTTGGCTAATGTCACTTTCCTTCCCAGCTTGCCTCTCCCTACTATAAAGCAGCAATGAGTGCTCATTCCTGGGTTCAAGGGCATGCAGCTGTTTTCGTTTGCTATTAACTTTTATACATTGCATAGGTGCAAATCTTGCAAAATACTCATTTATTGGCTGAATCCTCTTGAATGAATGGTTGAGTAGTTTCACACATCTTGTTAAGTTAGGTAAATGCTGTAAGTTACAAGATGAACATATCAACTTGAACAAGAAGCCAGGACTGAGATTTCTCTGGTTATTCCACATCCACCATGTGGTATTATTTGTAACTGGCCAGGTTGACATGAGGCTTTTGATATTGAATCTTCATAGATGCCCACATCAGTCAAAGAATTTTGAAAGAGGAAAAAGCTTGATGAGATTTTAGTCTTTATATATTTTTTCAGCCAACAACCTTAATTACACTTTATTGATGTCAGAAGATACAACTCAGAAGACTGTGTTCCTCTTAAAGTCTAAACACTTCTGTAAGCTGTTGGATTATTAATTTTTTCCATCACTTTGGGAATTAAAAATAAATGCCAGCACTGTAAATTCATCAGTCACTGCACCAAATTTTTCAGAATGGCCAAAATTTTAAAAATTGATAAGTGTTGGTGCAGCTGTGGAGTAACTGGAACGTTCGTATTTTGTTGGTGAGAATGTCAAACGGTAAACCACTTTAGAAAACTGGGAGTCATTAAGAAAACATAGGTCTCCTCTATGACCCAGCTTATGTTCATAAGATACTGAGGTATATGTCTTCAAAAAGATCGTGCGTGTTTTTAGCACCCTTATTTACAGTAGCAAATACTGGAAACTATCCAAATGTCCATCAGCAGGAGAATGGGTGAATTAGTCATGCTATGTTCATACGATAGAAAACTGCACAGCAATAAAAAAGAATAAACTACAAATACATTGAGAAGCACGGATGAAACTCAAAAACTGTTAAGATTGATAAAAGAAGTGAGGTACAAAAGAGTTCATAATGTATAAATTCCTTAATATGAAGTACAAGGACCAGTCTATGCTGATGGCAGTCAGAATGGTGTTTGCTTCTGGGGGGATAGCTGATGACTGGAAAGTGGCACAAGAAGTGTTGGGATGAAAATGATCTAAATATTGATCTGGGTGGTGCCAGTATTCAACACGTGTGTGTGTGCGTGTGTGTGTGTGTGTGTGTGTGTGTGTGAAATGTATGCATATGTGCTTTAAAGATATGTAGATTTTGTCATATCCACATTATGCCTCAAAAAACTCCAAATAACCTGTCTATTGTACTAGAAGATATTTATTAATATAAGATAGACACAGGAAATTACTGATTTTTTATGAAAAACTTTCTGAATACCCACTTTCTTCAACAAATATGGGACATGAAAAAACGGGGTAAGGGGTAACTATCACAGATTTAAAATTTTTTAATAGGCATATCAGTCAAATGCAATTTATGTGGATTTTGTTTGTATCCTAATATTTAAAAAAAACTGAAGATATTTTTGAGTCATTGGGGAAAACTGAACATGAGCTAGTTGCTAAATGATATTAGGGGCTTATATCATTAGGGGGGATGATAGTATCATGACTCAAGGTAAAATGGTAAGGTGTCTAGGACTGGCATTAAATATTTCACCCAGTAAAGGGTCAGCAAACAAATGAAACAAGAATAATGCCCAGATGTTGAATTTTAGAAATGAAATCCATTTTTATGACTTAGGTGACCGAAATAAGTAGGGCAAAAACAATAATAAAGTGTTAGGGTGGGATGAGGGGTGAGTTAATGAGTCCATTTAAAAATTTTTTTTTTAATGTTTGTTTTTGAGAGAGAGACAGAGCGTGCACGTGCAGAAGCGGGGGTGGGGAGGGGCAGAGCGAGAGGGAGACACAGAGTCTGAAGCGGTCTCCAGGCTCTGTGCTGTCACCGCAGAGTCGTCAATGACTCAGGACTCGAACTCACATACTGTGAAATCATGACCTGAGCCGAAGTCATGCTTAACCGACTGTGCCACCGAGGCACCCCAATGAGTCCCTTTTCTGAAACAGAGCTTGATGTACCCGTGAGCTGTTCAAGAGGAGCTTGCTGACTCTGTGGGCCAAGAGCTCATCACTGAGGTTGGGCCTGGAGAGAATGATAAAAGGACCCCCAGTTCTTCAAGTTGCAGCTCTGGGTTTGAAAGAAACCGGATACAGAGAATATTTGGAGCGAACCAAAGAGCTGGCAGAGCTGAAGATGCTTAATATGCAAAGAATAGACAAAGGGAATGGAGAGACTAGAGCAGGCGAACTGGGATGAATGAGGTGACCCAGGAGGGGAGAAAAAAAAAAAAGGGCAGAAAACCCAGGAAATTTAGGAATTGCAGAAAGCATTTTGTGAATTGCAATCGGCAAATAGTTTCTGAGCACGTCCCATCTACCCCCCCGCCCCCCCAACATTGATCAGTGGAGAGGTTGTTGCTGACATCTTCCTGCGGCTGTCCCACTGGACTCTTTGGGGACTAGGGGACAAGCACAAGGTTGCAGTAATGCAGAGCAATCAGAACATGGAGTATTAAACTCTTACCAGAAGGGTGGGTACAAGAGAAAGAAGAGTGAGCCCGTGAGAGACATCTGAAGCACTCTCCACTCCTTATGCTGATAGAACAAGAGGACACCATCTCTCCGGGAGAGCCAGGCACGTGTGTTGGCATCACACTTTTAACAGTGCCATCCTTTACGCTCTGCAATCGGAATAGAGGCTCCCTGCATTTCAAGCAGGGAAACTCCACGGTCACAGGGCCCTGCAGTCAACCACACTGCAAAGAAAAATGCCAGGAAATAGCCATTTCTCTGGCCTAGAATTAAAAGTGACCCGCTTTCATATTTCCTTGGGCTCTGCACGCCCAAGTGGAGACCCTATTTGCCAAGTCTCAGCCCACGGTTAATTTAGTTCCCTTCTATTTTTCCTTAATCCTTGAATTATCACCTTCGTGAAAAACTGCCTGTGTCATAGAAAAGCTGACACCAGCCAAAGTGGAGTATCGCAGCCCAAATGAGGCTCCTATTATTGCCCTATTACATGGGGAACAGGCTTCCCTTTGCCCTTCATTCATCACCTGCAAACTATGGAAACCTGATCGAGCTGCTTTGTTTTAATGGCAGCTGTTCTGCCCTCCCCCGCACTGGTCTCCCCCCTCTGCTCCATGAGCAAACAGATGAGTTCCATTTGGAGTTAAAGTTATGGTGCGTGAAAATCACAGTGAGGGGCAACAAGATTTTTTCTTTGCCTTCACGGGACAGGGAGCATTAAGCACAGTTCTCTTTCCCTTGAAGTCTAATCCCAGGACACCCGGCTACTGGGCACCCTGTGAGATCCTTTGCAGACTGGAGGACCTCACCTTTCCATTGTGCCCCCTGCTAAAGGCTTTAAAGATCACTCCTGAGGTTCCCGTGTGCATTTTAAGTGTATGAAAAATATATCTGAGGAAATGATTTTAATAGCGGATGTTTCCTAGCCTGTGTTACACATTATATACACTTCCAATTAGGATTCTTTATTATCCCTCCCTCCACGATGCCCTGAAGTAAGGCCCGTTTGTGAAATCTAATTATATATGCATCTTTCCATAGATAAAGGACAGTTTTAGACCTCTCAACATGTACACACTTCTTACGTCTGTAAGGTGTTTGTTGGGTAGTAGGTTTTTTGGGGCAGGGGGCTGTTTTTCTGAAAGCCCCCAAATGATTAGTGTCCTTTGATTGATTTTTTTTAAACGTCAACGTTTTGAGGACATTGCAAGAGACCATGTAGACTCCTTTTAGTGATGCCCTGTCCTTGGTTTCTGAAAGCTTTTGCTCTCATTTTCCATTACTTTTCTCTCTGGTCATGGATGATCTACCCTCTCCTTGCAGGGTTGAGAGTTCATGGCTGTTTCTAATTCAGAATTAGCAGATAGAGAAAAATATGCTGCTCGAGGTAATAATTCTCCCACATTTGTGGCTGCTCACCTGTCACAGTGTAAAACAGAACGTGGCTCTAGGCCCCCGTGTGATGCCTGACATTGCCACAGGCACAAAAAGAACATTTATTTTTTTAAGCAGCTCTGCTAACATGGAGCTATCCTTGGGCTCATGTTTGTGTTGAATCTAAAGGAGGTGGTGAAGGCAGAAATGAGGCAAATAAAATGCAGATCGGCTGTGGGAAGCTCCCATTTCCTTGGCTCAGCCTACTGGAGGATTGGCCCATGCAAGATTACGAGACGAGAATTCTTTGTGTTTGTAGTCTTCCCTAACCACTATTTTTCATGATGTCTCTTAATCATTTCTCATCCAAGCATTTTTCCCTATCTGCTATCAATGTTAATGTCTCCCCATCCTGGTTTTCAAATTAAATATCGTACTTAAAATATTAATACCGCTTGTTCTTTGATTCTTTGTTTATTCATCTTATGCAAAACGCAACAGCGAGCCCCCCCCCCCCCCCCCCGTCTATATTAAATGCTAGTGTATGGGCAGACACAATGACTTATTAATGACTGTTGTATGATATGGAGAGCTAGGGCTTTATATAAGCATGCAATTCTTATTCAAAAATGCTCTGCTGGTACTACCCTGTAGGGAAAAAAAAATGAAATATGTCTATCTTTTCAAAGAAAAAAATGACTTGTCTTGTAAAGACCATTGTAGAGGTAAGGAAGTATTTCAACTCGGCCAAGTTTCTTGAGTCCCCAAGGAAGTTAGCTCATATCTTAAAGTATTTGGGTATGCAAATTTTTGTAACATTTATTGAAGTGGAAACCACATACTGTAAACCTATAGCTCAGTGAATTAACACAAAGTATATAACCACAGCTGTGGCCAAGAAATAGTATATTTTAAAGGTGTCTTATTCGTGTGCCTAGCCCATATTCTGTTGGGTTGTTTTTGCTTCTTGTATGATTTATAGCTGTTGTTTTCTTTGTAAGGATTAGACATGGATTCTCTGTGTACTCAATGTGCTAATAAAAGCCTACTGTGTAGGCTGAATTTTCACTCTTTTATTCATATCTTTTCATGAATAGAAGTTCTTAATTTTATTGTGGTCTAATTTACAGAATTTTCTGCTATGGCCTGTGTTTTTTGTGTCTGATTGTAAAAATCTCTTTACTTGAAGATAGTCTTCACTTTTACTTCCTAGAAGATTTACTGCTTGCCCTTTGGAGTCAGATCTACATTGACCCCAAAACTTATTTTGGGTGTTGATGTGAGAACGATGGGAAACCACTAGAATATTCATAGAAGAGGCTTGGCATGGCTAGTTTTTATTTGATAAAGACCTTTTTTGGCTGCCATATGGAAGATGGACAAGAGACGAAGTAGGGAGAACATTTAGAATATTCTGCTTCAGCAGTTTGGACAAGAAATGGTTATGGCTGACATTTGGGGGAGTAACAGTGATCATAGAAAGGAATGGTTGGATTTGAGAAATGTTTCAGGAGGTAAGCCTTCAAATTTTATAGATGGGGAGGAGAGGAAAAGAAATTAAGGATGCCTCCTCGGTTCTTGAGCTGCTGGGTGAATGACGGTATTACCGATTATGATTATGCAGGCAAAAATTTAAAAAAAAAAGATTTGTAGGGCAAACTAAAAAAATCATGTTTTATTCAGGTTCAGTTTGAGGTGATTCATCTAAGTGGAAATGAATGAAAGAATGAATGAGTGATCCACTAGACTTGCACACGACAAAATAGAGCACCTAGGTGTTTTGACCCTATGTTTAGGACTTTTCTCCATTACAGCAATATCATGCACAGAACATTCCATTGAACCTATTACAAAGCATTATAGAAAAACAAAGTAAGATCTTCTGGTCCAGTAACTTTGGATACTTTTTATACTAACTCCCTTGATGGTTTATTATATACATCACTCAAGTCTCAGGGCAATTCTGTAAGAAAACAGTGCTACTTTTGCTTTATTTAACCCGATATTTCTCAAATTTTTTTCTACAAAAGTGCTTTTTAGGAAGACCTGTTAACATGCCTTGAAACTAGCATTAGTATTCTGTGAAATAATCTTCAGGAAAAGTTATTCATCAGCCTGCTATCGTGTTAACACAAATGCACACACCCTGGAGACTTACTGCAACACTCAAAAATCAGCGAACAGTAAACATTATGCTTGATCAAATTTGTCTATTTCTGCAATCTTATGCAAGTGGCAAAATGTCTTTTAACTGCCCTTTGTGAAGGGCAGTTCCCTTGTGTCATAATAATTGAAAATTAAGAAGTTACGGAGTCATAATTAAATCGTCCCCTTTGAACCTTTGTTGACTAAAGCTGCATATTAACCACATCCCATTCAGACACAAGCAGCAAGAAATATTCTTAACACCAACTACTACAAGATAACATAACAAGCTTTGACAGCTTCCTAATTACCTGACTATCCAGTAGTTAAAAACACTTTAATACTGTAGCAATTTTCTTCTTTGCACATAAGTCAAAAGGTATATCTAATTTGCTATTTAATTGATAATCTATATTGCTGCTCTTAAAAGAATGTACGCTCCCCAGTATGTTTAACTATTAATTTGTAACCTTTGATCTGCATATGAGAAATAATTATAAAAAGAAATTACTCGTGATCAAGCACACTGATGTCAAGCATAGACAAATCTAAAACTGTAACCCAAAATGGAATGAGCCATTTAAAAAAAAAAAAAAAAACAACCATTTTTTCCTGAAGATATAACTCACTTTCAATTGAATTTCAGTTTCGATTATGTGTTATTTTTCACCCAGCTAAGCTTTACTTTTCTGACCTGTAGAATGGGAAGAATAATGATTTTAGGATCATCGTGAACATCAAATAGAAAGGATGCGTATAAAAGGATTAGAGCAGAATCTGGCCCATATAAAATGTTAGGGGAACGTTAGCTCTATCCGTCTCAGTTATAAAGACTTTTTGGTTCGACAGGAGTATGAGCTCAACATGTATTTGTTCAATTGAAATAACATTAAATCACATTGAAATTTGCCTTATGACATTAGTAGACTAACAGATATTTAGAACCAGAGTTATAGACCATAAGATACTATCCCATCTTCGATACAATTGGCCATGTAATTATGAACAGTTGCTAGACCTGGAAGATACCTTTGAGAACACTGTTCTAGCATCCATACACAGAGTATACTTTACCTGTCCAGTGCTATGCTAAGCCTTTTACAAGCATGCTCTCAGTTAATCTCCATAACAGCCCTATGAGGTGGGCAGTATTGTGGATCCCGTGGTACAAGAAAAACAAAATTAAGCCTAGAGACTGTAAGACCAAAGAGCGAGTAAGCGATGGAGGTAGATTTTGACCTAAGTCTCTTTGCCTGCAGAACCCATACTCTTAACCACTGTAAGCACTACTTTTGAAAGACTCCTATGAAATAAGTCCTTTCCTAAAAGAAGGAATGGAAGCTAGAGGAGGATCCACATGTAAGGTAGGGCATGTTAACACAATACGTCCATTCCCTACAGAAAGAATCTGGATCACGTTTAAAGAATTTTCGTAGTGTTATAACCCAAAGTGATGTTGATGTCCCTAAACCCACAAATCCCACTGGGTTGAATGCTTCCTTCCAAATAACCATGTTTGTTTAGAGAATCCTGGGTCCGCTGCACTACAAGGAATAACAGTTAAAATGCATTCCCTGCCCTTAAAAGGCTGGTAATTGTCTAGTGGGAGATAAGAGAGTGGCAAGTGATAATATTTTTCCTTAAATATATAGGAGCTGGCTGCATGAACCAGGGCACTTCAAACCAGAAGAGAATATAACCACAGGTAAAATAGGGGGCAGCAGAACCATTCTTAAGGGGAGTGAACAAGGAGAATGTGGACATTTGTGGGAAGTGTTTTGGGAAAGGTGGCTCTTCCTCTGGGTGGGATTAGAATAGGTAGACTAACTGGACAGTTTGGCTACTTTGGGACACAAGGAGAAGAGTATGGCACGGACTCATCATTTGCTCTGAGCCAACTCAGGGTAGTCAGCCTACTTGGAGGGAGATCCATTAAGATGTGAGAGAAAAAGCAAGTTCCCAGGGTAGGAGTTTACATTTGAGGGAAAGCAATCTTTCCGGGATCCTTTAAAAAGTTGCACAATCGCAGGGTGCCTGGGTGGCAGGCATCTAGGTTGAGCATCTGACTTCGGCTCAGGTCATGATCTCACGGTCTGTGAGTTCGCGCCCCGCATCGGGCTCTGTGCTGGCAGCTTAGAGCCTGGAGCTTGTTTCAGGTTCTGTGTCTCTATCTCTCTGTCTCTCTCTCTCTCTCAAAAATAAATAATAAACATTTTTTTAAGCTGAACAATTCCCTTGGCTTGGAACTCTGTAAGGCTTCTAACAATGATTTTAGAAAAATTTCAGAGAAATTTACCTTTCAAAATCTTTAGAACATTATTGCTGTATTTTTACAAACATGGTTTCAACCTCCATTCATGGCTTATACTCTTCTGTTACCATTTTCTCTCCCAGCCACAATAAACCTGGGCACATTTGTAGTTTCTTTCTATATACATTATGCCAAATGTCATATACTCTTCATGTTCGTATCCCGAGATTAAGAATCCCTCTTAGCAACCTCTTTAGTTTCCTTGATCTTGACTAGAATGTCATGGTTCACAGTATATACTCAGGATCGATGGGTAAGAGCTCAAACCTTGACCTTGTCTTTGATATTTAATCATGGGCAACTGGCCACTCCTAGTCCCATGGTTCAGGTAAGCATCTACGTCTTTGGGCGTCCGTAAAGGATTAAATGAGATGTTGATTATGACGGGGCACAGTTTGTTGCCTGGCACATGGGTTTAATCAATGTTAACTATTCTCTTCATAAAACGTTTGTAATTACTTGGTATCTAAAGCTTTTCAGTGGAAATGGAAGGCGGGGCAAAGAAGCTAGTCACGAGAGACCAATGAGGGAAACTGAAGATCAATTTCCAGGTTGAGAACTGGGGTGAGAAAGGCCCTTTTCATTTCATTTTGAGGCCAGCTGGGGGATGCTCCCTCCAGCCCTTTTATAAAGGAGGGCAGGGAGAAAGCAAACCTTGTCAAAAAAACACAAAGAAGCAGAACTTGATCAAAGCAGAGAATCTCTCTGCAACACTATAGAATAAGATTTAGGATTTTTTGTTGTTGTTCATTTGTAGTGAAATGCATTCAGAGAAACATTACCAATCCATTCAGAGAAACTTATTTTATTCTTGCTTAGTTCTTCCCTTATTTTAGGGAATACTTGACACTACCTGTGATGGTCAAAGTATGCAATAAACAACAACAAAAATTCACGTTTTAATACTATACACAATGTTCTCCCAATGCTTCTGGAATTGATAGATAGGACAGTGTAATGCAGAACAACATCAGTCAAATGCAAGCCACATGCTTGACTTTAAATTTTCATGTGGATGCATTTTAAAAAGTTAAGGTGAAATTTATTATATCTCATTTCATCCAATATATCCAAAGTATCATTTCAACACATACTTAATATACAAATTTGTTAATGAGATGTCTTGCATTCTTATTTTTATACCAAGTCTTGAAATCCCGTGTGTCTGTTACACTTACAATGCATCTGTCTTCTTTTTTTTTTTTTTTTTTTTTAAATTTTTTTTTTTCAACGTTTTTTTTTTTTTATTTATTTTTGGGACAGAGAGAGACAGAGCATGAACGGGGGAGGGGCAGAGAGAGAGGGAGACACAGAATCGGAAACAGGCTCCAGGCTCCGAGCCATCAGCCCAGAGCCTGACGCGGGGCTCGAACTCACGGACCGTGAGATCGTGACCTGGCTGAAGTCGGACGCTTAACCGACTGCGCCACCCAGGCGCCCCCAATGCATCTGTCTTCTGATGCTAAATTTTCAGTGATAAAAGTAAAATGCCAAAATAATTAGGTTGTGTTTAGAGAAAAAATATTTTATATTATTTTTATTTTTAAATTAAATAAAATTAGCAGCACCTGGGTGGCTTAGTTGGTTAAGGATCCCAGTCTTGATTTTGGCTCAGGTCATGATCGCAAGGGTTTGTGAGTCTGAGCCCCTCGTCGGGCTCCTTGCTGACAGTGGGAAGCCTGCTTGGGATTCTCTCTTGTTCTCTCTCTGCCCCCGCACCTCTCTCTCTCTCTCTCTCAATAAATAAACTCAAAAAAAATTTTATAGAAATAATTTGGGGCTCCTGGGTGTCACAGTGGGTTAAGCGTCCAAACTCTTGATTTCAGCTCAGGTCATTATCTCACAGTTTGTGAGTTCAAGCCCCACATTGGGCTCTGCACTGGCAGTGTGGAATTTTCTCTTTCTGTCTCTCTGTCTGCGCCTCCCCTGATCTCTCTCTATCTATCCAAATAAATGAACTGTAAAAAATAAAAATAAATAAAATTAAAACTCCTTTCCTTGAGTGACATAGCCACTTTTGCCGTACATAATAGCCACGGTTGGCTCGTGACTGCCATATTAGAGCATGGGTTTACAGGGAAGAATGTGAATTTACAGTCAGAAGCTCCAGGGGCACCTGGGTGGCTCATTCGGTTAAGTGTCTGACTCTTGGGGCACCTGGGTGGGTCAGTCGGTTGAGCATCCGACTTCGGCTCAGGTCATGATCTCACGGTTCATGGGTTCGAGCCCCACATTGGGCTCTGTGCTGACAGCTTGGAGCCTGGAGCCTGCTTCGGATTCTGTGTCTCCCTCTCTCTCTGCCCCTCCCCGACTTGCGCTCTGTCTCCCTCTGTCTCAAATATATTTAAACATTAAAAAAAAAATTAAAAAAAATGTCTGACTCTTGATTTCGGCTCAGGTCATGATCTCCCAGTTTGTGAGATCAAGCCTCATGCCGGACTCTGTGCTGATAGCACGGGGCCTGCTTGGGATTTTCTCTCTCCCTCTCTCAATGCCCCTCCCCTGCTCACACCTCCACATTCTCTCTCTCTCTCTCTCTCTCAAAATAAATAAATGAATTAAGAAAAAAAATAACTAGAGTCAGAAGTTCTAGATTTGAATCCTGTCTCCCACTTACTCGCTGTGTGTCTCTGTACAACTTGCTTAACTTCTCTGAGCCTCACTTTTTTTGCTTTTACAGAGCACCCCCCCCCCAAGTTGTTAAATTTGTTTGTTGTGAGAGTTGAGTAAGATAATGGGCTGTAAAATGAAATGTAAACATAAGGTATTTTAAATTTAATGATAGGGAGGGAGTTAATTTTATAGGGATTTCAAATCAGATTCTGCATTTGTGGAAACTGAAACAAATCATCGTCACTATTGCTAATGTTGATTATAAATCCTAAAGGTAGGATTCTGTGGGTTGTTACCTTTTTAAAGCAGTTCTTTTTTCTGCTTCCTGTTAGCAAATTCAATGCTTTCATCTTGATTTTTAGTTCTCAAGATATAGTTTTTAAATATAAAGGAATACTTCAGAAGTTTCTGAGGAAGAGTTTAAGTGGTAGCATGGTCACAGTGGGGTGTGTGTGTGTGTGTGTGTGTTTGGAAAAATACACATCACATTGTTAAACCTATTTACCCCATAGGTAGAGATTCAAAGAGGGGCTTTTCTGTTTTATTTCAAAGTCCTCTGTATTATTTCAGTTTTAAACCAAGAACATACATTATTTCTGTAATAAAAATCAGGACATGAAAAATATCATCTGATATAAAGCAGAAGCCTCTGATTCTACATTCGTAAGAGATCAAATTAATTATCTTTGGCGAATGAACCTTATTAATGTGCATGGGAATCAATGTGGAGAAATCAGTAAATCAGAGTTACTTTATATCATGAAACCCAACACCATAAAGGGGCCCGTGTGAGCTGCAGCCCTACCACAAAATCAGCCCTGGCAGTCGGGATCACTGGCCCTCCTAACTTTTTCCTTGATTATGTATTTGGCATCCATGTGTGTTGTTCCTGTCTCAAGCATTTTAAAACATGTGTATGTCTCTTTATGGGTATATCCTCTTGAATTTCAGTGTTAGCCTCTCTAGGGGATTATTGCCTGCTTGGTTGAATTGTTCCCCAAAGCCCCCTAAATGAATTTCTGTCACATGTACCTTGAAATCTCTATACAGACCACATAATCCTAAACATTACCTTGGATCTGATGGAAATTCATCTAGTTGTTTTCGTGCTATTCAGCCACAGAAAGTTAGAATCCATTTTATGTATTCAGATTACCCTTGAAGAGAACACAAGGTAACAAGTGATATGTAAGGGCTCGGAAAGACATCTACTGAACAATACCTCCTGCATTAGATTTTAGTCGACTTGCTCTTAGGTCTCTGGTAAACACACTTGTCCAGATGGAAGCACTTCCTAATTTAACATACGAGTGACCCACCTGTGTGCCTGTATATTAATATACTTATACTGATTATATTAATAATTACCGACTGCTTACTTTCTTCATTCAGGCTGCTGCAACCGAATACCACAGGCGGGGTACCTTAACTAACAAAACTTTACTTCTCACAGTTGTGGCGGCTGGAAGTCTGAGGTCAGGGTGCAAGCCTGGGGAGCTCCTGGGGAAGGTGCTCTTCCCAATTTGCAGACGGCCGTATTCTCATTGTGTTCTCCTGTAGTGAGACAGCAGTCTTCTCTCTCGTGTCTATTCAGATAAGGGCACAAATCCTATTTGCAAGGGGTCTACCCTCATGACCTGATCGCCTCCCAAGGGCCTCATCTCCGATTCCATCACAATGGGGATTTAGGCCTCAACATGTAAACTTCAAGGGGATAGAAACATCCAGTTTATAGCACTTACTATGTGTACACAGTGTGTTAGGTGCTCAGGATAATGGTGAACAGACACAGATGCTGCCCTTGGGAAGCTTGTTTTCACAGGGGAGGCCTATCCATCCAATAACCAAATGGAAAAATTTAACCATAGCGAGAAGCAGAGAAAGGTGGCGGAAACAGTGAACTTGGAGGCTTTAGGAAGGAAATAACCTAATTGGAGAAGTCAGGAAGGCCGCTATGGTTGAACTGAGACCCAAAGTATGACAAAGTGCTCACTTGACCATAGTAGATAAAAGGAGAGTGGACCCCCCCCCAGGTAGATGGAACAGCATGTGCCAAAGTTCTGAGATAGAAGATAGCATGGCACATTCAAAGAAGACAACAGAAGCCCATGTAGCTGGAGCTTAGAGAAGAAGCAGGAGTGTAACACAGGATGACGCAAAAGGGGGGCAGACCTTGCTGGGCTCGGTTGGCTCTATCACAAATGTTGATCTTGAGTCTAAGCCTTTACACCTAATCTCATCTTTGTCTTTTTTTTTATTAAAATTTTTTTTTAATGTTTATTTTAGAGAGAGAAAGGGAGTGCGAGCAGGGGAGGGGCAAGAGAGAGAGGGAGACACAGAATCGGAAACAGGATCCAGGTTCTGAGCTGTCAGCACAGAGCCCGACGTGTGGCTCAAACCCGTGAACCATGAGATCGTGACCCAAGCCAAAGTCAGACGCTTAAGCAACTGAGCCACCCAGGTGCTCCTCTGATCTTTTTTCTAATACCCATTGTAATAAGGTAATCACTTCGGTTGTTGGGACAACTTAGACTGTCACTAGCCCATCTTCAATTTTTTAAGCAAGCCAAGAATTACCGTGGAACCTTCTCCTTGGGTCTTGAGAACAGCTACTCTCAATTCGGGATCTGCATCTTGAGCCGCTGGTGAGATTTACAGCAAATTAGGTGATAAGACCTCCTTCCCCAATTCCTGGTGATTCTGATTGCATAGACCTAGGGTGGGCACAGCCACCTTTATCTTTTAAACCTTCTCCTAGTCAATCTGATGGTCAACAAAGGCTGGAAATTCAGAATTTCAGTTTTGTGCATCACCCCTTTATTTATTGATGTCAATCTTGGCAGAATAGACGATATTACCAGTCATTTTTGGAAATCAGCTCATGGGGAAGGTTTACAGCAAAATTTTCCTCTTTTTTAAAAAAGTTTATTTATTTTGGGGGGGCACACACGAGTGTGAGCAGAAGAGGGCCAGAGAGAGTGGGGGGAAGAGAGGGAGAATTCCCAAGCAGGCTCTGCACTGTCAGAATGGAGCCTAATGAGGGGCTCAGATTCTTGAACCATAAGATTATGACCTGAGCCAAAGTCAAGAGTCAGATTCTTAACCAACCTAGCTACCCATGCGCCCCATAATTTTCCTCCCCTGATGTCAGTGGGCTTTGTGATATTTCAGTATTTGAAGTTTCTGTGGTCATCTATATCAAGAATATTTCTCTACATTCATTTCTGTTCTTTTGCTTTCCTCAAAAAATGCTGATTCTCTTTAAGTTGGTGTTTGCTTTTACTTTGAAACAGAACTCAAGCAGTTGTTATAACAAGCTCAGTAAGTCTAGCATTTTCAGATCGTGCTGTTCTTATCTTGTTTCTCATTCTGTAAGAACTTACTATCGTTCAACTACTTTCTTACAGTCGGTATTATTTATACTTTCTGAACACTTCAGAAGTAAGACAAAGATGTTTCCTCTCAGACTAAATTAGTTCATCGGACCTGGAGATTGCTTTCCCTGTCCTTATCTGTTAGTCTGTTTCCATCCGTTATGTAGACTGAGGTATCTGCTCTTGCTGTAGACTGCCCTGGAGAGCCGGTGCCCACAGTCCACGATAAACAAAGCACAAGCCAATAATACAACTGTCTTGGCCGTGGCCGGAGCTGGACACCAGTTCTGGCAGAGGCCCTTCGATACTTCTTGCAGGAATTTGAAACACGGGTCCAACATATCTAATTAGTTAGTTTGGGCTACTTGAAGTGAGAGGCCATGTAGAAATGGGACTGGGTGGGGCTATAAATACCAATGGCCAAATAGTACGTATGTCATCTGCTGAGCAGATGTTGGAGGAGCGCAAGTCAAGGGAATGGAATACAATGGAAAGGACAGGAAGGGACAGAAAAGGAGAAATTGAACGGGATTGTAGCAGTGATGGAAAATCTGGGAGCTGAAGAGTGGAATGGATAGAAAGAGCAACAAAAAAATAGAGGAAGGGAGGAAAACACACACACAAAAGGGAGATTGACAGAAAGAAGACTGTAGAAGAGATAATGGGGCAGAGAGACACAGGGGATAGGAATGATGATACAGAGAGAAGTGGGCCAGAGAGAAGGAGATGTGCAGGAGGATGAGGACACAGAGAAATTGCTTTTACTGGGAAGAGTTGTATCCTGCCATGAGTCCTTCCAATTCTCTTTCCTGTCCCTGAATTCACTATCGGATTAGTGGTTAGATCCGCCCCCCTCATTTTTCTTCTAAGTGTTATTTATCTTTTTTCCTTCCCTCTTTCATTAGAAGTTTCATTTGGAAGTTTATTCAGAAGTTTTCTTTTATTTCTCTTTTCCATAATGCTGATTCTTTGACATACCCAGCTAGCTCGGCAACTTGCTTTTTAACTGTGTTTTGAAAGACTTTTAGACTCACATAGTTCCAAAAACAGGACAGAGAATTCTCATTACCCCTTGCCCAACTTCCGCCAGTGGTAACCTCTTACGGGTCCATAGCACAATTAGTAAAACCAGGAGCCTGGCATTGGTGTAATACTGTTAACCATAGATCTTATTTAGATCTCATGCCCTGCTTTTTTTTTTAGCCATAGATCTTATTTAGATCTCATGCCCTGCTTTTTTTTTTTTTTAAGTGTATAGGTCAGCGGAATTTTATCGCTTGTATAGATTTCTATAACCACTACTAAGATCTGTCAAATCTTTTTTAAAGGTAGTACATTCACATGGCTAAAAAATCAAAATGATATTAAAAGGTATTCAGTGAAACATTTAAATCCCAACTCTACTTCCCCATTCATCTTGTTTCCTGCCTTATAAATGGTCACCTTCACTAGTCTGTGTTTTCCTTCCATTCATCCTTCTTTAAAATATAAAGCAAAACATTTATTGCAGAGAGAGCGAGAGAAAGAGAGAGTGAACAGGGTAGAGGCAGAGAGAGAGGGAGACACAGAATCCGAAGCAGGCTCCGGATTCTGAGCCATCAGCCCAGAGCCCAACGCGGGGCTCGAACTCACGGACCGCGAGATCGTGACCTGAGCTGAAGTCGGACGCTTAACCGACTGAGCCACCCAGGTGCCCCAAAATGTATGTATTTTAATGTATATCCTCTTTACATAAAAGGTAAATTATTTATGTAAACTATTCTGCGCCTTGCTGTGTTCACTTAATACATGTTGGAGATCAGTTCATATCCTCACGCTAGAGTTCCTTGCTTCTTTTTAAGTGCACAGTGTCCCATTGTGTTAACACTGTACCTTTAATTCACTTACACAATCTCTGAGTGGCTTTCTTTGCCAAAAAACACGCCACAATATATACCACAAAACAAGAGCCTTAGGGTAAGTTCAAGAGAAGCTTGCCAAATGTACACAATAAACTGGGCCGCTCTATCAAAGGCTGAGGGGCAAAGTAGCCACGTGGCTGGGAGCAGAAAAACTAAAGAAGAATTCAAAGCAGGAGCACACCTCTGCAAGACTGAAAGGATGGATTTTTTTTTAATCAAAGAGAACACCACCTGAACTACTTGAGATAACGGGGTCATCACTGAATTAAAAACTGACATTGGAGACTCAGCAGCACTCTGCAAATTGTCAGAAGTCTGTCAGATGACGGACAGTGCTTATGTGGAAAAGCAAGAAAGAACATCACCTAACTGTCTAAACCAAGTTGAAAGAAAGATTGCTCCAGAATGATAGCATTAATTAAATGTACATATTTTAGAGATCAACTTTTCTGCTAAGCTTATTCAACTTCATATTCTTAGTTCAGTTTATTCTCCTTCCTTTTGTTAATGACTCATTTGCTTTATGTTTTCTGATAATCAGAAAGGCTTCAGAGTTTGTTCTATACTTTCTTTCAAGTGTGTGTGTGTGTGTGTGCATAAACACACATGTAAGTCCAGTTAAGACATATTCAATCATCACTACCAGACATCAGATGTTTTCTTTTACCATAATTGAAAAGGAGGGGTAAATATTCTGAGTTGGAGTTTGAATGGCCAAGGTAATGATTATCTTAGACTTCCACTCATCAGTAAAAATACTAGAAATACTAGAAAAAAGAATACTAGAGCACTGAGCCCAGTACTCTTTCCCTGCCTTAGAGATTCCAAGAATTCCTCAGAAAAGCCATTAAATTCAGTAAAGAATTTTTTAGCGTCTTTTATGCATCAGGCATTAGACATATGTCCAAGGGAGAATTTCCTACTCAAAGAGTCCCCTGGTCTCTCATATAAAAATCTACCACGACTGGGGTGCCTAGCCAGCTCAGTCAATAGAGCGTATAACTCTTGATCTCAGGTTGTGAGTTCAAGCCCAACACTGGATGTAGAACTTAATTTAAAACAAGTGTGTGTGTGTGTGTGTGTGTGTGTGTGTGTGTGTCACACACACACACACATGACTTCATCTTGCAGAACATTTCCAAATAATAGTTAACTGCTTTGAAAAATGAGTGGAGTTTATGTGATGATGGGTGACAATGGCAATGAGATTTCTCAGGCACTTATATATCACAATTTCCATTTTTTTCTTAGCGTTTTGAAAAATTTCTATCCTTTTATTCCTTTGTTTATGTTCATTTACACCCACACGTGAAAATGAAAGTTCTAAGACCACAGAGTTCATCTGTTTTGTTCACTGTTGTATCCAAGTCAGGCACACAGGAGGTATGCTATGAACCTTTTTGATGAATGGGACAGAGGTGACAGTCTAGCCTACAGGAAAGACCAGCTGACCAGAAATCAGGGAGACCTGAATTCCCATCCCTGCCTTGATATTTCCTAACTATATAAATCAGCAAGGGTGTTAAGCTTCAGTTTCTCCAGTTATAAAGTGAGACTCACGATTCAGTCCCCAAATTCAGATTCTAGAGTCAGAACACCTAAGTTTTAGCCCAGCTCTATGACTTACGTGCTGTGTATGCCTTTGGGCAAGCTACGTAGACCTTTGAACCTCAGTTTTCTCATTTGCAAAATAGGAAAAACACAATCTACTTCATCAGGTTGTTGGGAGAACTACATTTCCGCTTCACAATATGTAGTAGGTACATAATAAATGATCAGTAAATATTAGCCACTTCTATTACCAGTACCACTGTGGGAAACAAGTGAGACAGTGAAGGAAAGTAATTTCTCTTTATAAAAAGCTGTACAGGGGGTGCCTGGGTGGCTCAGTCAGTTAAGCGGCTGACTTTGGCCCAGGTCATGATCTCACGTTTCGTGGGTTTGGGTCCCGCATCGGGCTCGGTGCTGACAGCTCAGAGCCTGGAGCCCGTTTCCGATTCTGTGTCTTCCTCTCTCTCTGGATTAACACGCGCTGTCTCTCTCTCTCTCATAAACATTAAAAAAAAAAAGAAAGAAAAAAGGCTGTACAGGTATAGACTTCCAGATTGCCAAGTTACCTGCTTCAGAGACATGCACTTGTGTTCCAGCAGGAAGCTCAGTGCTTTTAACCAAATTTATGGACAAAATGGAAATCCTTCCAAATGCTGGCATACTGACAGATGAGATTTTTGAGAAAAGGAGATTTTGATTGACCTGAACTGAATGCTGAAAAGTTTGCCATTACTCTGTCTAAAGAGGGGACAAGAAAAATGCCTTTTGGTCCAATTCTTCTGGTTATGGGAATTCTGTAGAAGAATTAAAAATATGTCACAAACAGGCAAAATTCTTAAAGGAAGCTACAGGGTTGCTGACATAAATTTGAAAAGCAGTTAAAAAAAAAAAAAAACCAATCCTTCCCCTTACTGAAACTTTATTTTTAAAAAAGCAAAACTAAAACATTTTATTGCCCTGTGTTTCCCTGGATATATACTCACTACAATTTCAAATATTAGGTCTGCACCTGTAATACAGTACTTTCTTAAGAAAGGTAGACATTATATTAGTGGAAAATTAAAGTGTACAGTTTTATCCACAAAAAATAAGGCAGAGCCACTTTGAAATGATAGAAATCAGAAATTGGATACTCAAATATGGCAAAATGAAGGTTTGTAAAAGCATTCTAACCATGTCTTCATCCTATCGCATATTGAAGTAGAAGATATTCGGGAAGCCTGGGTGGCCTCAGTCGGTTAAGAGTCAGACTTCGGCTCAGGTCATTATCTTGCGGTTCATGGGTTCGAGCCCTACGTCAGGCTCTGTGCTGACAGCTCAGAGCCTGGAGCCTGCTTCGGATTCTTTGTCTCCCTCTCTGCCCTTTCCCTGCTCCTGCTCTGTCTGTCTCTCTCAAAAAATAAATAAACATTAAAAAAATTTTAAGGAAGCCAAAGTATGGAAGGAGCCCAAATGTCCATCGAGGGATGAGCGGGTAAAGAAAATGTGGTATATATATACAATGGAGTATTACTCAGCAGTCAAAAAGAATGAAATCTTGTCATTTGCAACTACTTGGATGGAACTGGAGGGTATTATGCTAAGTGAAATTGGTCAGTCAGAGAAAGACAAAAATCACATGACTTTACTCATATGAGGACTTTAAGAGACAAAACAGATGAACATAAGGGAAGGGAAACAAAAAAAAATAAAAACAGGGAGGGGGCAAAAAATAAAAAATGTTGAAAAAAAAAAAAAAAAGAAAAAAAAAAATTAAAAAAAAAAAAAAAAAAACAGGGAGGGGGACAAAACAGAAGAGACTCATAAATATGGAGAACAAACAGAGGGTTACTGGAGAGGTTGTGGGAAGGGGGTGGGGTAAATGGGGAAGGGTCATTAAGGAATCTACGTCTGAAATCATTGTTTCACTATATGCTAACCTATTTGGATGTGAATTTTAAAAAACAAAAAATAAAATTAAAAAAAATTTAGTAGAAGATATTCAATAGCTGTGTGATTTAAGTGATAGATACCTGATGTGAGTGTACATAAAGGAGAAGTTTGCCTTTAGAATAAACTCTGCAGGGGCACCTGGGTGGCTCAGTCGGTTAAGCGTCCGACTTGGGCTCAGGTCATGATCTCACGGTTCGTGGGTTCGAGCCCTGCGTCCGGCTCTGTGCTGACGGCTCAGAGACTGCTTCGGAGCCTGCTTCGGAGGCTGTGTCTCCCTCTCTCTCTCTCTCTGCCCTCCCCCGCTTGTGCTCAGTCTCTTTCTCAAAAATAAGTGAACATTAAAAAAAATTTAAAAAGAATAAACTGCAAAATTCAAATATAGCCAAGTTTTACTTGTAAAATCCCAAGTCAATATAAGCAAATACCTAACCATAGAGAAGAAATCTTTTGAAGTTTTCTTTATATGTGGACCGAGGTAAAAGGTCTTCCTGTTAATCATTTTATCTTTCTGTTACAGCTAATTTTTTCCATATGTAACTCTTTCCTAAATGGTATGAATGAGGGGTGGGATTCAGATCTGCAACATTTCCCATGCCCCCTCCAGATACTGGGATGTGCATATAGGCTGAGGATAATGCCTTGTTCCCAGGATTTGTACTAAGAAAGGAGTGACAACCATTACTGTGGTACTCAGGAAGTAAGATAAAGCTTGTAAAGCCCTGTTCCACTTTATTCTTTTCAAACAGCCACTGAAATGTAATAGACAGATACTTTATTATGTACAGAGATCGAAGAGAACCTTGGCAAGCCCACAGTGTTAAAATAGAGAACCAAGAAGGTACAATTCCTTTTGATGCTAATGAGTTATTTGGTTAGTCCGTAAAAGGAAGTAAAAGTGAAGTTATTGTGGGAAAAGTTTGCGAAGGAAGGTTTATTTGGTTGCTTTTTTGGGTAGTTTCATTTGTTTTGTGTGTTTGGCAGGCGAGGCAAAGAGTCATTGAAGTAGATCACATAACTACATAGTTGCTAATCCCTTTGAGGGTGTGTCTATTTTGCCCTGCCCCGTAGAACACAAAGGAATAAAACTAGAATACAAAAGACTCCATGAGTTCCCTAGGACTATCAAAACAAAGTATCATAAACTAGGTGGTTTGGCACAACAGAGATTCATTCTCCTAACTTTCTGAAGGCCAGAAATGTCAGCAGAGCCATGCTCCCTCTGAGACTCTGGGTAGCATTTTTTCTTGTCTCTGACTTTCAGCTGTAGCCATCAATTGGTGACATTGCTTGGCATAGAGTAGCATGAGTCCATTCTCTGTCTCTGTCATCACATGGTGGTTTCCCTGTGTGTCTGTTTCTTCTGGCACTTATCTTTTTTAACGCTTATTTATTCTGAGAGAGAGAGAACGTGCGTGTGCATACAGGGGTGTGGGGCAGAAAGAGTGGGAGAGAGAGAATCCCAAACAGTGTCTACACTGTCAGCACAGAGCTCCCTGCAGGGCTTGATCCCATGAACTGTGAGATCATGACTTGAGCCGAAACCAAGAGTCGTATGCTTAACCAACTGAGCTGCCCAGGTGCCCTTGACTTTCCTCTTTTTATAAGGACACCAGTCATATTGGATTAGAGCCTACTCCAATGGCCTCATCTTTACTTGATTATATCTGCCAAGATGCTATTTCTAAGTAAAGTCACATTCACAAATTCACCACCTGCCAAGAGTTAGGACCTCAGCATATTTTTGGGAGGGGGAGGGGTAGATAGCATCCAACCCCTAACAAAGACTTAGGGAAAAGGGAAATCCCTTGAAAGCATAATTTTCTAAAAGAAAAATAGTAGGCACTTTAGATCCCTGGGAAATATAGAAATAACTAATAAATCCTCTAGCTAGAGCACATAATTACAAGGATTCTTGAGAGGGAGTGTGGTGAGGGAGTAGAAGAAGGTGCCTCATGCTTCTGAAGGGTTTACAAGTATCACCAGCAAAAGAACAGAGGTAAAATTATGAAAATTGACAGGTGTGAGTCGAGTGATTAAGAATGCCAGTAAAGAGCCAGAAAGGCTGATTCACGTGTTGCACCACCACTTACTACCTGTTGGAACTGCAACATGTTAGATAATGTCTCCATGCCTCAGTTTCCTCATATAAATGGAGATAATAGCACAAGACAGTTGTGAGTATTAAATTGTAAAGAGAACACCTAGAATAACGTCTTGTGTGAGGCATGGTTTTAATACATTTGGAAACCGTGAGTTAGGGTAAGCTACTAATTAAAACCCTTTGATTATTGAGTAAGGGAGGTGAGAAAAGAGGGAGCAGTGTGTGATGGGGCACCTGGGTGGCACAGATGGTTAAGCTTCTGACTTTCACTTAGGTCAGGATCTCACAGCTTGTAAGTTCAAGCCCCGTGTCGGGCTCTGTGCTGACAGCTCAGAGCCTGGAGCCTGCTTCAGAATCTGTGTCTCTGCCTATCTCTGCGACTTCCTCCTTTCTCTCTCTCTCTCTCTCTCTCTCTCTCTCTCTCTCTCTCTCTCAAAGATAAATAAAAATTTTTAAAAAAGAGGGAACAGTGTGATTTCATATAGGGACTAGATGCCTGAAGTTGTTCTTGCAGAGAAAATACAAACCAGTGATCTTTAGATTCTAATAAAAAAATCCAACCATTGGATCATGACTTATACTTAGTGGTTGCTTTTTTTTTGAAGTTGTATTACATTGTACCTCATTTTTACTGGGTGTTTTTTCTTCCCAGTGGATTCAGTGCTTCGAAATCACAAGTAACTATTTGGGTTTGACTTTGCCAAAAATATAATTAAATAACAATAATTATCAGATTGCTATTACCTTTGAAACATGCAAGAATTAAATACCCCCCAAGTTTGCCTGAGTTTAGTTTTTGAACTTGTAGAAACACTCTTTAACTCAAACATCCAGTGTGTGTGTGTGTGTGTGTGTGTGTGTGTGTGTGTGTGTGTTCAAACATATATGCTGTCAAAAACATGTTTTGATGGAACAGTTTAAATTTGGTCTCATACAAATTAACAAAATTTTCCCACTGGATAGACCCTGATCTCAGAGGAGCTACAGCTGGTCTCTGGAACCATACTCTGTGAAATCCTGTCCCCCCATCAGTTACCTGTCTGAAATGTCTGAAGGACTAGCAGGTGCCTCTGGACCTGGCTGCCCAAGAGGAAGGCCATACCACCTAGGTTGCTGTCATTAGTGCTGAATCTTCAGGGTGTAAGAGACAGGATCTTCCTCTAGAGTATCCACATTCCAGCACCGGCCTCACCCCCATGCTTCCCCAAGAGACCAATTATGGCTTAATTTGCATATGCTCAACCAGTGTCTGCCAAATATTTGCATGCCTTTTTCTGTAAATGTTTGGTGACATTTCAAAGCAGCATTATGTAATGGTTAAGAACGCCATCTTCAGAGCCAGCAACGACTGGTCAAATGCCAGTTCCACCATATGACTTTGGAAAGCCATTTAACTGTTGTGAGGCTTCTGTTTCTTCATTTGTAAAATGCTGATAATAATAGTGTGATTGGGATACTGTATGTTAAATGTTTAACACGTTCCGCAGCACATAGCAGTGTGCCTAATCAACCTTCCCAACTTTAGCTATTATTTTTCATCCCACATTTTCCAAGGCCAAAGTCCATCTTATAATAATGAAAGAAAGTTATTTATAATATTTATTTATACCTATCTTTATTCAAAAGTTGGGAATTATTTTGGTTAGCTTGATTTAGAAATATTTGTCTAAGCTTGGAATTCAAGATGAAAAAGAAGTTGGACACTTTGAATAATTTTTCTCATTGCCAGTCTAGAGTGGTCTAGTAGGTAAGATAATTGCCAGGTATGTAAATACATAATGGCCACAAATTCTGCAGTTCCAGAAATATATTTAGAACAGTAACATCTATTATATTCAGCAGTAATATTCAACTACCTGTATAAATAATATGACTTTCTAATTTACTCAAATATAATGGATGTATGACTTTGTCCAGTGCTCCTTTGTGGCTTTTGTTGGGAATGCGCCTCCCCTTTTCCTTAAAACAATTTTCATAGTTTACCCTTATTATTTGATGGTTACTTTGTTTCACTGAACAGGGCAAAACACTTGAAAGGATTGGAGATTGGAAGCGTATCCTAGACTCCTTCCTTGTTTTGGCTTTTTCATTTCATCTGGGGATTGAGGAATTCATGAGACAGTGGCTTCCCCAGGACTGGAAAGACATAGTGAGGGTGAATTCCATGTGAGAAGGTGAGCGTGAGGTCAGGGTTAGAAATTTATAAAGATGCATAAGAAATGGATGATCATTGCACCAGAGACTCATCATTGCCCTTGTCACTTCATTGGTTTCTAATATGACTATGTTAGCCTTCTTAACTGTTCCAAAATAATTATCTCCCTTAAAGGGAAAGTGCTCGTTTTTAATACTGCCCTCTGTTGAAATTACTTGACCAAGTAGCAAGTATAGTAAGAAGTTAGGTGATCTGAATGGAAATTTCACTTCCTAAATTCAAAATAAGCCCCAAAATGTTGGAGCATTCACCCACTGAAAACCTAGGTTTTACACACCAATCCTAGTGTGTAAATTCAGATGCTCTGGCAAGGCTTCCTACCTTAGGTCATTCTACCACATACACTACTTAATATCCAAAATTGCACCTACTTTATTACATCCTGTCTTCATGAAAATGCTGCCACCCCGTACATGGTCATACTCTAAAGTTACTGGTCATTTTTGTTTGTTGGTTTGTTTGGTTTTTTTTATTTTTTTAAATTTTTGTTAATGTATGTTTCTTTTTGAGACAGAGCCAGAGACAGAGTGTGAGCGGGGGAGGGGCAGAGAGAGAGGGAGACGCAGAATCTGAAGCATGCTCCAGGCTCTGAGCCATCAGCACAGAGCCCAATGCAGGGCTCATACTCACAAACTGCGAGATCATGACCCCAGCCAAAGTCGGACACTCAACTGACTGAGCCATCCAGGTGCCCCTGTTGGTTTGTTTTTTACAGAGATACTTGTATTCATTTAATAATAAAAATACTTTTTTACTTTAATTTTTTTCTTTATCCTCCCTCCTACGTTTCACTGTAACTTTGCTGTTTCCTGCACAGACCACATGAAATGGATAGTATAATAAGTAGAGGCCATCATAACAACGCAGAAAAGTTTCTCCTTGGCCAGTTTGTTTATAAAACCTCATCAGCCCCCTAAAATTTAAAAATGGTGGGGTTGTTTCTATCATTGTCCACCGTGGCCTGGGAAACAAGTGATTCCATCAAGAGGATGATGCTCATTTATTTTGAGCATATGCTCATCGATGATACACACATATATATAAGAAGCGCTGTTAGAGGGGCGCCTGGGTGGCTCAGTCAGCTAAGCGGCCGACTTAAGCACAGGTCGTGATCTCGCGGTCTGTGAGTTCGAGCCCTGTGTCGGGCTCTGTGCTGACAGCTCAGAGCCTGGAGCCTGTTTAAGATTCTGTGTCACCCTCTCTCTGACCCTCCCCCGTTCATGCTCTGTCTCTCTCTGTCTCAAAAATAAATAAAGGTTAAAAAAAATTAAAAAAACAAAACAAAAAGAAGTGCTGTTAGAAAGTAGTAAGTAGCCTGAATCATCTCTCTCTCTCTCTCTCTCTCTCTCTCTCTCTCTCACACACACACACACACGCACACACACACACACACACACACACACCTGGAAGTAGCAGGTAGTTCAAAAGCACTGGTTGTACTAAAATCAAATAGAAATTAGTACAAATACTCTAGCCTTCATGGCTCTCATGATCTACTTCCTGCCTACAACTCTAATTTTTAACACCTTGCTTCTTCAGTATGTTAAGTGCCATACCAGTTTTTTCCTATCCCTGGAACGTGCCCCCTGCTCTAGAGCCTTTGTCTTTGACCTAGAATTACCTTGTCATGAATCTTCACATGGCCAGTTCTTCCTCATCAGTTAGACCTAAGCTCACATCTTAACCAGTTGAAGGTACCCCTTACTCCAGACATTTAACATGCCACAATTTTATTTTATTGTCTTCTTAGGGCTTATCATGCCTAACAGCTTGGTTTGTTACTCATTTTTTCCACTCTACCATAAGCTCTGTGAAAGTGAAAAACATACCATGTCTATGATATCCTCAGTCCCCCACATACCAGGAATATATAGGTGGTGCTCAAAAAATTATTTGTTAAATATAATCACGTAGACTTCAGTAGTAAAATAAATAATCATAGTGTGTACAAAGATACCTAGTATCTCGAAGAGGAAAGGAGGAAAGGCTATCTATCATTTACTGAGCACCTACTAAAACTAAGGTATTATGCTTAAATTGTCTTAATTCTCATATCGTGAGAATTCACAGCATCACTAAATAACCAAGATAGATTTGAACCCATGTCTATCCTATAACAAAGCATTGTCATTTACCATTAGGCACAAATGTGGAAAGAAACCCAGAATATGTACAACGAAGGGCTCAGAGACCTATTTACCTACCTAACACTTCTCCCTCTGGCCATCAGAAGTGATTACTTGTAAATGCGCACTCCGTGAGATTTATATCATTTAGATTTTTTTTTGTTGTTAGCAGTGGTAGAAATCTCCACTTAAATCTGCTTGAGTGAAAATATAAAATAAGATAAATAAATGTCTCAGTGCACAAAATTGAGCAGGTTGGAGGGATATCTTTAAAGGAGGCTTGACCTAGTGCTCATATTATGACAGTAGGAGCCCATTTTTTTTCTTCCCAGTTTCTATACTCTCCTTCCTTGGTGTGCACATGGCAGGTGGGTAGTTCTAGCAGCTACAGACATCATGTATTCTCTTTCATGTCAGTGGGAACAAGGAGGTTTGTTTCCCCAGTAGTCAAAGTGCTGCCAGCCCATATGGTATGTTTGTAAAAATTAGAAAAAGGTACCCCTATCTTGAGGAAATTTCCAAACTTGGTGTATGACTCTATCAGTAATTACGGAAACATAGATGAGGCCCTCTTAAAAACAATGGTAATCATACTACTTAAAATAATAGAATAGAATAGGTACATTTTACATCACAAAAATTAAGAATCCAAAGGCATTTCCATGTATTAATTGGCAGAAAACAATTACATGGCGTCCTTTTAGAAAAACAAAATGAAATATTTTCAAAGCCTACCTGCACCAAGAGTAAAACTATAGGTTTCGCCGTCTTTGTAGTGAAGGTGGAGGCCACAAGTAGTTTTCCTTTTAATTTTGAAAAGCCACGTTCTTGACTGATGACCAGTACTACCTAAGTTGAATGTATCTTAAATGTTCTAAGATGAAACCACGTGGAAATTTTCCTGGGGAATGAATATTTCATTGCTGCAACAAGAGTTGCATTGTAATATTTGTAATTTTGTATTAAAATTTATTACACATGTAATTTTGTATTATAAATGTTAGAAAACCTATAGCAAATTTACATCATCATCTTCTGATGTCCCTTCGGTATCCCATTCCTTACTTTGTTCCTCAGTCAATTTCAAGTTTATATTTTACACTATTGGAGTAGTTCTTTTCCATTATAATTTTTCAAGTTACATCTCAACTAACAGTCTCATAAACTATTATAAACTTGTATTTGAAAGGTGAATTGGTTAATGTAAAATACAGTGTAGGAAGAAATGTATTCTAAAATATAGTTCTGGGCCATAGAAAGTGAATAATAATGGTATTCATATTTGAAATGAGTCTCATATTTTCTGTGCTGGAGAACTCAATATTAATGCTAAAATATGTTACATTTATGGACCTTAAATTATATGTATTTTTAAAACATCATTTCATTTTTCTTCAAAGAATTTATTATTTCTTTTAGTGCTTTCAAATGCTTTATGCTGAAATTTGGTTGCTCATTGTGTTGTTGATAACATTAATTTTGTTTACAACTTCATGCCAAATTAACACTAATCAAATACATTTGAAAGCAAATAGTTTGGGGATTATAGTATTGTTTTGCATCCCAGAATCTGTCTACTCTGTAAGCTCCTTGCTTAGAATCAGAAATTGTTTTTAATGCTGCTGCATTGGCAGAGGGTCTGAATTCTCCAGCTTGCTTATCTTTCATCAGTCAAAGCATAATGATCTATGTATACCCTGTCAGAGCAACAGTCTTTACTTTGGTTTGCTGGAAAATTGTCCTAATCGGCTGATTTTCTTAGAACAAGACATCTTAGTACCATCTGCCCCCCAAATTGTTAAAATAAATATGTAAATCATCTGTGCTGAAGCTAACAAAGTTATAAATAAGAAAAAATGTCATAATAAAGAAGATATATCAACATGAATGGTCGCCCCTCAGATCTAATGTCCTTCCTCAGTGTACAACCTGGACAACTATATACAACTGCCTGGGAAAGAGTGGGAAACAATAACAAAAACGTAATATATTCTATTTGACCCTAATAGCCAGCCTTGGGTTATTCGTCTAAATCAATCACTCCACGCATGTGCGTGGTGCATGGACTACTCTCATGTGCCTTCCTTTTACTGTTAGGGACAAAGTTTAAAATCATTCTTAGTAGAAGCCCAAAGGCTAGGAATGGAGGGATGGTTTCGTTTTAAGAAACAGTGTGAATATCAGCCTGCAGAAATAACAAATGTGCTTGGCGTGTTTGATTACCAAGATAAGTAGAAATGTGGAAAGGAATCCGTTTTTTTCCAACATGAAGCAACGCTACAATTTCCACCGCATTATAACTGAGTGTCCCTGCATAGGATTAAAATGACTCCAGTCCTTGTTGTTTATTTGCCTAGGCTTTAGGGTCTTGTTCAGTTTGGCGTTGGATTGTTGGTTTTCTTACGACAGCCCGTGAACTATCTTTTGGGAAGACACTACCCTGTGTATTGAACACCTGGTCCAATTAGATAGTGATGGTTGACATGTGGGCGAGTAGGCAACTCTACACTTCTTTGTAAAATTCAAATAGGAACACCTGTTCCTGCTCAGAGAGGAGCTGATCATATGTTGAGAGCTGAGCTTTATGTGGATACTTATCCATAAAGGAAATTAATATCTGCCTTTTGCAGCAGACTTACAGCAAAGTCACACTGTTGACACATAATCATTCCTGCCACTTCTTCGGTCCCCTACACTCCGATTCTCCGGCTCTTAGTGGTCCACAAATTGGTGTCTACAAATAATTCTTCCTCCATTAAAACCACATATCACTGGACAAAATAAAAACGATTGGCAAATTCTTCTCTTGATGGGATTGATTTTTGAGGGAGAAAGCATTGCTCTCCGGTCCACGTGAGTGCGGGCCTGTGCACGCGCACACACACGGTCCCTGTAATGGCCACTGAACGCACTTCCTCGCGGATACTAGTACTGCATTTGTAAATGCATTTAGCAAGAGCTTTTATATCCAAAATCTTAAAAGTTCTTTTTAAAGACATGACCTATAATGAGAGAAGTTCAGCCTGACCCCTTCAGCGTAATGAAACAGGGGAAGCTCTGGCACAGAAGCGATCACAATAATAAGGGAAAGAATATTCGGGTCCAAAATTTGGAAGAGTTGGCTAAAAGGTGACTTCCTCTGGTTAATTTTCATTCTCAGGATAGTTCTTTGCATGCATAATGATGGTAATAGTGATGTACATTACATATATCACTACACATACATCAGTGTTGGATAAGAGAATAAAATATATGAAGAAGGTCATCAGACATGGAAAAAAGCAGCTTTCTTCATTATAAGAAAGGACTGCAGTAAGTAAGACATCATGGAATATTCTTCTCTGGAAATCATGAAAGCCAGACTTTGCAGCCGTTTTCTAAAGCCAGTTAGTTCTGCTCTTCCTGGGGGAGGAAATGCCAACCCACATGTCCTTTCTCTGTTCCACTGAGCAGTAAGATTTTATGATTTCTGATTGGAAAGTGATGGAATAGGAGAGCCGCAGGATTACAGAATTAAGTCAATTCCACACAAAACTGTCAGAAACAAGCTTAAATGCTTCCCAGGCTGGTGAACCCATGCTTAATTCTGTCATGTTCCGTTGTTGTTATGGAAGACGATCGAGTCCTCTCCCATGGAGCTGAGAAAGGTATTCCTTATATCATAAGAAATAAGAAAGGTGAGCCTTCCTCCTCCACTGAGCCATGTGCGGAAAGTACATGAGCTTTGCTGGGACAGGCAAGTTGGTTTTCCCTGAAGCCCTTTGGAATTGAGTTAATGATGAATTCTTATGCCTTAAAACCCTGGTGATTTCTCTCTGAAGATATATGACTCCATTCACTTTACTCTTCTTATGCCATATGTGCACAGCTCTAAAAATCAAAAATTTCCCAAAACTTCCTTAAATAGTTTTACATACAAACTTTCAGCTATCCTAGAATCTGACAAATCAAATCATTTTAATGAACCACAGCAAACAGCTCATGTCGGAACAGCTGTAAGCACAATATGCAAATCGTGTTTACTGGTAGCTTATGCTCCAGAGAAATAATCTTTATATGACTGCTTTATTATTTACAGTAGTTTCGAAATTTAATTTTTGTCAACATTGACAGATGCCATCCATGTTAATACTTGGACGGCTATATATGGAAAAGGCTAAACATAGGCAGAGATCTCGTGTTTGTGAGCTGATAATGTGGTTGACAAATGGGTTTAACAATATCCAGTCATTTCTGAGCGGGCCACGGAAATCACCTGAGGTCTGTGGTAACAGTGAGGAGGAAGGTCAGAGGAATATGAATGAAGAAGGAAGAAAGCAGTGACTCTGGAGAGCGGTGCATATAATGAAAGCATGACAGAGGATGATTAATTATATTTCAGAGCCAGATAATTCCCAGAGAATATGTGTGTACGATAAAAAGTTTCTAACCTTTGCAGTTGTAATTAAATGAGGGATTCACTCATCTAAGCAGAGTAAAGACTATTTTGTTCCATTGCCATGCTAATGCACCTATTGAAATAGTTATTTTAAATACGCGTTTTACTGCCTGCTTGTAAAGTTGACAAAGCCGAACAATAGCTGGGAGGTGAGGAAGAGGTTCACCTTGCTAAATGGTTAAATAAATTACAGTGGCTTAGAAAATTCGCCTGCCCTGCACTACCTCAGAATTTACCGTCATGTGAAAAGGAAACAAAACTAATTATTTACCAGTACTGTTTCGTGTTGCTTTAGATTTAAACCTTTGGCTGATTAATGTGTTTGCAATGTTTGGATTTTTCAGAATGCTCTCCTTTTAGGTGCCTTACTTGCAGTGGCCCTGGGCTTTCTCTCTCTCTCTCTCTCTCTGTCTCTCTCTCTCTCTCTCTCTCTCTCGACTTTTTCTCGGCATTTCCTTGCAGACAGGCAAAGTAAGGGGTCTCGAGAACATTGGAGAACGCTACCGTTTTGTGAGGTGGATAGAGAATTTAATTCATCACATTTAATGGGTTTAAATTCATTAAATTCACATTTTTCAAAAAATATTTACGGACCGCTATAGGCGCCTGATGCTACCCTAGGCACTGGGAGGAGTCAATGCCTACAAGTGCCTGGCACATAGTAGGGCCTCAGTAGACATGTGTGGGATGAATCCATGAAGTAGAACTACATGCTAGTGTCTGAATCCGCTGACTTTAGTCAATTCTTGGCCTGCTTTTCTAAGATAAGGAGAGAAAGTAGCGAGAATATAGCTAATGAATGAATGTTTCTCAACTGTTGTGGTAAATGGAAAAATAGTCTTATATGTCCATTATTTCCTTGTACATATTTTCTATTGCATTGTGATAGTAGCATGTGAGGTCCTTGAAAGAGCTGGTGATAGAGCAAAAACTTAAGCTCCATACATAATAACTGCAGAGTCAATAAATTGCTGATGAGTTGTAGAAGGGGAGAGCTGAAATTTTGCTAGATAGGGAGTTGATGAATAGGAAAAAGGATTCCAATACTCTGTTTAAAAACTGTTCTTTTCTGGATAGAGAGAGATGTCAGAGGTCTAATCACTCATGCTAAATCTCTGGGGATTTTATAGCTCTTCTCAAGCGAAATGGAATAAATTGGTGGAATTGGGAGACGAGCTTAGATGATGGTGCGTTAACAAAGGACTCCCCTGTTACCTGCCACAACCAAAGTTTCTTTCTTAATTAGCTTGCATGCCAGCTGCAGCTTTATTCTATGTTGCTTCCCTCCCAGGACCCAGGGTAAAGAACCAATATCTTTTAAGAATATTTCCAGTCACTGCCCCGGAAGGAAAAGAGACCCGGTGAACTGTGTACCGGTTCTTGAAGTTGCTGTCCGTGAGCGACAGAACACTTGGGTCCACTGTTCATTGATGGATGCAAGTTGTATGGCCACTCCTGAGCTCACCAGGGAGAGGACGTATATTCCTGACCCTGAGATTCCTAGGAATGGAAATTGGAACACCTGATAAGCTAATAATCCAATCTATCATAAGTGATTTTGCCAATTTCTCCCCGGCATATAGAGAATGTCTTCATAAGGAGTCTTTACAAGGAATGTCAGGGGTGGAAAGGGAGTGTAATAATGATGAAGTCGTTGAAAACTCCCCGTGGGCTAGAGTGCGACTTGTTTTTTCTCCTCTGGTCCCTTGTACCTAGCATGGTACCTGGAACATGCCAGATGCTCAGTGAGTGTTTGCTGATTACCGGGGCAACTACATTATTTGTGTGAAAAAAGCAAAGTGAAAAGCGAGGCCATTTATTTGAAAAATACGGGGAGCATACCCTTTAGACTTGTGAAAGTATATTTTCTATTTCTCCTCTCTCTCTCCTTTTCTCTCTCTTTATTTGGTATCTAATTTCAAGCTTGCTCAGGCACATGGACTTGCTGGTGAGCCCTACCTACCCCACGAGGCGCACCAGCTGCCTGCTTCCCCTCCCTGCATTGTGTTAATCTGACTCTCTTACCTTCCTGCTGAGGAGCCGAAACCCACAGAAATAGAGTGTCATATCTGTGGTCATCTATAGTGTGTTGGTACAAACTTGAGAAGAAATCAGCCGTCAAAACCATCTATCTAATGTTACATTGTCTTGAATTCTAGAGTTATATTTTTCTTCCTCCTTGAGTATTTCAATCGCTTTTTGTTTCCAGTTTCCATTTGAAGCGATAGGACAGGTTGAATATTGTTCTTAAACCGTTTGATACATTTTTTTCACATGAAACCTAGTTCTTTTTGCATCTAAAGAATGTATTTTATGATTGCTGAAAAGATTCTAAGGGCATATGGTCCAGAGAGGTCTAGATAGAGAATTAGTTGAATTTAAGCCCTCTTCCCTAAGGATACACCATGTGATACATCTACTAACACAAGGAATGGATCCCAATATTTAAATTCATAGGTAGAAGAAAGAATTCATGACATGAATAAATACCCACTTTTTCAAGGAATTCCTCTAATGCAGATATCTCAGAAGACAGCATTTTATTTGAAGATCACTCTCCTCCCCCTCTTTCCTTCCTACCTACGCATCTTCAACAAACACATCCTTTTCGCTTGAGGTGTCTTGGTCCCATTAGGCATACTGAAACTGAAATCTGGGTTCACTTTCAGGACATGTAGGAGATAGGTGATAAAAAGACTTAATCCCACAAAGAGATTTGATCCCCGGGTATTACTTCTTCACCAGTAGAATCCATTTCAACGTGCATGGTTTTCAAAGCTGAAAGTTGAGCTAATTCAACACAAGTGGCAGACAGAGCCAGCAGTAGCATAAGTGAGATAACTGTAAATGTCAAGAGCAGAAATTCTCTCCCAGTGGTTAGTTTGCCCCACTCCCCCGGGGACATTTGGAAATGTCTGGAGATGTAATAGTCATGACTGAGTGGAGAGGCCACCGCATCTAATGGGTAGAGGCCAGGGACACTGTGAAGCATCCTATGTTACAAAGGACAGCCGTCCCTTCAACAAATAATTACCTGGCCTCAAATGTGGACTCTCTGAGGTTGGGCAGCCCTGACCTAGCTGCTCCATCCAAGGTATCCAGGAGGGTAGGTGGCTTATAAAAATGTGGTCATTCTGTCCATTGTCACCACATGGATGGATGCGTACTGGTGATGTCTGTCATTGTTACCAGTAAGGATTTTGACACAGTTAAACTCATTCTGGGCTTTGTCCCTCAGGTAATAATATTTTTTTTTTCACTTTCCCATCTCAAAATTAATTCATCATCCTTGAAATAGAGTGAGAAGGATCTTTTTTTTCTTTATAGTTCAGAAGAGATGTTTCCATATGAGAAGGATTAAATCCTTCATTCTAGTTTAGTATTCCTAGGATGGAAGGAACTAGCTAAGCCATGGTTTGGATCTAATTTATCCTACTGAGCTATTTAAAGTCTTCATTATCATAAAAATAATTGGTATTTTCATAGTAACATTAGAATGGTTGTTAGCTTTGATAAAGCAAGTAATGAGATACCTACTAGAGCAGAGTTGTTTCTAAAATAATGATTTCACCTGAATTTCACCTGAATACTTCATGTCTAATTTGAGAAAATATGTATACTTCATATACATTATAAATAGAAAATATATATTTTACATATACACATATGTAAAAAACAAACCAACCAACAAACAATAAAGCCTTCATTGTTTGCAATTTAACCATCAGTTTTGCAGTTTGGGCTGGGGGACTGGGGGAAATAATTAACCAAGCCCTTCCTCTTCCTCCCCAAAGTCCCTGTCACTTGAAAGATAATAGAGGTCCTATAAATGAGGACTATAATAATATTTTAGCTTTATTCATGGTAAAGCCAGGTTGAGAACAAGGCTTAGGTAAGTGGCCACAGTATGGCTTTTTTGTGTTTTTCCCTCCCCGTTGGACTCACCCACTGTGTGGGCCTGGCTTTCTGCCCTCAGACCCACACCTCACCCTTCCCTTGCTGTGCCACGTGCAGCGTGGCTGGCTGCTGCAGGCTGCGTTTCCTTGGTTCCTTTGGCAGCTGGGTTCAGACCACAGTGGGTGCTGATGGGAGCTTGGAAGGTATTAGGAAAGGACAAACGAGTATTCCTCCTTCCTTGCCTCTGTGACGTCCCCAACAGCTCTGTCCCAAAGACACCCTGTGGTTCCACATCCTGCCAGAGAGGCCTGCCATGGTTCCACCTGTCACTGATAGACTCTGAAAGTGAAGCCCCCAGAAAAGCACCTCCTTCTGGTCTCCTTCCGGCCCAGGACCACACTTGGTTCTCTAATACTGCCAAGCCTCATTTCCTCTTTGGCTTCACGCCTTTTCCTTCAGCTCTTATAGTTTTCTGATGGAAGCCATGTTCTAAAGACTCTGTCACACTTGGACTCCCCTAGAATTCCACACGTCTCTTGCACCCAGAGCTCAAGGTTCTGCCCCAACGGCAGGAACTTGAGAAGAGAAAGTTCATGACCCGAGAGTAGGTTCTTCCTTGGAGGAGCTACAAGCATTCCTGGTCATTTTTCCCCCCAGGCTCTTTGATCCGGTAAGAATATCTCTTCCCACCTGGGGAGACAGAAGACGCTGGGGAGGAGCTGAAGAAAGTCTATCCCATTTAGCTCCCCCTGGAGAATGGGGTAGAAGTTTCCGTGTTTGTTCTACACCGGAGACCATACAGACCAAAGTCATAAGAATGATCTCTAAAGCTAGACCGTCTAGGTTCACACTCACCACCTGCCTCTTGCTGGCTGTTTTATACAGGGAAGCCGACTAATCTGTCTTTACTTGGTCTCAGTATAGAAGATAGGGGATAATAAGGTTACTTCATAAAATTATCATTAGCTCTATGTTGTCTTATACAAAAAAATTATTAGAACATTGGTTGGCACGTCGAAACCCTCTTATACATGGCTACTATTATTGTCCCTCTGGGTCTGCCCATAAAATGGAGGTAAAAATAGCCCCTACATCATAGATTAGTTCAAGATTGAATGGGATAATGCACGTGCCTGGCACATAATGAGGGTTTAGTTACTTTACAATTATTGTCATTTCATTTGGGGGCATCTTTAACCAATATTCCCCCTAATGGTGGAGAGAGAGAAAAAAAGAGGGAAATAAAAGTATATTGGTAAACAAATTGAGATTTTGTAATATTTGAGAACCAGATGTTCAAGATGTTTCTTTTCACTTGTTTCACTTAAGGGGTAAGAAGATAGCTCCGGTTTATATAAGAATCATTAGGTAAGGCTGGCATGTAATAATAAAGACTGAAATTTTTAACATGCTAGGGACTTTCAGGAAGCTGCATGTTGTCTGAATATTTGAATGATAGGAAGCCATCGTTCCTCTTAATTGTCTATTCTGTCCTCTCTGCCTACCAGGTCATGCCTTCCCTGACCCTCCCCTTGGCCGTCCTCTCCCCCACTATTTATCCATCTGCATTACCCCCTCCCACCTGGCCTTCTACGATTATACATCTTTCAGCCTATCCTAGGCTCCATCTGGACTTAGAGGCCATGAAAACCGCGGGGGGACCTAGTTTACCATTTTAAAGGAAATGGCCAACTGCAACTCCAAGGTTTTCTGACAGACCCTAAATATGAATAGTCACTTTCTTCTCTCTTTGTTTAATGTCATTCATAACAGACATATTTCCGTGCTAAAATAAATTCCCATGCATTTAGGCTATAGTCTTTCCCTAAAACAGAGAGATCTTTTTCCATAGCCGTGGACACAATGGTTCTCGAACCTCACAGCATACTTTATAAATACAAAGGACAAATTATTCTTAAGGGCAGAGGAGGCTTCTTTTCTAATTTCATGGTTCTGGGGCCAATATGCCAAAAATACCTACGTAAGGGAACATTTTCTATGATCTGGTATCATAGCTAAGTTTATGGGACGCATTCACATTTTGCTTCGGACTCCATAATTATTGTAACACAAAAATACTAGTTTGACATACTTACTAATTAAATTACTTAGTCAATCTTTAAGTAAAATTAATACTTGAGTAAGATGTGCTGGGTTTATGTCCTTCCTCTTCCTCTCAGAACCATCATCTATGCTTCCAATGACACACACTGTATTCGAGAAATCCAGAGAGCCATTGTTCGTTAATTTTCACAGTCCTGAGATGTCAGTGTAACTGTCTCCCGTTTATTCAGATCCACAGATTTGGAGAGGTGTTGCCACTTGCCCAGTCAGATTCATATAGTAAGAGACAAAGTTTGGGCAAGAGCTAAATGAATTGGGTGAAGTCTAATTTCTCCCGCTACATCGCACAGCCTCACTGCCTCTAGGAAAATCAAAGCCAGTTGGGGTCCTGGGATCATAAACATAATTCTTGCAAAGGGGTGTCATTGCTTATATTAAAAGATGTTTTGCAAAACAAATTGTACATAAAATCCTCACGTAATTTTGCCAAGCATTGGTCTCACATTAAACCCTGGCTTCAGTGTGACCAGGGCTGCATGTCCCCTATCCAGGTGAACTAACCATATACCGGGGAGGGACGCTATCTCCTCCAGACGAAGGGAATTAGGATTTATGCATCCACCTGTGTAAAGTAATGGCTGCCACCTGCAGACCTAGCCAGCTGTGTAAAATTCTCTGAAATAAATAGACGCAAGTGGCCAGAACTTGGAAACAGGCTGGAGACTCGGCAAATAGGAGCCAACACAACTGCAAAGAAAAAGCGGGGAGAGTTGGAAGCCAAACCAAACAATGTTGACCTTCTACAAAGAGAGGAAGCAAGAGCATCCGAATTAACCACGGGTCGGTGGTTGACAATTTTCTGGCCAAAATGTATTGAATTGCCCATCTTTGTGTCTGTAACTAGATAACTTTGGCCCTCAAAATTAACATTTTTCGAGGCTGAACCGCCCATACTTATTTGAACCTGGAAGAGGGAAGAAATGCCAACCATCCAAGAATGAAGGTAAGCCTGGTGATAATAATATTTGTTTATTCCTCTAGCCTGTGAGATCAGTTGGAATTCATTTCTTGAGAAATAATTCTCAGAAGCAGAATGTTGTAGAGCATTGTTTACCAAATGCCAGCCTTTGGTGGATTTACTGTGAGGCGAATGAAACTTTAGATCTGGAACCCTCCACCTTGGAGGAGCCTTACTTTGTGCGCCATGGGGAGGGGAAGCCAGATTGTCATCAGGAGTCATTTCTGTTTAAGTGTTTCTGATAAAGTGCCTGCAGGGATATCAGAAGAAGGGCCCCTACATCTCTTAAGTCTCCAGGGAGTCTGTATTTCTTTTCTCACTCTCAGTAAACAACTTGTCTGCCTAATTCTGTATTTTTCTTAAATAGCTTGCCCTACCCCCGAACTGTATAAGCTTTAGGCTTCCTGAAACTTAGACCTCTTCCTGGTAGTGCTGGTCCATGACAAACGTATCACTAGTCCAAAATGAAATGAGAAAAATGAGAATAATGTAGAGACTTTTCCATAAAGCTAAACTAATCATATTAATCCTACTTTGGTGAGATTTTTTTTTTTTTAATGCAGGGAGAAAGAGGAAATATTTCCTTACTGTGTTTTGCTGATAAATGCCCTTTCTTTTAGGAACTTGGCCATAGAGAGTAATTTCTTAAAAATTACCTTCAGGTAATAAAAAAAAAAATTTGGAAATTCTATGTCTATATAGCCTAAGGACATCAAAGAATATCAGAAACACAGCAAGAATACCGGGAACATCTACAAGGCCATGAAAGCAGGGCTCCTTACTGGGAACCGCACATGTTGGGAAAGTGTAGGGACCTATAGCAAAACTGTGAGGCAGGGCTTGTCATAAGATGTATCTTGTTAGGTATCTGAGGGACGTTTCTGGTTTTGCTGTGGATTGTGTGCTTTCAGAAAACAGGGGCATTTCAGTGACTGGGTACCATGACAAGTCTTTTAAGTAGGCGAGAAGAACAAATTAGTAAATCAGTAATTAGTAAAGAAACAGCAGTCCCTCATATTAGGCGAAGGTTGCGGGGGGCGGGGGGGTGGTCATTTTTTTGTGGCTTGATCATGTTCTTGTTTTTTCTGTGCTCAGATAGGATAAGAGGGTGGTCTCTCTTTCTTCGTCTTCATCAGGGCCACAGAGTAGCCTTAACTGATGTTGGTTGGTGTTTGAGAAATTCTTTGTATTTAGCAGGAAACTACCATGGTCTGTTAGAGCCAGTACTCCACGCTGACAGGAGTACGCCAGTTAGGGGTGTCTGTCTGCCTCTGCCTCTCCCCCTCCTCTCTGTCTCATCTCTCAATATCACAACTATTCATGAAATCCAAGTTTGGGAGCCACTGCAATACAGTCTTGATGAACATGGGTTTGAGTTTCCAGATGTGTGACCCTAGGAAAATAACGGCGCTGGACATCACTGTTAGGAGTTATAGAAGGAAGGGTGAGTTAAACATGCATTAATCCTTGTCAAGTCCTATGGTTAAGAGTGTAGATAAAAGCCACATGAATTAGTTTGAATCTTGTCCCCCGCCTACTCTATGACCTTTTGGGCTGGTTTTTCAGCCTCTTCCTCATCTGGAAACTGATGAAGATATTAGTATGCATTTCTGAGGATTGTTCTGATAATTTAGGCAATATATGTAAAGATTTTAGAGCAGTGCCTTGCACTAAGTGCTCGGTATTTGTAGCTACCGGTATGATAGTGATGAGAAAGATCACTGTCATTATTGTGTACCTGTTATGTGCCAAATGCTGGGCTTGACATCCTAGTGAATTTCTCTCTGGGAGCTGCAATGGCAGTGAGCTTTGAGAGGAACCAGGTGAGGTTTTAAGATCTGTTGTTGTATGAATAACATGTAGTATTTGACATTTATTGACTTGTCCATCACTTTTTGTGGTTCTCATAGTTCTCTGAGGATCCCAAAGACTCCCCTAAGCTGAATGAGGCCGCTGAGACTTGAAAGAGGTTAAATAATGTACCCAATGACACATGCCTTGCTGGTGATAAAGCACACTTGAACCCACATCCCAAACTCTCAACCGCTCCTCTGGGATCACAGTGCTGTGACACGAAGGGTTCATCATGGGGCAGTAGATAGAATGATATTTTTTGGTCTTAGCTGGTGAAGGGGGTCATTTGAAATAGAGTTAGGACAAGTTAAAATGTTGAGAATCCAAGAAGATGGCTATTCCTACGAAAATAGAAGTGAAGGGCTTAGCAGAATTGACTGGACTTTGAAGTCCCACATGCTCTTTTCCTGAAGATCCTCTTTTTTTCTTTTTTAAATTTTCACAAGACAGTAAAAGGAGTTGAAATTTTCAGACTGATAAAGAGTACTAAGTTCCCTGTTTGCCGATATTAGTATTGAGTAGAACCAACTTGTGGAGGGTCCCTTGTGTCACATGTATGTAAAAGTATCTGCAGTTGTTTTCAGTGAGTTTTGACATCTGCATCCTTTGGGTTGTGTCACTGACAATGACCCAGGGAAATTAAGCCTGGTAAAGGGGAGGGATATAACTGAATAGAATGAGAACCATTGGGAATTTGCTGGGTTCACTAATCATACCTGTAACATGTATGTGTTTCCCCTTCAAATTATCTGTATATTCACATCAGCCTTGGTTTGATTACCACATTATTTGCATTCACCACATCGTTTCTGCTGATCTGCATAATGCTGCTCCATCTGTGCCACCACTAGCTAACTGCCCCCTCCACATGGCCAGTGCATCATCAGAATTGGATGTTTTGTTTTTAATTTTTTAACATTTATTTATTTTTTGAGAGACAGAGCATGAGCGGGGGAGGGGCAGAGAAAGAAGGAGTCACAGAATCCATAGCAGACTCTAGGCTCTGAGCTGTCAGCACAGAGCCTGATGTGGGACTCGAACTGACAAACCTCAATACCATGACCTGAGCAGGCCGGACGTTTAACTGACTGAGCCACCCAGGTGCCCCCAGAATCGGATGTTTGATTGGGCACCTGAGTGGCTCAGTCAGTTAATCATCTGACTTGATTTTGGCTCAGGTCATGATCTCATGGTTCTTGAGTTGGAGCCCATATCTGTGCTGACATTGTGGAGCCTGTTGGGATCCTCTGTCTCTCTGTCTCTCTGTCTGTCTCTCTGTCTCTCTGTCTGTCTCTCTCTCTCTCTCTCTCTCTCTGCCACTCCCTCATGTATGCTTTCTCTTTCTCAAAATAAATAAAGGTAAAAAAATCTGATGTTTGAAAAGACACGTAAACTTTCACCCTGAAGTAGAAAAGAGTAATCATGGCAAAGTGAAAGCAAATTGGAATGTAAACAGCTCTTATTACTAGATACACACAATGCAGAGATATTTATAAATTGTCTCATTTAATCCTCAAGCCTTTGGGAAGGAGATATTAACATCCCCTTTGAAAAGATGAAGAGATGGGACAGAGAGATGTTTTGTGATAAACCCACAACTATAAAACAGAGTTTGGACAAGGGTCCAACTGTGGATGCTATGTATTTGAAGTCCAACTTACTTCAAATACAAGGGTCCAACTTCTGGATGCTATGTTGCCCAAACTGCTACCTTTCCCAAGCATATTTAGATATGAACAGGGAAAGTATTTTATGAATTTTAGGCCTTCAACTTAGAGCTTCAGCAAGAAATACATTTAGAAAAACTTCAAATTAAAATGGATGTACAACTGAGGAGAGGCAATATGAGGTTAAGTATTAGCTATGATATTAAACCAGCTTGGGTTCAAGTGCTGGCTTTACCACTAATTAGCTGTGTGAAACTCTGGCCAAAATATTTAACATCACTAAGCTTTAATTCTCTTTTCAGTAAAATAGAGATACCTACAGTAATTTTACAGCCTTGTTGAAAATATGAGATAGGTTAATTCATATATATCCTTGGCACAGTTCTGGGCACAAAATAAGTACTCACAGAAGGGTATGAGTTGGGGTATTCATTGCTTTGCCTAAAGTTCAGTATCATTTGTTTGTAATTAACTAAAATTCATGAAAATCTTCAGCCTCTCCTTAATGATAGGACTATTCATTGAAGAAGTGTTTTCAAATGGATATCATTTAAAGCAACATGTAGGGCTGCCTTCCTTCACCATCGAACTCCATCAGGAAGAATAAGTGGACCAGGGTAATCTAGAAACTAGACATCCTCCAAATCCTTGAGAATTATTACTACAATTTTTTGTAATATGAGTAAAGTTTTAAATGGAGGTATCTGGATATTGAAACAATGACTTGATTACAGGGTACTACTTTGTTAATATGGTAACTTCAAGGGCATCTGAGTTATTGTAGATTATTGATCTATGAATCTGTCACTATAAAAAGATATTATTCTTTGCTGCTGCCTAGGATCTCATTTTCCTCATCTGGCTCAACTGGAAAGCTGTCCTCAACTTCTATATTTTCTACATGTCTAGTTTTCATGAATCAGCTTGTTGGTGATCAACTGGGATTTTGTGCTGCTCTCACAAATGCATTCCCCAGTGTCTGGCCCAGGCTGTGTGGAGTGTTGAAATTACCAATTTCATAAAATTGCTTTTGATGTTGGGTAAGATGCTATTTTTATTGAACACGGCAATTGCCGCCCCAGTTTCAGAAGGACAGTCTCTTCTTCTTGATGATCCTATTTAGTTTCAGATTTGTGTTTGGGGAAAGTAGTTATTACCCAGCTTTGAAGCCCCTTGAGCTGAAATTGCTGGGCAAAGTGTCTGCTGGGCCGGGAAGCTAGTCTAAGCATTTCAGCTATTTCCTGAGAGGTATTAACAAACCCGTGTGGTTGCCCTGTGCACATTTCAAGTTCTGTGGATTATCCTAAATTGTTCAGTGCATTTTCCAGGGACTTACATAAACCAGAAGGCTAATATGAGGCATGGATGCATTACCCAGTTTTCATTGTGCGGTTTACTTTGGAGTTTACTCTGTCTGAACATCAACTCACAGATAACACTTATTCCTGTACGCTCTTTATTTCTTCATTCATTTCGGAGAATAAGCTCTTTATATATAATGAATGTGTACTTAGCATTACAGCTCCAAAGAGGAGAGGCAAATGAAATTGAGCTAGAAACCAGAGCTTAATGGGAGGGAACAGTGGCATGGAAGCAAAGAAGAGAGAGTTGGTGGTAAGCAAAGAGGGGAGATTACATATAATGAAATAAAAACTAAGTAGGAAGGCAAATACGGAATGGCAGGTTAGTCGCCAGGTATGTGAAAAATAGGGAAAAGAATAACATAATGATGTAGCCAAGTATTCTGATGCTATCTATGCCTTTCATCGTGTCTTTCAAGCTGACTTGGAGAAATAGAACATCATCTTACCTGTGGCCAATCTTAATGACTAAACTACCATGTTTGGTGTCTAGCTTCCAAAGTCTGTCCATCTTGGATCACTTGACATTCTCTGAAGTGATCGAGTCCTCAGATTGGCCAAGCTGGGTCCGGTGCTCATGCCTATGATTCAAGAATCATGCCAGCCTGACTAAACTGCATAAAATGCATTACTTACTGTGTAAAGAATTTCAGTAATCATGTAAGAAGGGACTTTGGAGTGGATATATGCCAGGCCCCCTCTCTCTGTTTTCACTTTCCCTTGATTAAGCCCTATTTTGATTTCATATGCTTGTAATGACCATTTATTGAGCCCTTATAATGCTTCGCATGTGTTACCACATTTAGTCTCCAGAACAATCCTATGAAGTAAGATATGTTATCATTTTCCCCATTTATAGAAGAGGAAATTAAGGCTTGAAGAAACTAAGTAAATTTTCCAGGGTCACACAACCAGTAAGTGATAGAATTGGGATTGGAATCAAGTGTAACTAACTACCACACCTTCTAATCTTGTTTGTTTGTTCCATTTAACTTTGGAGATTTGTCACTCTGAGATAGAAAATTGAAAGCCTATCTTAGTGGTCTTAGTCTAAGAGGTTCTGACATTTTCTACTTTCAGTAGTTACATGTCTTTTTCCCTTACTAGGTTTAAATCTCTTGAATACAGGGAATTTCATTCATGGTTGTGTGTTTTGTTGTTTTTTCCAGTTTAAAAGTGGTTCCAAAAAAAAAAAAAAAGTGGCTCCATATCCTAAAGAATTGAAAACAGGTATTTAAACAAAAACTTGTATAGAAGGTTCATAGCGGCACTATTCACGATAGCTAAAAGGTAGAAAGAAAAATCCAAATGCCCATCAACCGATGAGTATATAAACACAATGTGGTATATCCACTCAACGAAATATTCAACTATAGAAAGAAATGAAGCACTTTTACATGCTACAAGGGGTGCACCTTAAAAACATTATGCTAAGTGAAAGAAGCTAAACACAAAGGCCATGTAGGATACGATTACATATCTAAAAAATAACCAGACCAGGCAATTCATACAGACAGAACATAGCTTAGTGGTTGCCAGGGGCTACAGGGAGAGAGGAATAGAGAATGTCTGCTTGAAGGGCATGGATTTCCTTTGGGGATGATGAATATGTTCTTGAACTAGACTGTGGTGATAGATGCACAACACTGTGAATGTGCAAAATGCCACTGAAGAGTTGTACACTTTAAAGTGGTTGAACTGGTGCATTTGATGCTATGTGAATCTTGCCACAAAAAAATTCCAAGCACAGAGTAGGTATTCAGAAAAATCCCTGCTGAATAAACAAATGAACGGAAACTGGTGAGATTCCAGAACTTTAAAAAAGTTTTGGAGTAACTTGGTCATGAGGACTTGACTCTACTCCGTTGCACAGAAACATGTTCTCTGTGATAAACAGAAGCCAAAGGCACCCATCTTCTAGCATGTGGTTAAGAAATGTTTGTAAGACCATTTGCATGTGTTTTCCCCTCTTGATTCTTCAAGTTAGAAGGAGAGAACATTCATACTATTAAGTATAATTCGATGCAGTGTAGTCATGCTATATTTCAATTACTTCTTGGCCGTGAGATTTGTGAGACAGCTTTGGAACATACTGAAGAAGATTCTTAAGCAGAAGAAGGTCATGATTATCTGAGAATGCAAGATCTTTCAAATTATCTACATTGGACAGAATTACTTAAGCATTGTATAAATCAGGATAGACGCTCAAGGCATGTGCATACAAATCCCCTGGTGAATTTGTAAAAACATAGCTTCTAATTTGGGGCACCTGGGTGGCTCAGTCGGTTGAGCGATCAACTCTTGATTTTGACTCTGGTCATGATCTCACAGTTGGTGAGTTCAAGCCCTAGCCAGCTCTGCGCTGACAGTGCAGAGCCTGCTTGGGATTCTCTCTCTCCCTCTCTCCTTGTTCCTCACCAGCTTGGGTGCTCTGTTGCTGTCTCTGGGGTCAGGCCTGAGAGTCTGCATTTTTAATCTCCCAGATGACACCACCGCTGCTAGATCACACACCCGGTTTGATTTTTGTGGGAAGAAATTAATTCTGAAACGCCAGTGTTTTGACACTTAGGCTGTAAGTCTTATTTAAATGTCTTACTCATGTGATGCATCTGATGAAGTTTCAGTGAGAAACTTAGCTGTACAGAGTCACTCAGGCACCTACGTCAGTCAAAAATCTGACATCTTGTAGTTGAACCATCTAAAGGATGGGAAAGGTGAGGGTTGGTAATTTGAGCCCTAGCAATTAAGTACTTTGACCTCAAGATGTCCCGTGTCACTTTTAATCATATTTGGTTAGTTAGAACTCATCCTGTGAGCATGCCTAAGTTCAAGGAAGCAGAGAATTATAATCTTTCCATACTCAGAAGTAGAGCAGAATAATATATTAGTGAATCATAGTAACTTGTCATGTTGAGAGCCTGGGCATGGGATTGCATCATGTGAATATACTAGTTATTCACAAGTTTCAGAGGAAATACATTTGCCTTCAGGCTTTAGATACATGCTATTTACAAGAGAGTTTGGAGTGATTTTTCTTTCTCCTCATAGGATAAGCTAATAATTCTTATGGACCGATAGAGTTTGGGAGCCAAAAAGAATTGTAGAAGTTATTTCCAACCCTCTTACTTGTAGAGGCATAAAAAGAAGAGTAATCACTTTTCTTTCCAGAAAAGGAATATTAAGTCTAGAATTCAGTTGTTTTGGCTTATACTTCATGAATTTTTTATGGCACCACTGCCCATTTCTTAGTCTAAATAAATGGCAAATGATGGATGGATCATCCAGAGAGCAGTTTTTCCATATCCACGGGGAACACACATGATCTTATAAAGAATTTTGGCCCCCTTTTAGTTTTAGAACAGTTGAATTAAAATGGAACTTAGATGCTGAATAACTAAAATTTCCAGGCTCTTCCAGTGGTTCTTAGGCACAATTTTTTTTTTGGAGCATATCCTAGAAAATTTAAGGATATATGGTTTTGAACCCACACAAATACAGATAATGGCATCAGAAGACACATGATCACGTTCCAAATTTGGCAGGTCATTGAGTCCACTTACTGTAAGAATTTCCATTAATTCTAAAAATGACAGGATAAATAATAGATGATGTCAGTAGCCAGAACAAACACCAAGTTGTCTTTGAATTATTTCCTCAAACAGAAATGCCCTTAGAAAGGAAGAAAGTCACGTGATACATTTTGCGGGGAACACGGCAGGGTTAGTTCTAGAAAACATTTCGTAGTTGCTTTGTCAAGTTTTGATTTGTAACCCTTCCTTGCAATTCCTGAATCCCAGCCCACTGCTTTCAGCATTTGTTGTGCTTCTCTTTCTCCTTAATATGCTGAGTTGGAAAAGCAAGCAATCATTAAGGAAAGGGAGCTTGCAGCCAGGCAGACTTGGGCTTGAAGCCCAGCACCTCCCTTTGCCAGCTGTGTGGCCTCAGGTAAAACATTGAATCTCTCTGATCGTTGGCTTCCTAATCTTACAATAAAGAGCATAATATCTACTCTGCAGGGTAGTTATGATGATTATAAACAAGATATGCAAAGCATCTAGAAGAAGGTCTAGCTCTTTACTTGGGTTGTTTAAATGTTGGGTATTATTGTAATGCCATGTGAACTGGGCTCTCAGCCTGAGAGCCTTAGCTGTGACATCCTGCCCTGCCACAACAAAACCTTTGATCTCTTGGTTTCATGCTTTCATGATCTTCCAAACAGACCTCCCTGTTACTACACTTCTCCAGTGCATTTTTGTCGTGCAGAAACCTGGCTTTGCCGTAGAAACCTAGACATTGCCATATCTACTTACGTTTTAAGAAAATCCGGAAATCTGTTTATGTGACGTTTCCTCCTTTTTGGCCCTATCAAATAATACAAATCTTTGAAGCAATACAAACACGTGTTTGGCCCATGGGCTACTAGTTTGTGACCTCCTATTAACCTTAATTCAATATTCTTCCAAGGAGATTCCTCACCATATCTGTTTGACAATTACCTGGTATAAATACGGAAAAAAAGGAGAGTTCCAGCCATCAGTCCAGATGGCTTAACCCCACAGACCACTGAGTCAGGGTTTGAGTATTTGGCCCAATAAAAAAGTGAAAGCTTTTCACGTGATTCTGTGCCCTCTAACGTTTAACACCATAGACTGGTTGAAGGTACTACCCTTTGAGAGAAACCATAAGACAGATTCTGGGAGACACAGGGACAGGATAGTGTGGTTCCCAGAGGGATCATTACTATGTGAAGTGATACATGCATCCACCTAAGCTTTACATTTTTGACTATATATCTATTTTGTCTCTTGTAACTGAAAAAGAGCGCTAGGGCATGTCTGAGACAGTGAGTCCCTAACCAATTTCATTAATTCACTGAAGACCACATGGTTGAATTTTCTAACCACTTAGTGGGTTTCTGTCAAATTGGATTAGCCTATGTTCAAGTACAAAGCTGAAGGTTCTTTGGCTTGGAGTTCATTTAATGATGTGAGTATTTGTTTTTGCTGTACAAGCTTATGTTGAAAACTCTCCTCCCTGGTGAGCTCTGGGCTACCTGTTATGGATCTTTAGTGCCTGTTGCTAACAACTCTTGGATAAGGCCATTCCTTAATTTTTACTTATATAATGGAACTCATCCATCACATTTTACAGAGACTTTTTGATATGGTCAGTGCTAAGCAGTGTTCAAAAAATAAATTCCTGTTCCAAATCTGTGTTTAATTCGAAAGCAATTACATTTGGCTGTGTTCTACAGTCAATACTGAATATGTTGTCTTGCAGGTGATTTTGTTTTATTAGTGATTTCTGACTCTCAACCAAAAAAATGCTTTTTCATTTCTCTTCCAGGTTTCAGTTAGTGTTAGTGCTTTTGTCAATAGTAAATGTTCGATAAGTGCTATTAAATAAAAAACAATACTTTCACCTATCAAATTTTCAGCTTTTATTATGTACCAGGTTCTTTGTCAAGCTCTTTACATTTTTTTAACATTTATTCATTTTTGAGAGACAGAGACAGAGCACGAGCAGCAGAGGGGCAGAGAGAGAGGGAGACACAGAATCTGCAGTAGGCTCTAGGCTCTGAGGTGTCAGCACAGAGCCTGATGAGGGGCTCGAACCCATGAACAGTGAGATCATGACCTTAACTGAAGTTGGACACTTAACTGACTGAGCCACCCAGGCATCCAGGATGTCAAGCCTTTTATAATAGATTATTTTATGATGAGAATTCCTAGTTCATCCTCACCAAAAACTTGTGAAATAAATATTATTGTCTTTTTATATATGATAAAACAGAGGCTAGAAGGATGATAAATAATCAAGCCATGAATCAAAATTTTGTTTCCTCATCCCCAAACCTGTACAAAAGGCTGATTTATATAAACTGTCTTAAGGAAAGTTTCAAATAATTTCTGCTTCTGCCTAATGTCTGATAACTATTTTAGTCACCTATTTCTTTTTTTTTCTTTTTTTTTTTTTAATTTTTTTAACCTTTATTTATTTTTGAGACAGAGAGAGACAGAGCATGAATGGGGGAGGGTCAGAGAGAGGGAGACACAGAATCTGAAACAGGCTCCAGGCTCTGAGCTGTCAACACAGAGCCCGACACGAGGCTCGAACTCACAGACCGCGAGATCATGACCTGAGCCGAAGTCGGACGCTTAACCGACTGAGCCACCCAGGCGCCCCATTAGTCACCTATTTCTACCATAGTGCCGCTTACCAAATTATTTCAAAACTCATCAACTTAAAATGAGCATTACTGTTCACTCATGGGTCAGCGGCTTGTCTGAGGTTGGATCTGACTACAGGATGGGTTAATGTCTATTCCATGTTTCTTATCCTGGGGGTCATGCTAAGGAATGGCAGCTTTCTAGGGCATAGTTTCCTCATGGTTGGTGGCAGGAACGGAAGAGAAATGAACAATGGCTCTTGAGCACTTGGGATAGGGCGAGACACATTGTGGGCTCTACCCACATTCTATATGGCCAATATCATCAGCAGTGTCATGGAACGTACACGGATGTGAAGTTCAAGAGTGTGAATACTGGGAGAGGGGAAGGTATATAAGAAATTACAGCAATGATTAGATACATCAGAACAACTGTTTTCTTTCTCACTGTCAAAGACATGGGATTGGATTCTAATGAGCACAGCATTAAAATCACTGTACTTATCTACAAAGTGTAACAGGATTTTATTCTGTGACTCTTATTAAAGTTATTCTAGGGGCACCTGGGTGGCTCAGTCGATTAAGCGTCTGACTTCAGCTCAGGTCACGATCTCGTGGTCCATGAGTTCGAGCCCCGCGTCGGGCCCTGGGCTGATGGCTCAGAGCCTGGAGCCTGCTTCCGATTCTGTGTCTCCCTCTCTCTCTGCGCCTCCCCGTTCGTGCTCTGTCTCTCTCTGTCTCAAAAATAAATAAACGTTACAAAAATTAAAAAAAAAGTTATACTATTATTTTATGGTGTTTTTACCACAGAAAACTTATTTATAAAAATGTGGAGAATTGTATTATTAGAGACACAGTCTCAGTCTATGCCATGATTACTGTTTAAAGATGATTATGACAATGTGGATGATAATGGCCAACTAAACTTGACAGAGAAAGTAATTGAAGGTTCAATCATTATGGAAGATATTATATATACATGAGAAATAGGAGATTTGTGTATTAAAAAGGCATTTTATTAAAAGCTCTTTTGATGTTTTATTTTGGTGAAGCTAGGATTTTAATCCTCTTGTTCTCAGTAGAATCATATTTTTGCAATGCGTACAGCTCTACTCAGACATTGTCAGTGTTTTTTTGATGTTTGTTTATTTTGAGAGAGAGAGAGAGAGAGAGAGAGAGAGTGTGTGTGTGTGTGTGTGTGTGTGTGTGTGAGTTGGCAAGGGCCAGAGAGAGAGGGAGAGAGATCATCCCAAGTAGGTTCTGCAGCACAGAGTCCAATCAGGGCTCGATCCCATGAACTTTGAGATCATGAGCCAAAATCCTGTGTCAGAGACTTAACCGACTGGGCCACCCAAGTACACCAGTGATTTTGAACATAGAGTCACTGATAGTCCCCTTAATGTAGATTTTTGAGGAAACAAAACGTCAATAAGAATATCTTAATCTACTTTTTAATTCTTCTTTGCAAACTATGACTTACCCTCATGCCTACTCAGTGGTGTTGCTAAACCAGTTCTCCAAAAAACAAACAAACAAACAAAAAAGGTTTTGATTTGTCGTGTTTGCTAATTTCTGTAACATAAATGTTCCCACCATGGCCCCTTTCAATTTGCCAGTGGCTTGAGAACCAACTCACATAATGCTGCTATTAGCCAGCTCACCTGAACCTCTTCCAATATAAATAATATATAAATAATACTACTTGTTCCACTGAAGTTCCTTATCTCTTTTATTTTCTTGTAATTTTTCTTTCATATTGACTGAATTTGTTCTCATATACCATCAAAACATTGCATGATGGAGGCGCCTGGATGGCTCAGTTGGTTAAGCATCGGACTTCAGCTCAGGTCATGATCTCGTGGTTCCAGGGTTTGAGCCCCATGTCGGGCTCTGTGTTGACAGCTCACAGCCTGGAGCCTGCCTCGGATTCTGTGTCTCCCTCTGTATCTGTCTTTCCCCCACTCATGCTCTCTATCTCTCTCAAAATAAATAAACATTTTGAAAAAACATTGTGTCATGTGTAAGTGTGAAGATCATTATGAAAATACTGTGCTTGAAGCCTCAAAACAGGCCTCTGTGTTTCTTTTTTTGTTTTTAATGTTGATTTATTTATTGTGAGAGAGAGTGTGAGTGGGGGAGGAGCAGAGAGAGAGGGAGAGAGAGAGAATCCCAAGCTGACAGTGCAGGGTCCATTGCGGGCTCGATCCCATGAACCATGAGATCATGACTTGAGCTGAAACCAAGAGTCAGACTCTTAATCAACGGAGCCACCGCAGCGCCTCAGGTCCCTGTGTTTTTGATGTACTTACCAATTACGTATTCTACGTTAGAAAGACACATAGAATTACATGATTTTGTAACATGCTGTCTGTTACATGTTCCTGGTTTAAGAAAGAAGCTCATGTTTTCTTTGCACTTAAATAGTCAAGGTATCAGTGAACCAAAGAACGTACCACCTTTTCTGTCTGCCAGTTCCATCTGAAACGGGCTATGTGAAATCCGGATCAGTAACTGTGGATTGCACTGGGGAATGTAGTCAATATAATAGCTATCTGTGCTGCCTTGCCTCTCTTATTTGAATGGACATGGATTTGAATGGGGAAAAAATAGCCCCCCTTGCCAGGTGTTGAGCAAAGTAGTTAAACTAGGTGAAGGGTACCCTTAAAGTGTCTCCCTGTGCTGTCATCTTTCCACAGCCACTGACCCCAGAGTTGAGTGATGACCTCATACTCTGTGTACTGTCCTTCTCTCCTCTTTTTTTTTTTTTAAGTGTTTTATTTATTTATTTTCTAATGTTTATTTATTTTTGAGAGACAGAGAGAGGGAGACAGCGTGTGAGCAAGGGAGGGGCAGAGAGAGAGTGAAAGACACAGAATCTGAAGAGGCTCCAGGCTCAGGCTCTGAGCTGTCAGCACACAGCCCGACGCGGGGCTCGAACTCACAAGCCGTGAGATCATGACCTGAGCCGAAGTCAGACGCTTAACCGACTGAGCCACCCAGGCGCCCCTGTCCTTCTCTCCTCTTTACATGACTATTTCCTTGCACAGAAACAAGAAAGCTCCGTTGCTTCTATCTTAGATATATTAGAGTCCTTGAAGAATTTCTAGCAGTAACCACATATCACTTGTTTTCTCTAATTCACTAATTCATTTATTACTCACCAGTGGCAGGCTATATGCCCTCTTCTATGCTAGGAAAGATGCAAAAGTGAATTAAATCTTTTCAAAACTCAGAATCTAATCAGGAAAACACGAATCTGACCAACACCTGCATGTCCGTACTATCAGGAGGAAAGTGATGAGCACACAATCAATATTTTAGGTCCAGATCAAGTAAACAGAGACTTCCTCAGTGGGGGGTGCTGGGAGCCATTGAAGCCTTTCTAGAAAGAGTAGCATTAATAGTGGGTAAGATGTTACCATATGGAGGTTGAGAAAGGGTGAGATAGTCTTCCATAGTAGAAAGAGTTGGAGAGATGGGGGAATAGAGATGATACACAAAGGTATCCTGCTTATTCAGTTTCCCAGGAGCTTAAAACGGGAAAAGAAGAGACATGGAACAAAAACGTAGCCTTGATAAAAAGGCTTCTGGTACCAAGGTGGTTTGGGAATGAACTTCATTGAGAGCGGATCATTGAGTAGGGGCATATTATGGGAAAGGGATCTTGCTAAAGAAATTATCACCCAGGGGTTACCCCCTTCTCCTAAGGCCAGTCACATGTGTAGATGGATGGATGGAATGTTTCCACCCTTCTGACCAATTCTTCTGGAAGCTGGGTGGCCTCCAAAAGAAATGACGACTGATCCTGACAAAAACAAGGTAAAGGGAAGAAACCCACAAAATGAAGGCTGCCCCTTCCCACCAAGGCCTCAGGGATATGTCAGGGGAATTTGAGATCCAAGCCAGTTTGGAAATTAACTTAAAAAGGTGCTGGAAAACTTTGCCACTTCACTGCAGAACAACAAAGCAGTTGCCCTGTTGACTTTTCTTTTGTTTCTCATCTCTGATCCTTGCTTAGAACCGAGGAGGATCTTCAATCAGCTCCAACAGGTTGCCAACTTGTTTATTCCCATACGAAGGCAGTCAGAGCTAGTAAAAGTTAGCTAAAACATTAGGTACCATTCAAATATTTTTCTCTCTCTTTTCTTAACTATACAAATCCCGTAGAAAATAAGATTCTCATGTCTTAATTGTGATACCGAAAGTGTCTTTTCTTCTCAGCATGCTTGAGATAGCAAAGTAATTTTCAAGCTGAATGTGATTGTCTCAGACGGTCATGATTCAAATATTTAATCTAAAGAGAAAATTCCCAGAGTGCTTCTCTCATCATTTCTCAGTTCTGTGGAGAATAAAAGCCTCAACTTTATGTGATCTGATATTATTTCCATTATTGGTATTATGCTGTAGGCAAATATCCTTCAAGAAGCAAAGTGTACTTCCCTTGTGCTTAGCACGTTACACATCACAAAGGCCCAATCTGGCCTTTACAATATGAGCCGCTGCTACCTTGTAATCTGTGGAGAATTTAATAACAATAATTTCACTTTATGCAGTGCTGCCTTTAAGATTTAATAGTAGATTCTTCACACATTCCAAGTATCTTTTATCCTTTCAAGTCCTTTTTTTATTCATGGATCAAATTTCCTATAGGCTAGTTGTTTTAACAAAGTGCTATCAGGTGGCTAATGTAGGAGTGGGTGAGAATCTATAGATTGATTACCTCGGGAATTGAATGAAAGAAAGTTACTTAGCAACCCACCGGAGGCGTTTTGAGCTTTCTCATTACCCATAATGAAGAAAAGGTCATGGGTTAACTCTGTTCTCTAAATGGCTGGCATTTTCACGCATCCCAAATAAATAAATGTTACCTCTCAGGCAGTTTTTTTTTTTTTTCCAACTGTAGGCTTCTGACCACCTACGTAGAAGTCTCCTGGTGGGAATAAGAATGCAGATTCCTGGGGTACTCCTCATCCCTGATGAGTCAGAATTTCTGGGGATAGCGAACCAATAATTCACATTCAGAAGAAAAGAACTCGTGTGATTCTTCGGCACAGGAAAGATGGGGACTCACTGCTGGGTTTGGTAGTTTTACTACTGAATTTTATCCCCACAAATAGTTGTGTATTAGCCTCCCCAGGTTTGTAGGTAAGGGTAATGAGGATGGGCGTGGCTTATGTGTATGGTTCTCACACTGTGTCCTGCTCCATCCTTGAACACTAACTACATTGATTCCACAGAGCTTTGCAGGATGTTTTAAAATTGGGGGAAAGATACAGTGATGCTCAACATCTCTTGAATAGTGAGCCGGTGCCTAGCTTAAGGTAGTTCGCTCTCAAATTCTGTATCATTTGTACTTTTTGCAACATTTTTAAAATTTTTTTTTATTTTTTATATTTTTTAATGTTTTATTTATTTTTGAGACAGAGCATGAGCATGAGCAGGGGAGGGGCAGAGAGAGAGAGGGAGACACAGAATCCGAAGCAGCCTCCAGGCTCTGAGCTGTCGGCACAGAGCCTGACGCGGGGCTCGAACCCACGAACCGTGAGATCATGACCTGCACCGAAGTCGGACACTTAACCAACTGAGCCACCCAGGCGCCCCTGCGACATATTTTTGAGGATATTTTGTCTTTGTATAGCTGAGTTTCCAGGAGTTGCTATGATCCAAAGCATGTCCCAAGAAATAAGAGTGGTGGTGTCTTGGGGCGCCTGGGCGGCTCAGTCGGTAAGAGCACCTGACTTCGGCTTGGGTCATGATGTCACGGTTCATGAGTTCAAGCCCCGCAGCCGGCTCTGTGCTGACAGCTCAAAGCCTAGAGCCTGCTTCAGATTCTGTGTCTCCCTTTCTCTCTCTGCTCTTCTCCTGCTCACATTCTGTCTCTCTCTCTCTCTCTTAAAAATAAACATTAAAAAAAAAAATTAAAAGAAAAAAGAATGGTGGTGTCTAGTCTGATTCTGATGTCTGAGAAGTGCTTCAATATAATATTTTGTCATATATACATTTTTAATTCAGTAATAATATTTTGTCATATATACATTTTTATATGTATGTTCTATATTTATAATAATTGGATATATTTTAATATAATATTTACATATTCCATTTAATATTTTATATTACCTATAAATACAATAAATTTAAATACATCTTATATTTTTATATTTTAATTTCTTTTTTTTAACATTCACTTATTACTGAGAGACAGAGAGATACAGAGCATGAGCATGGGAGGGGCAAAGAGAGGAGGAGACACATAATCCTAAGCAGGCTCCCAGGCTCTGAGCTGTCAGCACAGAGCCTCATGCGGGGCTTGAACTCACAAACTGGGAGATCATGACCTGAGCCGAAGTCGGACGCCCAACCGACTGAGCCACCCAGGCGCCCTGTATATTTTTATATTTTAAGTCTATTTCTTATTTAGATAAAAAATATATAAGTGTTATATATATGTTTAAATATGTAAATATGTGAAATATGTATATACTATTATGTGGGAAATATATCTTTTATAATATTTAATCTTTCAGGTTATGCGTATTATATTTTCAAATGTCTGCTAAGCTGTTAGGACATAAATATCTATGAAGTGGTTGTACTAACCACTTAATAGCTGGAAAGTTGGGCCTGGCATGCCCCGTGAAGAAACCACAGAGACACTGTGGATACCATGTGACCTGACGAGGTTCGGGAACCTCTGATTTAAAGCATGTGTTTGTGGAAATAAAATACGAACCCAAGTCTGCCTGTCTCTACGTGCCATGTGTCTTCTACGTGCTTCTCACATCATAACCTCATAAGAGATTTTCAGAGTACATGCGTGCATGTGAGCCAGCTCTTATGGGACAGGATTCTCAGGTCTGAGTCATTAGCGTAAGAGTCCCTCTCCTAGACAAACGGTCAAAGTGAACTGGACAGCATGTAACCTTGACTCCACTCTGACTTTGCTACTAGCTAGCTGTGTGACTTAGGCTGGGTCGCTCAACTTCTCTGAATCTAGGTTTTAGTTCAGTCTACCACAGCTAATAACAGAGATAAGAAGGAAAGGAGGAATAAATACTACAGAGCCTTTGCCTGGCAGGTAGTCTTCCAAGTGCTTTGTGTCCTTATTCTATTTAAATTGTTTGTTTGTTTGTTTGTTTGTTTGTTTGTTTGAGAGAGAGAGAGAGAGAGAGAGAGAGAGATTGAGAGCAAGAGCCAGGGAGGGGCAGAGAAAAAGGGGTACAGAGGATCCAAAGCAAGTTCTACACTGACAGCAACAAGCCCAATGTGTGCCTTGAACTCATGAGTCATGAGATCATGACCTGAGCCGAAGTCAGACTGTCAACTGACTGAGCCAGCCAGGTGTCTATTTAATCTTTAAATATCCCCGAGTTAGGTTATTATCCCTATTGAACAGATATGCAAACTAGATACTGGGAGGTGAAGGGAACAGAGGCTTTTCAACACCAGAACTTGCATTCTTAATCACTGTCTACAAGAGTGATAAATAAATTGAGTTAAATTCTATTCCAGGCTTTAAAATAAGAAAGTAAAATCAAGTGCCTCATTCATATTTAGATCTTGGGAGACTGATATCAAATGGAGTATTACCAAATATTAACCTACATCCAGGATCTGGAAGAGACCATCCAGACCAACTGTTGACCCCTCAAGACAAGCTATGTCCCACTGAATCTCCAGAGACCTGTCATTGAGGCAGGGGGAGGCAACGGATTGAAATAAAGCGCACAACCAGGGCTCTTCATGGAAGTCTAGGCAAGTAGGCCTAGAAGAAGAAATCTGAACCTGGGACCAGGCAGTTGCTGCTTCGTACTTCCCATCTGCCCTTAGTCTCGTCATCACAGCCTTTCTTTATGTACCAGGATGGATATAGAAAGAGAGCTGCTCTTTTACACAGGAAAATCCTCTGACTCAAGGAAAATAGAAAAGGGATTAGCAGCACGCAGAGTGTAAGAAGTCAGAGAAGAACGTGAGAAATCGGCAATATGTTGACATGAATCATAGAATGACATTTCAGCTTGACGAGGAGACCCAGGAGATCATGTTCAAGCATTTCCTTAAGGCAGTGAGATACCATCTTATTCAAATGTTTGCTCTTGCCTGGAAAATACTCTTATAGCTAGAAATTTAAAAAACAAAACAAGGAAACAGGCCTCAGTGAAAAGTGTTGTGTTTACCCGATGATAGCTTTTGAATATTTTTAATGAAGATTCTGGAAAGCCAAAGGTATCCCATTAGAAATTTGTGCAATATTTGGTGTGCATGGGGTGGGGGTGGGAGGACTGGAGGTAAAAAGGGTGAGTCAGAAGATGCACTGAGGATAATTGATCATGAAATGTACATTCTTAGAGACAAAGATGGGAAAGACTGTCAAGAAAGAGCAGCTTGCTAAGTTACATACTGGGCTCTACCAACCAACTAAAAATCTGCTTAGAATTTTTCTAGAGGGAATGGCTGGCTGCTTAGTTGCTGTTCCTTACCAACAGTTTCTCTGGGACCTTACCACCTGCATGTAGACCAAGTTTGTCTAATTAAGAAGCAAAAACATTTAAAGTGCTAGAAGAATGGGTAGCCTACCAAAATAAAATTAAGCTTTGTTTGGGGCTCTTGGGGGCCTCAGTCGGTTAAGCAACTGACTCTTGGTTTCAGCTCAGGTCATGATCTCAAAGTTCATGAGTTTGAGCTCTGCATGGGGCTCCATGCAGTGTGGAGCCTGCTTGGGATTCTCTCTCCCTGTCTCTCTACCCTTCTCTGGATCAAGCTCATGTGCTCTCTCTGTCTCTCTCAAAATAAATAAATAAACTTTAAAAAAGTAAGTTTCACATGTAGATATTAAGCAAGGGATACTGCTTACCTGTCATTTTCCTTCTCTGAATCCAGAATCCCCACTACTCTACTCACAGGGGAACCTCCCAGCATAAATATCTCCAAGTTATAGTACTCACAAGGATTCTTTATTATTTTTATGAAGTCAGCAGAAGGGTTGGTTGCAAATTATCACTAACATTTGTTGAACGTCTATTGTCTGACCATCATTATACACAGTACTTGGTATACATTTTATTTAACTGCCAAAGCTGTGGTGAGAGGTTTCAAGCCACAAAGTAACTACCCAAGTTTAGAATTTCTAACTAGAATTGTTCCATAGTCCTAAATAATGAGCCATACTGGTTTCCCAGTTGTTTCCCTTACATGATATAGAGAAATATATATAGGTTTTATATAAACTTTATTAAAACATATAATATATGTATGTATTATATATTCATGTTTTATTGCATTATATATTATAATTATATTTCATTTAATTATATAATTTATTGTACATACATTTTATATATAAATATGTATAAACAACACATGTTAAAATATTCAGATAATATGTAAATATTAAAATATATACATATATTTAAGTAAACACACAAAACACATACAAAAACATCAGACACACAAAATAATTACAAGATAATTACAGTATTCCTAATGAGCACTGATGCAAAAATCCTCAACAAAATAACAGCAAACCAAATTCATCAAAATGTTAAAAGAATCATACACTGTGATCAAATGGGATTTATTCCAGGGAAGCAAGAATGATTCAACATCTGTAAATCAATGAAATACATCACACTAATGAAATGAAAGAAGAAAATCATATTATCATCTCAGTAGAGGCAGAAAAAGCATTTGACAAAAGTCAATATCCATTTATGATAAAAACTCTCAACAAAGTGGGTATAAAAGGAGTGTACCTTAACATAATAAAGGCCATTTATGACATGCTAACAGCTAACATCGTTCTCAACAGTTAAAAGCTGAAAGCTTTGTGTATAAGATCAAGAACCAAACACGGATGCCCACCTGTATCTGGCATAGTATCAGAAGTCTTAGCCACAGCAATAGCACACAGCAATAAGGCAGGAAAAAGAAATTAAAAGCACCAAAATTTGAAAGGAAGAAATAAAACCATCACTATATTCAGATGACATAATTTTATATACAAAGCATTGTAAAGACTCCACCAAAAAAAAAAAAAAAACTAGAGCTAATAAATGAATTTAGTGAATTTGCAAGGAACACAATATAAAAAACAAATGCAGTTTTATTCATTAACAATCAAGTATCAGAGAAACTAACAAAAAATCCCATTTGCAATTCTATCAAAAAGAATAAAATATCTAAAAATAAATTTAACCAACAAGGGAAGAGACCTATATGTGGAAAACTCTAAGACACTGATGAACGAAATTGAACTAGTTAATTGATTGGAAGAATTGATGTTGTTAAAGTGTCTGTATTACCCAAAGAAATCTATGGATTCACTGCAGTCCCTATCAAAACTCCAGTGGCACTTTCACAGAAATGGAAAAAACAACAATAAAATTTGTACAGAATAACAAAAGGTCTCAAAACTATTTCTCTCACTGAGGAAGAACAAAGTTGGAGGCATCACACTCCCTGATTAAAATTATACCACAAATTGGGGCGCCTGGGTGGCGCAGTCGGTTCAGCGTCCGACTTCAGCCAGGTCACGATCTCGCGGTCCGTGGGTTCGAGCCCCGCGTCGGGCTCTGGGCTGATGGCTCGGAGCCTGGAGCCAGTTTCCGATTCTGTGTCTCCCTCTCTCTCTGCCCCTCCCCCGTTCATGCTCTGTCTCTCTCTGTCCCAAAAATAAGTAAAAAACGTTGAAAAAAAAATTTAAAAAAAAAACTATCAAAAAAAAATTATACTACAAATTTACAGTAATCAGAACAGTATAGTATTGGCATAAAAACAGACACATAAGTCAATGGAAAAGAATAGAAATCCCAGAGGTAAAGCGATGCATATATCGAAATTTATATATTATGACAAAGAAAGCAAGAATATACAACGGGGAGAAGACAGTTTCTTCAATATATGGTGTAGGGAAAACTGCATAGCCACATGCAAAAAAATAAAACTGGACCGCTATTATATACCATACACACAAATTAACTCAAAATGGATTAAAGACTTAAATATAAGACCAGTAACTTAAAACTCCTAGAAGAAAACACAGGTGGTAAGCTCCTTTATAGGGGTCTTAGTTTTATGTTTTTGGGTGTGACTAGAGAAGCAAAAAAAAAAAAAAAGCAAATATAAACAAATGGGACTACACCACAATGAAAAAGTTCTGCACACTGAAGGCAACCATCAACAAAAAGGCAGCATACATAGTGAGAGAAGATATTTGCAAATCATATATCCAATAAGGAGCTAATATCCAAAATATGAAAAGAACTAATACAACTCGCTAACAAGCAAAAATGGAAAAGAGCACACCCTCTTGCACTGTTGGGGATGGTATAAACAGCTACTATGGAAGACAGTATGGAATTTCCTCAAAAAAATTAAAAATAAAACTACCATATGGGCAAGCAATTCAACTCCAAGAACTTACCTATGAAAATAAAAATACCGATTTGAAAAGATACATGCACTCCCTTGTTCACTGTGGCATTATTTACAATAGTCAAGATATGGAAGTAACCAAAGTGCCCACCAAGAGAGGAATGGATAAGGAAGACGTGATATGTATGAAATAATACTACTGCTCATACATAAAAAAGAATGAAATCTTGCCAAGTGCAACAACTTGGATGGACCTTGAGAGTATTATGCTAAATGAAATAAGGTGGACAGAAAAAGACAAATACTGCACAGTTTCACTTACATGTAGAATCTCAAAACGGAACAAATGAACAAACTTGGGGGAACATTTGGCCAGTAGGACCACAGTTGGCTGATTCTTACCCTAAAATCACTAGCTTTGATGTGTGTGTGTGTGTGTGTGTGTGTGTGTGTGTGTGTGTGTGTGTGTGTGTGTGAAGGGCCTTACATTTTGTTCACAGTATATTAGCAGTAGTCCGTCAAGATGTGCCTTTTGAAAGGGTCCCTTTTGAGGTAGCCACTGCCGTCCTTCTCCGCAACATTGAGATTCCTTCTCTGTAGCTCTCTTTACTTGGAATGGCAGACTAGAAGATTTTCACATGGGGGGTGGTGTGGCATTATGGAAAGGGCACCGAAGTCAGGAAACCTGGGCTCTGTTGTGATGCTCTCACTTGCTAACTCCGTGGTGTTCACTCCTCACAGCTTGTACATCCCCTGTCTGTAAAACAGACATACTCACAGTGCTATTGGGAAGCTGAAAGTATGAAAAACAGAATATTTTTTATTCCAGCCTATACTTCTTGTATCATCTAGAACAAGGTATTCACTTCTCTAGATCTCACAGTCATTGCGTAGAAGGTGGGATCATATACCCTGTAAGAATCAAAGAGATAATATATGTACAGTATTCACTATAGAGCTTTGTACATAGAAAGTCCATACCAAGTAGTATTTCTATTTTTCCATATACTTATGGTGATAGACTGCTTCACGAATTCCAAACCATAGTGCAGATTTAGACACAGTATAAGTCTAATTTTTTTCTTATTGATATACTGTGATTGTCTTTTACCATCACATGTATTTGACTTCTTGAATAACAGCTTATTCTATCACAACACATGCTTCTTTAAACTAGAAATTGGGGGAATGGAAACCATTTGCCAGCTACTTACAACTTCTCTTCCTGATTTTGTTCCTTGGATGTATTTGAGAGGCTAGAGGAAGGGAAATTTAGGCTGTCTTTTTTTCTGAGCTGTTATTTAACTTTGGCTCTTAAAGCACCAGTGAATTTTAGAGGATTTCCATCTTGCTACTGTTCTGAAATATTTCAACCCATGCTTCTTGATGACCCTTGTTTTCTTCCTTCTCTCTTCTACCCCCAAAACTTCTGAAAGCAATTTTTAAAACTCAACGTGAAATCTAAGAATGAATTACTGCAATCCCCCAACAGCCACAGGGATCACGCTCCTGCATGAAAAGTATAATGGTTGGAAAAACTGTAGTAGAAAAGATCAAGGACTCATATAAAATAGAGGGTAAGGGGAAAGCAATAGGAACAGGTTTTGATAATTTTAAAACACAATTCATAAAAGTTCTAGAAGGCTTTGCTTCTGAAACAACCTGGATTTCTGATGTTAAAACCTTCTTAAAAGGCATGCCAACCTGCTTGTTCTTTATAAGGGACTGATACATTTTTTTCTTTTGGGAAACTTCTCCTGAATCATTCTCAATGTACTCAAGAAATGTGTTTAATGTCATAAAATTTGAGATAGTATCTCCCACAGTCTGTTATCTAGACTCTACCTTCTCTTTGAGGCATTTAAAAAATGAAATCAGGCTTTATTGTCTTCAAAATCCTTTGTGCTTGTTTTTTTTTTCTTTGTTTCCACCAGCAAAATCTGTTCTAATTGCCATAATTTTCCATCAAATATCACAGTACTTAAGTGCTCATTTTTCTGGACATGATATTCTTTTATGAAAAGGTGTTGCAGAAATAAATACCCCGTCTCTGTTCTGCTTCTGTATATTCATATTCCCGCCCATACAGACAAGAGGAGGGGTAAACAGTAATGATTGTTTAGTTTGTCAACATATCTGTTTTACTTGGATATGCTGTGTTTTTAGAATCTGACCTGGCATTTTAGATTTTCACACATTAACAAATCTTGATCAGGGATCAGGAAACTTAAACTGTAAAGGGCCAGAGAGTAAATATTATAAGGCTTTGAGGGCCATATATCTCAGTCACAAATGCTTAATTGTCATTGTAGGGAGAAAGCAGCCACTGGCAATATGTAAAGAAGAGTGTAGCTGTGTTCCAGTAAAACTTTATTTGCAAAGGCAGACGAGGGGTTGGATTTGGCTCTCTGGTCCTAGTTAATGTTTATTATTTATTTTTTGAGAGAGAGCAGGGGAAGGGCAGAGAGAGAGGGAGATTGTGGATCTGAAGTGGACTCTGCGCTGGCAGCAGAAATAAGGATGCGGGACTCAAACTCACAAACCCTGAGATCACAACCGGAGGTGAAGTTGGACGCTTATTCGACTCAGCCACCCAAGCTCCCCGGTTTGTGGAATCTTGATTTCAATTCTCATCTTCTCTTGAGTGCAGGATGGGCAAGCGAGACCAGAAGATCAGCATCATAAGAATCCAGAGTCAAACAACAACTGTTCTTTTGAGACACAAAATGAGCTATAAATTAGCTACAGCCCCACTACCTCCTGTGAAACTCCCAGCCCAGTCGGCCTGATTCATCAGCGATACTTCTCTGGCCTCTAGGATTTGGAGTCTGTGACAGGTTTAAGGGGTATAAACTCAATCACTCATAGGCAAACATATTGGTATATATATAGCATGCATTATTTTCAAACTCTGGAGAGCCAAACTATGGATGGCAAGACTGCAGTTAAAAAGCAATTTATACATATTCAGTTAGTGATTCAATTGGCTTTGTTTGATAGAGCATTACTTGAGAAGCTGTGGCTATAATCTCTGATTTAGAAGAGCTGAGACTCCAATGTTCTACACAAATTTGGAAAAACAAAATGTCAAGTATTGCGTTATATACGATGAGAGCTAGGTGCTGTTCTCATCTGAATATTTTACACCACTGTGTGGAATCCAGTGACAGGACAGGGTTCCTCAAAGTCTGGCCCCTGAACTAGTTGCATCAGAGGGAAAGTAGGAGGGAAGTATACTTATAACTTGGTAGGAACTGCTGATTCTTAGGCCTGCCACAGATTTCCCCCATCAGCCTCTCAGGATCTGCGTATTTAAAAGGCCCCAGTGTGTTTCTTATGTGGGGAGGAATTTGCAGAACTGCAATAAGATCAGTACAGACATAGTACTTCCTGTTTGTTTATTGGATGTGATTTAAATCCCCTTTTAACAGAAAAGCAGTGGGGTGCCTCTTCAGAACAGAGTCAATTACATGTAAGAACATTTATTCCAGGCACAATTAAGCACTGATGAAAGGTTGCTAATCTGTGGCAAAAAGAGTTTTGTGCCGGGTCTTCTAATAACTATCTGTGTGGCCTTGAACCAGACACTTAACCTCTCTGGCCTCAGTGTTCTACCCGAAGGGCAGAAATGAGAGCATTGCCAAATGACCACTGAGACCCCTTCTAGCTGGCACATTGACTTTAAAATTCTATAGATTTCTTTTTCTGGAGCATGTGGGGCCTATCATATCTTGCTAGTGAGTTAGAAGAAAATCATTCCCTCTTATTAGATGGCTCACCTTTATTCCAGAAGAACGGGGCTTCTCACCCTTGGAGGCACATGGACATTGCATGGGAGCTTTTAAATCCTGATGTCCAGGCTGTGCTCAGATCATCTAAATCCAAATCTCTGGATATGGGACCCTGGCATCTGTATTTTTTCTAAGTTTATTTATTTATTCTGAGAGAGAGAGAGTGAGAATGAGAGAGAGAATGCAAGTGGGGAGGCACAGAGAGAGAGAGAGAGAGAGAGAGAGAGAGAGTGAGTTTCCCAAGCAGGCTCCATGCTATCAGAGCGAGCACAGAGCCTGATGCAGGGCTCACACTCACAAACCATGAGATCACAACCTGAGCCCTTATCAAGAGTTGGCTGCTTAACCCACTGAAGCACCCAGGTGCCCCAATCAGTATTTCTTATTAAAGCTCCCCAGGTTGTTCTCACGTGCAACCTAAGTTACTGAACATGTAGCCCAAAAGTTACTTGATCTTGAGAGTGACCTGCGTAGCTTGTTGGAAGTGTGGGCTCTCGGGCCCCTGTCTTCAACATTCTAACATTCTCCTGCATTGAGCCTGCCATAGGTCCTGGGAATGTGTGTTTTCAATAAGCGAGCTAGGTGAATGTTGTGATCTGGTAAATTTGGCAAAACACCCCCAGAGATTTGCTTTAGTACATCAGTCAGAGTTCAGTGTGGGGGCAGGATCACCAAGAGTCTTAAGGAATAAGGGCTGTAGAATAGGAATAAGGAAATACACTTGAGGGAGAAGCTGGAGAAGTGAGGGTCTGAAGGAATAAGAAGGTACAAAAACAAGTCTCTAACCAGCCCTCCCGAAGCTCTGGTGAAGTAGGAGCTTGCGTGGAAATGTGGGAAGGCAGGTGTCCTAGCCCCTGGCGGAGAAGCCCATGGAAGGCTGTTGGCCCAGAGTCTAATGTTGGCCCTGAGGTCGCTGGGGATCTGCAGGGTCAGCAGCGGGGGAGAGCAAGGAAAACCACGAGTCCACGTCTTTCCTTGGCCAGCACTTGAGAATCACAGGCTTGTGTTGTGCTCAAGTCTGACTCAGTCACAAATCACAGGATCTAGAAAACCCAGCTCCTCGTTAACCAAATTGACCCAGTAATCAACCAGGACCCTTAGAAAATGGCCTCTTTGTCCTCTTAAAACTGTGCGTTTTCACAACTGGGGTTACTCCTCTCTTCTCAGTCCTTAAATTTTACCCACTCTAGTAGAGTCCACTCCACAAATGTGTTGTTCCCCTGTGTTGGAATGGTCCTTTATTCCAGGCTCCGGTTTTTCACTTTTCACTCGTCTCCTGCCTGCCTTACGAAGCTCACCTAAATCTTTTGGTCCATATTTGGACAGGCAAGAAGTCTGTAGTCTGCTTTCATAAGTCCTCTCTGTTCTGTAAGAGTCACGCTGTCAAGATGGACATGCTTACGGGCGTCTCCTTGTTTCTTTACGGAAGACACATCCATCCTCTTGGCCATGTATAGGTGATCCCGGCCTTATGGTTCTCTGCTCCACGCAAGCCCAGAATGCGACTGGTGTGGCATGAGCCTTGTAGGAATAATTCGTACTTGGCGGTTTGAAATTTTCTTGATGCTTTAATGGAGGGGTGTTTCTAAACTAGGTTTATGGATAAGCACATTGTTTGTATTCATAGCCCACAGTTTGCTGCATAATCTGCCTTTTCATGCAACAGTGGCTTCAGGGAGGTAGGGAACAATAGAAGGAAAACTCTAGATGTTCAGGAAAAGGTGATGGCAAGAAAAATCCAGCCTGAGGCAGAGAAAGCATCTTTATCATTAGCAAGGCAGCACAACATTTCCATCACATAATGTCTTACCATATGTGATGAATTTCACCAGTAGTATCTGTAAGGTTTGCTTTATTCCAAGTGTGGACTGAGAAAGGGAAAGTTCTATTACAATTCCAGAATTTATCAGTGGCCTGAGCAGTAGGAAATGGGGTTTCTAGACAAAACCCTGCAACTAATGCATGTGACTTGGAGCAAAGTGTTTCTGAACTTCGGGCCTCTGCTTTCTCATAATTAACTATGGTCCTTGGACTGGATTGGTGATGGCATATTAACAGCCCATAGGCTACGTATGTATTTACTGATATTCCAGTTAGGGCCTTTTCCCCCCCACTTTTTAAAAAAAAGACTAAACTCCAGATTTTTTTCAGATGTCATTTGTTTTTCTTCTAACGTCCTTTCTTTATCTCATGATCCAACCTAGGGTACCACTGTGCATGTAGTACAAGGTATTTTTTAAATTGAATTGTCAGTTCTTGAAAAGTAAAATATTTTACTTAAGAAATCTGGATTTCACACATCCTTTGAAAGCTCAGGGGTTCTAATGACTAGAGTCCTGTGTGCATCACTTCATGAGCTTGCTTATAGCAGTGAAAAGCAACCGAGTCACCAGTGACTGCCCTTTTGGATAGGATGTGTGCACCTCACTTTGCCACAGGGTCCTCTCCTCTCTCTACTTCCACCCAGACAATAGGACTAGGTGACAAGCCATTAGCTCGCCTGGCACTTCCCGTGGTAGTGTGGTTGGTCAAGTGACTATGGATCATTCATTGTACAAATACCTCTGTGAACAGTGAGAAACTATAAGGAAACCCAAGAAGACATCATGTTCCAAAGAAAAAACAATGGGCAATAACAAATTTGAGAAAACCAAGATACGTTGAAATAAACAACCCACTTCATTCATTTCCATGAGCTTCCTGGCCTCCGTAGGTATTTTGGGGTGAAACCCTGGGCAAGGGCAGCTTTTCCATTTCCTTCCATTTTGGCCTTTTGACGAAGTGGTGTTGTGCTTAGTACACAGTAATGATTATTATTACCATCATTATGTTATTATCATCCCACTTTGCTGACTCCCAACAGTAGCCTCATAAAAAAAACCCTGATCCCAGAATGCTTTGCAGTTATGCAAAGATTTGTGCATGGTGAAGACTATTAGGGGGAAGTACCTTGTGGAATTGATTAAGCATACTTTATATAACTCGAGGGAAAAATTAGACTACATAAGCAAAAGTTAGACAGATGTTATTCCACTACAATGAAGGCCTTTCTTATTTTCAGAGATACAAAGTAACTGAATAGGCTGCTTGTCAGGTGATCAGCACCCTGTCCCTTAGGTTGTTCAAGCAAAGACTAGATGATTGTCTGTCAGGGATGCTGTAGGTCTCTTGTCCAGATATGTAGCCATGAGGTAGTGCATTTAAATTTTTACTTAGGGGCGCCTGGGTGGCTCAGTCGGTTAAGCGTCCGACTTCAGCTCAGGTCATGATCTCACGGTCCATGAGTTCGAGCCCCGCGTCGGGCTCTGTGCTTGGACAGCTCAGAGCCTGGAGCCTGTTTCAGATTCTGTGTCTCCCTCTCTCTCTGGCCCTTCCCTGTTCGTGCTCTGTCTCTCTCTGTCTCAAAAATAAATAAGTATTAAAAAAATTTTTTTTACTTAAATGAAATGTATAAAACAGCTCCTGAATCACACAATCCACATTTCAAGTGCTAATAGCAATAACCACTAGTGGGTAGTGGCCCTTTCACTGGATAGCACAGGCAGAGAACATTTCCATTATCACAGAAAGTTCTGGTGAGCAGCACATTGTAGAGGGGTGTCCTGCTCTGGAGTTCTGAATCTGATTACCTGGAAAGGTCAATCCAGGAAGCATAGAACAAATGTAAAGAAGGGACAGAGATACTGAGTATACTGAGTGGCTGGTGCTGAGCCTCAGTTTCCCCAGCCCAATAACTAAAACTTGCCTCAGAGTGTAATTATGAGTATAAATGGATAAAATTCAGGCTCAGCACCTGGCAGAAAGTGGGACATCACACACTTGCTCGGTTCTTTCTTAAGCTGAAGGGAAGGAATTATGTAGAGCCAGCCATCTCCAATAGAGTAAAGCCTCCCTCTTGTGTCAGCTTCCCCCCAAAAAACCAGTAGCTACCATCAGAGAACATATAACCGTGTACCCGGCTCTAAGCTAAACTCCTTGCATACAATATCTCATTTAATTCCTGCCACCGTCCTGGGAGTTAAGTACTCACGCTGTCCTCATATTGAGGAAACTGAAGTTTACAGAGTGTGATCTACCCACAGTTATAAAGGGTATGGATACAGAATTCAAACGCAGATTCTTTTGACTCAGAATAATTCTAACTTCTAACAGTTAATATATATAGATTACTACCTATGACAGATACTGTGCCAAGAACATTAATACATCATGCCATTTAATTCCTATAGCTGTTTTGTAGGTGAAAATTTTTTGAATATTCAAGTGCTTTGTTTTTAACCATTCTTACACAAAACAGACGCAACTTTGTGGACCCAGGTCTCTCTAGTACTAGGTATTTGCTATGTGCCCAGCCTAGCCTCCTTGTTTATAAGATAGATGAGCAGAATCTTTAGGGGTGATGTCCCTGTGGCCTTTGTCACACAAAGATGAAGATAACAGGGTGGCTGCGTGGCTTAGTCAGTTACGTGTCTGATTTCGGCTCAGTTCGTGATCTTGCAGCTCATGAGTTCAAGTCCTGCAAACTCACAACTGGTGAGTTCCAGCCCCACATCAGGCTCTCTGATGTCAGTGCAGACCCTACTTTAGATTCTCTGTCTCCCTCTCTCTGTGCCCCTCCCCAATTAGCGCTGTCTCTCTCAAAAATAAATAAACATTTTTTAAAAATACCAATATTTCTCTCCCCTTCCCAATGATACTATAAGCCTTTAGTAAACAAGAATTATATCTGTAACATTTGTTTCTTCTTTTTCTCTCAGAATTTACACAACACGCAAGGATTAAACAAGTATTTGCCTAATTATATGGAGCTAAATCTTCTAAAAGGACATAATGACCAAGAAATGTTTCTTATTTAGCAACTTACTTCAGTGAAAACGTACCCATTTTCATGAAACACAACATACTCTCATTATGTATATATTCATTATCACTTGAGCGATTGATAGATGGGTCTTGTCAAGATGGAAAGATCTTCTTTTCTCAGAAAGATAACTGGGACCATAGGGGACGCAAAAAGCATTAGGTTGATATAGGACCCATCGGTAATTTTTTGTTTTATTTTATTGTTGTTTAATTCCTTAAAAAGCTATGACATTTGTTTGTTTGTTTAAGACAGTTTTCACTCCTTCTATTGTAAAAGATCTCCCCGACCCTGGTCAGTTTCTCAGCAAGTTTCTCTGCTGAGCCAGTCGGTTAGAAAACTCCAATGAGCTCAACAATTGGTTAAGCAAATGTTTCTGAAGAGGCTGAGGCAGAGGAAGAGAGTAGCTGTTAGCAATTACACGCTTTCCAAGCTTTCTGATTCATTGTTGTGCAAAAAAAAAAAAAAAAAAAAAATTAAAGGTGGAATGACCAGGCATTTTTGTGTCCCTGCTGGAGATTTTAATGTTCCTTGGGTTTTGTGGATTTCCATTTCTATTTGTTCTGGTTCCCAAGGAATGCTGAAGAAGATGTTCCATTTTAGTTTAGATTTTTGAATCTTGGAAATTGGAGAGAGGATTTTTCTTTGAGAGATGACAGAATGATATCAGATTATGAAAAGTCTTCAAATATTACATGCAAGTGCTTAGATTTACTTTACATGTTGCTTTATGTGCTTTGTTGCTGTTTTTACAAAAGTATTATAGATTTATTAAATAGACTGTCTTATCAGCAGTTTGTTTGGGTGATATTTTCAGGGAGCCAGCATTCAACAAAGCTGTTTATTCTTACCATGGTAATAAAGCTGGAAGTCGAAGATACCTGTATCCAATCCTATGCCCAGAATTATTTATTAACAGATGTGTGTATTTTCAGACATTTTTCTATACTTATGTGAGCTCTCTGTGTACATAATTTTGGCTTGTTTTTTTTTTAAATAGAATCATTCTCCTGGGGCGCCTGGGTGGCGCAGTCGGTTAAGCGTCCGACTTCAGCCAGGTCACGATCTCGCGGTCAGTGAGTTCCAGCCCCGCGTCAGGCTCTGGGCTGATGGCTCGGAGCCTGGAGCCTGTTTCCGATTCTGTGTCTCCCTCTCTCTCTGCCCCTCCCCCGTTCATGCTCTGTCTCTCTCTGTCCCAAAAATAAATAAAAAACGTTGAAAAAAAAATTTTTTAAATAAAAAATAAATAAATAAATAAATAAATAAAATAGAATCATTCTAGTTCTATATCTTTTTATTTTTTTATTTTAGAGTGAGAGAGTGCACACAAGCAGGAGAGGGGCCTAGGGAGAGGTGGAGAGTGCAGTGGGGGGAGGGCAGAGAGAGGGAGAGAGCTAGTGAGGGAGGGGCAGAGAGAGAGAGGGAAGGAGAGAATCGTAAGCAGGCTCCACACTCAACACTGAGCCCCATACAGGGCTCTATCCCACGACCCTGGGATCATGACCTGAGCTGAAATTAAGAGTTGGGTGCTCGACCAAATGAGCCACCCAGGTGCCCCTAGTTCTATATCTTAATTATCCTTACTTTTGTATCCTGGGTATTGTTACATGTTTTCTTATTGAGCTGATAATAATATTCATAATTAAAATGCCAGACACAGCCAATAATTATTAAGGACATGCCATATATCAGGTTCTATACTCTTATATTTACATTAATCATCTCATTAACATTCCAATCCACCTGAGGCATTATCCCAGTTTTATCATTATCTCCATTTTATAGGAAGGGCCCTTGGAGCTTAGACAGGTCCAGTAATTTGCTCAAGGATACATAGCTGATAGCTGATGGACCCTCTCAAACACTGTAAAATATGGCTTCACTTCCTAAATGGTTGAATATTAATCACCTGGGTGTCCTGTTATTCACCTACAACTTCTACTGACCCAGTCCCCATTGAGACTGCCCCATCCCCACCCCCTGTCCCTAGACAACTCTCTGTCTCCGTCACTGCTCTACCCATAGCCCTCAGCTACACGTGCTGCTGATGAATGAATGCTGCCCACCCCTCTTTTTATAGCCTTTGGAATTATAGCCCCTGTGGCCCAAGTTAGTGATATTGTTATGGTTCTTGGATACAGTTGTAGAAAACTCACCACAGCATCATGGAATAGACAATAATCCTTGCACGACTGTTAAAGCTCTTGGCGCCCATCGAGTGATCTGAATTGATTTTCTGTTTCCAGACCTAAATCTACCTTTAACTCAGCCTAAGGCAGAAGTTGCTTTAACATATGGAATTAATTGGGTATTCTCTTCTCTTATGGGTATGGCCAATCCACCACTAAAATATAACTGGGTCTTGCCACTTTAACAGAAAGTCTTTTTCTTGCGTGAATTGGGTTGACAGCATAAACTTGGTGTCCAGTGCACAATTTCCTACTCTTGAACCAGACACATATCACTTATAAGACGCTTCTCCTGGGGCGCCTGGGTGGCTCAGTCAGTTGAGCGTTCGCCTCAGGTCATGATCTCACAGCTCATGAGTTCGAGCCCCGCGTCGGGCTCTGTGCTGACAGCTCGGAGCCTGGAGCCTGCTTTGGATTCTGTGTCTCCCTCTCTCTCTCTGCCCCTAACTGACTTAGGTTCTGTCTCTGTCTCTCTCAAAAATAAATAAACATTAAAAAAAATTTTTTAATAAAAAAAATAAAAATAAAAAATAAGACTCTTCTCCTGAAGATACTTCCTTTTTTGATTTAAGTAGACTTCACGCCCAGTGCAGAGCCCATCATGCTGTCTGAACGCATGATCCTGAGATCAAGACCTTAGGTGAAATCAAGAGTTTGGACACTTAACCAACTGAGCCACCCAGGCACCCTGATAGCTCCTTTTTTATTGTTCACCTGTTGTGCATGTATGAGAAGTTTTTCCTATATGTTCTGTGGTAAAAGGCAAATATTCTTAAAAGCACGTTTTTCAGAAATTGCCAAAAAGATTCCAGTAACTCTTGGGTTTTAACATCTGTGGTAGGCAGAATAAAGTCTCCCCCCACAAACTGCTACGTCCTAATCCCTGGAATCTGTGAATATGTTGTTAACTGAGAAAGGGAAACTAAGGTTGCAGATAGAAATAAGGTTGTTAATCTGCTGATTTTAGAGAGATTATCCTGGATTATCTGGGTAGCCGAGTATAATCACAGAGGTCCTTCAAAATGGAAAAGGGAGGGAGAAAAGAAGATTTAAGTGATAGGTTGTGAGAAGGACTCAATCTGTCACTGATGGTTTTGACAGTAGAGGAAGGAAGCCATCAACCTTGAGAAGGTGCAAAAGACAAAAGCATGCATTCCCCCCGAGAGGCTCCGGGAGGTAATGCAGCCTGGCCAGCACCTTGATTTTAGCCCAGTGAGACCCATGTTGGACTTCTGAACTACGCAATGTCAGATAATAAATTCGTCTTGTTTTAAACCTCCAAGTTTGTGGTAATTTGTTAGAATAGTAATAGGAAAGTAATATAGCCAGTAAATACCCCTTCACAGATTACCAAATCATGGCAGGAGCTCAACTTTATTTCACTGTCAAACCAGAGGGTTTATTTCATCAAAGGAACTACCTATTTTCATAATGAGCCATTCTGTAGGTTCCATTAGTGGGGACCTTGATAGAAGACATTTCAACAAAACGTGGACAAATCAAATGAGAAAACTTAAATCTTTGCTCCCTTATAAAATTTTACATCAAGAGGGCTCATGGGTTTACCGTTCGTGTTGATAGTTGTGTGTGTTTTTCAGACCCCAGTTTATATTTTTCAAAATTCAATTTTGAATTCATATTCACAGCCATGCAATACTGGTATAGATCCTCCTCCCAACCCCCTTGAACAATACAAGTAAATAACCAACTTGAGTGGTTCTTCAATTCCATGCTTCCTAATGCTAAATGACATGGTGATTTCGTGGAAGAATATTTATTCAACACATCCTCTTGGAGGCCTACAACATCCAGAGAATTCTAACTATATCACTAATAGCAGCCGTTTTGAACAACCAGTTTAACAAATGCAAAGCATTTATGGTTAACAATGTAAATGCTTCGTAGAGCATAGGTGCTTATCCTCTTTGCAAGGCTATTTGCCTAGTTACGGCCATAGAATGTGACATGATATACGTCATGGAGTCCCAGCACTGTTGTTGGCATAACTAATTCAAATTTTCCTCCCAGAGTAGGATGCCAGCTTCACTTGTCACCCAACACACATTTACAAACAAAAGGGCCATGGCTGGAAGGAAGGGGCAAAATTCACATTATTCACACTCAATGGCTATGTCACTGAGTGTAAATTTTTAAAATCACAACTGTTCACTCAGTAGGCTGAAAATTTCAAATCAGTATCACTAATATTGTCATAGTTAGTCATTTAAAATACTGTCTGTATATATAAGTATGACATATGCTACTATTTAAATTCACAGCTTGGCCTCATATGAAGACACAACAATGCTAAAATCACTGACTCATATGGAAATGCTTACATTTTGTTCTAAAACAGAGATCACTGTACTATACGTTAGCATGTTGACAACATATTGCCGCCATGAAATAGGCTTTACAGTATCCCAATGAAAACTAAAATTTATGAATATCAGTTATTATTCATTGAACATTAGAGCTAGTGAGAGTCTTTTAAATCAAGAAGTTTAATGTTCACAAGGCATAATATTTCTAGTATTTTCTGCCATGATGATAAAAGTTTGGTATGATTTTAGGCTAAAGAAGTAATAAGATGGAGCACCTGGGTGGCTCAGTCAGTTAAGCGTCTGACTCTGGATTTGGGCTCAGGTGTTGATCTCACCATCACGAGATTGAGCCCCGGGTTGGGCTCCATGCTGAGTGTGGAGATTCTCTCTCTCCCTTTCTGTCTGCCCCTGCCCGGCTGACACCCACATATGAGCGCTGTCACTCTCTCAAAATAAATAAATAAATGTTAAAAAAAGGAAATATTAAGGCAAAATACAATTTTGGTGGAAACTCAAACTTAATTACTGATATCTGAAGAATGATATCACGGATTTATTCGGGTATTTGAATAATTGTAGACAGGTAGTCAGTCTCCACTGGCTGCCTCCAGTAAGTGTTGAGCAGACATAAACAGATTAAATTGTTGCACAACAGTCTTGGGTAAGACCTAAAAAATGAAAAGAAAGAATCAATGTGTCTGAATATACACTATTTGCAACCTTCAGTGTTGTGTAATTTTGCATATTATTTAATTTGTGATGCAAAAAAAATGTGTCTTATTATTGTTTTACATGGGAAACTTGGTTTCCAAGAAAGTAACAAATTTCTTTGAGTTACAAAGTTGGTGAGTAACAGAGTTGGCTAAATCCAAAATCAATTTGGATTAAATAGTATGAGGCGGATAGTACTGTCCCTAGTTGATAGCTGAGAAGACCAAACCTCAGAGAAGCTGAGTGACTTTTCTAAGGTCTCATAGCTAGTACATGGAAGCATGGCATACTCTTGACCTCTAAGCTATATTGTCCTACCGAGAGAGGGCAAAGAAATCTTATGTCTTCCAGACATTTCCTGAGAAACAGTAACTTGAAGGAAACAAACCAGAAAATACATTTGTAATTTTTAAAATGCCTTCTGCCTGATTTTCTTTGGAAGACCTACCCTCATTCTTATTCTGGTTCTTTTGAAAGCATTGGCTCATTTTCTTGCCTAGAATAACTAATGCAATTCTCCAATGCATCCCGAAAGAAAGGCAACTTCTAGCTTCTTTCCATCTGGGTACCCACACTAAGGTACAGGTACCTCACCGTATTTTTCAAAGTCACAGTGATGCCAGTGCAAGGGTTTTACCTATTTCCCTCCACGCCGCAGACTGTTGGGCATTGGATGGTTTCCATCTTGTTCACCAGGACCTGAGAACTGTTTACAGTCCATGAACTTGGGGGACTCAAAAGCACGAGCTACCAGAAGTTAGGAATCTTGGAAATGAAGATTGCACCGTGTGTTTAAAAAAAATTGTTCCCAGGAATAAGCTGAGAAATGTCCCCAACGGGACTGGGAGGAGGGACAACAGGAAGCAGAATGACCACTGTAACTGGAGGCGTGGTTACTATTTGCCGCCTCCACTTTAAGTAAATCAGCCCTTAGGACAGAGAGAGCTAGCAATAAGCATATCCTGAGGTGTTTTTCCTTAAATACAGATTCCTGGGCTCCAGCCCAGACTTGCTGAGTCTGGAATTCTGGGAAGTGCCGGGTAATCTGTCTGCTTCACAAGCACTTCCAGTGAATCCTGGCACACCAACTTCAGAAACGGTGATTTGTGGCAATTAAGACCCATAGCAGAGCCTAGGTAATGTGTGTGATTCGAAAGGCCTTACTCTAAACTTTAAGAAATTAAGCTACCAAATGACAAGAGCACCTTAAAGGGGAATTTGTAGCAAAGACTTAAAGAGGGTAAGGGTGTTAAAGCTAGGGGTGCATTTCAAAAGAAACCTATTTCTAGGAAGATATAATTATCTTATAAGCTGATATGCATGTAACTTTATAACCTCTAAACAAACAAGTTTAGAAACCGAGATACGTACCTAAGAATATCGTAGACTACACATTCTTCGATTCTCTTTTGCCATTGTGGATTTGGGTGAACTTAAGTGAAATAATAACAAAAGTAGCTAGCTATGTGCATGATACTAGTCCAAGGAACTCCCACATGATAATTTTCATATTACCTTTTCAATCTTCATAACAACCTTTTGTATCGTGCTTTCATAGATGAAGAAACTGAGGCACAGGGAATTTAAGGAATTTACCAAAGTTCACACAGAAAGATCCAGGCAGGGATTTGAACCCAGATGTCTAGCTGTGGAGATTCTCTGCTACATAACACTGTTGGTTGGTTGGTTGGTCGGTCGGTCGGTTGGTCGGTCGGTTTGTTGTTTTTTGGATGACAACCAGCTTGTCTATAAAGGAGCTTTTGCCCTTAATGTTGATCATAAAGCTGAAAGACTCTTTTATTAAGCAGTGGGGTGGGAGAGTCATGATCATTGTAGTTGTGTTTGCTGTAGCAGTAACATGCACTAAGCAAGCACTGTGCTTTGCCATTCATATGCTTCACCTCATGAATTGCCCAGTGAAGTAAGTATGCCTTGGTCCTTTTTGCAGATAGGGAAACTGAATTTCTTTCCGAAGTTCCTCATTAACTGCTAAAATGGCATAGGTACTGAATGATGAATCCAGGTTTTGAATGTAGGTCTCTCTGGCCGGAAAGCTCGTTTTCTGGACACTGTATTGCCACTTCTTAGGGAATTAGTGTCAGCACTCAGAAGAGTTCAGACCCAAGACAAATGACTTCCAACACAAGGACCATGTCTACTGAAGTCATGTCTGTACCTGAAATTATTTGTGGAACTCACCACTTACAGAGGAAGGCAAGTTTGGATGCTCAAAAAATGGAACGCAGGAAACATTTTGACCATGATAAAGGTGCAGAGGGGGAAGAGGGAACACTGATGTGGAATAAATATCAAGGATGTGAATTACCATGTAGGACATTTCCAGTAAAGATGCATGGGTGTCCTTTCTGGTCTCCCTCTTGAGGTAGTAGCTGAGCCAGAGCCCTGCTTCAGGGTGAGTGAGTGTAATGGTTTGAATCCTGACCTCCAGAAAAGGCAAGAAGCACCACCCTTCGTATGAACAGAGAAGCTCACAGACCTCCTTTAACATCCTTATGCTGAGTCCCTGTTTTCAGACCATTACACAGTATGGTGCTGATTGGTCTTAAGCAGAAAGATCTAAAATGGAGACGGGGACTTCACTGGGTGGAAATGTAATGACACAGGAAGCCGTATAATGTAATGGATACAAATGTGGTTAATCCCTTCCTTAGAACAAGGCAGTGGTGGCAGAATTTCAAAATAGAAGTTTCAAGGCAAGACAGTGCAAACCCAACTTTGAGTTTTGGACAAGTTCCTTAACCTCTCTTGAGCCTAGATTTTCTCTTTTATAAAGTGAGAACAAGAATAGTACTTATCAAATAAAGAACCTTAAAAAAAAAAAGAATAGTACTTATCTCAGATTGGGGGGATCAGATGAAATAATTAAGATGAGTTGCTTAGTGTAGGGTTGGACGAATAGTATGTGCTCAATAAATAGGACCCACTGTTATTATTAGATGCAAGATTCAGCATGAAAAACCTGGAAATGTATCCATGCCTCTAAAGCCAGATCATATTCAAAGATGTTTATGTTCTTACCTCTCGTCAATTATTATACCCTGGACATTGACCATGACTCATTCAAAGCTTCAAGAACTCATTGTTTATACCTTTAATTTCTCTTTTTTTCTTTCAAATTTTTACTTAAATTCTGGTTAGTTAACATACAGTGCAATATTGATTTCAGGAGTAGAAGTCAGTGATACATACGATACCCAGTGCTCATCCCAACAAGTGCCCTCCTTAATACCCATCACCCATCTAACCCATCCCCCACCCACCTCCCTCCATCAACCCTCAGTTGGTTCCCTATCTTTAAGAGTCTTTTAGGGTTTGTTTCCCTCTCTCTCTTTTTGTCTCCCATATGTTCATCTGTTTTGTTTCTTAAATTCCACACATGAGTGAAATCGTGTTTGTCTTTTCTGACTTATTTCACTTCACATAATACACTCTAGCTCCATCCACATCATTGCAAATGGCAATGTTTTATTCTCTTTGTTAGCTGAATAATAGTTTGGCATGTATGTATGTTCCAGTGTGTATGTATACACACACACACACACACACACACACACACACACACACATTACATCTTCTTTATCCATTCACCATTCATCAGGCAATGGACATTGGGGCTCCCTCCACAGTTTGGCTATGGTTGATAATGCTGCTATAAAGTACCAAGTGAGGTTCTATGTCAAAGTGCTTCAGGCTTTGCCACTACAGAGATGGTCAGGTTGTCTATTTTTTAAGTCCCAGCTGAACCTTTAAGGGAACAATTTCTGGCACAGAAATCTCCCAGAGCCTAGTGTTTTCTGGTTCCCCCTTCGGAAATGACAATTCTTGTAAATAATCAGAGCCACTCTTGAGCAATTGCAGTCCATTTAGCAGCCCCTTACTTCACTTGATACAGTTGTTTTAGGAAGCATGCAAGATCTTTAACAGTATTGCAGTGATGGAGTGAAATAGAGCAAAAGGAAACAAAAATTGGATCAAATGACTGTGTAACCCTCTGGTCTAATAACAGCTTACAGCGTCCATCAAAGGTCATATGCCATGATTTTTCTCCATCAAATGGCAAAGGATAAACAAGAACACCACAAGTCACCTGTAAGTGAGGAGACAAAGCTGGAAGAACTGTGTTCATCCAGGTGATGCTCCTAAAATCTGAAGAAGGTCAAGCTGGGATTCCTTGGTCCACCAGCTCAGACACATATAAGAATCACCTGAGAAGCTTTTTAAAAATTACTATAGCCCAGCCGTACCCTAGACAAAATATAAGGCTCCCTCTGGTGGGAACCATAAATTTGTTTGTTTTAAAGCTCTCCAAGGGGTTCCATTGTTAAGCCAAGCTTAGGAAATGGTGCATAAAAGTTATAATAAGGCAGGGGCACCTGAGTGGCTCGGTCGTTTGGGCATCCGGCCTCTGCTCAGGTCATGGTCTTGCAGTTTGTGGATTCGGACCCCGCGTCAGGGTCTGTGCTGACAGCTCAGAGCCTGGAGCCTGCTTGGGATTCTGTGTCTCTTTCTCTCTCTGCCCCTCCCCCACTTGTGCTCTGTCTCTCTCTGTCTGTCAAAAATAAATAAATGTAAAAAAAATTTTTTTAAGTTCTAGTAAGGCAGATTGTAGGGTAGCAACAGAAAACAAAGGGCAACTGCCTGGGTGGAGGGAGTGGTTCTGTTGTTTGCAAAACTAATGTTCAACATTAATGGCTGACTTAACTGCTGCCTGTATCTGGTGGTGAAGCAAATTAACTCAAATGCAAACAGTGTATTTATATGAACATAGTCCCATACATTTATTTGAATCCCAAGCGGTGCTCTAAAAGCTAATTACAATGAAAAATATGCCATCCTATGTATAAATATACATGCAATTCTGCCAGTTAGTTGCCTGGAATTTTCATTTTGTTCACTCTCCCAAGTGAAAAGCTGGGAATTCTATCCCTCCCCCCCCGCCCTTGTTAAGTACCAGACAAACTGGGGAGCCTTTGAAAATGTGCTCAACCTCACCATTTTCTCCTCTACTCTCTTAATCTAACTAAATTTACTGGATGAAACAAACCTAATAGATAGACATCAGCTATTAAACTATTAGCTTTTTTTCTGACAACCCAACTTTCTGAGAGTTTGTAAACAAGACTAGCACAGAGCATCATAGAATTTGGTCTATAAGAATAGATATTTTCCACTTCCCACTAGGAGACAATTCAAGTAATAAGGTCTACCAACGACCTTATTACTACACTATGAGATTATTTCTCATGGGCCGTAAAGCCCTGACATCTCTCCATGAAATGTAAAGGTAACACAGTCAAAGGAAAGAAAGCCCCATTATACAGAACACTGACAGAAGTGCCTCATAAAGACAGCTGGCATGTCAATCTGACAAGTAACCCCAAACTATCTTGAGATTTTTAGTGTTCTTTGTAATGGAAAATGGAGATTCTAAATTGTCTTCTCTATTCCCTCCTTTGGTTCCTCAGCATCATTTTTAGATTTACTTATTTGCACAAGTGAAAGAGGGAAACAGAACCCCAGTATGTCCCATCTATGCCATGGTGTCTCCACCAACACACCTTTCACCTAGACCCAAGGGAAATTGGGGACAACAAATCCTTGGGATTGGCTACAATTTGGGAGCAGGACCTCAACACACATGAATGTATTCTGAATTCGTGGTTTATGCCTATCCTCTATTTTTTCTTCTTTTTATTTCCTCTGTGAGTAACTTCATGTTAGAACGAGAACCAGTGTGTGGTGGAGAGTTAAGAAATCATTTAAGGAAAGCATTGGATGAAAATAAAATTTATTGTGTAGGAGATATTATCTCTCTATGGCTGTTTTATTAGTTGATATAAACTTGTTTTATCAGATTATATAGCAGAGACTTCACTTCTCCAAAGCAGGTTCTGTGGCTCTAATACTGCTTAGTCAGGAGAAAAACATTCTGGACCATCAGTCTAGTGCATATGTATGCACACACACCCCCCCTCCCTGCCACACCAAATGAAAATAGAACTAAAGAGTCTAGTACGTAAATAATTTTGTAATGGAAGGCCATGAAACCTGCAACCATTATTCCAGTTGAGATGAGCTCTTGACATATACTTGGATCAGAATATCTTTTTTTTTTTTTTAATTTTTTTAATGTTTTTTATTTATTTTTGGGACAGAGAGAGACAGAGCATGAACGGGGGAGGGGCAGAGAGAGAGGGAGACACAGAATCGGAAACAGGCTCCAGGCTCCGAGCCATCAGCCCAGAGCCTGACGCGGGGCTCGAATTCACGGACCGCGAGATCGTGACCTGGCTGAAGTCGGACGCTTAACCGACTGCGCCACCCAGGCGCCCCCAGAATATCTTTTATCATGCATGCAAAGATAGAGGTGACATGTTGGCTTGCGTTGCATGTCAATACATTAATGGTGAAGTTCAACAAAATTGCAAAAAAATAAAGTGCGTTTTTAAATTTTTTGCAAAGAAATCATGTGTGCAGTGAAGGTATATGCCTTTAAACAAATAATTTAAATTAGCAGAATATGGATGAGACCTAGTTTTAAAACTCAGTTGTCAACTGCTTTACGCAGTTGGTTATTAGGCATCTGCAGTCACAGTACAAAGACGATAGTGTCCAGTCTGGTTTCTGAGTGATCTTTCTTCCTTTGCCAATTCTATTTTTATAGCCCTTGTTCCATTTAAATCCTCAATTTCTTAGGGATTTGCCGTCACTCACTCTCACATTGTTTTCAATCTCAATATAAATTGGCTCTGCCTCTTGCGTTGTTTCTACAAATACTCTTCTTGTTAAACAAGAGCTTCTCTTTCTAGGATTCTTATTAAGGATGAACCCATGTCCTTCTCAAAATATTTGCAAGTGCTACACCTTTAAAACCAGGAGAAAGCCTCCCTTAAGACAATAGAGAAGAAAATAAGACCACCCCTATGCTTTTATTTTTTTTTTTCAACGTTTTTTTTTTTTTTTTTTTTTTAATTTTTGGGACAGAGAGAGACAGAGCATGAACAGGGGAGGGGCAGAGAGAGAGGGAGACACAGAATCGGAAACAGGCTCCAGGCTCCGAGCCATCAGCCCAGAGCCTGACGCAGGGCTCGAACTCATGGACCACGAGATCGTGACCTGGCTGAAGTCGGACGCTTAACCGACTGCGCCACCCAGGCGCCCCCCCCCCATGCTTTTAAAACACACAAGAGATTTGATGGCTGAACAAACATTTGTTTTAAATTGCACAGCATTCACAAAAAAAGTTTTGTAGCCTGAATTTAACCAAAGTGGAAGAAAGAGCTGAACTTTAGTTGCCAAAAAAAACCCCAAACCGAATTGCTTACTACTTAAGGAAATAGGTGTTACAAATGAGATGTAGAGTTAATTTTTTTAAGTGTGTGGGACAACAAAAGCGATGTCAAAACCCTTATAGGTATTAGAAGTTGTCTTCATGAAGGCACATGGAAGAACCACAACAAAACTCTTAGAAAATTTGAGAATGGTTGATATCCTTGCTGAACCTCCTTCCTCTTTGTGTGTGTTTGTTTGTATTTTTGTTTATTTTTAATTGCCTGTGCTCCATAATCACTGGATAAGTTGTGGGGGTGTCAGGGAGATGGTTGGGAGCAGTTAGAAGCGATGCTTACACAGTTCCCCTTATTAAATGTGTTAGGACACCTGCCATTCAGTTCCAGTTTCTAGCCAATGAGTGCACAAACAAGGCAGTCTGGTCCGGCGGAGGGAGAAAAAAAAAAAAACTCTGCACTTAATTGACTGTCACCATGTGGTTAAATCTTCTGGTATGAAGAAGGTATTTGGGGGTATAATCTTACAGAACACTGATTTTCCTCCCCTCCCACCTCATTCTTTAGCTACCTTTGGTTAGTTATCTTTTCCTTTAACTATAGGAGTAAACTAGTATAATCATCTAGCAATCAATGAAGAAAAAGTATGAACAGGTCAAGCAAGCCAGAAACATTTTGTTTTTCTTACTGACTCTTCTCTTAAGGGAAGACTGTCATTTTTTTCATCTCCCCATCAGGTATCTGTCTGAGTCTTTGTTTCTTCATTGGTAAACTGCAGATAATACTTCTTTCTCGAGGTTTTTGTGAAGCTAAAATGCTTGTAATCCCCTATTCCAGATGTGTAACCTCGATTGCATACAGGATTTAAAAGTAACCAAGTAGGAGATTTAAAAGTAACCAAAGCGGCCAATTTGGAGGCAGAAGTGAGCATGGTAAACAGATGAGCAGGGGCTACTTTTTTTTTTTTTTTTTCAATATATGAAGTTTATTGTCAAATTGGTTTCCATACAACACCCAGTGCTCATTCCAAGAGGTGCTCTCCTCAATACCCATCACCCACCCTCCCCTCCCTCCCACCCCCCATCAACCCTCAGTTTGTTCTCAGTTTTTAAGAGTCTCTTATGCTTTGGCTCTCTCCCACTCTAACCTCTTTTTTTTTTTTTTCCTTCCCCTCCCCCATGGGTTTCTGTTAAGTTTCTCAGGATCCACCTAAGAGTGAAAACATAGGGTATCTGTCTTTCTCTGTATGGCTTATTTCACTTAGCATGATACTCTCCAGTTCCATCCACGTTGCTACAAAGGGCCATATTTCATTCTTTCTCATGGCCACGTAGTACTCCATTGTGTATATAAACCACAATTTCCTTATCCATTCATCAGTTGATGGACATTTAGGCTCTTTCCATAATTTGGCTCTTGTTGAGAGTGCTGCTATAAACATTGGGGTACAAGTGAAGCAGGGGCTACTTTTAATTGAAAGTGGGGTACCTAGTCATCCTAGTCCCCAGATCATTATTCCCGTGAGGGCACAGAGGCCCACTGTTGTCAAACATTCTGATACTTTGCAGAGAAACTAGAAACCTAGACCCTTTCTTTTTTAAGTTTATTTATTTTGAGAGACAAAGAGAGTGTGAGCAGGGGAGAGGCAGAGAGAAGGGGAGAGAGGAAATCCCAAACAGGTTTCATGCTATCAGCACAGAGCCCAACACAGGACTTAAACTCACAAAACCTGAGATCATGATCTGAGCCGAAACCAAGAGTTGGAAGCTTAACCAACTTTAGATAATTAAGAATTATCTAAATTCTTAAGTTATTTTAAGATGTCCCTAGGGGTGCCTGGGTGGCTCAGTCGGTTAAGCATCCAACTACGGCTCAGGTCATGGTCTCACAGTTCATGGGTTCAAGCCCCGCATCAGGCTATGTGCTGACAGCTCAGAGCCTGGTGCCTGCTGTGCATTCTGTATCTCCCTCTCTTGCCCTCCCCCACTCACACTCTGTCCCTTCCCCACTCACACTCTGTCCCTTCCCCACTCACACTCTGTCTCTCTTAAAAATGAATAAACATTTAAAAATTTTTTTAAAGATGTCCCCAAAGGTTGAAAATAAACAATCCAAGAAACCCAGAAATTTGGTGTCATTTGTTTGTTTTTAAAATACACCAGGAATCATGTTGATAGTTTTGTGGTCTGGCCAATGCCAGAAGAACATAACTCTGCACTATTTGGAGCTCATCTGGAGCCTGGCAGCAACACAATGGTTCATTCTCAGGTGAAGATTGACATGCAAGGAAAGAGCAAGACTGTCATCGAGACTGATCCAGACCCTAATGGAGAATAATCAGTCCCAGAAAGCAACAGCATGGAAGCCCAAACTCTGAGTTAATGAGCACTTTGATGAAGAGAGCCAGGTGGGATGGGACGTGGGCTACCAATCTTTGGTGCTGCTTTGGGCATGTGCTCAAAAATGCCATTTATACTAATTGCTTACCACATGACAAATAGCCTAGTATGGAACTGGCAGACGATAAGAAAATGCAGCGTAGAGAAATTTCAGGGCATAGTACAGTAGAGCCTTGTTTTCAGATAGAAGCAAATGAAAGCTGAACTGGAAAAATACAATTTGGGGAATAAACTGCCAAGATCTGATCCAACAAAGGTTGAATTAATAAAATGAAATAGCACAACCAATCAGATGGGGGGGTGGGGCGGGAAGCCAGCACCGAGGAAATCAGTGATTAGAAGGAAGAACTAAAAGACACCATAGGAATAGCCTCTATGAGACACTAAACCCAGGAATCTGTCGGAAAATACAAAAGTTATTTGCAAAGCCATCCAGGTTTATAAAGGAAACCGATGTGCAAGATCCCCAGTCTGTCTACAGGCAGATCTCACACTGGAGATAGTAATGGATTCACTTGGCCTCAACTTCAGTGGGGAAAAATTTGGTCCCTCAGTATGTAAAGTTCATAGTTAACATATCCTTATAGTTTTAAATTGCAGGTTCCCACTACCATTTATGGAGTGCTCATGAGGAACGTACAGATCCTAGCCTTGAAACTGTGCCCAAGAGAAAATTGTCCAAATGGCTAGCCCCTCTTACACGTGGTTGAAAAATGAGCATTGAGGGTGAAGAAGCATGTTCGTGAACGTTGCATTTAAAACAATGGCAAACAGGGACCGCTTATGCTCAGACCAGACCTGGTTAGGGATATGTACCTTTATGGGGTCTCTTTAATGACTCTAATGCCCCCTGAATTGCAAGCCCCAGAAAGACGTGGCCGCCACTTTTATTCACTGATTGGTGCAATTGTAGCCCTTTAACACAGTGGCTGGGACACAGCAGTCACAGCAAAAATACTTGTGGAATAAATGAACAAGTAAATGAAGTAAAAACTGAATTCACTTGCTCGATCTGGTAACTACCATATGATGAATAACTACTCTGTACCTAGCTTTTTTATAATATTACTTATTCTGATACTCTAAGGGCAGAAAAGAGTATGCTTTTCATTTTACAGATGAGGACGCCGAGGTTCAGAAAGAGAGAGGAACTGAATGAAAGTCACATAACTCCCGACTGGCGGAAGTGAGATTTGAACCCGAAGCCGGTTAATTCTCAAAGCAGACTCCTTTCTGTATTAGTTGTATACAGATGGGCTTAGAGGAGGTGGCTCGAACAATACAAGGAAACAGAAGACTTAAATCCAGGTTATCTCCTTTAACCCGACTGCTCTTTCTATTAGATCACAGTCCCCATACCTGCTTTGTTTTCCTCCAGGAAACCCTGGCAAACAATACGTCTTGGCTTGTTTTGCTCAGCAACCATCAGCATGCTCTGGCTGTGTAATAAATGTTGATGTCAGAGCTACCGTAAGAGACAGAAGTCTTTTCATTTTACATCAAGACACGAGTCACCATCTGGAAGACCAGATATGCCAATCTTAATTTGAGGCCAGATTTTTAAATCTAACTCCAGTGTGAGGGAAATGCTTATCAGCATTCAAACTGGAAACTTGGGTCATTCTGCCTGGCAAACATTCATTTTCTTAGGACCCTTTTTCATAAGTAAAAGCAAATGGATTCTGCAAACAGCTAGAGCCCATTTCTGCATTAGTTCAGACTCTTGTCTGACAGGAATAGAAACCCACTTGAGCAAGAATAAAACAGAGGGAAGGAAATTTATTATAAGGATATGCAGTGTCTCTTCAAACCTGAGGGCAGGAATGCACCTAAGACTCAGAACTAGACCCAAGACAAGGTCACTCTCCTTTCTGAATCTCTCTTCCCTGCAAACTAGCCTTTTCTGCTTCTTAACTCACATGGTAAAACACAGCTATCCATGCATTTCGTGATTAAATTTAGTATTCAGGAGGCCAGCCACGTGCGTGCAGGAATCCCAAATCCCCTTTGGTCCAGCTTGGGTCAGCGGTCGACCCCTGGCCAGTCCACTTAAACCAGGAAGCCAGAGGTCACATTTTGCAAATACGGTTGCTTGCACTGTAAACATATGGGTGGAGCAGAGCGGTAAGGGGCTGGTTCCTGTACAGAAGAAAGGGGTGATGGGGAGTGGATTCTTAGCAAGTCAGCTACCTTCGGTGGTCCTCCATACTGTTATCTATACACACATGTAAAAGAAAAATGTCTCTACTGTGTATAGTTTCATACAGAGTAGAATTTGAACGGGGATGTTACTGATTGTAAGGGTTTTAAAAGATTAATGTTTCTTATGATAAACTGGCTCTTTGAGCACTCTAGAATTCAGTATGCCTTGATGCATAAAATGACTATTAAGAACCCCACAACAATTCTGTATTATGTCACCACACCCTGACTGTTTCTAAAGATCACCACGACATGCCAGCATCATGTTAAGCATTCACCTTATGGTATGTATTGATGAAACTCATTTACTTCCAGGTCTCCTAGTTGTTCAGTTACTTATTATGCTTTCTTGTGAGATAAATGTCCCCAGCCCTGCCAGGAACTCCAGCTCAGCCTTTTCATATTATCTCAGCGATCTCACGAGCTCTGTCTCTATACATTCTTTATGGATCGCATTACTTTCACTGCCTCTTATCTCCCTGCCTGCAAAATCAGCCTCCAGTGGAAAAGTAAAAGAAAAGCATTCTCTCCAACCACCTTTCTCTCTTGGTGATGGCATCATGGGCTCTCCATAGGCTAATCACATTTCAAAATAATTGTGTTTGGGGATAAATTTATCTGGTGCTGATCTTATCAAACCCAAATCTTTGTAGAAGGAGGTCCTCTTTTGACATGACTGTGCCAGACGTTTTTTTTCAGGGTTCCCACCTGAACGCTAATCCTCTCCCACATAAATAGCTCTCTGGCCTCCTGTTTTTCACTCTGTCTGCTGCTCAGCCGTTGTCACTGAAAGCGAGAGCTTTTTTCCAAACAGGCTTCGTTTCCACTGTGCATCCTACTCCAGACAGCGATGTTATCACTTGACGGTGTCTATCAGGACTTTCTATTACCAAGCAAATAATTTCTAAATCTATATCAATTAAAATATGGTTCATTAAAAATCATAGGTGGTGGCTTACCTACATAAACCACATTTGAAATCAACTCAGGGAGTATATATTGCATTTGTTCCATACAAGTCACTGAGTAAAAGGAATGGAGATGAATCACATGCTGTCCCTGACCTTACGCCGATCATGATCTACACATTTTGTATATAAATATGCCCCCATCAACTCACATTGGGGGAAAGTCAATCTCAGATGAATGTATAGATGATTTCCAAGGACCACTATGAATCTTTTTTCCTTGTGTAACTTACGTTCATTAAAAACCAGCATAGTATCCGCTCCTTCATATTTAACATTCTTAGCTAATAGTAATAATGAATTTTTTTTGGCGTTCTCTATATATCATGCGCTGTTCTAACTTTGTATACACAAGTCATTCACGTCTGTGGCCATGTTGGAGACCTTTACTGCAGCCCACTCTTTATTTCCACATAGGTAGGAGCACCTGGGTGGCTCAGTCAGTTAATCATCTGCCTCTTGATTTCGGCTCAGGCCACAGTCTCACAGTTCATGGGATTGAGCCCCACATCATTCCTCACTGATGGCACGGAGCCTGCTTGGGATTCTCTCTCTCTGCCCCTCCCCTGCTTATCCTCTTTCTCTCTCACACACATAAATAAACATAATAAAAAATAAATAATGTTTATATATACATATGTAAAGATTTGCCTTATCGCAGCACACAGTTGAGGATGAGCCCCTGTGTTTATAGTGCCACCCCCGTCCAAAATGAATGAAAATCTCTGAGCAAGCAGCCCAGGCATCTCTATATTTTTAAAGCCTCCTACAGATACTCACCAGTGAGTATTTGAGTACCGGTATCTTAATTAGATAATGTTTTCCATTGATCCTTCATTCCATTTCAATTTGTATCTTTTGTTTGTCCTCTGGTCTTAAGCAGGATATGGACCTTTGAGGCCCACGTGCTCCATACCCATTAGTTATATGCCATTCCTGAAAAGGGACACTTCAGGGCAGAGTTTAATTGCCTTAGTATTTTACCTTGGAATCTAATATCTTGGGATTGTTTCCCAGAACCGGAATTTACTAACTAGGTTTGCTTGGGCAAGATAACCTCTCTCAACCTCAACTTTCTCATCTGTGATAATAATAGAGCCTACCTTACTGGACTAAATGAGATAATGCATGCATCTAGTGTGTTACAAAGAACCGGGAAAGAACTGCCTTTCACATTGTCCTCTATAGCCTTTTGCTTGTCATTTTAGAAACATTTCCGGGGCGCCTGGGTGGCGCAGTCGGTTAAGCGTCCGACTTCAGCCAGGTCACGATCTCATGGTCCGTGAGTTCGAGCCCCGCGTCAGGCTCTGGGCTGATGGCTCGGAGCCTGGAGCCTGTTTCCGATTCTGTGTCTCCCTCTCTCTCTGCCCCTCCCCCGTTCATGCTCTGTCTCTCTCTGTCCCAAAAATAAATAAAAAACGTTGAAAAAAATTAAAAAAAAAAAAAAAGAAACATTTCCAGTGACTACAAAACCACATAAATCCTGGTCAACAAGTAACGTTGTTGGTTAACCAAGTTATTTTGTGTTTTTAAATGAATTGTTGATGACGGTATATTGTTTTTATAAGTGAGTATGCTCCATAGTAAATTTAAAAAATTTTTTTAATTCATTTTTAAGGAAGAGAGAGTGTGAGTGAGGGAGGGGCAGGGAGAGCAGGAGACAGAGAATCCCAAGCAGGCTCTGTACTGTCAGCGCAGAGCCCAACGTGGGACGCAAACCCACCAACCATGAGATCATGACCTGAGCCAAAATCAAGGGTCAGCGCTTAAGTGACTGAGCCACCCAGGCACCCCACATAATAAATCATTCTTAAAGTTCTCTTTGACCTGAAAAACTTAGATATGCCCTATCCATCTTCAACAGTATCATCATTAGTTCATTTTCATTCACAGAATTTTACAACATTGAGAAAACTTACAGTGACTCATAGGTAGGACATGTTTCCGAGAAAACAAATAGCGATGGTCAAAATCAAAGATAAAGCTAATAGAAATTCCTCTAGATTCACCACTTGCCTAATCTACCTCACAATTATGGAGGATGTATTTCCTCAAAATTCAAATACACTAGAGTTTTGTTTGAACTTTAGTTATAGACTGGCTTTCACCTGGCATATAGTTGCATTCTAACAGGGGTTAGTAGGTCGTAGACACTGCCATAGTGAGTGGCTAAGAGGACAGACTCAAAAGGACGTAGGTTCAGATCCTACCTTTTCAGTTCACTAGGTCTGTAATTTTGATCAGGTTATTTAACATCTCTGGGCCTGTTTAATTTTGTAAGAATGGACATAGTAATAGTTTCCATTTTATGAAAACTGAATGAGCCAATCCATATGAAACAGTACAATATGTAGCATATTTTAAACAACTTCCAATATTTGATATCATTAAGTTTATTTATAATATTGCAATTAAGCATATCTATAAACCATTGCAAATTATAGCCTCCAAGCCAAATTTAGCTCATCTCCTGTTTTTGTCAATAACGTTCTCTTGGAACACAGTCGTGCTCGTTATTTGACACATTGTCAGGCTGCTTTTGTGCTACAGTGGCGGTGTTGAGCAGTGGTGAGGAAAGCCACTTGGCCCCTGAAGACTGAACTAGTTACTATCTGGACTTTTACAGGACTAAATTTAATCCCCATAGCATGAAAAATATTTTCTGCCAATAACACTAGGTGGGTACTATCGCTATCCCTATTTTGCATAAGGAGAAGCAAAAATTTAGAATTATTATGTACAATGCCCAAAGTCACACAACTAGCAAATGGCAAAGAGTGTGGAACTTGAACCACTGTTTTTTCCTTTATGACTCAAAATCCACGTTTCTAACCATATTTCTCAGATTCACTTAGGTCATTCTTTGATGACAAATAGGGCTTGGGTAGAGACTCCTCTTTTACTTTGTTTCTAATCTCAGAAACAAAGATGGTACAAAGAGCGCATGTTTGAAAAGTCCACGTTTGGGCCACCCACCTGCATTTTACCTGCACCAAGAACTCAGGCAGGATGATACGTGCTCTCTCTAACTTAACAAGCCTGAATAAAGCTAGCCTGGTGACAGGTGTGTTTTCCTGCCTCCATCTTTGTTGAAAACCATCCTCCTCCTTCCAGGATGGAACACTTGGCCTTCACCAACAGTGTTGCCTCCATAAGGCCAGCTGTGTAGCTAATGAATTAATGTTACAGACTTTGGCTTCCTTTCTTATTGGCCTCTTGGATATCTGCTCTGTAACTACTGTAGTAGGTGTGGAGCTAGTTGAAATACCGAATGTCTGAAGCTTTGCCCCCCCCCCAGAAGCTTATTTTATTTAAGAAGGTACCATTTTCCTTTGATTCATTTTTGAAATACGTCATGTGCATAAGAATTAGGTCCAGTGAAAGGTTTCCCGTGAGATCAATTTGCAAGAACCTTTAGTTTAGAAGGAAAGGTCATTCTCTAGTGTGTATGTTGGTTTGATATGGAAATACATATACTTGCTCTACATGTAGATTGCTAGTGTGCTCCGAATTTTCTTTGTAAAGTCAGAAATTAAATCCATACACCCTGTGCCTTAATGATCCTTTTTTGGTGTCTGCATATAGACACTTTCTTAAGGATGAAGCCCTTAAGCATGAGAAGAATGTGATGGAATGAATCTGATATCTGAACCTTCAAAAAGCTGTCTTTGTTGTTGGCTGAAGGTGGGATTAAAAATTCTGGTGGCTATAAATCCAGGCATTGTATTTCCAGTGATAATTAGGTTTCTTACAGATTTCATATCCTCTATGCTCGACTCCAAATGGCAGTCTGTAGTCCACTTTGCAATGGGGATCTATTTCACAACATTACGAAAGACATTGTTAGATTGTCAAGTGGCTTTTGGAATTTTCCAGTTACATTAAAAACCTCTCCTTAGGATCATTTATTAAAGAAAAATTAGGTTTAAGAAGCCTAATGTGGACTTATTTATGCTTTCTTACATTAAAAAGCACCACCTAGACTTTTTTACATGGTAATTTGTCCCAGTGTACCATGGAAATTTTATGTCTCAGTGAAGAGTCTTGGTACAATTTTACCTTGTGCTCAACCTTCAACAAACATTTACTTAGAAATAGCTCTCTGCCTGGCGTTATGCTGGTGCTGGGGAAACAAAAGAATCAGGGTGTATTAGGTCGATCTCTTTTCTCAGATTTTTCTTTTGTAAGTCTTCTTTCTCCTTTCATGCAGAACATCATTTCTTTGCCATAGTTAAGGATCCCTATACAGGGTCATCAGTAATAAATGCTTCTTCCAACAGTGACATGAAAACTTTCTCTCTCTCTCTCTTTTTTTGTTAGTAGAGAGGCACACGGTAGCTTCCTGAGACCTACCTTGCCTTGGAAGGTTATTTCTTATTTTTTTTAATATAATTTATTGTCCAATTGGCTTCCATACAACACCCAGTGTTCATCCCAACAAGTGCCCTCCTCAGTGCCCATCACCCACTTTCCCCTTGCCCCCCCGCCCCCATCAACCCTCAGTTTGTTCTCTGTATTTAAGAGTCTCTTATGGTTTGCCTCCCTCCCTCTCTGTTTGTAACTGGTTTTTTTTCCCCTTCCCTTCCCCCATGGTCTACTGTTAAGGCAGGATTTCATTCTTTCTCATTGCCAAGTAGCATTCCATTGTATACATAAACCATATCTTTATCCATTCATCAGCTGATGGACATTTAGGCTCTTCCCATAATTTGGCTATTGTTGAAAGCCAACATTGTTGAAAGCATCAACATTCCTGTATCCCTTGGGTAAATTCCTAGCAGTGCTATTGCTGGGGCATAGGATAATCCTATTTTTAATTTTTTGAGAAACCTCCACGGTGTTTTCCAGAGTGGCTGCACTAGTTTGCATTCCCACCAACTGTGCAAGAGGGTTCCCATTTCTCCACATCCTCTCCAGCATCTGTAGCTTCCTGAGTGGTTCATTTTAGCCACTCTGATCAGTGTGAGGTGGTATATCAGTGTGGCTTTGATATGTATTTCCCTGATGATGAGGGACATTGAACATCATTTCATGTGTCTGTTGGCCATCTGGATATCTTCTTTGGAAAAGTGTCTATTCATGCCTTCTACCCATTTGTTCACTGGATTATTTGTTTTATGGGTGTGGAGTTTGGTGAGTTCTTTATAGATTTGGAATACTAGCCCATTATCCAATATGTCATTTGCAAGTATCTTTTCCCATTCCATCAGTTGCCTTTCAGTTTTGTTGTTTCCTTTGCAGTGCAGAAGCTTTTTATCTTGATGAGGTCCCAATAGTTCATTTTTGCTTTTAATTCCCTTGCCTTTGGAGATGTGTCGAATAAGAAATTGCTGCAGCTGAGGTCAAAGAGGTTGTTGCCTGCTTTCCCCTCAAGGATTTTGATGGTTTCCTGTCTCACATTCAGGTTTTTAATCCATTTTGAGTTTATATTTGTGTACGGTGTAGAAGGTGGTCTAGTTTCATTCTTCTGCATGCTGCTGTCCAGTTCTCCCAGTACCATTTGTTAAAGAGACTGTCTTTTTTCCAGGATACTCTTTCCTGCTTTATCAAAGATTAGTTGGCCATACATATGTGGGTCCAAATCTGGGTTCTCTATTCTAGTCCATTGATCTTTGTGTCCGTTTTTGTGCCAATACCATACTGTCTTGATGATTACAGCTTTGTAGTAGAGGCTAAAGTATGGGATTGTGATGAGGAGGTTATTTCTAATATACCCTCCATTCAGCGCTATGTTTTCATGCAAAAACAATGATGATATTATATTCTTTTTGGTATCTAAGTCCTTTCTGGCTATATCATTAAAATTCATTCATGAGATTCAAGGTAACATTTCCACATTCCACCAAAGGAACTCACGTTATTTTATAAAAGAGTGTTAATCATTTATCACATTACAAGCATACGCTATATAGTTTGAAGAGGCATATTCAGTATATGAGTACATTGCTATTTTTAGAAATCAAATAAAATTCCTATGTCTTAACTCATATTACCAAAATTAGGGCCAAACAAACAGAAAACAAAAAACAAAAAAAAGATTGTTAGAAGAGATTTAGGGAAGGATATGCCATTGAATAAATGCATATTAGCATCACTAGATTTAAATCTTACCTTTATCAAAAGGTAGTATGGGTTTAAAGGAAAACAAATGGCTGACATCACTAAACTAGGTACTAAGCTTTTATTAATGAAACCCACAAGCACATTAGCGATTTTAGTAACCACATCACACAGAGGGCTCATTCAAAATTCACCATCAGTTTAAACCTCTCTCTCTTTTTCAAACCACTGCAGTTGCTAAGCCTCTTTTCCATCTATACTTAGGGACTTGTTTCTAATATGTCGTGTCTAACATTTATCTCTCTTGTTTCCTTCTAGCTGCGTTCAGCTCATTATCCCACCTGCAGATTTCTTTTTGGATCTTCCCACCAGTATCTTAATTTGCTCCCCAGAATAAATCCCCATCACCTTCAGACTTAGATAGCATGCCACCGTTCATGGTACCATGTTCCTCTGGACCCCTTTGGTCCCATATTCTAAAACTGTGCAACTGACAACGGCACGAAGCCAAATCAATCTTAAGAAAGACCTGCTCCTTTTTAAAAGTTTGTGGCCATTTGATTTTTTAAAATATGAACGTAGACAGCAAAAGAAGCCTTTTGAATGGTCATTCTAAAGCTTAACAATTAGCCAACAGCGCCATCACAATGGAATATAGATCTCCATGTGATTAGCCATTGATGCTTTAGCTTTACTTCAAAAATCCGTTTTGGAGAAAATTAGGTTGTAATTGTTTGCATTGTTAAGTGATATTTATCTGGGAAACTAGCCCAAGAGAATTATCGTACATCGGTGATTTGGAAAAGGGGTTTTTATTGTGCAAGTTAATAAGCCATAATACAGATCCCTTTATTTGTATTTTTTGCATGATTTTTTCTACAAGGAAAATAAGAAAACTATTCCTGATGATGGACCGAAAGGTGCAAATAACTTTTTAATTAAAAATGAAATTGTGGATTCTGCCAACTAGCGTATAGTCTGTGCTGATAAGGACAATTCTATATTTCCAAAGTTCGGGACTGTAGATAGTACGAGGGAAACAATTTCCCTTCTTCCCTTTCTAGATGTTTTTGGCTGGCCTATTAATTAAATTGACGTAGTACAAATTAATGGAGAAAAACGAGTTGTATTTTGGCTATGCAGGAGCCCCACAAAGATGGGGGAGGCTCAGACACAGTCAGGCAATGGAGGCTTATATGCACACTGAGCTAAGGAGAAGGAGGTCAGGATCTGGGGCTGCACGGGAGGAGGATAGTGTACAGGAAGACCGGAAGAGCAAACATTTGGTAAACAAATGGTTGTCATGCCATGCAGAGACAGGGGGACACAGAGAGGGATTTGATCTCCAGGCCTTGCTGAGCTTCCCCCAGTTTACCACACCTGACCCATAGTCTGGGTAATTATCCTTGGTGATAGCTGTCTCCCTGGACCTCTAAATTCTTAGAGACAGAAAAGGAGGAAGTAAAATACACTTTGAGTCTTTGGGGCCATGATTGTCTTTAGCTCAGAATAATCCACCTTCTAAAGTGGCACACTTTGATGAGGCTCATTATGAACGCCTTCGGTAGCTATCCTGGAGAATATGTCTGGACAATTTCTACCTTGGATTAAGGAGCTCTGTATGTAGTTGTAAAACTGTCACATACTTTGCTTTGATTTTTCAATTATTCTTTCTAAGCCTAAATATAATAGGTATTTGACAGTGCATTTTAAGCTCATGTTTGTTTGGGGTTTTTTTTGTTTTGTTTTGTTTTGTTTTTGTTTTTTTGGTGTAGATTTGTTTGTTTTAACCAGAAGAACACATAAAAGCGTTCATCAGTTTGGCCTCGTGGTAATTAAAAATATTTTATTCATTTTTTATATCATCTTCAATAACTATAATATTTTCCTATCCATTATGAATAAGGCTGCCTTGAATATCTTTGTGGATACAGCTTTGTAAACTTTTGCAAAGATAGTGGTAGAAGAAACTTCTAGAATTCATATCACTGGGTCAAAAGCTATGTCCATTTAAATTTTTTTTAACGTTTTTTTATTTTTGAGAGAGTGTGAGCGGGGGAGGGACAGAGACAAAGGGAGACACAGAATCAGAAGCAGACTCCAGGCTCCAAGCTGTCAGCACAGAGCCTGATGCGGGGCTCAAACCCACAAGCCGTGAGATGATGACCTGGGCCAAAGTTGGGCGCTCAACCCACTGAGCCACCCAGCCGCCCCCAAAGCTATGTCCATTTAAATAGTGGTAAATACTGCCAAATTCTATTCTTTAAAGACGTCTTCTTGATATTTCCTAATCGTGTTTGAGAGTGTCTGTTTCTGCGTGCCCTCATCACCTCTGGATACCAACTATCCCTGTCATTTTTCCCAAACTGATTGGGGAAAATTATTGCTAGATTAACTTCAGTTTTCTTGTTTTAAAGTGAGGGTCTTTGTTTTTGTTCATTTATTTCTTTGTTTATTTTAGAGCAAAAACCCTATTGAGATGGAGATCTTTTAAAATAGGAAAGTCACAGTGTCCAGTGTTTACTTCTTTTTAAATAATTTGTAAAACGGAAACACAATATACATTAAGAAAAGCATACACGTCATGAGTGAGCAACTCAATGAATTTTCATTACCTGAACTCATTCGTATTACAATTCACATCAAGAAATAGAACATTGGCAGCAATCCAGAAGTATACTACTGACCCCAAGGTGACTCTTTCCTAATTTCTAACCCCACAGGTTGGTCTTGCCTAAAACAAACAAACAACAACAACAAAAAACCTTTTTATTTAAATTCATCAGTATACTATATCCTCTTTGATGTCTGGCTGCTTTCATTGACTATTCGTTACTTCCAGTTTGGAGCTATTATGAATAAACCTCCTATGAGAATTCTGGGACGGTTCTTGCATAAATGCAAGATAAATTCATTATCCTTGGGTATACACCTAGAAGAAGGATGACAGTTTTCCATACAAACTTAAACATTCTTTCATGGTTTTTTTCTAACGTTTATTTTTGAGATAGAGCGGGAGCACGAACAGGGGAGGGGCAAAGAGAGAGCGGCACAGAGGATCCAAAGCAGGCTCTGTGCTGACAGCAGAGAGCCCCATGGGGGGCTCAAACTCATGAGCCGTGAGTTCATGACCTGAGCCGAAGTTAGATGCTTAACTGACTGAGCCACTCAGGTGCCCCTAAACATTCTTTTAAAACACTGCTTCAATCATGTCATTTTGCTCAGGGTCCTTAAAATAAACTGAGAACTTTTTAACATGGGTTTTAAGAATTTCACATCAGGTTATCTTTTGACCACTTTCCTTATTCTCATCTATAAAGCACCTTCCTCTGTGTTGACCTGAGTAATCTTCAGCCATCCCAATTCCTTGCAATTATGCTTACAACAAAGCCTCTTTGAACACTACTTTGCCTGGAAATTTTTCAGCTCTCTTTTGCCCTGTTGGCTGAGAAAATCTTGCTCATCGTTCAGGTTTTAAGTCGTTTAGAAAACTTCCCCTTCCCACCAAACTGGAGTTAGGTCCCCTTTAAGGTGCTTATCAAAATCATAGCATTTACATCACTGAACTGGATTTTTTTTTTTAATTTTCTGTCTTTCCCACTGAACTGTAAATACCTTGGGGATATTTACATTGTTGTATCCTTTTGCCTAAGGTAGTAATGACAAACAGTACTTCAAAATATTTGTTGAATGAATTAATGATTGTGCGAAGGAACAGATAAAAGCCACTCATGATCCTCAGGACCCAAAACCGCTGGCTAAAATAAGGACCCATGAAATCATAATTCTTCTACTTGAGTTTCTAGAAACTCTTCCGTACAATGTGTCTCTTTGTGTACATTCACCTGTCCCTTACCCTCCACTCCATCATCGCATACTTACCAAACACAACACTGCACAACATAAGTGCTGATGGTTTTAGACCAATGTGAACAGTAACTTTGTATCGCTTCACTACCATGAATATCTGTCTGTATATGGAAAACCTGGGTTCGAGTCCCGGTTCCAAACCTCTCTAACTGTGCCCGGGGATAAGCCTTCCTATTTACACAATGGGTAATAACAGAAACTAAGCCTTAAGCTTGTTGTAGGATTAAAAAAACTAAAGTCTGAAAGGTGAAGCCCTGTGATCTACCAATGTTAGCGGTCACGATCGCTCTCACAGCTTGAGGCACACCCTCTGAGATAAAGGAAGAGTGGGACACATCAACCTTTTTTCACTTAGCCGCAAAAATGTTAATTTCTGGGGCGCCTGGGTGGCTTAGTTGGTTTAGTGTGTGACTCTTGATTTCGGCTTAGGTCATGATCTCACAGTTTGTGAGTTGAGGCCCCGCGATGGGTTCTGCTCTGACTGCACAGCCTGCTTGGGATTCTCTCTCTCCCCCTCTCACTCTGCCCCTCCCCTGCCCTCTCTCTCTCTCCCAAAAAATTTTTTTTGTGTTTTGTTTTTTGTTAATGTTAATTCCTGTCTGCCCCTCACTCCACGTATCAAATGCCTAAGGGAAGAGTTGGAGTTTGAATTCAGCGGCATCAGGGTCTGGCAAAGTTTTCCTGTTAAAGGCAGGATAGAACTAGTTTATGCTTTGTGGGCCAAAAGACAAAACTGAGGGTATTATGCAGGTACTTAAATAACATGGTTGAGAGAAAACAAAGCTCCACAAAATTCTTTTTTTTTTTTTTTAGTTTTTTTAAAACATCTATTTTTGAGAAACAGAGAGAAACAGAGCATGAGCAGGGGAGGGGCAGAGAGAAAGAGAGACACAGAATCCGAAGCAGGCTCCAGGTTCCGAGCCGTCAGCACAGAGCCTGATACGGGGCTTGAACTCACAAACTGCGAGATCATGACCTGAGCTGAAGTCGGACGCTTAACCGACTGAGCCACCCAGGCGCCCCTCCACAAAAATCTTTCTTTCTGGAATTTAAGATAAAATGACAATCGGGTAGAATTGATTTTCTCTCTAACCTTCCAAGAGAAAGAGCAGGAACGCCCTTCTGCATGCGCTAAGCTTGCTCAGTTCAGCAGCTTATGCTTGGGAAGGGGAGAGCTAGAGCCAACAGTGAGTCACCAGGTACGTGGTGCTGACCCTCACCCCTCTTAGGATTGCCAGGAGTGAGCAGGCAAGAGCTAGGGGTCCTGCATCTCCTCTTCTCCACTTCCTCCTAAATCACGTAGCCCCCATCGCTGTAGGCATATCTCCAGGATGATGGAGGTAATGATTTTCTTAGGTAATTTTAACCCAGTATTTTTTCTGCCTATTCCCCTCCATGGTCTTTAAAATTAACCCCATTGAGGAGTGCCTGGGTGGCTCAGTCCATTAAGCGTCGAACTCTTCATTTCAGCTCAGGTCATGATCTCATGGTTCGTGGGATCAAGCCCCACATCAGGCTCTGCACTGCTTGGGATTCTCTCTCTCTCTCTCTCTCTCTCTCTCTCTCTCTCTCTCTCTCTCCCCCCTTTCTCTGCTTGTGCTTTCTCTCTCTCAAAAATAAAAAGTAAATGAACTTTAAAATTAACCCCATTGAACAGATGAGGAAACTGACAGTGAGAGAAATTGATCAAGGATTCCAAGGTTAAATTAATACCAGAACTGGGAATAAAACTGCACCCTGAGTGGTCCGAGTCTGTTTCCTTGGCTGCTGTTTTATATTGCTTCCCTAAGCTTTCAAAGTAGATGTGCTGGAAGAAAAAAAAAAAAAGTGGTGGATTCAGGGATGAGAAGTTGGAAGGTGAAAAGCTGTTGGACAGGAAGGAAGCCATTCTAGGTGGACACAAAGGTCTAAGCAAAACTATGGAGTAAAAAGGAGAAAGGCATTCTCTCTGTAAGGCTCTTCCCATGAAGACCTTACATGTTCACAAGTATCCTCAGGTAATAGCATTCCTCCAAATGTCTCTATGCATTTTTTTTTTAATTTTTAATGTTTATTTATTTTTGACAGAGAGAGAGACAGAGCATGAGTGTGGGAGGGACAGAGAGAGAGGGAGACACAGAATGTGAAGCAGGCTCCAGGCTCTGAGCTGTCAGCACAGAGCCCAACGTGGGGCTTGAACTCATGGACTGCAAAATCATGACCTGAGCCGAAATCGAACGCTCAACCGGCTGAGCCACCCAGGTGCCCCTCTATGCATTATTGATGTTAGCGGAAATTTGGTATGAGCCAACTAGGCCTTCTCAGTAGCTAAAATCCCCAATGTAGACCCTATTAACCTGAATATAATTTGCTGTGAAGAAGAAAACTTCAGACTTAGGTTGAAATTTATGTATTTTTTGGACAGCTTTCCCTAACGTTATTTCATTACAGTTATTAACTTACTTGACTGTTTCTTAAAAGAACTTAAAACTTCAATAATCATGCTCTGCTTTTTCAAGTGATCACTCACAAATGTTTGCTGTCAAACTGACATCTAACCAAGGAAGAATGGTCATTTCTTTTTACAGGCTTCTCACTGCAGGGTCATTCATTCTTTATGATTTATCTAAACTAGTGCGTTTAATATCTTAAAGAATGCGTTCTTTTACATTATGTATAAAAATATGTCTCTCATTAGTATACATAGCTTAAAAGTCAAAATTGGTCTGTTTTGAGGTATTGCTTCTACATTGCTCAAATGACAGTGAATCAATGCATTTGGCCATAAAAATGTTAAGGTAACTTTGTGTTACTTTAGATGGAACTGGTTTATTCATATCAGTCAACATAATTAAAACATCAGAAGGGCTGGGGATTAGGGTGTAGTACAATCTGAGTTAGGCTGTACTGAGCAGTTCAGATTTATTACTCCATTTATTCCTTACAGTTACCTTATGAAGAAGGTGTTCCCCTAACCCCATGTTACACAGCTCAGAGAGATTAAGAAATGGATCTGTTTTACGTGATGTATAAGCAGCAAGTTTGGGATTCAAACCCACATTTGGCAGATATTGAGCCCAAGAGGCTTCAAAATCACATGAATGATTTTGCCAATCATTTCATGGCTCTGTTGTTTGGGATTGCTTAACAACATAGCCTCAACCATCCAGTTGACTATGAGTCACTTCAACTGATTCTTGAACTATCAATTGCTAGGGATCGATGTGGTGAGTTATTTGGACTTCACCCGCAGTAAAAGTCACAGAAAATCAGGATCACATTGATTCTTGATCAGTTTCTCTCAGTAAATTTAGAAATATTCAACAATACTTGTAGACACATAAGCATATGAGTGTAATAAAATTCCAGTCACTTCATAAAAAAGGGTAGAACAATAGCTATAATAATAATAATAATAATAATAATAATAGTGGTAACAAAAATGACTACTTACTTTGAATACTTATTATGTTCCAGGCACTGTGCTTAATGCTTCCTGTGTATTTTTTTTTTTTTAATTTTTTTTTCAACGTTTTTTATTTATTTTTGGGACAGAGAGAGACAGAGCATGAACGGGGGAGGGGCAGAGAGAGAGGGAGACACAGAATTGGAAACAGGCTCCAGGCTCCGAGCCATCAGCCCAGAGCCTGACGCGGGGCTCGAACTCACGGACCGCGAGATCGTGACCTGGCTGAAGTCGGACGCTTAACCGACTGCGCCACCCAGGCGCCCCTCCTGTGCATTTTTAAATTTAGTCCTCACAAAGACCCTATAAAGTATAATGTTAGAACCCTAAAACCTAATTCCTGTGGTATTCTAGAAAGATATTTGGCTTTTGCCTCCTGTTTCTGGCACATAGCTTCTGAAACCCTTGGAAATTGCCAAAGTAATAGAGTATCTTTTGTCGATTAAAGAGATGACTGGTGGCTGGGGGTGCTTAGATAGCTTCAAAATGGGGGCTAGTCACCAGAAAGACTGACACATGATTAGAGGGTTGGAAATTTCAACCTTCCCCCCCTACTTCTTTGAGGGAAGAGGGCCTGGAGGCTGAGTTAATCATCCATGGCCATTGACTTTTTCAGTCTTGTGTATGTAATGAAAATTCCATAAAACCCCCTAAATGTAAGGTTTGGAGAGCTGAGTTGGTGAGCACATTGAGATGCTGGGCAGGTGGAAGCTCCATTCAAAACACTCCACCCATCCCCCATACCATGTCCTATGCATGTCTTCCCTGTAGCTATTCCTGACTTGTACCCTTTATAATAAATCAGTAAATGTAAGTAAACTGCCTTCCTTAGTTCTGCGAACCATTCTAGCTAGTTGTTGAACCTGACAAGGGGTCTTGGGAATCCCCACATTTATCACCAAGTCAGACCGAAGTGCGTGTGGTTCGGGCACCCCACTTGCGACAGGTGTCTGAAGTGAGGTCATTCTTGTGGGACTGATCCCTTCAATCTCTGGGGTCTGTGCTAACTCCAAGTAGTTAATGTCATAATTTGAATGGGATTGTTGGATATTAGTTTCTGTTGGAGCGTTGGAGGTGTGGTATGAGAAAGAAACCACAGAATTCCCAGTGGCCTACTCATGTACGGTAAAAGGAAAAAGGTATATTAGCACACTTCATAAGTTCAAAGGTAGAGCCAGCAGTATTGAAGCTGTAAGCTCAAATGTGTCATGAGGGCTTGGTCCTTTGCTATGACTCCTCTCCACTTTTCTCCATGTCAGCTTGGTCTCACACAGAATCTCCCCAAAAGTCAGCCCACAGCTTTAAGCCCAGCAGAAAAGAAAGCTTCTTTTCACATAGTACTTCCATACAGCCCTCATATTTAAGTTCATTGAACCACCTTAGATCACAACTTATTCTCAAACCAGTCTCTGTGACTGGGATGGACCATGCAGTTTTGCCTATGCTAGGTCATAATTTCACCCTTGGAGACTTTGCTCACCTGCACTACATGGACTGAAACTAGGGTGGGGTGGTCACTCCCCAGATGATTAACTTGTTCATCAAAGAAGAGGAAATGAGTCATAGATTAGCAAGAACAGTGGATTTCAGCTACAGAAAGTGATAGTCTCCACTATCCCCATTTTATAGACAGCTACGTTAAGGTTCAAGAACTTTAGGGTGACATGTCAGTATCTGCCAGTTACTAAGATATAAAGCCAGTATTCCAGCCAGGAAATCTCCGGGTAGTTATAAAACCACAGTGAATTTCTAGGAACTAAGTCTGCAAGTAAAGATTTTCAAAAGGAGCTTGTTGCTCATGCTTGTAAACTTAAAATAGAACAGAGAGTTATGTTTGGATTCAGTCAAGTAAAATTACTAACACTGAACCAGACTCTTAAAGAGCAAAATACATGTTTTCTTATTTGTACAGATCTTATAGATGCTGTTGATTCTTGGAAGATGTCCCGAGTAACTGGAATCAAATGCCAAATGTAGTAGACATTTTTACCTGAAATTGCCTAACTAATCCCTCATCCTTGGTGAGAATATGCACTGGGTAGGTATGAGATGACAGTCACATAGACCCTCCTCAGAGGGTAACGTAAGTAAATACTCACTCCCAAGTTCCCTCAGGTTGTTGGCAGAATTCATCTCCTTGTGGTGGTTGTATGACACCCAGCCAGGGGTTACTCTCAGCTCATCGGGGCCACCTGCAATTCTTTGCCATGTAAACTTTTTCAAAGCTAGCAATGGAGAGAGGGTCTCCCTAATGTCTACTAACAAGATCTTACCTAGAGATAAAGATAGAGATAACCGTGGTGTGGCATCACATCATCCTTGCCACATAATGTAACCTAGTTACAAGAATATCATCCTATTACCTTTCCTGTATTCCATTCTATAGTCTAGGGGACACTCTAGAATCTGTCGCTGGCCCATCCTTTCGGCCTTCATTCAACTTGCCCTCACTACCTAAAATGTGTGTTTCCCATCACTGCAAAAACAAGCCGTCCTTGAAGGACCAAGGGCCTGCATCAAATACTTCTACTTCCCCAAGACTTACTTAGTCCATTGGGTTGAAGGAAGTATCTCCTGGTTACTTTGAAACCTCCAGTACCAATCCCTAAACTCTCTGGACATTTATTACTTTTTGTTTTGAAATACTCATTTTTTTTTCCATGTCTAAGCACTCTGACTAGATCTCTGAAGCCGAAGGCCCACCCTTCCTTTCATTATTCATACATTTGACAAATGTTTATCCAAACCCTAATGTGTGACATTGTACCAAAACTACATTAGGTTTCAAGGGACAGAAAACCCCAACCGAATGGTGGGTTAAACAGATTGGCAGGCGGTTTATTTTTTCTCATGCAATAAAAAGTTTGAATGTAGGAAAAAAAAAAAGTTTGAAAGTAGAGTTTTGGTGACATTGGTTCAGCGGTCCCAAACTCTCAAGATTAAAATCTCTGTGATTCTCTTGGCTTCTTTTTTTTTTTTTTTTAAGCGTTGCTTTTTCTCATTGGTACACCTTGGCTTCCATAGTTCCAGCATCAGGCCTGCATTTTGGGGAGGAAGAAGCAGAAAATGGTAAACAGGAAGTTAATATGTCTGGAAAACAAAGTTTTCCTAGATAGCCTCACCAGACTTTGATTTATATCCCGCTGGCAAGAACTGTGTCGTGTTTCCATCCGTAGCTGAAAGGAGAATGGAAAAATATTTTTGAACGGGCGGGCATTTAGGCACTCAGATCAACATTCTTGGTCTAGCTCTGTGAAAAAGAAGAGAATAAGCGTTGAGTCGGCCACAGTGATTTCCACCCTCAGGCACTGTGCTGGGCATTCAAGGCAACATGATCAATGAAAACAGTTATAGCCCCTGCTTCATATAGCTTTTTTCCTAATTAGAGGACACAGGCAATAATGAAACGTATTTGTTGAACACATGTAAAATTCAGTTGTAATTGTGCTGATGTGAAAAAGGTCACAGGGCTCTGAGCATTGGGAATGGGAGGAGGAGATACGAAGGACCTAATCAGGGAAGTTAGGAAGGCTTTCCTGAACGAGGAGCCCTTAGGGTGGTTGGTATCTAGTTCAGTTGTAGCACCTAACATAGGGTCCTCCATATAACAAAGCTTATAGCAAAGAAGAAAAAATCACGACACAGAGTCTTTCGATGCCTAGTAGGACCGTACTTCGTGACTCTTTTTATTGCAAGTAGCAAAAAAATCTAAGTTCACACTGAGTTTTTTTTTTTTAAAAAAACAGGCATGTATTCGTTACGGTTCACCTTCTACCTTCTGGCACCAGGTAACATCAGGTAACATCACCCATGTTGTCAAGTAGCACTATGCTTTTCCACTTGGCTTCCCTCTGTGTTGACTCCATTCGTTTGGTGCTTTTGCTCTCATGATAGTAAGGTCGTGGCAAGCTCCAGATTTACAAATTTTCATCAGAAACCCATGGAGGAAAAAAAATGTTATTTTCCCAAGAATAAATATTTTCTAATTGGCTCCCATTGTGTGTGGGTTAGGCCAGGCACCCACGCTTGGGGCAATCCCTTGGTCACCAGAAAATGCATGATCCACCTTGCAAGTCCTAAGTCTTGTGCCTTCTCCCAGACGGGGATAGAAGGAGCATCTTCAAAACTCCACGATGTGGGAATGAGGAGGAGGACCGTTGGCTTGTCATGGAAAAGCAAGACGCATTCACCAGTGGGAGTGGGAATGTTTGCTGGGCAGGCAGGAGGAACAGGGGGCTCCACAGGGTAGAAATGACTAATGGCTTTATTCACTGCCACAGCTAACAAAAATAATAGTAATAACATTAAGAAAAATGCTTATTTTCTAAGTGTTCCTTATTATACCTACCCATACAAATCCGTTCTACACTCCCGGCGTTTTGAAAATGTATCCAGCCTGCTTTACCCAACCCAGAAGGAAAAACTAGCTCTGAGGTTTGAAACTGGTAAGTATGAGATTCCCAGAGGATGGGGTTTTTAGTGGGACTAAAACCCTTCCCTCAGCCCTCAAGTCCACACCGTATGCCCCAGTGCTCACACACTCATGCACACATACTTCCCTCGGTGCTGATGGGCTTAGAGAAGGTCCATTAAGTGAAGCTCATTTCAAGCGCAGATGGTCCCAAGTAGCTTAACGTCTGCCTGGTGGCCAGACTAAGTGATTTCGGATGGCCTTAGACTTCTGATCACATCCATGCAGCCAGGGAGGAAATGAAACCTTGTTTATCATCTTGATAAACAGTCCCTTTCAGTGCCTCTGGACGCTGTATGTAACTCGGTAGAGTCAAATACTATTAAATTGTCATCACTGTCAAAAAGAGAAGTAATAAGTTTTTCTACCTGAGTCATAGTTAATGACTTCTACAATGTGTAACACAAATCAGAGCTTCTGTTTGTCTGCTTTCCCCCGAAATGTGTGTTTTCTGAGATTTCTGGCTGTGAACGTGAGGCACAGTCTCATGATATAAATAAGTATATACTTTTATTATCACCTCTCAGCGAAGCCAATAAAATATCAAGATGACAAGGGCCAGATTCTTGGCTCAGGTGAGGTATGTGCACGGAGGAAACTAGGAAGCTCTATCTCGTTCTGGTTCTCCCTGGAAAGCGTAGATTTGAAAGACCATATTTCACGGGTGAAAGCCTCGGAGAGTCTGCCTCCCTAGTTACCATTAAACATATTTATAGAAGTTATTTAAATACTCTTAAGGGAGTAATATCCTACTTTTACTTTAATCATCTTAAAGAGTAATTTATTAGTCGGATTAGGCCGCATTAAACCACACCAACTCACCACCCCCAAATCTGATTGGCTCATACAACCAAGGTTTATTTGTTCATCTGGCAGCATGCTTGTTGTGGTTCAAAAGTGGGGGCTGTGTTGATAGACGTCACTCAGGGACTAGCATTGCTGGGGGAGCCACCATCTAAAACCAAGGGCTGGGCAAACTCTGACCCAGACATCCTATCTGCTTTGTACTGCCAATGAGCTAAGCATGGCCTTTACCTTTCTAAATGGCTAGAAAAACTCAAAAGGAGAATATTTTGTGACCCATAAATATTGCACGAAACCCATGTTTCAGTTTCTATAAATAAAATTTTTTTGGCATACAGCCACACTCACTGGTGTAAGTATTGTTCGTGGCTACTTGCCTGATAAAATAATAGAGTTTGGTAGGTGCCACAGAGATCAGGTAGCCTACAAAACCAAAAATATTTACTATCTGGACCTTTATAGAAAAAGCGTGCCGACCCCTCACCTAAAATATTTTGGGTCGGGGACACCTGGGTGTCTCATCCGGTTAAGCCTCGGACTCAGGTCATGCTGTCACAGTTTGTGAGTTAAAGCCCCAGGTCGGGCTCTGTGCTGATGGTGCAGAGCCCCCTTGGGCATCTTTCTCCCTCTCTCTCTGCCCCGCCCCCTCTCATGCTGTTTCTTTCTCTCTCAAAATAAATAAATAGACTTAAACTAAAAAAAATATATTTCTGGGGGCGCCTCGGTAGCTCAGTCTGTTAAGCGTCTGACATTGGCTCAGGTCATGATCTCACGGTTCGTGAGTTCTAGCCCCACATCGGGCTCCATGCCGACAGCTCGGAGCCTGGAGCCTGCTTCGGATTCTGTGTCTCCCTCTCTCTCTGCCCCTCGCCTGCTTGCATTCTGTCTCTCTCCATCTCTCTCTCTCAAAAATAAAATAAAACATTAAAAAAAATTTTTTTTTATATTTCTGGTTATCACACCAGCAAGAAGAGAGCCTTAGTGAGTCTTGCATGGGGAATTAAAAACTCATCACGGTAGTGATAAGTCACTTTCATTAATACAGAAATAGTCACATGGCCCCACTTCCCACAAGGCTACTAAGAACTACGCATAAGTCCAGGAGGAAGAGAGCCAGAGAGAGTCATTTAGCACTCCTGCTGGCTGCCAGAGCTAAAACTAATAACAGCAAGAATATTAATAGGAGGAAATTGCATTTTTCTTATACTTCAGGCACTGATCCAAGTGTTTTGCCAGTGTTTACTCGTTTCATAGCACTTCACAACAACTTCATCCTGAAAGTACTGTTATCTTCCCCATTTTACAGATGATAAAACTAAGAATGAAAAGCTTAAGTGATATTCCTGAGGTAAATACAGTTAATCAAGGGGGAAGGCAGTATTTCAACCCAGTCAACAGAGCTCCAGAATCCCATCCAAACACTGGACTCTTACCATCGAACCACGTGCAAACCCCTGGGACTCATAGAAGTGCCAGCCCTTGGTACGGTAGAGACCGCTCCCTGACAAAACCCTTAATTGTAAAGTTCAGTAGATGCAAAATGCTGCTTTTTGTTTTTGTGGGACGGATTTCCATAACGCCTGATAATTCAGGTAGGATTGTGTGTTGGAGATTCATGTGGTTTTCCTCCAGATACTGAAGGAGGAACTTGTAGTTTAAAATCGCTTTCTGACTCAGCAGGGGGACCCCCTGGTGGGCATCAGACCCTCAAGTAAGATCACTTCTTTCAGAGGAGAGTATTTTACAACCACTTTCTTCCTGGATTAACTCAAGGCGTATCTGTCTTCCTGTCTTTGCTTCTCGGCCATCTCAGGAATGTTGTTGCACGAGCATTTTTGTTGTTAGCGTTGTGTAGCTTGTGGAAGACATGTCAAAGAATACAGTCATGGCTTTGAGGTGATAGATTTGGAGCCATTCTCTTGCCTGCTTTATTTTGTTGACTATGCTTTCATGTTTTCCTAATGGAGTTTATGCATAATTACCACCCATGTTCCTATTAACATCCATCATACTTACCTGTGAAGGATAATGGAAGAATCTCATTTTAAGAGAATAAAACAAGTGTATAACTGTTGTTGGACTTCCACCTCAGAGAGTATTCCTATCTGTATACCATTGAATAAATGCTGGGAAGAAACCCAAATAGAAAGATGAATAAAGACATAGGAACAGATAAGATTCAATATAGACAACATATCAGACCACCCACCATTGACAGGACATTCTGGAGCCTGCAAGGCAAATTCTTCCATTTTTCACCCTTTCAGAATTCTCTTCCTTTATCAAAATTCTTGTGAGAAGTAACCGCCTCCAGTGTTGTCTTTAAAACTGGGTTTCGTATTTTTATGTTTGTCATAAGAATAATGTTAGCTTTTATTTATAGTATGCTTACTGAGTGCTGTTTGGTATATTAATACACAATTTCTAATTCTCCTAATATCCTGTAGAGTTGGGCATTTTCTTTATGAAGGACCAGAAGTTAGAGATTATGATTTGTTCCTAGTTATCCAGCTAGTAACCCATATTGTGTTATTTGAAATATTTAAATATTAATGTATTCAACCTTTAAGGTCAGTGTTTCACGTAATTTTAGGGGAATTATTATAATATTATAATCAGAGGAGTTGCTCATGTAAAATAAGTTTGACTGTCTGTTTGCTAAAAATTGTTGCCCTATCATTCCCAGCCTTGAAAGCTAGCAATAGAGAAGAAAACCTGGTAACCTACCACCTAGCTGGACTGGTGATTTTGGTTTAGGCAAAGGACTTTGGGGGATCCAAGTGGGATTTAGATGAAGAAAGTTGTACCTTATAGGGGACCAGTGGACATAGCTACTCCTCTAATCCTCATTCCCTTTTAACCCTTGCCTTCATCAAAATAGTGGAGAGGCACTAGGGTGGCTCATTCAATTAAGCAACTGACTCTTGACTTTGGCTCAGGTCATGATCTCACGGTTCATGAGTTCAACCCCATCTTGTGCTCTGCACTGACAGTTCAGAACCTGCTTAGGATTCTTTCTCCCTCTCTCTACCCCTCCCCTGCTCACTAGCTCTCTTGAAATGAGTAAATAAACTTAAAAAATAGTAGAACACAACTTATTTATTTTACATCCTCTGATATCCAAACCAATACTGGGGTTTGCCCTCTCTAATGCTATCCAAGGCATCCCTGCTGGAAAAAGAGTAAAAGTTGTGTAGTATTTAAAGAGCACTAAAGACTGAAAGGTGTTCTTCTTACAAGCTCGTTGGTACATCTTTGGGTAAAATTTGTTTCCGTGTTGTTAGAGAAGTTCTTAAAAATAATTTTTGCAGTAGAGTTTCATCATATCCTATGTGTAAGCCATTTTCTTCCTTAAAAAAATAAATAAAGGAGAAATCTTGGGGATGGGTGATAAGCGCATTGTGGTATTTCATTACTTTTAGCAATCTTGTTTTAGGGGAATAGCGGGGTCTAAATGTTTCCCAGTGGCCCTGATTGGGAGTAGGGATACAGGTGTGAAGAATGGTCCATGTTAGTGAAATGAGGGAAAAAATGAGAAGGGTCACATTTTTTCTCAGTAATAATCCTGATTCCAATAGTATTATTAAGAGCAGAATGCCTTTCAGAGCTTACTCCTAATGAGGTATTATTATAGCTGCCTATACTTATTTAATTCTTATACTCTCTCATAGTCCTTGAAACAACTCTATGAAGTTAATGCTATTATTATCCACATTTTATAGACAAGAACCTTGAGGCATAGCATGCAAAATGATCTGAAGCAGCAGATCCAGGACTTGAATTTTGGCAGCCTAGCTCTAGAATCTGCAATCTTATTCATTATGCTATATTGCCTCAAACAGGGCTTCCCAGCCCAGAATTTGTTGTTTTTTCTTCCATTCATCTGTCTTCTATGTACCCCAGAGCCCTAGGAGGGAGGAGATGGTAATTTGTTTAATCTGAAGCATAAACAAATCAAGCAGCCATTTTGCCCTCCTCGACCAAAACATGCTTAAGGATCCATTAGTGTCTCTCTTGTCAGTGATTTACAGACGAAGACACTTGGAGCTTCCTTCCAGTCTACTGGGTCAATAAAGCATTTTTAACAGAGTCTTAAATATGCATTTCTGACAGCCACTACCATACATTCCAAGAGAGCTATTTATAAGGTCTTGATCAAGAAGTCCTATAAAAGTGAATCTCAGAAAAATCTGTGCTTTGTCTCCTACGTAACATCTTTTAAAGAAAGGAACCATTTGCAATGAAATGAAAATGGAAGGATCTGAGTAATTATGTCTGTGTTAACATTCCTTGCTATGTTTTATTCATTTCCTCCAGAAGTTGCCCTCAACTATAAGCAGATATATCCTGGCTTAACTCTTAATGAGGACTAAAGTTTTCTTACAGTTATTATTATTTTTTAAAGTCTGTGTGTTTATTTTGAGAGACAGGGAGAGAGAGGCGAGAGAATGTGTGCATGCATGCAAGCAGGGGTGGGAGCAGAGAGGGAGAGGGGGAGAATCCCAAGCAGGCTCCACACTGTCAGCACAGAGCCTGATGCAAGGCTTCATCCCACAAACCATGAGATCATGACCTGAGCCGAAATCAAGAGTCAGATGCTTAACCGACTGAGCCACCCGGGTGCCTCTCTTATGGTTACTCTTAATTGCAATTTCATTTTCCAGTCATTTTGCTTAGAATAATAAAAAGCTTGTCTTTTGTACGTTTTTGGCATTACCCCAAACCAAAGTTCCAAGTAGATTTTTCTAGAAGGTATATTAGGTCATTTCTTTGCAAAAATTACATCTATCACTCAAGTTTGTTTTCTTAAAAGATCTCATAGTGAATATTCAAATAGGAATAGGTCCCCCAGAGATGGTTAATTTATATTAGTCTTTCTTCTTTTCCCTTCTTTTATTTCCTCTTTTTTTACTTTCTCTCTCCCCCTCACTTTTTTCCTTCCTTCCTTTGTTCCCTCCCTCTCTCTTTACTCCCTTCTTTTCTTCCTCCCTCCATTCTTTTTTTCCTTCCTTCTTTCTTTCCTTCCTTCCTTCCTTCCTTCCTTCCTTCCTTCCTCCCTTCCTCCCTTCCTCCCTTCCTTCCTTCCTTCCTTCATCATTCAATCATTTAGCAAAAGTGATACTATTATTCTAGGCACTAAGGATAAAGAAGTAAACAAGATGTGGTCCCAGCCACGTGGAGTATGTAGCCCAACAGGATAGACACATAGTGAACCAAACATTTTTATTGGGAGATACACTGCAAAGGAGAATTTAGGCTTGCTAAGAGATCATACCATGGGGATCCAAAGCTAGTCTTTGGGGAAGAGATTTATTCAACAAATGTTTACAGACCAAACCTGGACCAGATTCTAAGGCAAGTACTAGGGATAGAGTGATAAAAAAGAAAAATTGCTACCCTCACCCTTTATAGGAAAAGCAAGACATCGTTTGAAAATGCCAAAATAATACTTTGTGATATTATTGTGGGAGAATTATGTAAGGTTGTAGAATCATATAGCAGGGGAATCTAACTCACTGTATGGTTCAAGGATACTTAAAGAAGATCCTAATGATGAGTATGGGGGGCAAAAAAAAAGAATAAAATAAAAATATAGTACAGGGTTTAGACTTACAGTCTCTCTTTATTTTTAAGATTATTTTCTTCTCTTGTAACTTTGTACTGTCCCCTAGCATTTCCTTTCCCAGAAAACCCAGTGTTGTGATAATTTTGAATTACTTGGCTATGCTTAGTCATTGACATTAAGCCATCAACACCAAAATATACTAGTGAATGTCAAATTGCCTGGCAGATGAAAAGGATTAGACATAGCATTTTCCCATAAGTGCCCATTCTTAAGTGGCTGACCCAGTTTGTACCCCAGAGCAATCCAGTTGCTTGGTATGAGCACTGTTAGATGACCATTCCGGGAGCAAACCCTGTTTTATGATGGCAGCCTTCAAGTTTTTAGCCATCTGCTTGCCAGTCATTTCTAACCTCATCATCCCTTTCATTCTTGACATATAATTGTCATCAGTGGGGACTCTTTTTAAGAGAAATGTTACCCTTAGCAATTCATCTTCTTTGTGTTTCCTCACATGTGCAGGGGAAGACAGTGATGTATTGAGCTGGGAAGGAGGGATCATTGCTAGGAGCATATTGGGCTTGGCATTTTTTTCAACTTCTCCAGCTCAGAGAGAGTTGCTGCTGCCAGAAATAATCTTGAAATGCTGTCTTTCCCCCCCGTTTTTGGATATTAGAAACTTTCTCTTCCTGTTAAAAATAGGTTTTGATAATGTACTCAGAGGTCTGACAAACACAAGAGAAAAAACAGAAGGGAAAGTGGAGAGCTGACCCATAGAGCTTCCCTACAGGGGGCTGCCATTGCCACTGGGGTGAAATGGACAAATGGAGTGAGAAGCAAGGCTCCCATTTAGACAATTTGTGGGAGAGGAAGAACTGAGCAATAGATGTTCATCTAACACATCTAACATTTTGGATTGACCCATGTGAGCCGGGTAATTACTGCATTTACCTTCTAATCTAAAAGAACTATGAGGCCCCTTATGAAGTGCAATTTAGGATATGAGGCTAATTTCTTTTTTTAATTTTTTTAAAGTTTATTTGTTTATTTGAGAGAGAGAGAGAGAGAGTTGGGAGAGGGAGAGGGAGAGAGAGAGAATACCAAGCAGGCTCTGCACTGCCTGCACAGAGCCAGCCCGATGTGGAGCTCAAACTCATGAACTATGAGTTCATGACCTGAGCCAAAACCAAGAGTCAGACAGTTAACTGACTGAGCCACCCAGGCAAACCATGGCTAACTTCTAATATTGTATCTTAGATGTTTTCCCATGGACAAAGTCAAGTGATGATACAAGTAATAATCTGGAAATTTCTGAAGAGTACAGAAAACTTTCCTACTGTTCTTTGTGCCCCATTCTTTGCTCTTAGCTAATAGGTTACCTCATTGTCTTATGTGCTAGATATACAGATGCTGGGTGAAATCCAGGTAAAAAGCCATTTTCCAGATAATCCATAAGCAAAAAAAAAAAGGGAAGTTCAATTTATGGAGCACTTAAATGACTGCTGTGAGCGGCGATAGATCATTTTGAAATCATTTTGACTTGGACTGAGATAGAATTTATGAATGGATTGGCATTGGCACCAAAGAAAAGTCTGAAAGACATTTACATGATAAATATTATCATTATGAGTTTGCAATAACCTTGGCAGTTAGGTTTGAAGTGACAGTTAACTAGATAATCTTTAAATCACAGATAAAATCGATTTAAAGGGACCATTTTCTAGCTTCCGGAAAGGGTTATGACAAATCTTACTCTTCCTTTTCATCATCAGGGACAAACCTGAAGAATATTTTGGTTTGCAGTCCCCTTGTTCAAGCAGCCAGCTTGATAGAAAAATTCTATCCCTATGGTTATAAGAGAAGTTCAGAATTTTATTTCATTTCACAGGATTTGATCAGCTTCTCATTGTGTCTTGGGTAGACCAAAGTAAATGTGGGTTCCTTATATAGCCAAGAAGTAAAAAACACATAGAAATTGGGAGGGGGAAGTTGATCTTACAATCTTACTATACACTACTACACCAAAGGCATCCAAGCTTCTCAAGAAACAGTAAGTTACATATTATTTGACTGTGTAAAAATTCATGACCGGCTCATACTAATCATTCATTTTGTTCAATCACCCATCTATCCATCCATCCAATAACATTTATCATTTGATATTAGCTTTAGAGGGCTGATCATCAGCTAAACAAAGTTGTTTCCACTTTTTCCTTTGCAGAAGCATTCCTTTAAGGAATGGATTCTTGGGGTGCTTGGGTGGCTCAGTCGATTGTCCGATTTCAGCTCAGGTCATGATCCCAGGCTCATGGGATCTACTCCTATGTCAGGCTCCATGGTGAGCATGGAGCCTGCTTAAGATTCTCTCTCTCTTTCTCTTTCGCCCTCCTCTGCCCCTCTCCCCCTACCCCATCTCAAATTTAAAAAATAGATTCTTGTACTCAATGTCAAAAACAACTAGAGGTGCTTCTCGTTGTCTCCAGTAGAAGTGAACCCTCTTAAGTAATTCATAGAGCCCCTAAAAGCATAACTTAAAAACTTACAAGCAAAAGACTAGAGATACAAGTGAGCCTTTTCCTGTCAAAGATCTAATATTTTTATTTTGTCAACCCAAGTCATTGGACCAGGGTTTCATGGTCTGGATAGATTAACTTGCTCTGGTTGGCTGTAGCCAGGTCAGTCACAAATAAAAAACTTTGAAGTCAGGAGATTTGGGTATGACAGGTCCAATAAGACTTTCTGAATTTTAGGGTCCTATGGGCTCCAGAACCTGGTTGCATATTCCACATTGGCTTACCTAAGCAGTCAGTGTAAAATGAAGCTATAGTTCAAGCTGTCAAGATCAGGTGAGCCTGTTATTTAGAGCAACACCTCTCTGGCTTCCTGTGTGCAAATCCATCATCCATGAGCCTGTGGAAGACGTGGTCTGGGGTCACTGACTTTATACACAAGGTTTTAATGCAAATGGAGCACTTGTCAATTCCCAGTCTCTGAGTTCTCCTCCCCTTTTCACAGAAATGTCAGCATGTATGCCCGAGTGGGGCTAGCGAAAGAGCACTGCATATGGGGTCAGAAGATCTGGGCTCTGGTCCACACGCGGCCAGATAATAGTTATCTGGGTAGTTAAAACGTGGGCCACTTTTTTAGCTGCTCTTGATCTCAGTTGTGTCCCCTGTAAAATGGGGGTGATCATAACCTCATTGGGCTCTAATCAGCATAAAGGAAATGGACGATTTATCATGTGTCTATCATGGTGTCAGGAAAATAGTAAGTACTCAAGAAATGGTTAACTCCTATATTCCTATCGTTATCACCTCTACTTATGTGGCTGTGCCATTTGCCTGGTCTAAGTCTGCCTCCTCACTAGAAAATCAGCATAACAATAGTCCTATTTCTATCTGTGAACTACTTTGCAAGTAAATTGAAATATGCACTTAAATGTTTAAGAAGTAGACAATAAGGGTCCTTGTCCTTGAGGATATTATATTCTGAGGGGGTTGGGGGGCATATAGACAATAAGGTAAATAAATAAACTACTTACAGTAATTGAAAGTTACAAATAGTCTGGAGGTGATGAAGATAAGGACATGGAGCAAAATAAAGGAGATAACGCTTTCTAAGAGAATTATGGTTTAAATAGGGTAGTCCAGTGAAACTCTGAAAAAAATGACATTTGAGAAAAGATGTGGAGAGAGTAAGGGAAGGCCCAATAGATTTGCTAAAAGAGTGTCCCAGGTGGGGCATAGTTCAACTTGTCAAGAAGATCAGAGGAGCCTCTTAGAGCAGTGCCTCCCTGAGTTTAGAGTAACCCTCAAAAGGGACCACGCCTACCATTTGGAGGCAACAGCTTGCAAGACCAGTGTCCCTAGAGCAGAGAGATGGAGGGAAGGATAGGAGCAGATGAGGGCAGAATATAATTCGAGGAGGAAGCGTGAGTTGGATACTTAACCTTGATAAGCTTCCTAAACGTAGCTTCAGACTTCCTTCTGCAAGAACTTCCAAAGAATGACAGCTTGTGACAGGATGCAAAAAAGCACCTTTGGGGTCCAGCAGGCCCAAGTCATGCTTGTGTAATTTGGGACATGTTATTCAACCTCTCCGAGTCTCAGCTTTTCATCTCTAAAATAGGGGCAAAACCTGTTATAGTTGCTGCAAGTTTTGTCAGTAATGTGGGTAAAGTGCTGAGGACAGTGCCCAGCATCCATCCAATCAGAATCCAGTCAATGTCAATGAGCACTTAGCTGGTGCAGAACTGTTCCTTTGGCTCATCTACAAGAGTGTTGGGAGAGACTGGCTTTGGGCCTCCAGTGGCCACCTCTCTGTCCACATTATTTAATTCAGGGCAACAATCTGGATGATTTGGCATGTCTGTCACTGCCTTAACTGTAAATCAAATGAGAGTCAAGATCTATCCTAGAAGCTTTTCTATGGCTTGTGCTATTTTTATTCATAAATGTTGCTCTAGTCTTCCATTAAAGCCAAGTGGTGACTTAAACATTGGTGGTATTTTCATAAAGTATAGAACCAGCTATTACTGAATTGACTGAGGGTACTTACAACTGACAATTACAAGTTAAAGCAACCTAATTGCCCTTATCTGGGTGAAAGAATGTAATGTGTGATTAGCCCTATTGTTTCATTAACTCTCATCCCAATGAAGGGCTTGTGGCGACAGTGAGATACTCTTCCCATGATCCAAATTCAAACCCCCTTATTTCCTGCTCAGAATTTTGTATTGGCCTTATGTTTCTTCTGCTTTGCTACCTTGCACTTCTCCAATTCCTCCCTAACACAGCAGCCAGGATGGTCAGTCACTCTTGAACAATATCTAGATCCTTTCAGTTCTTGGCTTCAAAATCCCCGTTTGTGCTTTGTTCGAACAGAATCACACTGAATACTCTTTCTGGAGAGGGAAGATCTCCCCAGTTTAATCCTATGTCAGGTCCTTAGTTCATCTACCCTAAAATATTTTTTTAATGCCCCGACCAGCTCCTTAGAGAAATGACTGGTTATAGGACTGGGACTGGAAATATACAAGATGAGCCTGAGGCATCGTATAGAGTCAGAAAGTAAGAAAGTGCTCAAAAAAAAAAAAAAGGTGAAGGGCAAGCAACATGGGGAGACAGAACACAACAACCAAATGAAGGGACTGAGAGTGGCCAAAACTGGAGCATTCTGAGCAAGAAAATAAATAACGTAGTGTTGGGTTATAACCCAGTGTGTAAAATAAACATCTTTGAATCCATACTGATATGAATGATTAAGTAAATAGATGAAAAAGAAGAGACAAATCTGTCATGCACAATTCCCCGTAATTTTAGTAGATGCCTCAGTCTAACAGAGGTGGAGCCTGACTCTCTACTCCCTAAGTGTGGGCTGTACATAGTGACTTCCTTCCAAAGAGGACAGTATGGAAAGGCCAGGAGGAGAGTGATGTTATCTGGAGGGAATCTGACCAGCCCTGCCTTAGCCAGGTGATCAAGGTCAACATCAAGAGTGGTAAGTCATGCTGATAGTATGTGCCCTTTACCTCTGTGGTCTTCCTCCAGAAACACATAACCTCAGTGTAATCATAAAAAAAAAAAGAATCAGATAAATCCCATCTGAGAGACATTTTCCAAAATACCTGAGCAACACTTCTCAAAGCTATCAAAGTCCTCAAAAAGGAAGGACTGTCTGAAACCATGATAGAGAACTATCATAACCAAGAGAAGCCTAAGGAGCTATGACAACTGAATGTAATGTGGCATCTTGGATGGCACCCTGGAACAGAAAAGGACATTAGGTAAAAACTAAGAAAATATGAATACAGCATAGACTTTAATTAATAATAATGTGTCAGTGTTGGTTCACTAATTGTAACAAATACAGCATACTAATATATGATGTTGGCATTAGCAGAATAGAAATAGGAAATAATAGGGTGTGGCATATGGGAACTGGCAGTATTATCCTAACCAATTTTCTATAAACCTAAGACAATTCTATATTAATTAAAACGTGGTTCTAAAAAAAGGCTGTGACCTTTCACATTAGTGAAATGCTTTCCCTTCATCATAGCCTGCTGAAGTTCTCCCTTTCAACTCACAACTTAAGAAGGCTTTCAATAATTTGGCTGAGTGAAATAAGTCAGTCAGAGAAGGACAGGTACCATATGCTTTCACTCATATGTGGATCTTGAAAAACTTAACAGAAGACCATGGGATAAGGGAAGGGGAAAAAAATAGTTACAAACAGAGAGGGAGGAAGGCAAACTATAAGAGACTCTTAAATACAGAGAACAAACTGAGGGTTGATAGGGGGTTGGGGGAGAGGGGGAAAATGGGTGACGGGCATTAAGGAGGGCACTTGTTGGGATAAGTACTGGATGTTGTATGGAATCAATGAACCATGGGAATCTACCCCAAAAACCAAGAGCACACTTTACACATTGTCTGTTAGCCAATTGGACAACAAATTATCTTTAAAAAATAAAATAAATAAATAAGTAAATATTTTGATACTCAAAAAAAAAAAAAAAAAAGAAGCCTTTCGAATTCTTCAAAAACAAATGGGTCTCCCCTTTGGCCTATATCCACAGAAATTGCTACTTGCCTTATGGTGTTAATTTTAGGTAATGAACTTCCTTCTTCATTCATTCAACCAACAATTATAGTGTACCTACAGCGCTTGTTGACAGTAAGGCTAACCTGGGCCCTGGCCAAGCTTTCAAATTGCCTGTGGTCACAGACGTCTGGTTACAGTTGTGTGAGGCAATGTGTAGGGTGCTAAGAGAATGAGCAGTGGCAGCAGTGAGGACGCTTTCTTAAAGGAACTGACCTTTGCATTTAGTTCAGAGAAGAGTTCATGAGTGAACACATTTGAGTTGTGGGTGGAGGGTGAAAGGATAGGAAGTAGGAGGAAGTATTCTAGGACACACCATCTTTGCACAGTCACTGAGGCAGAAAAGAGGAGGAAATTGCCAAGGAAATATAACATAAATGTGACCAGATATAGTCATAGGTAGCATATACGGACATTCGGCCGTGTGTCAGGCTCAGTGCTCACCCCTCTACGTGTGTTATCTTGGTGTGCACTCATGCAACCCTTTGAGGCAGGTGTTACTATTTTTACCATTTTACAGATGAAGAAACTGAAGCACACAGTAAGAGGCAGAGCTGAGATGCAGACGAAAACTGGCTGGCTCAAAAGCCCAAGCTCTTCCTGCCATTGAGAGGAGGTAGAATTAGTTTCACTTGAACCAGAGATTCTTTTGCTTCTTTCCTATTAAACCAGGGTTTATCAACCTGGGCACTCTTGACATTTTTAGAAAGATAGTTCTTTGGTGTAGGATCTACCCTGTGCATTGTGAGTTGTTTAACAGCATCCATGGCCTTCACCTGCTGGATGTCTGTACCACCTACCCTCCACCAACAATGACAAATAAAATACCTTCAGACTTTACTAAATATCACTGGTGGAGAGGGCAAATAGCAAAATCACCCCATCCCCAGCCCTGCCTTGAGAATCATTACATTATTTTGTGGGTTCTCAGGGTAGGATGGGGCCATGTCTTAAGTCTTTCCTGACTTCTGTCTTCCTTCCCTCCTCTCCTTCTCTCCAGTGTTTCCTAAGTGCCCCCTGTGTATGGGCTGAACCCATGTCCCTAACAATTTATCACACAGTGACTTGTATACAGTGGTTGCTTAACAAATACTTGCTGAATTTATGCCAACTGGATCCTAAATGTTACGGGTCCATTCTTGTCAAATAAAAAGCATTCTTCGTAACATAAAACTTGGTACTGGGGAAGTTAATTTCTGGTTTCCGGGTACTTGGAGTATCTTTAGTGTCCCTGTAGAGCTATCCTACAGGCTAGCAAGACCCACCTGAATGCTCACCAACATTTAGACAGACCCAGCAGTGCACCTGTTAAGAACCTAGTGGAGAGTGACATACATTAGGTTGCCAATAAATGTTGAATGCATGGCTGACCTGTAACAATTAAGTGAAGCCATATGCCTAGCTCTGTAATTTGAGATGCCATTTAAAGCACATACCTATTTTCTCCAGCAATTCTTTCTATCATTTTTTGGATGAGATCTGGATTTGGGAAATGACTCCCCAACTAGATTTTCTATTCAGCCCCCTTGAGAGTAGGCGGGCATTGGGCGGGAGAGCTCATTTCTGGGCAGTTTTCCTGCCACCGCTGGTTCTGTATCACTGGAGTGTCAGTTGCTTGTCATTAAGCGGGAGCTCAGAGAATTCTAAATGGAAAGATAACATAGGATTGAGCTCCCAAAATATAATGCATTTAAATCAGATAGACTCTTTATTTTGTGTTAGCGCCAGGCATTCCCTGGTTCACCGCTTCTCAGCATATACAGCCCGGAATCGTTGCCTCTTGAGCACTATTCATTGGTGGTCTTTGGTGCATTTGAAGTATAGGGCTGTACTACCTGTCTTCTGCAGGACTGCACGTACCTACTATAGAATCTTGTATACATGTGTGTATCGATGTTACAGAGAGAGGGTGAGAGAGAATCCCACAGTAATTATACTTCCTGGAAACTTTTTCTGTAATTTCTCTTACTCTCCCCGACCCCTCCACGTGTACCCCCACAGGCTTTAATGGCCCCTCTAATCAGTGTCCCTCTTCTTTCTGTCTTGCCAGAAGGAGGGACATGTGAAGTGATAGCTGCACACAGATGTTGTAATAAGAATCGAATCGAGGAGCGATCACAAACAGTAAAGTGTTCCTGTCTGCCTGGAAAAGTGGCTGGAACGACAAGAAACAGACCTTCCTGCGTCGATGGTAAGTGGCCAGTTTTACATCTATCCTTAGGTGTTTATGGAGGTGTTCACTGCGCGTAATAAATATTTTTTGTTTCATCTACGGTTCAGGATAACGAACAAGGTGCATCCAAAGAGTTAGACGGCTGTACAAATGCCCGTCCTCAGCAGACTTTGAATTCTTGTTTCTCTGGCTGTGGAATTGTCGCATAGCTCTATTTTAATGTTTTCTTAGAGATTAAGGTACAGTAATTTTTCAAGTCAAGAAATTGGAGGGCCCCATTCATTTCGGAAGTAATTTTAGATGAGGTTATACATAATGATGATGGTGACGATAGTACTAAAGATAACAATACTTAACATTTACTCAATGCAAATATAACGAGCATTTACTATATGCCAGGCACTGCTCTGGGTTTATCACATACATTCGTAAACAAATAGAGATGCTTTGAATGCTTACGATATGCTAAGCAGTGTCTTAAACACTTACCATGCATTATCTTATTTACACCTCCCAATGATCCTATAATAGTTCCCTACTGCCGTGTAACAAATTATCCCCACAAACTTAGCAGCTTTAAACAGCAAACATTACCTCACAAGTTCTGTGGTCAGGAATTCAACTGAGCTGTGTGTGACTGGCTCAGGGCATTTCATGTAGTTGCAGTCAAGATCTAAAGGCTTGACTGCTGCTGGAGGAAGGTTTTAAGATGGCTCACTCACAAGACTGTTGGCATGTGGACTCACTTCCTTGCTGTGTGGTCCTCTGCAGAGGAGCTCAGTGTCTCACAACATGGCAACTGGCTTCCTCCAGAGTGAGTAATCCAAGAGAACAATATAGAAGCCACAATAACGTTCTCTTTCATAATCTAACCTCAGAAGTTACCCTTCATTGTTTCTACAATATCATATTGGTTAGTGAAGTCATCTCCATTCAATGTGGGAGTGAACTATCAGGACTTGAAGGCCAGAAGACAGGGATCATTGAGACAGATACATTTTTCCTCCCATTTCAGACATTAAGAAACAGAGGCTTAGAAGGGTTATGTAATGTTCCATTGGTCCCATGGCTGACAAGTTGTAGCTTGACTGACTCTTAAGCCTAGAGTAACTAACTGTAATACCAAGTCTTGGCCACCGTCTTTAAAACAACTTTGTATGTCCTAATAGTTGAGCCAAGGCTCACAAGGACCACAAATATCTCTCCCCATCTTTATCTTTCATAATTTTAAAGCCAAGTGTGAGGTGATGTTCAAATTCTTCAGTAAGAAAATCAGGACTCAGAGAATTGTGTCACCTGCTCAGGGTCACACAACAACAATTAGACCCTGAATCTCTTGGCTTAGGATCCCTGGTTGTACCTCTAGAATGTAGACAGAGCAGGACAACTTCTAGACTGACTTGTGTTATTTATTTTCATTATTATGTGGTTAGAAAGAGAAACAAACTCAAGCTACACCAAGTAAAGTTGTTTTTTAAGAAAATAGAAGAATCCTGGGGAGCCCAGTTATAGGAAACCTCATGGGATTCAATTCATAAATCCTTCAAGTGGAAGCCATCTTGTTTTCTTTGTTCATGGGACACACATTTTTCTGATCTCTGTTCTCCTCATTTTTCTCTGTGTGAACTGGTTCCCTCTTCCAAGATTTTAGCTTTTGAACCCCCATAGCTTAGGAGCTGGCGTCAAGTTCTTATTTCCATGGTGCCAACTCTGATCTCATGGGGATCACAATATAGCCCAAAAATATTTGACTCAGTTCCTGTGTTTTAAATGTGTTCTCCAAAAAGACAAAACATACCTGGCTCAGCCTGGGTAACGTGTCAACCCTTGCCCAATCAGCCATAGCCAGAGAGCCATACATGTGGCACGTACAGCTGCCCATCATGTACCAAGCTTTTCTTTTTTCTTTTTTCCAAAGGATGTGGAAAAGCCAAGTTTGGGAATATACTAAGATCAGTAAGTTCTCAATTAAGGCATTTTCAGTGGTCATTTGGCACTATTTGGAGACATTTTTTGGCCTAGACATCTGCTGCAATTATGGGGGTACTATTCACATCTGATGGGTAGAAGCCAGGGATGCTGTGAAACATCTTACAGAGCACAGGCCAGCGCCCACAGCAAAGTATTATCAAGCCCCGGACATCAATGGAGCTGAGGTTGAAAACCTGCGATATGATTATTTATTTCTTGTAGATTGAAGTCAACACGGCAAGGTACCTCCAGTGCAGGAAAGGCAAGCAGCTAGACTAGAAATGCTGCTTTTCTTACTTGCAGGAGGAAACTCTTGGCCCTTGAAGCCAATAAATATTGTAAAACCGTGATAGTTTCTCACATTGTCTGCCAAAGAAAAAAACATCGAGTCTGTTCACTATAAATCTCCATTTTGTTTCCAGTTCATTTTTATCTCTAATGATCTAGAAATAGAATTGCCTTCAGGATTTGGATGTAAGACACAAAGAACAATACATTGTTTATGCTGGCAGAGGGGGAAATGGCATCTGGCCCTAAGTTTCTATGAGAAGTTAAAGCACATGATGGTAATATTTTGTCTGTTGGAACAAGTGTGCTTGACTTTGGAAACTCTGAATCCTTTAAGGTGGTAGGTTCAGGCAAGAGGGCTATTAGTCCCTATCTTCCAAGCAAAAGTCTATAAAATATAGAGTATTCTATAGGATCAAGCTGATGATTTATGTTTTCTAAAGCATTCCACTCTTCCAAAATCCTTGACTCCGTTGGCGTGTCAGAGTAAAGTCTACATGTTACTCTGGTCAACATTGTTTTTATGGGGGCGCCTGGGTGGCTCAGTTGGTTGAGCTTGGTTTTGACCCAGGTTGTGATCTCATGGTTATGAGATTGAGCCCCATGTCAGGCTCTGCACTGAGCCTGGAGCCTGCTTGGGATTCTCTCTCCCTCTGCCCCTCCCCTGCTCCTACTTACTCTCTCTCTCAAGATACATAAGTAGATATTAAAAAATTATTTTTATGGGCCAAATCTCCTCATGCAAATTAAAAATGAAGCATATACATAAACTAATAATCATTCCAGTGTAGTTATTACGATCACGAGCTGTGCCATTAGACAGACATGAGTGGAACTCAGCTACACCAATTACTAATCGAATTACCTTGGGCAAGTCACATACGCTTGTTACTTGTTCCTTAGCTCTGAAATGGAGATGGTAATTGTTTCTACTTCTCTAGTTTGGGATGAGGATTAAGGAAGTCAAGTGTGTTTTGCATAATGTCTGATTCCCATGAAGTGCTTGCAGAATGATGGCATCTGTTTCCTATCTTACTAATAAGTGTGGGTAATACTTGGAAGAACACATTGCTTCACAAAGTTGTGCTTCATTGTAATCAAACACGGTAGCATTTTAGTGCCACCTTTTCCTAAAACTGCTTCTCACTGATTATCCTGGAGATCACTAATGCTGGTAAGTCATCTTCAGGAATTCAAGTTTATTATAGGAATTCTGAAAACTAAAGAAATAATCCATACCTTAAAATCACACAGGATATTATTGCTCAGAGATTATCATTACTTTGTAAGAAAACATGTATATGTCCTCTTTGGCTTAACCCGTTACTAAAAAGAAACTCACGTGGTAGGTATTTTATTGAACTAAAATGTTACAGTGCTTTTTATCAACAGCTTGTTTCCTTTAACATGAGGTGAATGTTTCCCAATTTAAAACATATTCTTCAAAAACATTATTGTTAATAACTACATGGGGCTTCAGAGGTGGATATAAATGATTGATCTATTTCCTCCACTTTGGCATATTTACAATGTTTGGCACACTTCTCTAAGTCTAAAAATGGATGGAAACCAGCTTCTCCCCATAACAGTAGTTGACAACCCATACACCATATTTGTCCTGAATATATTCTGTTGTACATAGTGCATTTCCCATGTAAGCGTTCCAATTGCTGTTATTTACTTTCCTCTGAAATTACAGGTCACTTGCCTTCCATAGCATTTTCAAAACCCGACAAACAGCTATGATTTTAAAATAAGCATATATTGTATTATTCAAAATCGGAGACCAGATGATTTAAAATGGGACATACATTTGCAGTGTAATCTTAGCAACTTATTCAAAAGTAGAATATAGGATATTGGGAAAAATTTTTAAATAGTGGCCTTTGAGTTTAAAAAGTATATTCTATCACCTAGTAAGTGAAAATACCAAAAGAAACTCTCAACACTAACATTCACTCAATTTTGTGATATGTATAAAGACTTTTTCAAGTGTTATGCTCTTGGATTTGTGCCTAGCACTTTTCTGACCAAATATTAAATCATTACACTCTGACTCACACCCTCTTGTGTCTTGTTAAGTATTCTCTAATCCGAAAGGAAGGCACCTTCCTCATTGTTAACAATAATAAAAATAATGGCGGGGCGCCTGGGTGGCTCAGTTGGTTAAGCATTTGACTCTTGATTTCAGCTCAGGCCATGATCTCAAGGTGGTGAGTTCGAGCCCCTGTTGAGTTCCTTGCTGGGCATGGAGGTTGTTTGGGATTCTCTCTCTCTCTCTCACTCTCTCTCTCTCTCTCTCTCAAAATAAATAAACATTTAAAAAATTGATGGCTAATATGTTCCTGAAGGCTCACCATGTATGTATGATTCAAGTCGTTCAAGTCTCCGTATTCATTTAACTCTATCCCCAACCCCTGAAGGTGTCTCCTTCTCTTACTTCCCTTTTGCCTGTCAGAAAATTGAGGCACAGAGATTTTGTGACTTGCTAACCATCACGCAGCCAATAGTGGCAGAGCCAGAAATCCATCCCGGGCTGCCTGACTCCAGGGTCCTATTTACCAAGTGTGGGCAAACAAGGATGTAACATAAACACACGTTCCCTTCCAAAGCCTTTCTTGCGAGATACCAAAATCTCTAGGTGAGAAGAGGGGGGAAGCCCAACTATGTGCAGACTTTCAGAAACATCCAGTCCTTTGGACCATACCTGCCCCTTCCCTCTCTGTGTCAGAGAGGATTGATTAATTGCCCTTTCTAAGGTTGTAGTCATTGAGCAATTAGAAGCATTTTTATAAATAGTGATTTCTGTTCTATGGAATGATTGAAGTGTCATGGAGATGGGGAAGTGGCATGAAATGACTATTTTATGGGGAATTTTTCATGTGGTTTTCTCTCTTTAGGATTTTATTCTCATGCACTATAAATGTGAAAAAAATCATTCAAGTACTAGTTTGTAGAGAAGAGTTTTTAATTCTCTGTAGATTTTGGCATCAATCTTATTAAGAAGAGTCTACATGATAAGTTCATAGGCCTTTCCTTTTCATTCAGTGTGAATTCTGACCATTTCTATGACTGATTGCTACAAACATTGTCTGCTATTGTCGTCTTTTTATACTGGATACCGGCCAGAAGCGACTAGCTTACATCACAGAACTTCCTAACTTTCACAGCTATGGAAATCCCAGATTTTTTGTTTGTAACTAAGATTTGTGTACAGTTAATGTAATAGAAAAGTAATGATATTCCTGCCTATTTCTGTGAAGACACAAACCCACAATATAAGAAGACATTTTACTGCTGGATCATCATACATAACCTTTAAGATAAGAGCAAGCAAGCAAGAAAGATACACAAATATTCAGACCCAGAAAAACAGATAGACTTACAGGGAAGGAGACAGACAGTGAGAGAGGACATAGAAAGAGGGACAAGGAAAGGGGGAGTCAGATAAAAAGAGATGTAAAAGAGACATGAGACAATGAGTGCTTAGAAGGTATATTAAACATCTACCTATGAAATAGCTTTATTCATTTGTCCAAACAATTATTTGTATTCACTCTCACAGTTATGACTAATTTTAACAAAATGAAATCTACTCGGTAGATTGAGACTTTGAATGTTTTTTTCAAGTTGCATGATAAGAGATTCTAGAACCAGAATATCTGTAAAAATAGCTTCTGGAGATTGCTTCTTTAGAAAAACCATGATAAAAGTTTCTTGACCACATACCAACACATTCCCTAGAGGCAGCCACGGTCGAGAAAAAGGTCTGATAACTGAAGGAAATTTGAAATTCAGCAATAGTTTTCTGTAGAATGTTATGAAATATATATGAGAAATACTGCATATAATAACCCCTTCATAGCCATTCAAAATACGATAGCATATTAAAGGCTCTGAGAAGTTCTGTAGACAAGAAACTTGTTCAACTTTGACCCATTATGTCCCAAACTTCCTTGACTAGAGAACCTTTTTCTTTTCAACACTTATTCATATCCTGTAGACCCAATGTTCCATGAAACAGACTTTGGGCCATGCTGGTATGGACTTTATGGACTATGTTTTTGTTTTTGTTTCCAGGAATTCCTCTTAGGTCTTTTGAGACTGACTAATAATTCCTATGCCAGTAGCTCAGTGTTTTTCCTAAGACTGGCTAACCAAGCATCGCACAATGGGTCTTGGTGGTATGTGATTTATAATATCTCTGTGACATGTCAGGCTCAGCTGCAGTTTGGAAATCATCTAGGGACCTTCCAGAGCAAACATTGTATGAAAAAGCTTAAGCCCTTATTTTTATTCACAAATACTAACCGTTTTCAAGAACAAGGGAAGATGACCTATTTTGGTTCTGCCATTTGTTACTTGTCCACACAATGAAATACGAAGATAATGAATTGCTGTGGTGGATCGGGATGGCACAGCAACAGTCTGTGGTCCCTTCATTACTGTCTCTGTTCGAAGCCTGCTTTGTTCTTTCAAGGCAGACTCCAGCTTGTTTAATAGAAGGGACGGTGAGCTCAGTTGGCTTCATCAAGAGGCATTTCTGAAGGGAGATCCCACTGTTATTGAAGAGGGTCTACTAAAGGATCATTAGTAAAATTGTGGCACATCTAGGTATAATTTCTGAATTACATACAAATTTGCTTTTGCTCCGCTACTTGGCACCTAGTCCTGCCCAGGTACGTGAGGGATCCAAGCCTCCATTAGCAAGAGGAAGGAGAGAAAGGATATACAGGAACTGACAAAGCTTTTTGTACCATCTGATAAAAGGTCTGTCCCTGCGTTTGTTCCTTTGCATAATAAAGACAACAGAAATTCAGCTTTCAGGTTTTCCCATGCTTCCTTTTTTTTTTTAATGTTTATTTATTTGTGTGAGAGAGAGAGAGAAAGAGAGCGTGACAGAGTGTGAGCAGGGGAGGGACAGAGAGAGAGAGGAAGACACAGAATGGGAAGCAGGCTCCAGGCTCTGAGCTGTCAGCACAGCACCCGCCCAATGATGTGGGGTTCGGATCCACAAACGGGAAGGTCATGACCTGAGCCCAAGTCAGATGTTTAGAGAGAGCCACCCAGGCGCCCCAGATTTTCCCATGCTTCTAAAACTAAGACTGGATGTCATTTTTTTTAAAGCAGCAGTTGCCAAATGGTAGCCCACTGGCACAAACTACCCTCAGACCTATTCCATAGGTTGGCAGAGTGATGGGGAAACCTGACTGCATGCCTTTCAAAGGGACACTCCAGTTTTTCCTGTGCCTTTCCACTTTCTATTACACACCTGGATGTGGCCCTCTGATGTGACCTGCCTGATCCCTGACGATAGGGGAATCCATGCTTCTTGCTGAGAGTCATTTCCCTGCTATTCTCATTAATAAAAAAATTAATTTTCTGGGGAAAAAAAACCTCTTTGATATCAAAGTAATATACATAACTTGGCATAAATAGAAGTGTACATACACAAAAACAGCAGAGAAAGGAAGAGTAAATCCCCTTCTCCCATTTCCCATTGAACCTCTCACATCTTAGTTGCCAGAAGCATCCACTGTTACCAGCTTTCTGTGCATCCTTAGAGAATATATCCATGCCCCCTCAGGCCTGTGGATAACACATACATACAACCTGATAAATCAGAATGGTGTTATATAACTGCAACATTGGTCTGAATCTGTATTTTTTTAGCATAAGAAAATATCTTCCAATAGTTGTCTTTCAGTGAAAGAATGGGCGGTACACATGGAAAAGATGTTCAGCATCACTCAGTTGAAGAAATGTAAATTAAACTCTGAAATGTAATGTTTCATCAATCAAATAGGCAGAGATAAAAAGTTTGGTGATACCCAGTATTAAGGAAGGAGAGAAAAATTACTTATAAATCATACTCAGTGATAAACAGCATACAGACTCAATTAGTTAGCCACTTTTCTTTATTTCTTTCACCAGAAGAGAAGAAGATAAATAGGAAATTTGGTAATGAGACTGGATGTTTGGGGAACATAATATGAACTACGTGCGTTTTAACTGCTCACGGTGACTTTATTTAGCAAGAGTTCATGTGTACATCATGCCCTGCATTTCTTCAACAAGGTCAGGTTCATCCATTTGGATATCATGTAAGGCATCTTCTAAGGATTTTGATTTCATTTCCATGGGAAAACCATATATGAAAGTATATTTAGTGCATACACCTGGACATAAATGTAGGAAGTCCATTGTAAAGTCCATTAATGTAGCCACTTGGGAGATACAAAATTCTCTGCACAAGTATTTGTAGTGGTGTGTATGTCGTGTGTGTGTGTGTGTGTGTGTGTGTGTGTGTGTGTGTGTGTGTAATCATGGTACAACACCAAATTCTTGTCCCTTACCTAGTTGGAATGTACTTCCTTATACAGAATTCCAAACTCATTAAGAAAATTTCCTGAAAGTAGCTCCAAAGTCATTCGTTTCCATTTATCTCCAAAAAGCTTAGATGTTTTCAAATACCTGTTCTTGTCTGATATGAGAGCACTTTTAATCAATTCTTATTTCTTTCAAAAAAGGGGGAAAATGTTGTTCTAAATCTAAGGAGTCAGCTCCTCATCCCTCTCCAGCTGGGCCTCAGCCCAGATAAGGCAAGATTTCAGGGTCCTGTGTTATTAATGTGCTGTCCATATGAATAACGAGCAAACCTTCTGAATTATTTCACACTTCTAGGAAAATCTATAGCCCTGTCCTTCCGCAACAATGCTGGAAGCCGCTCAGGATGTTGGTACATTTCTTTGTGGAGTGTTCAGATATCTTCATCTAAGAATGTGGTAAAACTTATGTCCCCTTCTGAAGCCTGTGCAGAAATTTATGCAGGTGAATAATATTTTGAAAAATTAATGATGTATTCCTCAATACACCCAAGCTAGTGGAATTTTTGAGGGCCTACTTCAAACCCAGACAACAAAACATGAATCACCCACTAACCAGAGAATAGAGGCCCAAATATTTGGTGTTTAAGTTCAAAAGCCATTCCGAGACTCCGATACACAATGGAAGAGTTCATTTATTCCTCCCCCCAAGGTAATATGATGGGTCAGCTCAGGGAGGGAGAAAGAAAGGAACACTTGAGGAGGAAAAATGTGGTCCACTGGAGTAAAGGCTGCCTACCACTACCACCAGAGATGTGTGTCACCACCTACAGACTCACCTATCCAACCACCAGCCAAGAGAGCACTGTACATGATAACTCAACACACTGTCTTCATATCCTTTTGGTTGCCTTCCTGGGAGACCATCCACAAACGGCAGATAGCCTGTTGCATCCTGACTCTCCAACAGCAGTCATAACCACCGGAGTCTTAGCCTTCCATACTGCATAGGTGACCTCCAGGATGCTTATGAATTCCCGGAAGTGGAAGGAGGAACTTAGGCTCCTTAATAGGTAGAGTGGACATAGAAAAGAAATTTCATGCACCAACTACCTAAGGCTAGATTTCTCACCGAGCTAAGACATTGGTGGAACACTCTTACCTTCCCAACCTACCTACTTCACGTATAATCCCTGATATTATTTGGTACTTTCATCACTGTATCATTTTTTTTTCATTTTATTTTTTAAGTCATCTCTACACCCAGTGTGGGGCTTAAACTCACAACTCTGAGATCAAGAGTCGCACACTCCACCAAGTGAGCTAGTCAGGCACCTCCCAAGATTGCATTATTTAAACAATTCAATGGAAAATTCAATGGACTCAAATTCAGCTCTAGCTAATATTACTTAGGCTGGTAAAGTGATTGCGTGGTTAACCAGCCACTCCTTCAAAGGAAGGTCCCATTTTTTCAGATTTAGAAGGGCCTGCATGCGCCTCCTCAGAAGGTCTCATTCATCATCTCCTTTGGTGCCTACACACCAGATTTGCTTTCTGCTGGACACCTGTTCTCATCAACACTCTTCAGAGTGCAGGAAACCTAAACAGTCTCAGTAGTGGCTCAAGTGAGAAACCAAGTTATTGTGAGACTCTACAGGAGTCCAAGCGCAGAGATTACTCCATAGCGAGACTCAAGGAAGCTAACACAGAACCAGGACACGTGTGCTTCTCATAGTTCTGTCTCACACATGATGTCACCTTTCGTCTGGGAACCCTTCTGGATATTGGCCTTCTCTTTTCTCTGTGGACGAGGGAGGTTAAGTCTGTCCATGTTATCTGGAAACAGGCCTGTCAACTGTATGGTCACTAGTTATAGTACTAGTTTAAAACTGCTAGTTATACTGGCTGAAAAGTATCGAGTCCTCCTCTGTGACAGCGCCTGTGTACTACATGTGCAGCCATACCTTACTTTATTGAATGCCACAGATACTCCATTTTTTACGAATTGAAGGTTGGTGGCAACAGCAACTTTTCTCCAACAGCATTTGCTCACTTCGTGTCTTTGCATCACGTTTTCTGGTAATTCTTGCAGCATTTCAAACATTTTCATTATCATTACATTTGATGTGATGCTCCGTGATCTTCGAGGTTACTAGTGCTGTTGTTTTGGGGGGCAGCATGAACCACACCTGTTAGATGGTGAACTTAATAAAGGTGTGTGTGGGGCGCCTGGGTGGCGCAGTCGGTTAAGCGTCCGACTTCAGCCAGGTCACGATCTCGCGGTCCGTGAGTTCGAGCCCTGCGTCAGGCTCTGGGCTGATGGCTCGGAGCCTGGAGCCTGTTTCCGATTCTGTGTCTCCCTCTCTCTCTGCCCCTCCCCCGTTCATGCTCTGTCTCTCTCTGTCCCAAAAATAAAAATTTAAAAAAAAATAAATAAATAAAAAATAAAAAAATAAAGGTGTGTGTTCTGACTGCTCCACAGACCAACTCTGCTCTCCCATCTCTCTCCCTCTCCTTGGACCTCCCTGTTACCTAAAATGCAACAATATTGAAATGGGACCAATTAATAATCCTACACTGATCCCTAAGTTTTCATGTGGAAAAAAAAAGTCACATCTCTCACTTTAAATCAAAACGTAGAAATAATTAGGCTTAGTGAGACATGTCAAAAGATGTGTCAAAAGCCAAGATAGGCAGAAAGCCAGGCCTCTTGCATGAAACAGTTAGTCAGAATGTGAATGCAAAGGAAAAGTTCCTGAAGGAAATTAAAAGTGCTACTCCAGTGAACATATGGGTGATCAAAAAGGGAGACAGCCTTATTGATGATATGGAGAAAGTTTGAGTGGTGTGGATAGAAGATCAAACCAGCCACAACATTCCCTTAAGCCAAAGCATGAGCCATAGCAAGGCCCTACCTAACTCTCCTCAATTGTGTAAAGGCTGAGAGAGGTGGGGGAACTTCAGAAAAAAAAATATGAAGCAGAGGTTGGTTCATGAAGTTTAATGAAAGAAGCCACCTCCATAACATAAAAATGCCAAGGTGAAGCAAGAAATGCTGATGTAGAAGCTACAGCAAGTTCTCCAGAAGTTCTAGCTAGATAACCAGTGAACGTGGCTACACTACACAACATATTTTAAATGTAGATGAAACAGCCTTCTATTAAAAGAAGATGCTGTCTGGGATTCCCATAGCTTGAGAGTAGAAGTCAATACCTGCAGGCTGACACAGTCCTGTTAGGGGCTAATGCCGCTGGCGACTTTAAGTTGAAGCCAGTGTTTGTTTACCATTTCAAAAATCCTATAGGGCCCTTAAGAATTATGCTAAGTCTCTCTACGATCCAGTAATTACACAACTGGGTATTTATGCCAAGAAAACAAAAGCACTGATTTGAAAGGATGGATATGCACCCCTATGTTTATTGCAGCATTATTTACAATCACCGAATTACAGGAGCAGACTAAGTGTCCATAGATAGATGAATGGATAAATAACATATAGATACATAGATATAGATATAGGTGATATAGATGTAGATGATACAGATATAGATATAGATGAATGGAATATTATTCAGCCATAGAAAAGAATAAAATCTTGCCATTTGCAATGACATGAATGGAACTAGAGAGTTTAATGCTAAGTGAAATAAGTCAGAGGAAGACAAATACCATTTGATTTCACTCATGTGTGGAATTTAAGAAACAAAACAAATGGGGGAACAAATGAGATAAATCAAGAAATAGACTCACAGACTCTTAACTATAGAGAACAAAATGATGGCCACCAAAGGGGAGGTGGGTGAGAGATGGGTGAAATAGGTGAAGGAGATTAAGAACACACTTATCATGATGAATAGTGAATAATGTATAGAATTGTTGAATCACTATATTGTACACCTGAAACTAATATAACACTGTATGCTAACTGTACTGGAATTAAAATAAAAAACTTAGAAAAAAAAGAATTATGCTAAATCTACTCTCCCTTTGCTCTAGAAATGGAACAGCAAAGCTTGGATGTTAGTACATCTGTTCATCACATAGTTTGACTATTTGAGGCTCACTTTTGAGACCTGCTCATAATGAAAGTTTGTTTTGTTTTGTTTTTCAAAATACTGCTCACCTGATCATCCAAGCTGTGATGGTAATGTAAAATGAGATTAATGTTGTTTTTGTACCTAACACAGTATCCATTCTTCAGACCATGGGTCAAGGAGTAATTTTGACTTTCCAACTTATCATTTAAGAAATATATTTTGTAAGGTCATAACTGTCATGGATAGCGATTCCTCTGATGGATCTGGGCAAAGTAAATTGAAAACCTCCTGGGTGGCGCAGTCGGTTAAGCGTCCGACTTCAGCCAGGTCACGATCTCGCGGTCCGTGAGTTCGAGCCCCACGTCAGGCTCTGGGCTGATGGCTCGGAGCCTGGAGCCTGTTTCCGATTCTGTGTCTCCCTCTCTCTCTGCCCCTCCCCCGTTCATGCTCTGTCTCTCTCTGTCCCAAAAATAAATAAAAAAAAAAAAAAAAAAAAAAAAAAACAACGTTGGAAATGATTTACCATTTTAAATGCTATTCAGAACATTTGTGATTCAGGGCACCTGTGTGGCTTAGTTGATTAAGAGTCAGGTCCTTTTTTTAATTTTCTTTAATGTTTAGTTATTCATTTTGAGAGAGAGAGAGAGAAAGTGTGAGTGAGGAAGGGACAGAGAAAGAGAGAAGATCCCAAGCAGGCTCAACACTCAGTACAGAGCCCAATGTGGGGCTCGATCCCACAACTGTGAGACCATGACTTGAGCCACAATCAAGAGTCAGATGCTTAACTGACTGAGTCACTCAGGTACCCCTAAGCATGCAACTCTTGATTTTGGCTCAGGTCATGATCTCATAGTTTGTGAACTCAAGCCCAGTACTGGTCTCTGCACTGACACTGGGTAGCCTACTTAGGATTCTTTCTCTCTCTCCCATTCTCTCTCTGCTCACCACTTCTCTCTCTTAAAATAAATAAATAATTTTTTTTTTTTAAAAAGAACATTTGGGGTGACTGGGTGGCTCAGTCGGTTGAGCGTCCAACTTCAGCTCAGGTCACCATCTCGCGGTCCGTGGGTTCAAGCCCCGCATCAGGCTCTGGGCTGATGGCTCAGAGCCTGGAGCCTGCTTCCGATTCTATGTCTCCCTCTCTCTCTGCCCCTCCCCCGTTCATGCTCTGTCTCTCTCTGTCTCAAAAATAAATAAACGTTAAAAAAAAATTTTTTTAAAGAACATTTATAATTCATGGGAAGAGGTCAAAATACCGATATGAATAGGAGTTTGGAAGTTGATTCCAACTGTTATGGACAACTTTGAGAGGTTCAAGTCTTCAGTGAAGGAAGTAACTACAGACGTGGTAGAAATAGCAAGACATTTGGAATTAAAAATGGAGCCTGAACATGAGATGAATTGTTACAATGTCATGAGAACACTTGAGCAGATGAGGAGTTGCTACTTATGAATGAGCAAAAAAGTGTGCATCTTGAGATGGCATCTACTCCTGGTGAAGACGCTGTGAAGGTGGTTGAAATGAGACAAAGTTTTTAGAATATTACATAAATTTAGAGGCAGGATTTGAGAGAATTGACTCTGATTTTGAAGGAAGTTCTACTGGGCGTGAAATTCCATCAAACAGCATCCCATGCTACGGTGAAAATCACTGCAGCAAATTTCTTGTCATCTTATTTTGAGAAATTGCTGCAACCAACCCACCTTTCAGCAACCACCACCCTGATCAGTCAGTAGGCATCAACATCAAGCCAAGACCCTCTACCAGCAAAAAGATTACAACTCACTGAAAATTCCAATGATGGTTAGCATTTTTTAGCAATAAAGTATTTTTTTAATTAAGGCATGTACATTGTTCTTTAGACATAATGCTATTTCACACTTAATAGACTACTGTATAGTATAAACATAACTTTTACATGCACTGGGAACCAAAAAAACTAGTTGACTTGCCTTATTGCCACATTTGCTTTATTGTGGTGGTCTGGAACTGTACCTGCAATATTTCTGAAATAGGCCTGTATTAATTTATGTAATTCTTAAAGCAGCAGCCTTATAAGAAAGTTGCTATTATTATCCCCAAATTATTGAGGAAGAACCTGATGCCATAGGGAAGTTAAATCATTTCTTCTAAGAATACCAGCAGGAGATCTGGGGCCCCAAATGAGGAACTGCTAGAAATGGTTGTAGAAGATTGTACGAGAAGCATGGATAGCAAAATTTCAGAGTACCTGCTCACTTCTTGTATTCCCTTCCTCAGAGAATGACACCACCATTCAGGCATGCTAGGTCCTTACCTAAGCATCCCCTCAAATAGATACACCATTATCATTCACATCCCATGGTTTTCAGATACTTCAATTTCTCACCATTCTCTGATTTCATTACTGCCATAGACTCTTATGTTGACCCTAATTAATGTCCCTTCAATACCATGCTCTGTATTGTCCAACTCTGAATTTGTCACCCAACTGGAACTACCAGCTCCAGAGGGCCTCCCTCAAACCACCACACTCAAAACTAGTAAATACCCTCCTCCACATCCTTGAAGCATCCTGTACAACATTTACCGTAACTTAACATATTGTACTAGATCCTTTTGTTGACTGTGATTTTCCCTGATAGACTCACCCATTTATTCAACGATTATTTGCAAAGTGTTGACGGCGTCCTAGGAATTATGCTAAGCACTTAGTCACATAATGATGAACAAAGCCCTTGCTTTCATGCAGCCTACAGTCCAGCAGGGGAATACATGTTAATCTAATTACATGTTCCAATGTTCAGGTAGACATTACATGTTCAGACAGAAAGAATTCAGTCCTCAGAGAGGGTGTTATAACAAAGAATCTAAAGAAGGCTGGAAAGCTGAGGCTTCCGTGAAGAAGTGAGAGGAATTTGGAGATGGGAGATATGACTCAAGCTAGCTGGGTGAGAAGCTTTCCAGGCAAAGAGCTAGCGTGGGCAATAGCCTTGGGTTTTGATCAAGAACTTCAGAGAAAGCCATCGTGGCTGAAACCCAAAGAACAATAAGATCATGTGTGAAAGGAGGCAGAAAAGATAGGTGGGGCTAAATAATACTGTTGTAATTGATCTGTGCCTCTCCAGTTCTTAATATAGTTCTTTTTTGTTTGAGTGTAGTTGACACACAATTTTACATTAGCTTCAGCTGTACAACATAGTGATTCAACAAGTTTATACGTTATCCTAATTGTTAAAACTGAGACGTGCTAATCAAATTCTTAGAGAAGGCAGCGACGTGGAATCTCTTGTGGGAAATTGGATGGTAAGTCAGCCTGGGATTTGGTACATGAGGAGATGACTCAAGAGGCCTCTACTGCAACCAAAACCTCCTTCTGTAGTGTCTGCCAACAGATTGCAAAACTTCAACACTCACACTTCAAACAATGGCAAAGCATGGCAAATCAAATTGCCTTGTTGATATCGCCACCTTCCTCACATGCTGTTATCCACATGGTGGCTGTCACCTGAATGTCTCACACTCTGTCCGTTCCCAGCCACTCATCCTGCTGAAAGAATCCTCATAACTACCACCAAATCAAGCAAACAAAACCTTTTGATAGAAATTTTAAGTCACTGACTTTCAATTCTATTGTCTGTCATTAGATAACGTTTTAACTAGTAGGTTCTTTATGCCTAGAGGGGCATTAAGGCAAAAGGTTTATAATTTGGGATATACATAAACATGGGGGCTAATTACAGGCTCAGGTTAGTTTATTTTCTTTCTGAACACTTGATTGTCTCTGACTCCAGTTCATTTCTTCATGAATTGATAATGCCACGTTCTTTGGAGCCGAAAAAAAAAAAGTCTCCCTAATACCTATACCAAAGAATGTCTGACCCCTGTGTTCTTGAAATCTGGGGTAGTGTTACAAAGCTGTAATCATCAAGACAGCATGGTATTGGCACAAAAACAGACACATAGACCAATGGAATAGAATAGAGACTCCAGAATTGGACCCACAAACGTATGGCCAACTAATCTTTGACAAAGCAGGGAAGAATATCCAATGGAAAAAAGACAGTCTCTTTAACAAATGATGACAGGAAAACTGGACAGCAACATGCAGAAGAATGAAACTAGACCACTTTCTTACACCATTCACAAAAATAAACTCAAAATGGATAAAGGACCTGTGAGACAGGAAACCATCAAAACGCTAGAGGAGAAAGCAGGAAAAAAACCTCTCTGACCTCAGCCGCAGCAATTTCTTACTTGACACATTTCCAAGGTAAGGAAATTAAAAGCAAAAATGAACTATTGGGACCTTGTGAAGATAAAAACTTCTGCACTGCAAAGGAAACAATCAACAAACTAAAAGGCAACCAATGGAATGGGAAAAGATATTTGCAAATGACATATCAGACAAAGGCCTAGTATCCAAAATCTATAAAGAACTCACCAAGCTCCACACTCGAAAAACAAATAATCCAGTGAAGAAATGGGCAGAAAACATGAACAGATACTTCTCTAAGGAAGACATCCAGTTGGCCAACAGGCACATGAAAAGATGCTCGATGTTGCTCCTCATAGGGAAATACAAATCAAAACCACACTCAGATATCACCTCACACCAGTCAGAGTGGCCAAAATGAACAAATCAGGAGAGTATCGATGCTGGAGAGGATGTGGAGAAACGGGAACCCTCTTGCACGGTTGGGGGGAATGCAAATTGGTGCAGCCGCTCTGGAGAGCAGTGTGGAGGTTCCTCAAAAAATTAAAAATAGACCTACCCTATGACCCAGCAGTAGCACTGCTAGGAATTTACCCAAGGGAGACAGGAGTACTGATGCATAGGGGCACTTGTACCCCAGTGTTTAGAGCAACACTCTCAACAAGAGCCAAATTATGGAAAGAGCCTAAATGTCCATCAACTGACGAATGGATAAAGAAATTGTGGTTTATATACACAATGGAATACTACGTGGCAATGAGAAAGAATGAAATATGGCCTTTTGTAACAACGTGGATGGAACTGGAGAGTTATGCTAAGTGAAATAAGTCATACAGAGACAGACAGATAGCGTATGTTTTTTACTCTTCTGTGGATCCTGAGAAACTTAACAGAAGACCATGGGGGTGGGGAAGGGAGAAAAAAAAAGGTTAGAGAGGGAGGGAGCCAAAGCATAAGAGACTTTTAAAAACTGAGAACAAACTGAGGGTTGATGGGGGGTGGGAATGAGGGTTATGGGTATTGAGGAGGGCACATTTTGGGATGAGCACTGGGTGTTGTATGGAAACCAATTTGGCAATAAATTTCATTTAAAAAAATAATTTAAAAAATCTGCGGTAGTGTATAAAATTCAAATGGGTACGCAGGCATTAATGAGTCTATTTTGTGAAGGAGATAATGGAGAAATGGTTGTTTCTCACATTACCAAGTCCTGCTCCCTTCAAAATATTCAAGCACATGCATTTGATAAACAATGTAATAAAGCCATACGTATGCTATAAAAATTATTCACTGTACTTAACAGCCCTTGTAGAAAAACTATAATAATAATTACACAAATTGTAAATTATTAAGCACTATGTGTCAGGCACCTCCCTGAGAATGTGAGCCGTATTTTTACATGTCATTTTACAACATGAAATGGATACTGTTATTATTGTCCCCATTTTATTGATAAGGAAAGTGAGGCTCAGAACAAAAAGGGGCTTGCCAAAGGTCACATGGCTACCCAACTGTAGAGCCAGGATTTAATCCTGGATAGTCGGATAGCAGCGTTCCTATAAGATGTTGAGACTGTGTTGCTTCCCAGACAGAGAACAAGAAACTTTGTGTGGCAATGTAGAATCGCTGCACTTGGAACATGCACAGGCCTGGATTTCCACCCTAGTTTTGCCACTGATTAGTCCAATTTCCTTCAACATATTATTCTCCTGGAGCCGTAGTCTCCTCATCTGTTAAGCAGAGAATGAAAAAAGTACAATGTCAAAGAGTTGATGAGAGTATCCAATGAGATAATGCACACAGGGGCGCATTATCATAACCGGCTGAGTGGCTGGCTCAGTCGGTTAAGCGTCCGACTTCGGCTCAGGTTGTGATCTTGTGGTCGGTGAGTTCGAGCCCCGCGTCGGGCTCTGTGCTGACAGCTCAGAACCTGGAGCCTGCGTCTGATTCTGTGTCCCCCCCTCTCTCTCTGGCCCTCCCCCTGTTCATGCTCTGTCTCTCTCTGTCTCAAAAATAAAAAACGTTAAAAAAAATTAAAAAAAAAAAAAGATAATGCACACAAACCACAAAATCCCCAGGCATATCGTGAGTCCCCCGTTATATTAACTTTAATAAACTCATGATTATTTTCAGAAAACAATATTAAATTTATATTTTCGTTAATGAGTGTGCATCTAGATTTTGAGATAAGAAACCATGAGTCAGAACTGCGGTTTTGATTGAAATACCAATAGTTATATACCCCCACCTCAGTGGATTACCTCCAACCACAAAACAAGACTTTTAAGCTCCTGCAAATGTGTGTACAGAAACAAAAGAAGGTGAGATAACTAGTTAGGATCCTGTCCTCAGAGAAGCATGAAGAAAGAAAGCAAGTTGAATGTGATGCTTGTTTTTCCATTTGGAATGGACTTAACTTTGGCTTTGGTCTTTTCTCAACATTCACAGAAGAGCTGCCTTCTTCTCTTGTCACTAGAGACACTCTCCCTGGGTGAGTTCATTCATTCACTCTCATGGCTTCAAAGACTTAGACGGTTGCTACCTAACCTAATCCATTTTTTCCAAACTCCCGACCCTTTTATTCAGGCAATTATTAGACATCACCATTTGGATTTCTCAAAGGTACCCAAATTCAATATGCTCAAAATGGAGTACACATTTCTACCAGCATGGTAATGCACACGTTATTCTCACATCAGTGAACAGCGCCTGTATTGCAGTGGACTAAATGTTTATGTCCCCCCCAAATTCGTATGTTGACATTTTAAGTCCTGAGATGATGGCCACAGTGGGATTAGTGCCCTTATAAAAGAGGCCCCAGAGAGATCCCTCACTCCTGTCAGCAAGCATACAACAAGTTGACCATCCGCAATCCAGAAGAGGGCTCTTGCCAGAACCTGACCATGCTAGCACCCTCATCTGTCACTTACATCCACCACAATCGTGAGAAATAAATCTCTGCTTAAAAGTTACCCAGACTACAGGGACTCCTGGGTGGCTCAGTCGGTTGAGCGTTCGACTTCGGCTTAGGTCGTGATATCACGGTTCATGAGTTCGAGCCTCGCGCCAGGCTCTGTGCTGAGAGCTCTGAGCCTGGAGCCTGCTTTGGATTCTGTGTCTTCCTCTCTCTCTGTTCCTCCCCTGCATGCATTCTGTCTCTCTCTCTCTCTCTTAAAAATAAAGATTTTTTTTTTAAAAAAAGTTACTCAAACTATGAAAATTTATTTTAGCAGCCTGTAAGAACTAAGGCATTCATCTATTCCTCATTCAAGCCAGCCTCTCGGGAAACATGTTTGCTTTGTCTCACTTCCTCACGCCCACATCCATTCTACCAGGCATCCTTGATGCTACTGCTTAAACATCTCTCCAATCTTTTCTCTTTTTTCCATCCCTACTTCTAACAACCAGGCTCAGGCCATTGCCATCCTTAGCGTTCATTGCTGAAATGTCTTCTTGTTGCCTGAAGCCTCTCTCATACATGGCCTTCAGTAAGTAATGTAATTCTTCCTGATAGATGCTACCAGGGTGTTTTGTTCTTCCCCTTTTGTAGCACAATTCCCACTTTAAACTACATTTCAATGTTATCTTCACTGCTGTACAACAGATGCTATGCGAATGTCTTGTTCAGGCTATACATCAGTGCCCAGCTCAATGCCTGGTGTAGATGCTCAAATAATTCATGCCTTTTACACCTAGGCTAGTGGGATCAGACAGATTTGTGTTCCATTCCCCCTCTATGATTCTAAGCCTCAATTTCCACATTCCTGAAAATGGGAATTACAAGAAGACAGCTTCATGATGAGATCAGGATGAATTGAGGAAATGCATGTAGAGCACGTAACATAGAATTAGTTCTCAATAAAAATTGGCTCTAACAATAAAGACCCTCCCCACCTGTGGGGCTCTCTACTCTCACAGCAACTTTCAGTCTTACACTTGAGTAGGCGTAGTTTGTACAGAACAGAAGATTCTTTTGGCCTCGTTATTCTACAAATTCACCTGAAATATTGCACTCCTTTAACTTTTTTCCATGGTGAAACCAGAGGAAAAATGAATCCTTGTAATTGGTGGGAGCAATCAAAAGTCAGGTGGTTTTTAACTTCATGGAAGGGATAATCTCTATCAACAAAACCAAATTGACAATGAACTCTTTTAAATATTTACTCGACCTATGGGGCGCCTGGGTGGCGCAGTCGGTTAAGCGTCCGACTTCAGCCAGGTCACGATCTCACGGTCCGTGAGTTCGAGCCCCGCGTCAGGCTCTGGGCTGATGGCTCGGAGCCTGGAGCCTGTTTCCGATTCTGTGTCTCCCTCTCTCTCTGCCCCTCCCCCGTTCATGCTCTGTCTCTCTCTGTCCCAAAAATAAATAAAAAACGTTGAAAAAAAAAAAACTTTAAATATTTACTCGACCTAAAATAAATAAAATTGGTTTTTACATTGTGTTACTAATACCTGGCTGGTGGTGTGTGTTGTGGTAACTTGGGATGCTTTGCACTAAAATTTAGCTTTTTCAATAATTAAAGGGCTATAATCTCTGGAAGGTTAGTCTCTCTCTTGCCTTTATACTTGTCTCTGAATGCAGCCTCTTCTAGCTAGGCACTTGTATAAGTAACACTCACTGGAAGACAGTGTAAATATTCTCTACTACTTATAAAAAATGTTATATAAACAGATTCATCTATAGAAACTCATCAGATTCTCCACTTAAAATGATTGTTTTTTTTTTAATTTTTTTAACGTTTATTTATTTTTGAGACAGAGAGAGACAGAGCATGAATGGGGGAGGGTCGGAGAGAGAGGGAGACACAGAATCTGAAGCAGGCTCCAGGCTCTGAGCTGTCAGCGCAGAGCCTGACGCGGGGCTCCAACTCACAGACCGCGAGATCATGACCTGAGCCGAAGTCGGCCGCTTAACCGACTGAGCCACCCAGGCACCCCAAAATGATTGTTTTAAAGTACATTAAAGAGCTTGACATTACTTAGCCCTTTCTTTGTGTTTATATAATGAGAACTTTTTATTCCATTTTAATGCAAACAAAAAAGACCTCAGACAGAAACATATCCCATCCCTGACTCTTCCTGTGTTCCAATGGAGATAAAACATATATGAGGATGAAGTTTACACAGAACTCTTGATCAAAGGTAGAATTATTCAGTATACTCAACAATTATTCAGGCAGGCAAGCTCTACAAATGGCTTTGTAGCCTACTGACTGGCTGGCTGACTGACAGAATATTGGTATATCTTTTAGAGTTAACATCATTTGTCTGAAACCTGTCATTTTTGATGATTTCATCTTTGAGGATCTAAAGAATTCAAGAGAAAAGTGTTTAATACCACCTCCTGTATAAACCAAAAATGATACATAAAATGGCCCAAGAAAATGTCCACCTCAAAAGAATCACTCCGCAAATACTGACTCATCCTCTCTGATCTTAAGCATCAGGGATAGAGTAACTGATAGGACATTGACCCTGCTTTAATGATTATGGGATCCAGGGGAGACAACAGTAAATGGGTGCTTTCAAAATTGGGTGATTTGTGCTGTGATGGGGATTAGCCCAGGGTGCTCTGAGAGCAGAGGTGAGGGTGCTAACCCAAGCTGGGGAAGGCTCTCGATAGTTCCCCATCAGAACTGACCTTCACACTGAGGCCCTAAGTATCTAGGTAAGATGATGAGAAAGAATGTTTGAGGTAGAAAGAACCATACCTGCATAAGTCTGGAGTCAAGAAGGTGTCTGATGAATCCAAGGATCTGAAAGCAGTTCAGTGCACCTGGGTAGAGATGAGCATAGGATAGGTGTGAGAAGATGTGAGACCAGAGTGGTCACCAGGGTGAGAGCTCATGCAGCATCCTGGCAGCCATGTTGCAAAAATGGAACTCTGTCCAAAATGGATGGACTCAGGCACTAAAAGATTGTGTGCCCATAAATGACATGGTTGGATTTATCTTGGAGAGTATCATTAGCTAGCAAAGGAATTAACAAGTTGTTTCTCCTATAAGAACTGCTTATAGGAGCTTATATAATGAACTGCTCTTCATTGTACTTGGGCCCATATTTCTAACCGATAGAATAAACCCAAGAAAGGAGTGCCGGAAAGGATGCCGGTCAATTGTGATATTCGGGTCAAAGCTCGCTCAGCAAAGGTGCGTCACAGTTTTGTGGGCAAAAACTCAGGGTGAAGATTATGGAAGAGGAAGCAAGTTTCAGAGGAAGTCATGGCATTTAATTAGACCTATGACTCAAAAGCCCTGCACTGTGCATATTCAGAAGGTCTAGGATGGGATTCCAAGGTTCTTCAGGAAAACTCTTGGCAGTGTATCAATAGCACTATGGCAAGAGGAGAGTTGATTCCAGTGATGTCTTCACCATGGAAGGAAGAGACCGCCCATGCTAGGAAGATTAAAGAACACTATGCATGGCCACTTAGCTACACATTAGAATCACCTGGAGAGGTTCTTAAACTACCAATGTCTTGACCACACCCCTAGGCATTTGTACTTAATTGGGCTAAGGTGGCTCCTGGCCATTTGTATTTCTTAAAAGCTCCACAAGGGATACTAAATTGTAACTAGATTCAAGAACCAGATGTGTAGTGGCCAAGAGAATGGGCTGGAGACTAAGGTGGTGGGAGTTGGAATTACAGCCCTTTCTGGAAATGGAAGTATTTTTGCTCTTTTAATTTTTCATTTGTTTATGCATTAAAGGTGGCCTATATCGCTATATCTGACATAGGAAGACAGATAAAATGTAATGTCAGCATGAAAGGAATATAATTCTTACTCCTCTGCCTTCAGTTTCCTTTCTGTAAAATGGAAAACTAATACTATCTCCCTGGTAGGATCATTGCAAGGACTAAATGAGTTAACAAATAAAGTGATTTACAAATACCTGGCAGATAAGTGCTTGATGAATATAAACTATTTTTCTTAACCCAGATGCATTTAATAAGAGAAATGAGGACAGAGGCGGAAATCACAAGGCATGTTCCAAGGGCACCAATTAGTTTGGCTGGTGCCTCAGGGAGTAATAGGAAAAAACATTTAGAAAGGCAAATTGGGGCCAAATTGCTTTCTTGAGTTCCAGGCTAATGTTCACATTTGAGCAAGTGTTCATTAATTGATCATCTAATAACGTGGTCCCCAAATGTGAGGGAAGCAGGTGTATATTGTACAAAGTAGAATAAATTAAAGGGTCGCCCAGAGTCCATTCCAAAACTTGGACTCTGATATCAGTTTAACACAAATGTGGAACCAACAGATGTCTCTGTGAAAAGCTGAGATTAAATCAGCATAGAGCTTCAAAAATGAACAAGGAGTCACTGGGTATTAATAATCCCCCGTGCTCAGGGAGACAGATGCTCGTCTTTGTGACACCTTGGCTCTCATTCACAGATAGAGCTGACTCCACTTCTGTTGTCCAGATTCAGCCCACTTTATTAGGAACCTCTTAATGGTGCTGAAAGTGGTTTCTCTTCTCTTCATTTTTCATTTATAAATATTCAGAAAAAGATTAAAGGTAACTTGCCGGGATGCAGCCCACACATCAGGGAAAGATAAAATGTAATGTACGCATGAAAGAAGTCGGGATCCAGGGAAAGCAAGCATAGGAGACTTGTGAGGAGGCCAAGAGGGAAGTGAACACATCGAGAGAAGGTCACGGGGGCCTATAAATATGCCAGCAGTGGGCTACAAATTGGCCTTAAGCCTTCTAAGCCTTACAGGCAATGCAAAGAGGGAAACGAGATTGGTTACAAGATTTAGGAGGTTCCCAGCTTAATCCAGGCAATTTCTTAGGAGGGGAACAGCTATTCCTGGCACAATACCGGAGAGCAACCTCTCCAGGTTCAAAAAAGAGGATACCATATAAAATAATGGTATCTACAGCAAACCCCAACACCCTAATAGAGTGCTTAACACAGAGTGTCTGCTAATACATATTTAGTGAGTGAATGGAGGAAGAAAGAAAGGTTGGAGGAGCCTGTACTATATATCACAAAATTCATGGGGTGCTTTGCCAGCATTCCTTAGTGTGGGCTGATGGCCTCCCACGATTCAATAAAAGTAGTTCCAGTGGTTGTGTGTTGCACAATGACCCAGTTCATGCAGCAGTGCTCAGCTAGCCTGACTGAAACCAGAAACAGATTTTAGTTACCTAGGGAAGAGCACGGGTTATCCCACAGGCAAACTTTCCTAAAGACTGCTGCTCTGCACCAGGCATCTGATAAGAATTGAGGGGCAAAAATGTGATGTTAGCATCCTATATAACTCTGGCTTCTTGATCCAGTGGCTGAAATTCACTGCTCACTCACATGAAAACTGATTCATGGGTACGTGCATGGCAGGTGGCTCTCCTCTGTGTGGTGATTCAGGAAACCTCAAATCCTCCTTATTGTAGCTCTGTCATTTATGGCTACTGGGAGCATCTCCATCAAACGGCAGACAGTGGCAAAGACCCACCTACTTCTAAGGCCCAGAAATGGTCACATCTGTTCAACTCACATGGTCTTGGTGAGTGGTCCCACTTCATTGTAAGGAAACTGGAAAATAGGGTTTCTAGCAAGGCAGCCTTTTCTTGGTCGCTTCTTTGCTCTATGAAAGAAGAACACTTCCAGAAGAGCTCTGGAAGGCAGCCCGGTGTCTCTTCCACAGTACTCATCTCCAGCCACCAAATATGTCCCCACACAAAGAACAACACCCATCCCCCTCACCAGAAGAGATAGCCAAAGTACAGAGTCTCCTATATCGGAGTAGTTTCTTCCAGACTAGACGAGACTCATCGTCTGGCCTCCTAGAAATTATAACATGCATGATTTGACCCTCACCCCACCCCACATACCAAATATATGTGTGGAAGCAGGAACAGAAGCAATAAAAAGTGCCCTTCAGAGCAGGAATGAAAGAGAAAGAAACGGAGTCACCATTTCTTCCCAATCTGAAATCCTGCCCAACAGGCATTGTAGGGATCCCTGCTCTAGTGGTCCATGTTCCTCCATGGCCCTCCTCAGTCACATGGCAGGTCCTCCTTGTCCATCATCCCCTGTGGCCTCATCTGAGTAGAGTGCCAGGCAGAGTGGCCCCCTCGGGCTCTACAGTTTTCACGGCGTATGTCTTATTCTTAGTAATTTGGGAACCTAAGAGTTGCTTTAAGCTTGGATGGCTAAATACATTTTTTTTTTTAAATTTAAATCTGAGGTTTCTCTTATGGCAACATAGTTCCTTCAAACACTCAGAGGCTCCTGACCTATTTTTCCCGCATAACCTCTGCCTACCAGTAATCATCTCCAGTGTTACTTCTTAGAAAGGGTTCTCAAGTCTGCTTTATTTCTTTGCTCTCTCAGCCTTGTGTGACGTGCATTATTTCCACCAGGAGTGGTCACGTGACCATTGCTAAATGGACTGAGTCTGGAAGTACAGTCCTTGTCTGTGCTTTCCAGTAATGATATTACACCATGGAAACATACAACTCTTCGGTGAAGAGCTGGCCATTGAACTGTTTGTCCCTAAGAATATTTGCAGGAATGTGAACATTCTACCGTGTCTGTGGAATGTCCATTGCCGCTGCTGCTGCGAGCTCTTCTTGAAATTAAGACGAATCTGTGTTCAGATGCCAGATTTACCCTTTGCAACTCTTGTAATCTCAAGCACTACTCTACTGCTTTTAACATCACATTTTGTAATCTATAAAATATTCACAGGGTTATTATGGGAAGATAAATTTATCTAGTTTTACCAATAACTTTTCGGTAACTTAAAACATGTGTGAAGAGTTCTCTTGATAATTATGGTCACCCTCTTCGTTGAGTTTTTGTCCTAATCCAATGGTAATTAGACAAGACTTGGACTTGCTGGTATTTAATCTTTACGGCATGCCGTGTGTGTGTGTGTGTGTGTGTGTGTGTGTGTGTGTGTGTGTGTCTATGTATAGACACACACACACACACTGCATTTTGAGCATTTTCTTTACTGCAAAACTAGCTGGTTTACTCAGATACCTGCTTAGCAGATTATGAATAGTCCATTGTCTATTTCTGCCATTTTTAATTTTGCATCTTGGGGAAGTGGTATCAATCACTTCAGAGCAGTTAGAAGAAAGTCTTCTGATTACACCAAACAGCCTATAATTTGATCCCAATTTGTGTGGTGGTTGGATGTGCACCTTTATAGAATTGAGCACTGAAGGATTATCTGCTTTGCGAGATTATTGTTTTAATCAGTCAGCAAATGAACAAATGATCTATGCAATGGAGTATGGGCAAACTAATTTTCTCAGAGGAATTCTCCATGGATAATTTATATTGAACAAATATATAAATACTGATGCAGTTCCAGACATTGAAATTAGCATTCAGCATGAAAATTTTTTGAAATGAGTTCTAGCTGTTAACTTGGTAGGAGGGAATTCTATCTGCCTCAGACGTATGGTCCCTTAGGCTAACGCAGGAGTTCTCATGCAGCAGAATTACCTAGAGGGCTTCTTGAAACACAGATTTTTGGACTTCATCTTCAAGATTTCTGATTCTGTACATCTAGGCTCAGAAACGTACATTTTTTAAAAAAAAAACCTTCAAGTGATGTTGCTGTTCTTGAGATCTCACTCTGAGAACCACTAGCCTAAAGCAGAGTTCAGTGAACTATGTCTTGCACCTTCAGTCTGACATACCATCTGTTTCAGTAAATAAAGTTTTACTGGAATACAACCATGATCACTTGTTTACTCGCTGTCTGTGGCTACTTTCACACTACAATGGAAGAGATGAATAGTCCTAACAGGGACCATATGGCATGCCAACCCAAAAATATTTAGTATCTGTTACTTTATCTCAAGAATTTGCTGACCCCTGGCTAAAGAATAGGGAAGTAAGTGTGGAAGAGAATGGCAAGAGACCTGGCCCCTTCTCTTCCATCTGTACCTTATATAAGTTCCCTGTATGGCCTCAGAATTTGAAGTAGCTATGAGCTCACCAACAGGACAGTAAATTATAAAGACAAATCATTTATATATGCCTGTCATTAAAGAGTAAAAATTAAAAGAAATTGAATTACACACTTCAGTACCCAATTTTTGCCAGATGGGTGGAAGACTTACATCTAAAATGAATCACCAAGTCAGCTTTCCTCTTAAACCCTTCACTCTTGGAAAAGACACAGTGGAAGCTTAATCTTTTGAGATGACAAAGGGGCTCAGTGAGTGTGATGAATGGTTCACTGCCATGTCCATTTAATTAGAGAGAACTGCTCATGTGGACCCAAGTCATGAGTCACGATACAAGGTGTCCACTGGACAGAGCGCATAATCTCCATGCTATTGCTACTTGGTGAGGTCTTCATTGGAGTCATCAGAAAAGAAGATCTATAGCCTCGTGCTGACTCCTTGGATCTGATCACTGTGCTTTACTTAGGGCCATCAATTATCTGTCTGTTGCATTTTTGAGTTTGTTCAACAGTAAAGGATGAGCCAAAAGATTCTCTTGGGTTGTATTTGGTCATTTGGGTAAGAAACTTTAAGAGGATTATATGGTATTGGGTTGATATCCTATACTTAAAAAGTGAGGTTAAAAAAAAAAAAGGAAAGTAAATGTGCCATGTGCTGTTCTTACATTGATGCTTATCAGCTCAAGACACATCTTGGCAGCCTCATGATATTCATGGTAGCATTACTTTATTCTATAGAACAAAAAACTGAGCTTTATTTAGAGAGCTGAAAGGACTTTCTCAAGTTTACCCTACTAGTAAAAGCCATAGCCAGGATTGAGCTGTGAACTAACAACGAAACTGTCAACTACTCTACTCTGCCCGTGGTAAACTCCCTCCACAAATTTTCTGAATGTGATCATTACATTCATCCATAAGCATCATTTACTTTGGTCTTACCTGTTCCCCCAGTGAGTCACTCGTCTACTCTACAGAAAACAGCCTTGCATCAGGTATCGGTGGCCACAGCTCCTAAACTCTTTAGCTTCTGGTCTGATCATGGGCTAAGCCAAAAGAGTCCATCCCAAAGATAGGGACAATACGTAGATAAGTGTAGATGGTAGTTGAAATTTTTTTAAGTGGATGTTTCCACGGAGTACTGTACCTCAAAATCATGGGGAAGTACGCCCAGGCCCATAAACTGAATAATCCCGAGGCTGTCAAATAATTTCCACCTCTCAAGTCGCCTCTAATCAATTGTCAGTGGCTGCTGCAGTGCTATACTGAGAAGGATTCTGAAGCTCTGTGCTGCTGTAGAAGGAAAGAACATTATAAATAGTAATCCGAAAAAATCAACACATACTGCAGGAATTGCCAGGTCCAGAACTGAACACGTTAAAATATCACCTTGGTTAATTTTACACCAGTCCTATAAAATAGGTACATGTGAAGGAACCAAAGCACCGAGTTTAATGATTTACCCCATTCACATTCAGTGTAATTAAGTAGCAGGGCCAGGATACAAGCCCAAGAATCTGTCAGTGGTGTGGTCATTTCCTGCTAGAGGGCAGGAGTGTGTGTGACAGACCTTTGCATGCCTGAGGTACTCTCCTAGTGAGGGACAACATAAGAAGATAGTCTCAGAGCTTTTTAATCTGTTTTGTGCAATGGAGGCTTTAACGGTCTTGTCACATCCACAGACCCCTTCCCAGAATAATGTTTTAAATGCATACTACAAATCACATGAGGTAACTAAAAAAGTCAAATATACTGAAATCCACACGTTGAAAGTATTTGTAGAAGTCACTTTGTAAGAGAGTAGTATACATACTCCTTTATTAATGCAGTAAATAACAAGACCCATCAGTGAGTCTAATAGCAGCTATAGTTGGAAATAATGAAGAACATAAACAGAATTTCAAATAATCTGCAACAACTCTGCTGTGGCAGGAAAATCTTGGCGATTTCCATCTGGATGTAGTTGTGCGAACTTCTTGTTCTAGTGTTTGTTACCTTCTTACATAATGGAATGAGTTGATAAATTTCACTTAAAGGTTAATGAAGGTAAAGACGTAATTTTTGTTCCTGTGAAGGTCACAGACCCTCTTATTTCCGAACACTGAATCTTTGAACTACATTAAAAGTAGTTCTGATGTTGTAAAAGGAAAACTGGATATGGGAGGCAAAAGAAGTAGAATTTAATAACTTTTTTGTAATTATGTAACCTGAATAAGTCTCCTAACCTCTCTGAGTTTCACTTTTTTTCCCACTGTAAAATGGGAACAAACCTCTGTTCTGTGGATGATGTCGATAAAAAATAATAATGTAGCTGGAAATGACTGTTTAAAGCCTTTTCTTAATAAATTCTAAGAGATCTTGATTAGTATTCAAGAAGCCACTTCCCCATTCATACTGGGGAAAAGAACAAACGAACTTTTTTTTACTGAATGCCTCCTGTGTGTCCACACGGGGATAGGGTTCATGCTGCTGAGGTATAAATATGAGTGAGTTGACCACCTTCCTTCAAGACAGTTGGAATCTACTCTGGGGAAGACAGACATATCTCCACAAAATAGTAGGGGAAATGCAGTGATAATGTGACGAGGAGAGAGGAGCCAGGGAAGACCCTCCCCACCCTTCTCGTCTTTGCTGGAAGTGATAACCAAGCCTTAAAGGTTGAATAGAAGTTTGTCAGGCAAAGAAAGAGTTATTGATGTTACAGCTAGAGGGGGCAGCATAACAAGAAATACACAATAAGAAAAGACCTTATGAATGCAGGAAATGAGACTCCTTTTGCCATCTCCAGAGCATGAATTACTAGAGAAGAGAGGGCTTTTGGAGAGATAAGAGGGGAGAAGGAGGCGCCAGAACACAGAAGTTCTTACCTGCTGTGCTAGGTTTCTTGAACAGTATTCTGTAGCGGATGGGAGACCCTAATGTCTTCTGAGTAAGTGATTGATACGATCTGATGTAGAGATCAGAAAGAGAGTACAAATTGGTGATCTTCTGAAAAAATTGGTATTTGTTTGCTGAGTGTATTGAGTTTCTAAAATTCTTCCTATGTTTAAAAATCAGGAGAGGCTCACTTGGTTGGGCATCTGACTTTGGCTCGGGTCATGATCTCATGGTTCATGAGTTCAAGCCCCACAACAGGCTCTCTACTGTCAGTGTGGAGCCCACTTTGGATCCTCTGTCCCCATCTCTCTCTGCCCTTCCCCTGCTCATTCTCTCTCTTTCACCCTCCCTCTCTCTCTCTCAAAAATAATAAAGAAACGTTTTTTAAAAATCATGAGACTACCCTCCTTCCAAAAAATGAAAAGATACAATATCTCTGAATTCATATTTGCTTGGCATCATTTGGCCATGGCTGACTAGTGACTGTCTCATTTAGACTGGGAAGGAGCTGTCCAGGTGGTCTTGGTCCCACCACTCTTTGTTTCCTTGCCAACTCTGAGCCCAAATAAGTAAGACCATTTATCACCAGGTTTACGGCACTTTTCCTATAGTTAAGAAGTATTTGTCTGCACTCATGTATCTGTTGAAAGTGAAAAAGTGAAAGATACACCAAGTAGACCACATGTTTCAAGAAAAATGAGAGAGACAATATTTTCTGTCTTACTCTAGCATGCTTCACTCACTCACGATACCTGCCCAAAGCTTGACATTTGAATTTGCAGCCCGTCTTGCCATAGACAGCGTGGACTGATGGGCTCCTGGGAGATGGGTTCCAGGAGCAAACCGGAGGCAGAGAAAACAGTGGGAGGTTTCTATGTTCCAGGCAAGGCTGGATAAGAGTGAGGGTTCAAACTATGGAGCTCAGGTTGGAAAGGCAGGGTGGATTCACACGATCCTTAGGGGATGTGATCGAAGGCTTCGTGATTATTGGCTTGGAGGCTATGAGAGCAAAAAAATTACTTTCTCTGGTTTCTGCTTTGTATATGGAAACTGATGGTGGTTCTGTCGACTAAGGGAATAAGAAAGAAAAGGCAGACGTAGGGTGAAGATGAGATCAGTTAGGGACATGTTGAGTTGGAGGTAAACTTGGAACACACAACAGCAATGTTGAGCAGAAAGTTGGCTATGTGAGCAGAGAGATCTGGGTGAAAGATTTGGATTTCACTAGTCAGCAGCAGATGGTTGGTAGGTGAAGCCATGTGAGTAAATTCCATCACTCAGGGAGAGCCTGACGTTCAAGAGTGGCTCGTTGACAGATGCCCAGGGAACAGCACATTTGAGGAAAAGATCCCACAAAATTGCCCTGGAAAAACAAACAGGAATAAAAGGATTCCAGACATAGGGTATTATGGAGGCCAGAGGAATAGATTTTTAAGAAGTGTCCAATGCATTAAGAAGAGAGAATGGCCCATTCGTCTGGGAAATTTGGAGTTCATTGTTCATTTTAGTGAAAGCAAGTTCAGTGAAGTGATAAGGACAATACCAGCTAACAATAATAATTACATAGTACTTACTACATTGCAGGCACAGCCCTAAGAGCTTTCATTTTAACTCTTTTAAAACAAAAACTTACAAGGTACTGTGGCTATCCCCATATTACAGTGAGCCCACTGAGGGGCAGAGGTTACAAAATTTTCACAAGGAAGGACAGCAAGTAAGAGGTAGGGGTAAAGTCTCAAACTCAGGCCGTCTAGTTCCAGAGTCTAGGCTCTGGATTTTAGTACTGTTAGGTTCTGTTTTCACACTGAAATGGGTAAAAAATAGAGTGATCCAGTTTATGCCTATTGTGCCAACATCCTACCTAAAAAGAAGCAGTGTCTAGATTGAGATGATATCTGATCACCCCACTCATGCAGTGAGCAGTCAAAAAATATTGTGAGCCTAGACACGTCTTTGAGTCACCATGCGTTACAGATCATATAAGCTCTTGAGAAGCAGTTGTTAAATAAATGCATGAGAAATGTTGAATCTGAGTGGAGGAGTGAAATGGTAAAAACTCAAACATATTAATAAAATTTTAAGGAATTTGTCAGTAGAGGAGAAACTTGAGGGAATACGGAAAGACATGTGGTGATGTCTCTAAAGGGAGAAAACGAGATGGTATTGAAGTTACTCCTCCATCACAAAAGATAAAAGCTACTAAGATCTTATCCATTGGGGCACCCGAGTGGCTCAGTCATTTAAGCATCAGACTTGGGCTCAGGTCATGATCTTGCAGTTCGTGGGTTCAAGACCCGCATAGGGCTCCCGTGCTGACAGTGGGGTGCTTGCGTGGGATTCTCTCTCTCTCTCTCTCTCTGCCCTTCCCCACTGTGCTCTCTCTCTCTTTCTCAAAATGAATAATAAATAAACTTACAAAAAAAGACCTTATCCATAAATTCATATCCCTATCATCATCTCTCTCCATCTGGACATTCTTCTATACATTCAACACATATTTATTGACTCCTAATAATGTTCTAAGCACAGAGAGGTTGAAATGGTTTTATTTGTTTTTTGAGTATAATTGACCAACAATATTACATCAGTTTCAGGGGTACAACATAGTGATTCACCAAGTTTATACGTTATGCTACGTCCTCCACAAGTGTAGCTGCCACCTGTCACCATACAATGCTGTTACAATACCAATGACTACATTCTTTATGCTGTGGCTTTTATCCCATGACCTATTCATTCCATTATTGGAAACCCATACCTCCTTCTCCCCTTCACCCTGGCAACCATCAATTTGTTCTCTGTATTTATGTCTGATTCTGCTTTTTGTTTATTCGTTGGGATTTTTTCAGATTCCACACATAAGTGAAATCATATGGTATTTATCTTTCTTAGTCTGACTTATTTTACTTCACATAATACCCTCTAGGTCCATCCATGTTGTCTCAACTGGCAGCATCTCATCCTTTTTTATTGCTGCATAATATTCCATTGTGTGTATATGTGTGTATTTATATACACATATGTGCGTATATATATACTTATGTGTGTATACACATATGTATATTTATATACACATATGTATAAGTATACACACATATATTTATATACATGTACACACACACACACACACATCTTCGTTATCCATTCGTCTATTGATGGCCACTTAAGTTACTTCCATAGCTTGACTATTATAAATAATGTTGCAAAAATCATAGGAGTGGATATATTTTTTTGAATTAGTGTTTTCGTTTTCTTTGGGTAAATACCCAGGAACAAAATTAATGGATCATACAGTATTTCTATTTTTAATTTTTTGAGGAAGCTCCATACTGTTTTCAACAGTGGCTATATGTAGCAACATGGTTCTAGATATGTCTCCTAAGGCAAGGAAAACAAAACAAAAATAAACTACTGGGACTAAGTCAAAATAAAAAGCTTTTGCATGGAGAAGGAAACCATCAACCTACAAAGGCAACCTACTGAATGGGAGAAGATATTTGCAAATGGCATATCTGATAAGGAGTTAGTATCCAAAGTATATAAAGAACTTATACAATTCAACACCAAAAAAGCAGTCTGATTAAAAAATGGGCAGAGGTCCTGACTAGACTTTTTCCAAAGAAAACATAGGGGTTGACCTAAAAAAAAAGGAAAAGGAAAATTCAACATCTAAGGTGGGGAAAATACAGGTGCAGATGTACACAGGCATGAAAAATTTATAAAGACACAGGATGGAAAATTGAGAAGGACCACAATGATGAATTATACTCACTCACTGAGGCAGGGGCCAGAGCCATTTGCTAAGAATGAGTCCTGCAAGCTGAAGGAGAGAGGTGGAGTTTCAGAACAGCCAATGACGGTGAGGTAGACAGTCGGCTGATGATAAATACACAGATTAAAGGGCAATTCTGATGGCCTGATTGAGGCTGGAGACCAGGCATTGGATGAAGAAAATCCTGTACCAAAATGAAGACTTGGGATCGGTGTGCCTCGGTCAGAGAGGACGCTCTTGTCTTCCATCAGGGAGGCATTCCTGGACATGTGTGAAATTGATTGTAAATCACTTGTGTTGTTTTCTACATATTGAACATGCCCATTTAACATATTTAATGTGTTTCTGACATTTACAAAGTGTCTAGCAGGCTGTGGGCAATCATTATTTAAAGCATTTTACTAAAAGTACCCCTGAGTAGTTCCTAAACACTGCATTCTTTTTCAATCGATTCTGAATATCCCTGAAGAGGGAATTGTAAATGTTGAATACTGTAGTTGTCAATCATGGGCTCATCTCCTCTCCTCTTTGAATGATAATATAAAGTCATTTGAAACACTACATGTAGCCAGACACTCATTTTTCCCCCTCACTGCTATGGCATTGCTTTATCTCACTAAGACTGAAAAACTGGATTAATCTCTAGAGACGTTAAGTGTTCGCTAACCTTGAGAGTTACCCGCTCAAGATTTTTGAATTCTTTTTAAGAATGATGGGGTTTGAGTGGGTCAGAGGTGGTGCCCAAAACCCTCTGTCTTGACAAGAGAGCCATTGCAGACTCCTCTCAACCTCATGTAATTTGTGCTGGGGAGTGACAGCTCCTATATTAGGATGTGAAAATGTCTCCAATCAGAAAATGCAGCGTGTTTCAAAAATGACAGAAATAGTGCATGTTATAAATGCAACTCTTCTTCAAGCCACTTCTCACTCCTGTTCTGATAAAAATGCAAGCTGGAGTCCTGTCCTCAGTGACTGAGGTTATTCCGGATGCCCAAAATGAGTGGATGAGGAATGGACTTGAAACAGCAGGTGAGTGGAGGTAGGGAGTGGCAACGGGCATTGTCCGTGCAGAACACAAGTGCAAATCTCTTTGTCCTCAATTATATTTTGATACATTCTCTGCCTAGAATATCAATGCCATCTAATGAGAAAATGTGCAGCGAGGCCATTTGGCAATGGGCAACAGATTTTGTGTAAGCATCTGGCATAGAAGTAATTTGACAAACAGCAATATGCCAAAATTGTGTTAGATAATTTTTAAGGAACTATTTGTCAAGCTGAATACTCATTATTCCTGGGATGTTATTCATCAACCCCATGATTTAAATGACAATTAGATACAAGTCTTTCATTGCAGGGAAGGCTTTCACATTCCCCATAATCTTCTCCATGCTTCTTCATTGATAAAGATGCAACAATTTCAATGCCTTCTTGCCTTGGCACTCTGCTGGAAATCTGAACTGAACTCTGGGGCACATCTGAGTAAATAAAGCGTAAAGAGAAATACTGAAACGAAAAATTAATTCTTTGCACATTCAATGGAAGTAGAAGCAGGTTAACAGATGTTTGTTATCAGTGGGGCACCTAGGGCAACTTGGATATTTATAGCAGTGGCTGCAATTGTGTTGTTAAATGGGCATGAGTCTTCTCCAGCTTCAAATGAGAGATCTCCTATATTCGACCCAATTGTAAAAGAATTGTGCCAGCTTTTCCAGGTTTCCAGCGTTTTCTTCATAAGAAATAAGGTCACCATATATATTTCGTCTCTTAAATGTTCCCTGGCTTGAAACCTTTGTGTGTTTTGTCTATTGTGTTGCATCTATTCTGTTGCTTCTCCTGAACTTGATTCTGTTTACCCCTGGTGGAGAACCCCTTGGTCCCTCCTTATTTCCTCAGTCTGTCATCTCCTACTTGGTCCTGGTGTTCTTCCTCCCCAGTGTTGATCTCGGTGTCGGGTCTTTCAAGCAGTGTTGCTCCGTAACTGAATTTGGCAGCCTCTATCTACATTTCCTCACTGTATGCTATTTGATACAAAGCCCAGCTATAGATTGTTAGAGAAGTCCATTGCCTTCAAGCCCATTCCTAAGCTTTTAAGAAGTATTGGAAGTCTTGGGCTGTTTGGACCTTAGGCAAAGCCATTTCATCCATCCACACCTCAGCTCTCAGTGACGGTTCTTTGCGACTATTGTTGCTAATCCATAACAGCTGCTGGTTCAGCCCCCTTCTCCTCCTCCTCCTTCTTCTTCTTCCTCTTCTTTTCCTTCTCCTCCTCCTCCTCCTCCTTCTTCTCCTCCCACTCCTCCCCCGCCATCACCTCCTCCTTCTTCTTCTTCTTCTTCTTCTCTTTCTCCTTCTCCCCCTCCCTCTCCTCCTCCTCCTCCTTCTTCTTTTCTCCTTCTCCTCCTCCTCCCCTTCCTCCTCCTCCTCCTCCTTCTTCTTATCTTTCTCCTTCTCCTTCTCCTCCTCCCCTTCCTCCTCCTCCTCCTTCTTCTCCTCCTCCTCCTCCTCCTCTTTCTCCTTCTTCTTCTTCTCCTTCTTCTTCAAAGCCCCCACACCCACCCCTGTCCTGTAACTCTTCAGGTTGCATAACAGTTACCAAGAATGTCTAGTTAAAATGCTATCTTCCTAACACCACCCCCAGAGATTGTGATTCAGTAGATGGGGGTGGGGGATCCAAAAATCTGCCTTTTTAGCAAAAATCCTGGGTCATTCTGGTGAAGTTTTCCTGTGAATCATGCTTTGAAATAATTGACCATATCACTCTTATGTAAGGCAATGAATCCACGAAACATTTTAATCTTTGGTTTTATTGTGTGAATTAGTAGGCAGATATTTGATAATCCATGGTTACAGCTTTGCTTTTCACCAAGATCACTTGTTCACTATTTTATCATTTCTAAGAGCGTTCAGCAAAGTTAAATGGTCTGTCCAATTCAACACCAGGGCATAGGATTTTAATTCTGCTTGTTGTTCACCCCAGTCTTCTTAAGGGTCTCTAAAGATTCTCAACTGGGAATAAATCCTAAGATGGCAACTACTACTGTGACATTCCCAGATGTCTTATGGCCAAATACTCCATATGTAGGTCACTTAGAGTTGCTTGGCTGAGAATCTTGTGTGGTTGGAGTAGATATATTTGGAGAGTTTCTACTTTTTAAAAACTTTCTCACTACTGCTATAGGAAAGGGTAAATCACGTTATATTTAGTAATATCTTCTCAGATAAGTTCTCTGGGATACAGACTCTAAGAGAGATATGCTTGCAGAAGATATCTTGAGGAGGCACCTGGGTGGCTCAATTGGTTAAGCAACCGACTTCGGCTCAGGTCACAGTCTCCCAGTCAGTGAGCTCAAGCCCAGTGTCGGGCTTTCTGTTGACAGTTCAGAGCTTGGAGCTTGCTTCAGATTTTGTGTCTCCCTCTGGCTCTGCCCCTCCCCTGCTCATACTCCGTCTCTCTCTCTCTCTCTCTCTCTCTCTCTCTCTCTCTCTCAAATAAATAAACATTTTAAATTAAAAAAAAAAAGTTATATTGAGTAATGGCCCCAGGATCTGCACCTGTGGGAGGGAAGGTACAAGGTAGTCAGGATGACCGAGGCAGGACCAGAGTTGTGATGTAGTCACAGCAAACTCTACAGCCATCACCCCAGGATAGCTCTTCAGGATTTTCTCCCTTAGGCAGGGAGGTAGGCCATTCTCTCCCCACATTTGCTGCTCATTAAATGCAGGGTGACCCCTGGGAGGGATTTGACTTTGGGCAAGGAGGCTCTCTTCAGCTGAAGACAATTCCCAGTGAGCCGTGGCCCCCGCAGGATCTGGGAGAATGAGCCTCTTGGTTGTGAAAGTGGAGATCCACCACAAATATTCCTAGTCTTTAGGATAATAAGCTTCAGCAACATTTAAGAACAAAGATAATAGACAGACTTTAGAATATTAAGAACCCTTGATAATGTTTAAAAATTCGTATATTTTTACACTTTGATCGGGAGTTCAGAATCCATCTTCTAGAAAGAAATAAGATTTTTAAAGTAGGGTCTAATTTCAAACATGATTTTTTGTTCCCTACTTCTTTTAATGCACTAGGAGAAGTAAGCAATGATTTAGCCTTGAATGTTCATTTTTGAAAAATACAAGTTCAGAGAATTGAATAAATATGACTAAATCCTGGTTCGAAGGACAAAATAAATGGAACTAATACTAGTTTTATGGGAGCTGAATGAAAGTGTTTGCAGTTGATAGAAGGTATTATCTCATCTTGGAAATGAGTGATAAGATCAATACAAAGAAATCTCATTGCTGCTTTTTCCCTAATTCCCTATTTGCCCATATAAGACTTTCATTTTGAGATGCCCCAGTCAAGTGCCCATGAAGTAATATCATCCCTAGTGAAAGAAAAGAAAATGATAAATAAAAGTAAACTTCTCGTGTGTAATCCAAGATTCCTGAGGCTCTGGAAAACACAGTGAGGCTGTGTTAAAATCATTAACTCTAAAATCAAGCTGTGTTATCAGTATTAGTTTCTTTAGATTCACCCACTAATCACCATTTTGTGGGAAATGAATGCACTGAAGGCCCTTCATTGGGGCTGGAGAGAACACTTGTTCCATCATCTAAAATGGGGACCTTCTGGTTTTCCCCCAATTTCCAAGTGGGCTCAAAAATTGCTTTTTTAGATATCAGAAGGAAAGGAGGAATGAGGCTTTTTTTTTAATGCTTTCTCTTTCTACAGAAAAAAAAAAAACTTAGCTGGAAACTGCTTAGGGTGGTATTGATTAAAATAAAAGAGGGGAGGAAAAAAGGTGGACATTTTCAAATCTCAAAATTCCAGATTTGGAAGGAAATTTTAGATCATCCTGCCCCATCCCAGCCCATCTGATGCATCACATGTTTCCCTTCTTACATCATGGAAGAAATCAATGGAAGGATGATTTTCTTTCTCCCCCTCACCACTCACTCTCTGGGGTCTAGTTTCTCCACGAATAAAGGACTTTTATTTTTCAGTGCTGTTACTCAGATCCAGAGAAGAGACAGACTTTTAGCATAATAAGGTGCAGGGTAGATGCCAGCAGGAACATAACCATTTAATAAAAGATGTTGAGCTATATTTTTAGAGATTGCATTCAGAGGCAAGATCTCTGTGGGGATGTCTTTCTCTTCTCCACATTCCAGATTCAAAGCATCCCTTGCCCCTTCCCAGGAGTGGAGCCCCAAACACAGAGGATGAATATACACACAGAGATGCCAGTGAAAGGGGAGGCAGGTTGCTGAGTCCCTCTGCCAGAGTTTCTGGCTCTATAGAGCTGGCCTGGGGCCTGAGAATCTCTATGTCTAACAAGTGCCCAGGTGGTGCTCATGCTGTTGGTCTGGGAATCACACACGGAGAACCACTATGCTAAAAACTTACAAAAAATTTTTTTTAATATATTGAAGGGCGCCTGTGTGGTTCAGTTAAGCCTCTGACTTCTGCTTAGGTCATGATCTTGAGTCCTGGCATCAGGCTTTCTGCTTTCAGCTCAGAACCTGCTTTGGATCCTCTGTCTCCCTTTCTCTCTGCCCCTCCCCCACCCCCGTCTCTCAACAATAAGTAAACGTTAAAAATTGTATCTGTATCTGTATATAGATAGATAGATTTAAAAAGAAGAAGATACCTTTAAGTGAAATCTTTCTCCAAACCCCCAAATGTAAAACAGATAAAGATCTGCTCTTAGAGCCCAAGACAGGCAACCGAAAGTGTGCAAATACCTGGCCAGGATATCCTGAAGAGGTCTACACCAGTTGTGCTGCACATGTATGTGCATAGCCTGAACTGGCCATGTGGCCCAATTTTTTTTTTCCTAGCAGCATCCAATCAACTCTCAGCTTCCCTGGCAGTCCTCACTGAATCCTGGATCTCGGTGGAAGTGCCAACCTGAAGAGGGATTGAAGGCTTGATCAATACATCTCCCTCACTTTATTTCCATCCCCTTTCCGTAACAGTGGTCTCTATGGTTTTTGTGGAAACTCTCATGTTAGAGCACAAGCTAACCACAACATATCATCATAGTGTCGTTGAGAACGAAAACCTGTCTCATTTATTATGTTCATCTATTCTCAAGCAGAAGGTCGTTGGCCTTGTGGTCCCATTTGCCTTTCTTCCACTGCAATCATGGTATGTCATTTTAGCAGTGCTCTCCTGGGACGCAGGGCAGGACAGAAGATGCGTCCTTCTCTGCTGGTTTTCTGTTTACTCCTCCATGACAGAGAGTACCGCGGGCACTTTTCATTGTAGTGTACAATGGGTTAACACCTTTGGAGGAAAGAAAGCATCTCTCCCAGAGCTGTTTTCTGGGTTGCAACGAGGAAGTTCAAGGTAGAGAAAGTGGTAAAATCTTGCTATGTAGAAGAGAGAAAGTTAGTGATTATGAGGCATTGATAAGATAGAACATATTTTGGCTGTTAAACGCACACTTTTGAAAACCTTGGGAAAATTCTCATTTTAATGGTAGATAAAGTATTCTTGAATACATGTACATATATACAAAAACAATTTTTAACAAAATATCATTTAAAAGGAAATAATATGTTAAACGAATAGAGAAACGATCATTGGTACATTCTGTGAAAAGTAAGATATTCTAGTGACTTGTGTCTTATTACTACTAGTTTGTCTTAAATGGTATCATGAGGAAAGTCCACTGTCATAAAGTGACTGTTTAAGCTTTAGGCTTATTCTGTATGCTAATATCTTATGATAAATGGAATCATCTCCTTCGAGAGTAACCATGCATTTTTTTTCATATTAAATCATGGCATATGCCCAGAACTTCTTTTCATTTCCTCGCAAGCAAATTAAAATTACAACACACACACATGCACACGCACATGCGCACGCACGCACGCACGCACGCACACACACACATATGCATAAGCTCTATTGGTAGAGAAAATTTTACCTTTTGTTATGGGTGTGGCTTAGTGAGTTCCAAAACTGGCAAGCCCTAAGATAGTCAAAACTACTCAAGACGTTTGTTAAATTCAATTTCAGTGATCTCTATAAAAACATAGATTAAATTCTTGTAGGTTTCTGTTGTCACTCTCTCACTTCTTTGTATGGTACCTGCTTCTAAGTTCTTTGGTTTCTTGTGATCACTATCATTTTAGCTGAAAGGGCATCAGTGAGTTCTCTACCATATGGGAGGAGGGCATAGATTTCCATCCAGGGTGACACATTGATTGAGTCAGCCAGTAAATTAACAGCATCAGAACACCATTAAATTTTAAACTTAATTGGTTTCTTCAGTTAATTTCTATGCATATAATCAATAGATGCCAGAAAAAGTTAAAGGAGTTTTTTAGCAAGTATCTATTTCCTGGAGCATAATGGAAAAACCACTGTTTCATCCCGGAGTTATTACAAACAACTTGCATTTCAAATGCAGTCACTTACAAACCTTTTTTATCACAAGGTTTCATTTTAGTTGGGTTTTTGATTAGCCCTTTTTCTTGATGAGAAAATGAGGATTTTAGTAATATAATCAGTTAGGCTTTCTCCCTGGATCTCCCCCCCCAACATGCAGAAAAGGTACCCCTGCCTATTGAATTGTTTTGCTTATTTTCTTTATATTTGTCACTTGTAAACTCTCTTTCCACCCGAGCATTGAATCTGTGTCCTGTGTTCCAGATTTACACAGAAAGGAACACTTCAATATAAAATGCCAAGCACATCCTCATACCCAAGAATAAGCTTTGCCAGTTGATGTTGGGCATTATTATTGGCTAAAGTTAAAATCTGATAACTTTTTTTGGCAGGATTGACATTTAGTTTTATTTTCCTTGAGCCATTTCTGCTGAATTATGACCATAGCTTAGGAGGCAATTTCATAGCCTCCGAAATAGCCCTCATGAATAAGATACATGTTGTTACTATGTGTGTGTGTGTGTGTATATATATATATGGTTATATATACATATATATGGTTAAAGATAGATAGATAGATAGATAGATAGATAGATCAAACATATGGTTTGACACAAATTCATTGATCTATTTATTAAGTGAATGGATAGGCTTATGCTTTCCACATCATTTCATAAATAACAACTGTGCTTTTTCTGACCCTTCACAGATTTGAGTCAGCACACTCTTGATGAGGTAGGATGACATTTCACTTTTGTGGGCAAATGAAATTTGATTTCATGCCATTTCTGTCAGCCAGGTAGGGATGACCTCGAATACCACCACCGTCACCCAACTTCTTGTCTGTTTGTTGAACACCTTCCATGTACCAGGTACTGACATATTTGCTAGAACTATGTAGATAAAGAACATGGATGACGCCCCGGCCTGCCTTCCAGTTTGAAGACAGTGGGAGTAAAACACTAAACAAGAAGGAAAAATACATCAATATTTAAATGAGATGATTTCTGATAGTAAAAATAATGAGATGAAAACAAAAGGTAAAGGTACAGAGAGGTGAAGCGGAGGGAGCTCCTTTCCCCCGAATGGTCAGAGAAAGTCTCTCAGGGGAGATACATTTGAAGTGAGACCTGAAGGGACCAGAAGGAGCCAGTCAGGTAAAATCTTATGGGGAGTCATGACTCCCAGTCATAGTCTCCAAGGTAGGAATGAGTTCATCCCATTTGTGGAATACTCAGAAGTCCCTTCTGACTGAACACAGTGAGGGAAGGAGAGAGTGGCATGAGATGTCGGACTGAAGGAAGCCGGGGTCACACGGCATAGGACCTTGTAGAGCACAGTCAGAGGTGTGGATATTTTCATCCACGCAGTGGGAAGTTTTCAGTGGGTTTTAAGCAAAGGCAGTAATGTTATACGATTTGTTAAAAAAAAAAACCAATGTAGCTAATGTCTGCTGTTTGAGAGTCAGTTGAAGGTAGGGGGATGGATGAAAGGCAGAGCAGTGATGAGATATCCTTTTTGCGTTGCCTCTCAGGTTGTAGTTCTGTATATTTAGAACAAACATGGAGCTATATGACTTGCTAAGTACAAACGTAAAGGAGAAGCTAGGGGTGCCTGAGTGGTTTACTTGGTTGAGCCTCTGACTTTTGATCTCAGCTCATACTTCGTGAGTTTGAGCTCCGCGTGGGGCTCTGTGCTGGTGGTGGTACAAAGCCACCTTGGGATTCTGTCCCTCTCCTTCTCTCTCTGCCTGTCTTTCTCTCTCCCTCTCTCTCTCCAATAAATATATGAACATTAAAAACAAGTAAAGGAAAAAGTAGATTCTTTAACTGCTGAGGAAGACACTGTTTCCACCTTCTTCCTTAACCTACAGAATCCTGATTTGGGGCAGTGGTTTGCTCAGGGACAGGTAGTCCATTCCTCAGTCCTGCGAGATGAGTCATGATGTCCTAAGCCATACATAATAATCCCAGCCTCCTTTGCTAATGATTGGTTTAGAAGAGGGTATGTGGTTTTCTTATAGATAATGAAGGAGAAAGTTTTCGGTGGAGTGGGGTGGGAGGGAAGAAGAGCAGAGAGCTTCATAAGCTGCCATAAGGAATTTTGCTTCCCAATAAAAAGAGAGATAATGGGAGGCCCCTGCCTCTTTATGCCATAAATATTAAGTATTAAGGATTACTGCCATTACAGAAGCCATCTTATAAGTATACAGGGACCAAATCCAATGTGCAGGGGATCACAGATCAGAAAGAAAGAGCCTGAGACTATGGAGCATCAAAATTGTGGAACCATCCATGTCTAGACACTTCTAGTTGTCTTTTATGCTTAAGCCAGTTTTGATTTGGGTGTTCTATTATTTACAGCCAAATACATTCTAATTGGTATATGTGTGTATAAATTTGCTGAGCCCTATCGTGGACAGTAAAATGAGGAGTAAAGTCCCAAAGAGCAATGATTTAAACAACATAGCAGTCAGTTTCTCAATTAAAGTCTAGATGCAGATATTCCAGGACTAGAATGGGTCTTTAATTTTATTCTTCTACTACCGGAGAACCCATTTCCAAAGTAACATTTTAGGACAAGTACCTGGTCAAGCTCCAGCTACCAAGTTCATTTTCCAACCAGCAGGAAAGAGGAAAGAGAAGGATAAGGCCTTTCCTTTCAAGGACAGCCATTTCCACCAACATCACTTTTGCCCTTGGTCACATGAGTTCTCTTAGCTACAAAAGAGGCTGGAAAATGCCTTTTGGCTTAAGAACTGTGGATCCAGTGAAAACTTGGAGAACCAGTTACCAAAGGAAGAAGGTAACATATGGGGGGGCGGGGGGGGGGAGCAGAGATGGGGGCAGTCTCTCTGGCACAGACTGCTATACTGGCAGATTGGCAATTATTGGCGTACTGAGAACTGATCGTATTGTGTATTGCCGTGGTAATAGCTACCATCTACTGAGTGTGTCAGGCTCTGCATTTGAACTGGCTGCCAAATATTCCACTTCTTGCTCTGCGTCGGGTCATATGGTCGATTTATGCACTTCCTACTACCCTAGAGCTTGGGAAAGGCATAAGTGAGGTGACGTGCTTCATGTCTCAGCAAAGCATTACTTACTGATGCAAAACTGTGCAGAGTTTCTCCACTGCCACAGTAGCAGGTGTTCCAGAGCATGTCTTCTCTCTTGGTCTCATTCCCAAACTACGAACAACAATGAGATGGAGCAGACAGCCCAGCCAACCTGCAGGGGTCACACAAGTGGGAAAAGAAAACTGTGTTTTAAGCTCCTGAAATTTGGATATTGTTTTCATGGTGTAACCCAGGAAGCTTAACTGATGTATGTGTATTCTCTTCCATTCTAATAGCGCTGAAATGTAACTTTTACCATTTCTGCTTTTCATATGGTTAGAGAAGGTAGGAAGGTAGATAACATGCGAACGGCCCACACCTTGAAACATTCGATCTTTTTTAGGTATGAGAATCTGAGTCTTTCTCATCCTCTGTACTCCATTACAAATGTTTAACTGTTTATCCTAATGATGAATACTTTTGAAGAAACTATATTTATATTTTTCAAGGCTTTCGGGACCCTCATAGCCATGATTTCACCAGTTTTCTTTAAACACTAGGTATCTGACCATTGAACACTCACACTAAGACCATGCTTATGAGTGGGTAAATATCTCAAAACCTAGTCTCCCTCTCTCTCTCTCCCCCTTCCTCCCTCCCCCACCTCTCCCTCCCTCTCAAAAATAAACATTAAAAAATTCAAAACCTAGAGATGTTCATAAACCTTATATACATTATAGTAAAGATTTAATAAGTAGTCTGTATCTTTTGAAAATCAAAGATAACTGTACCCCTTAGTATGATGTCAGGGAGACTTTACCCAATACCTATTAAATTCTTTTAAAGATCTTTCAATGTCACAGGCCATTTCCACTTTTTGATGGCCCTGATACATAAAAAAAGTCAAGCAATGTTAAAACAGAGTTTCAAAACTTATAAAATGTTTGAAGACTTGTATTTAACAAGTTTTAGCTTTTGATGCAAAATGAAAGAAACATAGTATTATTGTTATTCACACCTTAATAATAGGAAATATAAAAAATATTAATTCATAGTACCTAAACCAGGAAGGTAGTGATCTAGAGACAGCATAGAAGTTTAACTATGTATGACATATACTTTCCTGTATTCCTACATTGTGCCTCTGTTACTTTGTGTATAAAACTCTTTGAAGATATTTTCATAAGTCTAAATTGCAGTTCTTTGTATTTATGAGACATGAGCCAAATTCCACCAGCAGCCCCTCAATGACAGGCTTTGCTTGTTGCATTTTCAAGGCTGAGCACCTCTGCTGCTAGGTTGAGCCAAAACAGGAAGAAGGAGATGAAACTCAAATTAGTCACATTGACCACTTGATATCCGTTCCTGTCAAGGGTTTGGCCTAAGAGGGCACTGAAGCTATTGGGTAAAATGAAGTTTTTAAATTATCAGTAGATTTCAATTATAGTATTTGTGCTCTCCTAGACCTCTATTACCACCAATGGTTGAGAGTTGGCAATATTGTTGAGATTTATGATGCTTCTTCAGTGGTTAGCTACATCCAGCTTGAAGCTCACATTATCAACACTTTTCTATTATCTTCAAATCTGGTTTCTAAGAAAGACATATGTTTGCTGCCTACATGACTTTAAGAACTGCTAACTCATCAATAGGTATATCATTTTTAGTAAGGAATGAATTCCACGAAGTGTCAAATTATTTCTTGTCAAAGTGGTTGATCCACTGGAAAGTCACAGAAGAAAAAAAAGAAGAAGAAATGAGCAGTATGTCCCAGCAGCTCAAATTGAAGTTCTTTTCCAATCACTTGTTTAGGTCAGAGCTAGAAAAGGCTTAAAAAGTTGGAGAAAAGAATGCATTTATTTTGTTTTGTTACAGTATCGTTGAATGTTAAAAGACGGCATTTGAAAGAAATAGTCAGTTGCTCTTCAAATGGAAAGGAAGCATGTTAACAATGGAAAAACCATAATTCGTTCATCATCTCTTGCTAGCTTTTAAGTCTGGTTCTCTTGTTTTTTCTTTTGAAAAGTCAGAGAGATGTTCGGTCAGACATTGGGAACTTCACTGGCTGTCTTCCAGGGGCATTTCCTCTTTCCTACTGGGCCAGATGTTAAATAACTTGGGTTCAAATTCTGGTTCTGATCCTTTTTAGTTATATAACCTTGGGCCATTGACTTATACTATCAAAACTTCAGTTTTCTTGCCTGGAAAATAGAAATAGATAATAACAGCACCTATATATAATAATAGCACCTATGGGTTTGAACTTTAAAACTACACATAAAGTCCTTATGGTAATGGAACTAAATGTTCAGTATCTTGACTGTGGTAGTGGATACATGAGCCTGTAACATGTGCTGAAATTGTTTAGGACTAAATGCACACACGCAGACACACACACATACACACACACACACAAATACAAGTAAAACTGTAAAACTCTGAAAATCAGTAGATTGTATTAATATCCATATCCTTGTTATGATATTTTACTATATTTTGGCAAAATGTTACTATTAGAGTAAACCAAGTAATGAGCTCTATGTTATTTTTTATAATTATCTTAACTTAGAAATAATAAAATGCATATAAAGCAATTAACTTAGTGCCTGGGACATCATAAGTCCCCAGTGAATGATAGCGATTTTTAAACCAAGTGCCCACTTACCTAATGAATTACTTTGACCAATAAAATTTGCTTCTTATATGGACCACAACATAAAAAATGAGGAATGGCATATCAGTCAAGCTTTCAACAGAAAATAGAAGCCACCCTAGATATTTTGATGAGGTTTTTATTTTCAGAAGATCCCACAGATGATAAAGCAAACCACCGTCCATTATTTCAGCTACCTGGGAATCCTCAGTAGCCCAGGAAAGCTGTTGACCTGAACTGGCTGAAACTTCCACTAGAGAACAATGGCTTTGATTTCTCATCCACCTTCCAAAACTCACTCAAATGCCTCTCATTGACTGTATCTAACCAGAAAACATAGAAATGGGATTCTAATTCACAGCTTCTTCCCAGTGACAAAGAGGGGATATAGAAGGAAATGATGAAAATGATAATGATCATCCCAAGACAATGATAATGACAATGAGGATGATGATGATTGTAACATGAGTCTGTGACAGACAATCCAGGACAGATAGAAAATGAAGAATTTTCTGTAATCTCTGGATGTATAAATTGCTAAGTGGATTTTTTCTTAACTTGCCCATCTCTTTTTGTGTTTAGCATTTATTACCAGACACTGAAGACCTAGTGGTCTTATTTATGGATGACATTGTTTCCATAATGAAACTTGCCACCAGGTAGCAACAGCCTCACCTGTTGGATTTGCCTCCTTCTCAACTAGAATTGACCAAAGGTGGAATGATTACTTGAGATAAGGAGCATCATCTCTGCAATCTGTCTGCCATGGTAGGCCGGGCCAAGTAGCTCCAGACAAAGGAAATAACAGTCACTTGAGATAAGGAGCATCATCTCTGCAATCTGTCTGCCATGGTAGGCCGGGCCAAGTAGCTCCAGACTTCCAGATTCCTACAAGTACAGAAAAACTCTAGAGTGACCCTCTCGACTGAGGTTAGCATACTCATTCCCAACCCCGCTCACTCTCTCACATAATTTGTTATTGTTGTTGTTTATCTTCCTTGAACTTATTACAATCTCTAATCATTTTATTTATTTACTTGTGTGCTTATTTATTCTGTATCTCCTCTCCCTTAGTATGTAATCTCCACAAGGGCTATAGCCTTTTTTAATTTGTTATGCTTTAATTAGCCAGCGCATAAGAGTTCTGAAACATGGGAAGAGTGAGATCAATATTGAATGAAGAAAGGCTTCAGGGAGAAAGTCACCATGAGCAAAGTGGATTAGCTTATGACTTATGACATGGTGCCTTGCCACCTAAATGAATAAAAGGCAAGGTTTCATTATAAGTCTTGACTATAATTTAAATGCCAAAACATTTCCTAGGCACTTGACATAGATAGGTATTTTACAATATCATAACACTATTATGAAGGCATTATAGATGGTAGATAGATAGTAAAACAAAGGGTAGAGAGATTAAGTGACTAAACCAGGTTTCTCAAATTGTTCAAGACACAAGTGTACCTGTTTCTGGACATGTGTCTTTACCACTGTTTCAGGCTATGTCACTTCTCTAAAGGGGATAGGAACAGGGATTACAATAGGAATGAAGCACTGTCCGCTCATCCGTTTGAGAATCTGAGGTTTTGCCTCAGGCTTGATTTCTACATCTATGCCCCATTACTCAAAACTATGGTGAGTTGACTATACCATCCATGGGGGCAAGCCAGAGCTATCCAGCTGTCAGAATTTATCTACATCCAGAAGCTTTAGAACTTGTTTGGTAGAAGCCACCAGAGTAAAGCTCAGTAAGGTATGGACCCACTGTGTAGCCTTTGGTCTCTAGTGATCAAAGAGCTAAATGCAGCTTTCAGAGAGCACGGTGGTCAAGAGAGCCAACTTTCCATGGATGTATCATGGGTTTGACACTCTTAGCTTCATAAATCCTTGAAAATTGTTTCCCTAACTATATTCCCAATCATTTCTGTAACTTTTCCACAGAAATAAAATTTGACAAGGCTCATACATAGAAAGGCATAGAAGAGATTAACACAAAAGGACCCAAATAAATCATCAGTAGGATAAGGTCTCTAGCAGAAGTGAAAAAATAGTGTAAGAAGGAGAAATAATGAAAGTGGCAGAGATAACTTTGATTCCTGAGACAAAGTTCTTGCTTATCACATGAGTGTAGCTTTGTTTCTTCACTATATGACTGTTTTTCCTCTTGAATATCAGAAATGTGAAGTGTTTCTCAGAGCTGAGATGAGATCTGCTGAACTGATTAGCTAAGGTCCTACTTCCTTATCAAAGAAGCTCTGTTCCTTTGAATTTACCATTGATGTTGAAATCAAAAATCCATCTTGCTCAAGGTCAGATGTGAAAAGGTTCTGTCGCCACCCTTTGGAGCAACTTTTTAAATGTTTGGATTCTCATTTTGAAGAGCTTGACCTTCAGCTGTTAAGTCTGAGATAGTCACCATGGTCTCCAGAAACCAGCTGCCATTTAACATAGTGAGAAAGTGCTTGGTATCTGTCCTGCCTGGCACAGAGGCTATGAAAGAGAAGCATGGAACTCAACTAGTCTTTAAAAATACGGACACCGGGCACTGAAGAATTTGAGGTGACATACAATCTGTGAAGAATTCGGGTTTAACCATTTAAAATTTATACCTATCCTCCATTCACTGCCTGTTTGAAAGTATGGAGTAAGAAAGAATATTTTCATATGATTAAGGAAACCCAATAAATAGCATTTTTCTGTTAGGATGGCTTCATAGTTAGACACCTGTTGATTATGCACTGATGAGGTTACAGTATCTGATGTGAACTAGGACCTCACCTAAATTAACCCCAAGTGGATTATTTCCTAACATCTGTCTTTTCAAGCTCATTGGAATTTTTTCCCAGGATCACGTATTTTAAAAAGGAGATGTAAAACACAGTAACCTGAAAAAAGTTATACCAGTGCTATAGTTATTAGAATTTTCAATATTGGTGATACAATGAAACAGGTAAAGTCTATCATGATAGCTATTGATTTTGTTGTTGTCTTTGTCAGTATATAACTTACATACTGAAAATTCCTGGAAATTTATAGCAAGTAAACTTACCCATGTATCCAGCACATGATGCAGAAACAGATATTATCAGCATTCAAGAAGCCCCTTTGTATTTCCTTCTACCTCCTACTTTCCCTCACAGATATTAAGTATCCTGACTTCCAACACTATATATTCGTTTTCTAACTTTTTTTGAATGAATGAACACATTTGAACTTCTTTTTGTCAATGAAATTATATACTATTTATTCCTTTGTGTCTGATTTCTTTTATTTTTATTTGTTTTTTAATGTCTCTTTATTTATTTTGAGAAAGAGAGACAGAGAGAAAGTGTGAGTGGGGGAGGGACAGGGAGAGAGAGGGAGAAAGAATCCCAAGCAGGTTCCATGCTCAGTGAGGAGTCCAGTGTGGGGCTCCATGTCACAACCATGAGATCATGACTTGAGCCAATATCAAGAGTCGGTAGGGGGCGTCTGGGTGGTTCGGTTAAGTGTCCGACTTCGGCTCAGGTCATGATCTCCCGGTTGGTGAGTTTGAGCCCCGCATTGGGCTCTGCGCTGACAGCTCAGAGCCCGGAGCTTGCTTCAGATTCTGTCTCCCTCTCTCTCTGCTCCTCCCCTCCTTGCACTCTGTCTCTCTTTCTTTCTCCAAAATAAATAAACATTCAAGAAAAAAGAAAAAAAAGAGTCAGTAGCTTAACCTACTGAGCCACCCAGAAGCCCCCGTCTGTTTTTTAAACCTAGTTTGTGGGCAGGATCCATCCATATCATTGTTTACAATAATTGTTTCTTCTTTTTAATTGCTGTATGGTATTTCGCAGAACGAACATACCACATTTTATTGATTCATTCTACTTTTGATGTGTATTGAAGTAGCTTCTGGTTTGGGACTATTTCAAATAGTACATTTATAGACATTGTTACATACCTCTTTTGGCACACATATGTGACTATCTCTGTTGGATATAAACCTAAGAGTAGTATTTCTGGGTGAACGAATATGCATATTTTCAGCTTCAGAAGATACCATCCGATAATTTTCCAAAGATGTTACCCACAGTGTGTGAGAGTTCAGATTGCTCCATATATTTGCTAACACTTCGTATTATCAGGTTTTGCGGGGATGAGATGTTAAATCATATTGTTGATGTATCCTTGCCATTTTAATTTGAGTTTTAGAATTTGAGTTTAGAATGAAGGGTATGGATCATCAGTAAACATGGAAACAGTTGTGCTAATGGCTTGGGGATCCTTCATCTGTTCCCAAGAGACTTAGATCTGGTGTATTATTCATAGAAAAAGGAGGCAATTTTTAAAGCACAGAATTTCAGAATTAGGAAGACTTCTGGGGATTAAGACTGAGGTTGGTCCTTGGAGAAAAATGAGCAGACACATTCCCTGTGATTCCTAAATTCTCACAGATGTCAGCCTTCGCATTTCCTGTCCCATTAGGTACTTCCAACTTTGCCACTATCTTTGTTTAACAAATTGGAACATGGGGTGGCAAGTTGACAGAAGAACTGAGAATTCTCAGCAACGTTTACATCATGTGCTCAGGACACCTGTGCATATTTAGTTGTTCTGTTCAGTTCCTCAGCAAGAAAGTCAATGGGTTCTCCCTAAATGAGAGATCCTGCAAGCCTCTCAGCAATCTGAGAGAAAAAATTCTAGTTACTTCTATGACATGAAGGGGAAGTAAAAAAAAAAAAAAAGAAAAGAAAAAAAATTATTTTCAGTGGGGTTTAGAGTCTGAGGAACTTGAAACTCTTTTTCAATGAATATTTATCCACCTTCCATAAGAAGCTAAAAGCTGAAATAATCATTCTTCCCTTGAATTCTGGAATCATATCTGCGCTATGGTAGTTTATAAGCTATGGGAAGTGATGAATAAATATAAGTTTATGTAGATTGAACCTATCAATGCTAGGATTATTTTATTTTAACTGGTCCTCAGTTTCTGTTCCACTTTGAAGCAACCAGCCCTTTTTTTCATTTACATAAGGACAACCTGAGCTCTAACAAGTAACTGCACAGTGATTAAAATGTATTATTTAAATGAGTGACTGTTTTCCTGAAAAATGCATAAATGTGTTATGTATGCAAATACCAAACTCTAGTTCTACATTATAAGAGAAAAAGAAAATTCCAAAGAGAAAATTGATTTTATGATATATTTAAATACATATTCCTTCATAGTGATCATATATGTATTAATATGTGGTATATGTATATATATGTATATAAATATATATATGAATATATATTGCTATATGCTAAAAAAGCTCCATACACACAGATATACTTATGTGCTGATGTATATTTATATGAATGCATATATTTCTATTCCCTATAATAGAGAGCACAAGTTGGGGAGAGGCAGAGAGAGAGAGGGAGACAGAATCCAAAGCAGGCTTCAGGCTCTCAGCTGTCAGCACAGAGCCCGATGCAGGGCTCAAACCCAAGAACAGCGAGATCAAGATCTGAACTGAAATCAGACACTTAACCTACTGAACCACCCAGGTGCCCCTAGATCTTAGTTTTTCAATGTCCTCAATGAGAATTCTCCAAGAGTTTCAGTAATCAATATCAGTACATCTCTCTTATTTTTTTAAATGGCTACATAAGTTGCCAGTACAGCCATCTCCCATAGTTCAGCTGAACTCTCTCTTCTTCTTTTTTTTTTTTTGTTTTAATGTTTATATATTATTGAGAGACAGAGAGACACAGATCGTGAGCAGGGGAGGGGTAGAGAGAGGGAAGACACAGAATCTGAAGTAGGCTCCAGGCTCTGAGCTGTCAACACAGAGCCTGATGCAGGGCTCGAACTCACAAACTCTGAGATCATGACCTGAGCCGAAATCAGTCGCCTAACCAACTGAGCCACCCAGGCGCCCCCGAACTCTCTCTTCTTGGTGGACATTTTGGTTCTTTGCTATTGTGTTTTGTTTTTTTCTGTTAAAACAGTGCTGGACTCTCTCCATAGTTTTGCTATTGTTGATAATGCTGCTGTAAACATTGAGGTGCATGTATCCCTTCAAATCTGTATTTTTGTATCCTTTGGGTAAATACCTAATAGTGACACAAACACACACGCACGCACACACACACACACACACACACACACACACACACAATGGGATATTACTCACCCATCAAGAAGAATGAAGTTTTGCCATTTACAATGACATGGATGAAGCTAGAATGTATTATACTAAGCAAAATAAGTCAATCAGGGAAACACAAATATCATATGATTTCACTCATATGAGGAATTTAAAAAAACAAAACAGATGAATATATGGGAAGGGGGGAGAATGGAAGAAAGGGAAACAAACCACAAGCGACTCTTAATGATAGAGAACAAATGAGGGTTGATGGAAGGAGGTGATGGGGGATGGGCTAGAGGGGTGATGGGTATTAAGGAGGGCACTTGTGATGAGCACTGGGTGTTGTATGTAAGTGATGAATCACTGAATTCTTTTTTATTTTATTTTTTAATAATTTTTTTAATGTTTATTTATTTTGAGACAGAGTGTGTGCACCTGAGCAGGGGAGGGGCGGAGAGAGAGAGAGAGAGAGAGAGAGAGAGAGAGAGAGAGAGAGAGAATCAATCCCAAGTAGGCTTCTGGCTGTCAGGCAGAGCCGGACACAAGGCTCTATGTCACAAACTGTGGGATCATGACCTGTGCTGAAATCAAGAGTCAGCCACTTAACCGAGTCACCCAGGCACCCCCAAATTCTACTTCTGAAACCAAGATTGCAATGTATATTACCCAACTAAAATGTAAATTTAAAAAAACAGTGCTGGAATGGACATCCATATTTAATATCTTTATATAACACGAGACTGTATTTGTAGGATACATTCTGGAAAATCGACATGCTCTATCAGAGGGGTTACATAAATTTTGAAAATATTTCCAGGCTCTTTGCTTGTCTCTGCAGTTAGGCATGATATCAACTCCACTCAAATCATAGGAATCAAGAGCAGGGAAAGTATTGTCATGACCACAGGAAGGAGTAACAGATGCTTTATAGGCCAACAATAATAACAACAACAACAAAACAGCATGTGTATACCTGAATACATTGATATTCACACGTAGACACATACACAAACTCATAGACACACATCTCCACTTTAGAGAGAAGTCCATAAATTATTATTTGCCTCATTTTCAGCTATGACATTAGCTAACATGATTTGAAACAAGTCTTTCACTTCTCTGGGCTTGGATTATCTCATTTGCAAATTAAGATACATGGCTTTCAAAATGTGATTTGGATACCAACAACATCAGCATCACCTGGAAAGTTGTTAGAAAGGTAAATTCTCAAGGTTTGCTCAGAAGCAGCTGAGTCAAAAACTCTAGAGGTGGGGTCCAATAACCTGTTTTCACAAAATCCTCCAGGTTATTCCTAAGAATGCTGAAGTTTCAGAACCATTCACCTCAATGATCTGGAATATCCCTACCAACTGATATGTTCTATGAAACTCTCAAATCCTCAAGACCCTAGGTATCTATCTCATTGCTTCCTTTTAGATTGTGAGGTTTTTGAGAGAAAGAAGGAGGCCAGAAATACAATTAATGGTAAGTGTTGCTTCTTGTAGCAAATAATGAGAGCATATTATTATAAGAATACCTCATCATCTTGGCTACCTTATCAACAATTATCTTTTGAACTTAAATGGCTGAATTCTAATATCTCTCTGATTACTAGATCTGATATTTACTCAGACTCTGTGACAACAAAGCATGAGCTCTTTATTCAACTCATGAGCATTACCTGAATTCTGACTTTACCCGGTGCCATCAGGGAAATCTCCTGAAATCTTATGAGGACAGTAGACCTTTGGGAGTCTATAAACAGTGGATGTTTTAATCTGTTAGTTTTCTGAAGAGTATTACTATAAACAAGCGATGACTTCCTGTAATTATTAAAAGTAATTATAAACCCTGAATCGCAAAGTCACTTATTTGGGAACATGAAAGAGTTTTAGAAAAATTGTTCACTTTACACACCTCTTTTCACTTTATTGGTAATGCGGCCTTTAGAGGTAGGTATTTATTCATACCTAGATTCTGCCTTAATTCACTGCATATCTTGAACAGCTTGCTTAACATTATTGAAAATCTTTCCTTAGCTCTAAAAGTAGAATATTACTTACCTTACGGGGTACTGAGAGGCTTTAATTTGTGAATTTCTATAAAGTAGATAGCATAGCACAGAAGCAAGTATCAGTAAAAAGCAGCTTTTTAAATTGGTCTAAGCTTTGGATCAATAATTTAGGAATTTGCTTCTAGATGAGTGATACAGAGAGAGAATTTCTAGACATCAGGTTCCTTCACCTTTTTCCCTACTGCCATGGCCCAGCCCCTCCTGCCATCCCTCTTCAGTTCACTCCAAAACATAGTAAGGACCTTGTAGCTTCAGTGTTTCCACATTTACCCTATAAGTCATTACCAGAGTAATCGTCCTTTGTATACTTATTCCTTACTCAAGAAAACAGTGGATAAAGTACATACTAATAAACATTTGCTCAGCATGTGTTGGGTTCCTCCTTTATACCAGGCACTGTGTTTTGATACTATGGATACAAAAAGCAAAGTCCTGTCTCAAGAAGCTGAAGCGTCTGCAGGAGAGAGGCAAGTTAACCACTTATTACCATGTGGTCTAAGCAGTGCTGATGTAGGGAAAATCCCAGGATCATGGGAGACCAGAATGGGTACAGGGTTCAGCTGGAACAGTGGTGAAGGGATCAGTGAAGACTCCCAAAAGAAGATGTTGGCCTTTCCATCAAGACTTAATGGACATGGCAGTGAAACATCCATAATTTTTTTTTAACGTTTATTTATTTTTGAGACAGAGAGAGACAGAGCATGAACGGGGGAGGGTCAGAGAGAGAGGGAGACACAGAATCTGAAACAGGCTCCAAGCTCTGAGCGGTCAGCACAGAGCCCGACGCGGGGCTCGAACTCACGGACCACGAGATCATGACCTGAGCCGAAGTCGGAGGCTTAACCGACTGAGCCACCCAGGCACCCTGAAACATCCATGATTTTTGCTACACGGTTTTCATTTCCTGATTCTCCTGGTTACAAGGTCCTAATTTTCTTGAGAAGATCACCTTCCCTACCTTCAGTTATGCCTTCTTTTTTCTTTAATTTTTTTTTTTGATGTTTATTTACTTTTGAGAGAGAGTGGGGGAGGGGCGGAGAGAGAGAGGGAGCCACAGAATACCAAGTGGGCTCCAGGCTCTGCACTGTCAGAACAGAGCCTGATGAGGGGCTCAAACCCACAAACCACGAGATCATGACCTGAGCCAAAGTCGGACATTTAATGGAATGAGCCACACAGGCGCCCCACTTCTGCCTTGTACTAGAACTGATGGCGTACCTCATTCACCACGCTGACAACAAGCCTAGTTCTGAGCTAATTAAAGCAACACATTCTTTGGCCAGGGCGATGGATTCACGCAGGAACAGATGGTCCAATTGGAACCATTCAGTAACAGTCTCCCTGAGAACCTCTAGAACCCTAGGGTTGAGGGAGCTTTTGAAAGCCTTCTGCATCTGGAGCCAAAACAGAGGAAGAAGAAGAGAGCAACGGAGAGAAAGAAACCTGTGGACATCATTTAAGCCCCGGAATAAAGTTAGTCCTATTTGTGTATTGCTTAATTCATAGAATCACTGAATTTAACTTCTTTCTTAAACTAGGTGGGGTCATTTCTGTTGTCTCTTGCAACCAACATAGGGTTTTGCCAGATATAGGGAAGAGAGATGTTTCCAGACTAGAAAACAAGCGCCAAAGTAAGCCCCTGAGAGAAGATGGTGCCAGCAGACGTCATCATGTAGTGTGGCTTGGCTGCAGCATCGAATGGGACAGAGGAAATGACTTGAGAAGATATTGGTGAGACAGACGAAGCTCAATTCATAAAGGATCTCATATAACTTTATATATGTATAAGAGGTTGGCACACTTTTCTATAAAGGATCAGGTAGTAAATATTTTCAGCTTTGTGGGCCAAGAGGTCACATATGCTCTCTTTCAAAAATATCCGACTCCACACTTACAACACGGAGGCAACCCAATACACCATAAGGAAACAAACGAACGTGGCTGGGTTTGTGGGCTATCCCAAATGGGACGCATGGGGAGACTGATCTGTTTTATAATATATGTATCATAATGGTTCTGTCCAATAGAAATACGTGCGTCACACATGTGATTTTAAATTTTCTAGCAGTTACAAGCAAAAAAAAAATGTAAAAAGACACAGGTGAAATTAATTTCAGTAATATCTTTCTTTAATCCAAAGGCATCCAGGATATTTTAACTTCAAAGTGTAATCCATATAAAGAATATCCGTGAGATATTTTACAATGCGTTTTACATGTTTGTACGAAGTTTCTGAAATATAGAGTACATTTTCCACTTATAGCATATCTCAGTTGGAAGCAGCCACATTTCCAGGGTTTGATAGCCACTTGTGTTTCATGGCTACCATGTTGGACATTGTAGTTCTAAAGCACCCTCTGCTGTGTAGAGAATGGATTTCCCATAGTAAGAATGTAAACAAGGGAATGAGCTAAGAGGCCCTAGCAGTGGTCTAGAGGAAAGGAGATGGTCCTGGGTAATAGAAGCAGAAAGAGATTAATTTGGAATGTGTTGGGGAGATAAGATCTAATGAATTGGATTTGAGAAATGCAGAGACGAATCAAAGAGGATTTCTACAAGTTGGCATAAACAGCTGTGTTGTTGTTTCCATTTGCTGCATGAACAAAGCCTAGGAGAGAACTAAGCTAGGCAGAAGCAAAATGAGGAATTGGGTTTAGATACATTAAGTTCAAGATGCCTATTAAGCATCCAAGAAAGCAGTTAAACAGAGTGGTGCGGTCCCAAGGATCCATCATTAATCTTATAGGCAGAGATAGTTTTTCATATTTCAAAATCTTTGAAAAAGCAAGTTTTAATCTACATATGCTTGGCCCACATTCTCCCCTTCTCCCTTCTCCTCCTCCTGTTTCTGAAGAGATTGATTTCACTTTGCATGAGATGGTACAGTATTTTCCATTTAAATAGAAACCTCAAATAAATTGGATTTAAAACCTTCTCAGGGAAAAAGGAAACAATTTGCTTGCTGGGGTTTAATTTCAAGGCAAGAATCATAACCAAGGCTATTTTAACTCATCTCTTGATTACCTTCCATGGCAGCACATGCTCTTGAAAAGGTAGGGGGATTACTCGAATTTCAAAGAGGTGGATGTGGCCGTATCTACACAGATGAAGAAGCCACAAAAGGGCTCATTGGTTGCAGTCCCCAGCACTCAAGCCTTTAGCGCTTCTAATCCACCCAGAACAAATGACTGTCCTTTTTTCTTCTTAATAATTTTCACAGCTACAGGCTAAAAAATCTCTCTGGTAGTCAATGCCAGTACTTTATCACACACAAGCCAGATGGGGGAGACGGGTAAATGCTGCCAACTCGCCAACTGGCTTTACCAGATGTTTGATTCCAGCCAGTTGGTTTTGAAATAACTACTTGTAAGAGACAATGCATTGGACTTACCCACGATGGGGAGCATAGCAAAGCATTTAACAATGGTGAACTCTCAGCTCTGTGAAATGAACCCTTTTTTGATGTTGTCAGCATAGCAATAATCCTTATAAAAAGGCAATCATTGAGTTAATTATCCAGATGTCTTGATATCGTGGGCATTTGAACAACTGTGTTACCTATTTCTCATCTCTCTGCGTGGCATTTAATCATCATGACCAATACTCATGCACTCTTTGGGGGACAAATTGGCATGTGCTGTTGGTAGGCTTCTTTTTGAAAGCATTTAATACTAAATATGAGTTTATTGTGATTATTTTTTTTCCAGTAAGTTTGGACAATAAGCCAAGGACAAAATGAAATAAAATATAAGAAAGTACAGCCCTTTGGGATCAATTAACCCAAGCAAGGGCATTCTTAAACTTCTGAAAAGATGAAAATATTAGGATGGGTCAGAGTGTTTGAAAACTTCAGAATTTAATTGCAAATAAGAGAGAATGTCAATTGCTCAGATATGTGACCTAAATCCAAAATATTATAAGGTCAGAAAAGGTTTGGGGAAAGTTGGTAGTTCTCACCAGCAAAGTACACATGGTTCTAATTACAGTGAGAAACCAGCAACATGGGCTTTAACCATGATATGAATTTCTTTCATTGTTTAAAACCTCTGGGTTTGACAAAAGAAAAAATAACCATGTTTGTGATTTTCGTTTTTCACAGCCAGTTAATTAGGCTTTGTTATAAATTGTGGCATGTTGGTAAAGGTGGATGTGTGTTGCTATAAATGTTGAAACTCCTGTCAGCGTCAAACTGTTTGCTCTACCCAAAAAGATAATGTGATAGAAATTAATCTTATTGAAATGCTTAGGGTCTCGTGGATGTTTTTACTTTTGCTTTTCATTGGTGCGTGTTGGAGAACTTCCACATAAAAGAAGTGTAGCACAGATTTCCTCTTCGTAGAGTCCCTCCACCCATAGACAATCGGTGATCAGTAGAGAGGGATATAAGCATATTTCAACACATTCCAGTACTATAGATGGATGGCAGTATTTGTGGCTTTTAAGAATAAACACTTTAGAGTCCCATCCAGTCCCACATCCAGATACTGTGCTTGATCTTGAGCAAATTCCTTGAATTCCCTGGGCTTCATTTTTTTTCTATCTGTATAATGGCAATAAACTGCCTCCATCACAGGGCCTTGTAAAGATTAAATGAGATATTCTTTATTTATTTATTCACTGATGGACAACTTTGGTTGTTTTCAGATCTTGGCTACTGTGAATGATGCTGCAATGAAGATAAAAAGGCAGATATCTTTTTAATATCCTGTCTCATTTCCTTTGGATATATACTCAGAAGTGGAATTGCTGGATTATATTGTAGTTTTATTTCTGAGGAAGCTTCATACTGTTTTCCATAGTCACTGCACCAATTTGGGCACTGCACCACCAACATTTCATGGGGATTCCCTTTTCTCTACATCCTCACCAACTGTTGTTACTTTTTGTCTTTTTGATAATAGCCATTCTAACTGGTATAAAATGATGTCTTATGGTTTTGATTTGCATTTCCGTGATGATTAGTGTTATGGAGCAACTTTCCATGTGTCTGTTGGGCAACTGTATGTCTTCTTTGGAAAACTTTATTCAGTTCCTCTGCCCATTTTTTAAATTAGGATATTATTCAGCTGTAAACAAAAAAAAAAAAAAAAAAAAAAAGAAGGAAATCCTATGGGTGGACCTAGAAGACATTACACTAAGTGAGAGAAGTTAGAGTAAGATGAATACCGTATGATTTCACTTGTATGTGGAATCTTAAAAAGCTAAACTCATAGAAACAGAGTAGAAATGTGAGAGAATGGGGGAGATGCTGATTATTGGGTACAGTCTTGGCGGTTAGAAGATGTATACATTCTGAGGATCTAATGCACAGTGTTGTGATTATGGAAAGCTGCTAAGAGATTTATCACAAATTATAAATGAATAAAAATAATGAAATAACGAATGTGATGGAGCATACCCTCAGGTTATGTGTTCTTATTTATTTAGTCTGCATATAAGCGCTTCTGTGCTAATGTATTATGAACACATAGACAAAAACTTGAGCATACACACACACACACGCACACACACACACGATATTAGAGGATGAGATGTTTTCTGTTCTATATATTGCACCTGTAGAGCCTGGTCCATGTGAGTCCCGTTATAATTGTGTTGCTCCAGAAAAGGCTAAAGGCTTTGTAAAAACTCCCTTCCCTCCTGTGATTGAGCCTTGATAAATTAAGAACCATCGTCTTTTTCTGGCCCTATTCTATTTCCATCAGTGGCCTTTCCTGCATCAAGCCTTTTCCAGAACACTCAGTGCAGGTTTCTATGTCCCTGAAGCTTCCTTTTGTGAAAGTTAAGGCAGCAAAACCCAGGGAAGTCAGGCTACAGAGAGAATTTCTGAGTGAATTGCTTCTCTGATAGTCTGCATAGACTCCTTTCTTCTTGAGTTCATCTGATCTCTCCATGAATGAAAGAAGAAACCAATGAATGAATCAGAAAAGAGTGTTTGTTCAAGTTCTCTGTTGTTTCACTGTGGATTCTCATTCTCGATTTTATTCAGGGATGACTTTTCAATCATGAAGTTTCAAGATAAGTGACTTTGGAGTTTGAACCACAGTTTGCTTGGAATTGTTTCCATATTTATTTTGTAGAAAACACAGAAGATCAGAAAGGAAAGACAACATTTTGGGATTTTTGTTGTTGTTAGAAGGAAAGCCTTAAAAAACAGTCTTGTGAGAATGCATTTCCATCTTCAAGCTCTGGGTGAACTGAGCCTTAAAAAGAAAGCCCTTGAGGGGCACCTAGGTGGCTCAGTTAGTTGAGCATCTGACTCTTGATTTCCGCTCAGGTCATGATCTCATGGTTTGTGACACAGAGCCTTGCATCTGGCTCTGCACTGACAGCACAGAGCCTGCTTGGGGTTCTCTCTTTCCCTCTCTCTCTGCCCCTCCCCTGCTTGTGGTTCGCTCTCTCTCTCTCTCTCTCTCTCTCTCTCTCAAAATAAATACACGTTTTTTTAAAAGCCCCGATTTAGCATGTAAGAGGGGTACTTCCCATGTTAGCTTGTTCATAAGGTTGAGCTGGGGAAGTTTTTGGACATAGATTTCTTGGTTTTATCCCAGATCTACTGAATGTAATTTCTAGGGAAAATAACTGGGATTTTTTTGTTGTTGTTAACAAACACATCAGGTAATTTTTATGATCAGGCATATTTGGATACTGAGTGATTGGAAAGTTTAAAACAGATTTAAGGATAATGAACCATATTGCTAATTGCATATTGTAAATATGTGATATTTTCCTAAACTGAACAACATTCTTTGGAGGCATCAAGCACAGAGGAATGAGACAATATCTGAAATTGATGTTGACTCTTCCCAAAAGCACCCAGTGAAGTCAAATATGGTGTAATAATGGTTGAGAGCTCATACTTAAGAATCTGATGAACCAGGATTCCATATTAGCTTCTGAATTTACTTGCCATGTAATTATTTGTGGGTTTAACCTTTCTAAGCTTGAGTTTCCTGAAAATTAGGACTGATATTATAAAGCTTTCAGGGTTGGTGGTAAGTGTTAACTCTAACACCACATCTGGTATAAATTTCAGACCTGTCACTTACTACCTTGGTGATCAAGACTTTGACCTTGATTATTCTCAGTTCTCTCCTCTATGAAACAGAGTCAATGATAAAAATTATTTGCATCCTAGTGTGTGAGTCTCTTCTTTCTTCATGGAATAACTCACATTTTATGCTGAATATCAAATAGCACTGCTAAAAAATATATAGCCAGGTGTGACCCTTGCAATGTAAGTTTTAGATCTTAGAAAATTCTCCCAGAGAACTTTTCTCCCTTGCCACATTTGCTGCTGGAAAACAGATGTGAAGGCACCAATGGTCATCTTGGATCATGCAATGATCTTGAAAATAGGAATTACTCACAATGATTAAATTCCTAATGATAGTACACAAATCTTGTGGTAATGCCTTCTAAGTCATCTTTCCTACAAGAAGCCTAAACTTTTTAAGCGTCTATTGCAACTACTCTAGCATTTGAATGCAATTCCTACTGATATTTTCCCTCATTCAGTCACTGTAAGGATAAAATTAGATAAAGCATGTGAAACGTGTTTAACAATGCCTGGCACATAGAACATGCTTTAAAAAAAAGTGATAATTTTTATTTAAACTGGGCTTGGATTCCTTAGTACTTTCCAAACAGATCATGTTGATTCTCTGGACTGTGGACAATGCGGTTTTCAATGAGGTTAAGTGATAGCCGGGGTGAAAACCAAGGGAACACAGCAGAAACTCCCTTAACTGACCTCTAACCAACACACCAGGTGAACTCATACTCTCCATTCTTTCTATAAAAATGCCACCAAAAACTTTTGGCTGGCTAATAGGCCACTTCCTCGTTTATTTGAATACTTGTGTTTTCGCCGATTGAGTTGCATACATAGCAAGATTCATTGTTTCCAAACTTGTTCATGCATATTTTATTTGCTATTGAAATAATAATTTAATTAAATATCATATAATTTAATGAAATATGGGATGGAAAAAAAGATTTAAATGCTTTAGAAAGTTTAAATAAAAAAGAAACATTGCCCTTTTGCAGGTGGGGAAAATTGCTTCAAAAAGTATTCATGGGAAGTATTCTCTGCTCTGCTTTAAGTTCCCACTTTAAATAAAACAAAACCTGGCGTTAAAGATAATGCATAATAAATGTAGTTTATGCAAGGATGACAACTTGGAACCTCAAAATCTGGATTCTTACTCTAAGAAAAGTTCTTGGCCTTAAATTTTTAAATTGGCAAATAAGTGTACATTTGGCTATGTTAAGTTACACTGAAATGTATATAAGGTATATGTATCAACTTGTCACTTATTGTTTTAACTGAATTTTTCGACTAATTTACTTACTACCATTCTCAGTCCTTTTGGATTAGGGGGCACATTTTCCACCCTGTCCACAGTCTACCCTGCTGCAGGCATAGCCCAAGGACAAATATCTAAAGCAAGGCAGGGTTGACTGTAAGGGTACAAAAAGATACACGCCCCTCTGGCTCCCATGTGGATCCAGAAAGAAAGGAAACTGAGGAAGGAATTTACATCAAAGTCAGTTAGGCAACTCCAGACTTCCCTCACAGACTTAAAGGGAAAAATGATCTATGTGGACATTGATTTAAGAGGCGTCCTTTGAAGTGCTCTTGTTTGTTTTGTAGGATTTTCCCAATTGCCTCTTGAAACACAATGATACTGAACCTTCTTTTTCTCAAGCAAAACAACAGCAACAAAAAAAGAATAAGAAAAGAAAGAAAGAAAAAAGAAAAAGGCAAAGAGCAGATCTTTTCAAATCAGATATCACTGTGTTTATGTTTTGTCTAACGTATGCCTAAAGTTGTTTTCCCATGAGAATTTGAAGGAGTGTATATGGCAAGGGCTGCCTTCTTAGTCTGCATGTTCAAGGTTAAAGAGTACCAGGAATGAATAAATTATGGGGAAAGATAGCATGTTAAGGTAGACAGTTTCCAAGGTGGCCTTCATCTGTTTCTTCTCTCTGTGTGCATATTTGCTGCTCTCTATGTTGAGTGACTGAGTCTAATTCCTTACCCCTTGAACCCTGGAAATTCTTCATGTTTGCTTGACCAATAGAATGTGAGAGGAGTCACATTCTGAACTTCCAGGTCACATGAAGCTTTGCATCTTGCTCTGGTATCATGGAGCACTCCTACTGGGATGATCCCTATCAAAACTCAGCTCTAGTGCTGCAAAAAGCCCCATGCCTCATGGAGCGGTCCTCCAGTCAACAGTCTCAAAGAGCACCTAGCCAACAGCAGCAACAGTCTTTGTTCCCGCAGGTACGCCATCTTGGATATCCAAACCTCTCATACCTGTAGATGACCAAAGACCCCAATTGACAACTGATTGCAGTTTCATGAAAGATCCCAAGCAAGAACCTCAAATCTGAGCCATTCAACCCACAAAATTGAGATATTGTATTGTTGTTTTCAGGTACTAAAATTTAAGCGGTAGATAACTATAAGAGATGTTGTCAAACATAGTGGTTGAGAGCATGCAATCTGAACGTCAGGACTGGGTTGGTATGTATCCTGACTTGGTCTTGATTATCTACACAAAGGTAGAAAATTACTTACTGCTTCTGTGACTCATTTTCTTCATTTCTATGGTATGGGTCATAGTATTAACTAATTCATGGGATGGTCCTGAAGACCACATATGATTATGCTCCATATAATAAACATGGCATATAGTAATGCACGAACATCATCGTCATCATCTTCACAATTATCTTTACTGTTACCACCAATGCTACCACTGTTATTAACATCGTTATTATTCCTCACCAGCTTGGAGAGAGAGATTTCTGACTTGGTCTTCATGAAAATCCAAATGAAAAAAACAAAACCAAAAACCACCACTTTGCAGTGCCTTGTACATAGCAAATATTTGGCACATACTAGCTGTTAATAATACCACTTTTTTCTGATTGTCAGTGTTCTTGGGTAAACTTTTATAGTGCTCTATCAACTATTCAAAATTTCAAGATATGTTTTGGACCCTTTCTCATCTCGAAGTGGTTGCTAGAAGTCACAATATTTCGATGATTTAACATAGGTCCACTAGCACATTCAGTAATGACTTATGGAGTGTCAGGAATATGACAGACCTTATTATGGGTACAGGGGATTTGGCAAGGAAGGCAGGCATATATTAAACAAGAAGTTGTAAGGGTATAATGACAGTTTTAAAGAAAGAAAAACAAGGCAAAGCTATGTGCATATAAATTAGAGGAATCCAAGGCGATCTGGGATTGAGAGGTCTCAAGAAAGTCCTTTCTGGACAAGTTGATACCAAAAAGGAGGATGAGTGGATGTGTAAGAGCAAGTAAAAGTGACACAGTTGGGTGGGTGGCAGTGGGGGGTGGTAGTGTGTCCAACACAAGTGTCAGCCTGAGCAAATGTCCTGAGCTAGGAAAGAGCATGATTCCCCCAGGAAATGAAAGTAGACAGAGCGGGGCTGGCTATCGTGAAAAAAGCTTGAGAGGAGCCTGGAAAAATAAGCAGACCCCTCAGTAAGTACTTTCCACACTCAGATGAGGATTTTTACTTTTTCCTAAGGATATATGGAATTACAGTGAAGGTTTTAAAAAATAAAATGACAGTATGGTGAGTTTGTTTGTGGAGATGGCTGTAACTGCTGTGTGTGGAAAGGATGGGATGAGTGTGTGTGTTAGAGGAAATAACTGTAGCCCAGGAGGAAAGGGATGGTTTGGAGTATACATAGTGGTGGCCTGGATGAAGAGAAATACTCAGCGGTCCCCTGCCATTGGATAATTATCCCCAATTGGTATGAACAAATTGAATTTTTCCAAAGGATCTACTTGATGATATTCTAGAGAGCATCACCTATCAGGGGTTCTGATGGCTTATCTCTGGCTTGGTGGTCAAGTATGTTCTTCATCAAGAGTGGCTTAAAGCTCAGTCCTCGGTGTTGTGAAATGGTTAAGAGATTCAGTGTTAGAGTTTGAATTCTGACCCAGCACTTACTGGTTATTGTAGGACCTTGGAGGAATCACTTCTCTGTACCCCCGGTTTCGACATCTGGAAGATGGGCCTAAGAACACGGTCGCCATCATGCAGTGAGGATTAGAAGTAGGGAAAATATTCGTGATGGAACCTGGAATGGAGAGAGGCCTTAATGATAATAATTATTATTATTTTATAATCATCCATTCCACACATACGTATTGAACCAGGCACTGGGATTCAAAGATAAATTAGTGAATGTCCTCACTCTCACAGATACTTATAATCTGCAGGTGTTGGGTTATAAATCACATGGATAAATGGGTGCTGTGAGCCACGAACAGTGCTACGTCTGTGCAAATGTAAATACCAAACCACAAAAGTTTACTGAGGCTAGATGGGCCCAAGAAGCTGCATGTCTCGAAAGTGGAGTTTATTATTTTAAGAAAACAAGGCCAAGGTGACCCCTGATTGAAAATGTGGTAGTTACAGAGCCCAAGATGTCACTGGAAATGCAAGACAGCTTGAGGATGCAAAGATCATTTTCTTTTGAAAGCTGATTCAAGCAGAGGATTTTAAAAAACCTATTTTGGATCATAAAAATGCCTCCAGAAGTTTTTTGGTGGCTTTTTTTTTTTTTTGAGAGAAAACTATTTTAGTGGCCACCACATAGAAGGAAACATTTGAAGTAGTCCCTATGTCTGGAGGATCAGCTGCCAGGGTGATTGACTTTGAAACTGTCTTCAGGGACTTTCATGAGTACAGGAGATATTTTTTAACACTTACTGGGAAATAGAGCCTTGAAAGCCTGTCTCCAGCAAACGGGATTTTTGACATGTATTGGCTAGAGCCTAGGAGTAAATTTTCCCTCTCCTACTTTTGCAACCGTCTTTTGCCTTTATCTTGATAGAAGTCAAAATGGTCAGCTTCTTGTCACTAAAGTGGAGCTGTAGAAATTATCAAAGAGATACATTATCCCTCAACCCTCATAAAGCAGCCTGGGTACTAAAATATTGTTGGAGATCCAGGCAGAATTTTTATTTATATTAAGCAACTCATTTTATTTGTCAGGGCCAAACTGACAGGAATGACAATTATCTGGGGCAGTATTTTCCATGAAAACTCTTTATATGTTAATTCAACAACAACAACAACAAAAAAAACACTTACTGTTTATTGAAGCATTCAGATCGTTCTAAATATGTTTTAGCAATGGCATGACTTAACTGAAATTTGAATTCTCGGCTTTTTGTTCTTGTGTATTGTTTAGGAGTCTTAGGTGGCTCTGTCACACAGTGGATAGTGCATTGGACTTATATTGCTTAGGAGCCCTTTTTTTCTAAGAATATGCAATACAAACTAAATTCTTGAATTCACATTTTAAATTTACAACATAAAAACCTTTAACCTACCATAAAAATGTAAGTGTAGTAATAGATTTTAAAGTGCTAATAGAAGTAAGGTAGTATTTGGGAAAACCCCATTATTTTCCTAGTTGGGGAAATGAATATATGAATAAGGGAGGTGGTTATGTCACAGTTAGTTAATCAAAGTGAAAGGTTAGAAAATTTATATTTGTCAGGATTCTCTTGGTGACAAGTGACAGAAAGCCTAAACTGGCTTTTTTTTTTCTTTGAAGGAGCAGAAGGAATTTTTTTTGGCTTACATATAAGTGATGTCCAGTGGTGAAAACTTACTAGCTGGGGAAGCAGGTAAAACACAAGTACACAGTAACAAGGAAACTGCAGGTTTCATCAAGGTATGGTCACAGATGATGTCATCATGCTCAGTTTCTGTCCACTTCTTGGTCGAATTTTCCAATATATTACCTTCCTTCCTAGGCCCTTTGAAGCGGCTCCAGACATTTCCAGCCTCACATTTTTCTGGGTTTCTGGGGGAAGCGAGTCTCTTCATAAAAGTCTTGGGATAAGCTTAGTTTGGACTGATGAGTTTGGCTTAAGTCATGTTGTGTTCTAAGCCTTGGTGTTTCCATCACCCAGGACTTTTTAATTGTTTCTTTTTTATAACCAATCTGTCATGGAGCAATAATTTTGTGAAATACAATTAAAAATGAATTAACATAAAAATGAAAGAAAAAAATGGACTTACAAAATACAAGCCCAAATTATTATTAAATTTCATAGACATCAGATTACTCTGTCAAATTAATATCAAATTTTCTAACCACTTACTCTTAATTTCTGTACTTACCTTGTTGCAGGCCCATAACAATCACACTTTGAAGGAGCAGTACTCTAAGCCAGGGGTCAGGAAACTATAACCTACATACCAAGTCTTCACCTCTACCAGCTGTTAATAAAGTTTTATTGGAACATAGTCATGCCCATTTGTTTACATATTGAATAGGTTGCTTTCATCATATAACAGAGTTGAGTAGTTGGAGGAAGACTGTTGCCTTCAAGGTGGAAATATTTACTGTCTGGACCTTTACAGAATAAAGTTTGTCAGTTCTACATTAAACAATCACTGTGACCAGAAGACCATGGTTTATGATTGGACAAGCAAAAGTAATATGCACAACTGATGAAGCATATGCGTGCACGGTAAAATGGGGTGATTTTCCAATGGAAATTGAAATTCAGTTACAAGAAGAAAGGGAACAATATTCTTGGAAGCTAAGAACCTTCATGTACAAAATTTAGATCTTTCTACTTTTCTTTTCCTCTTTCCTTGATTCTACTTCAAATTGAATTATTATACAAAATGAATGCACGGTCAAAACATGCCTTAGGTGAAGTCAGGCCATAACCAAGACTGGATAGAATTTGTCATCTCAAATCCTATGAGAAATGAAGAGGAAGAAAATATGCAAAATAATAAATAAATAATTTTAAAATAGTATAATAACAAGAGAATTGATGATATCTACCATGATAGTATATAAAGTGATCATACTTACAATTATTTAACTCTAATTATCAGAAATGAAAATGAAAACTATTTGGAGATTATATTTGTTTGGAAAATATTTAATAAATACATACCATGAATACCTAAAACACTGTGCTAGACATTGGTCTTTTCAAGAGACTTGGAGGGAGGAGCAAAACTGTAATCAGTGGGTAATTAAATAAAATAACTGCAGATTATAATTTGGCTATCATTTGACCTAACCGAAAGGAGTAGGAATAGAGATCAATAATGGGGAATCTCCTTTAGCAAGGAAGACATCTGTGAGAAAGTGGCACGGAATCCAGGCTCCCCCAAAGGGGAGCAAATAGCCAAAAGAAATATAGTGTACATTTTCAAAAAAGGGAAAAGCAGTTGCCAAGTCTCTGCAGCAGGGAAATCTTGATCTGTTCTAGGGAAAAAAAGTGTGGTTGACATCGACTAAGCAAGAATAAAAATAGTCCAAAAACCTTTGGCATATTTTAGAGGCTAAATCATTCCGGCAGTGTCTTAGTGCTTGCACATTCTCTACTGAATAGTAAAGTGGAAAGATACTGAAGGATAGTAAGCAGGTGGATGGTATGGCTTTGATTTATTTTTTTTAATATCAGTTTTGCTGCTATGTATTGAATGAGTAATAGTAATGATGATAATATTCGACTCCTATTAAGGGCAATGTTCTAAGCAATTTAAATGTGTTAAATTCCTTGATCCTCACAGCAAGCCTGTTATGAATTCCATTTTATAGATAATGATTATAATTACTGTTCTTATTGTCTGCTAGGAAAAATAAATTTGGGTCTTCTTGTGCTTTAAAATACATAGAAACAAGGACTGTCATCAAACACAAAATACTTGTTAATGGAACGTAGCTACAATGTCCAAATATCCTGATTTATGATAATTAGTACTAATCATTTCAGACAATTGATGGATTACTAAACATTGAGTAACTGGATAGGAACTGAACATATTACTGAAACACAGATGAAAATAGTCAGACAATCATAGACAAGTAGATATAATCTCTACGGTACCAATATAACAGATTATGGAGAATTATTTTTTAAATGTTTATTTACTTGGGGGAGAGAGGGGCCGAGAGAGGGGGGGAGAGAGAATCCCAAGCAGGCTCCATGCTGTCAGCACAGAGCCCAACAAGAGGCTCATTCTCACGAGATGTGAGATTATGACCTGAGCTGAAATCAAAAGTTGGATGCTTAACCAACGGAGCCACCCAGGCGCCCCAGACTATGGAGAATTATTACATTTACTTCAGAGAGAACCCAGTTCCCATTGCCTGCATGCTTCTCCCTCCCTGACTTTGCCACTTGTACTTGGATTTGCCTTATTCACCTTCATCCTTGCAAATCAAACACCTCCTTATTCATGCTGTCAGAAATATCACATGCAGAAAGCTATGATGTTGTCGGAACAAGTCTTGACCAAAGCATAAGACTCAAATTCAAGCCTCAAAATCATTCCAAGATCTAAAAGAACTGAAGATTTATATTCAACTCGAAGCTCTTACATGAATGTGTCTAATAACAATATTCATAGTAGCCAAAAGGTTGGAAAACCAAATGTCCATAATTAGATAAATAGGTAAGCAAAATGTGATATAGTCATACAATAGAATATTATTCAGCCAAAAATAAGGAATGAAGTACTACTCCGTGCTACAAGATACATGAACTTTGAAAACATTATACTAGATTGCCCAGTTTGTTGACATATAATTGCTCATAATATTCTCTTATTATTGTTTGTATTTCTGCAGTGTTGGTTGTGATCTCTCCTCTTCCATTTGTGATTTTATTTATTTGGGTCCTTTCCTTTTTCTTTTTGATCAATGTGGCTAGGAGTTTATCACTTTTGTTAATTCTTTCTAAGAACAAACTCCTGTTTTCATTGATCTGTTCTACTGTGTTTTTTATTTTGATATCATTGATTTTGGCTTTAATCTCTATTATTTTCCTTCTTCTACTGTCTTAGGGCTTTATTTGCTATTCTTTCTCCAGATCTTTTAGGTGTAAGGTTATGTTGTGTATTTGAGACCTTTCTTCCCTTTTTAGAAAGGTCTGGGTTGCTATATACTTCCCTCTTATGACCATCTTTGCTGCATCCCAGAGGTTTTGGCTGTTGTGTTTTCATTTTTATTGGCTTCCATGTACTTTTTAAGTTCTTCTTTAATTTCTTAGTTAACCCATTCATTCTTTAGTAGGATGTTCTTTAATCTCAACGTATTCATGGTCTTTCCAGATTTTTTTCTTATGGTTGATTTTGAGTTTCATAGCATTGTGGTCTGAAAATATGCAAGATATGGTCTTGATCTTTTTGTACTTGTTGAAGGCTAATTTGTGACCTAGTATATGATCTATTCTGGAGAATGTTCCGTGTGCATTCGAGAAGAATGTGTATTCTTCTTAAGGATGAAATGTTCTCAATATATCTGTTAAGTCCATCTGGTCTAGTATGGCATTCAGAGCCATTGTTGCTTATTGATTTTCTGTTTAGATGATCTGTCCACTGCTGGAAGTGGGTATTGTGAACAATTATATGCCAACAGATTGGGCAATCTGGAAGAAATGAACAAATTCCTAGAAACATATAAACTACCAAAACTGAAATAGGGAGAAATAGAAAATTTGAACAGACCCATAACCAGTAAAGAAATTGGATTAGTAATAAAAAATCTCCAACAAACAAGAGTCCCGGGTCAGATGGCTTCCAAGGGGAATTCTACCAAACATTTAAAGAAGAGTTAACACCTATTCTTTTGAAGCTGTTCCAAAAAATAGAAATGGAAGGAAAACTTCCAAACTCATTCTGCAAAGCCAACATTACCTTGATTCCAAAACCAGACAAAGACCCCAGTAAAAAGAACTACATACCAATTTCCCTGATGAACATGGATGCAAAATTTCTCAACAAGATACTAGCAAACTGTATCCCACAATACACTAAAAGAATTATTCACCACGAGCAAATGGGATTCATTCCTGGAATGCAGGGTTCATTCAAATTCTACAAATCAATCAATGTGATACATTGCATTAATAAAAGAAAGGATAAGAACCACATGATCCTCTCAACAGATGCAGAGAAAGCATTTGACAAAATGCAGCATCCTTCCTTGATAAAAACCCTCAAGAAAGTGGGGATAGAAGGATCATACTTCAAGATCATAAAAGCTATATATGAAAGACCCACCACTAATATCATCCTCAATGGGGAAAAACTGAGATCTTTCCCCCTAAGGTCAAGAACATGACAAGGATATCCACTCTCACCACTGTTGTTCAACATACGGTTGGAAGTCCTAACCTCAGCAATCAAACACAAAGAAATAAAAGGCATCCAAATTGCTAGAACTGATACATAGGGTATAAAATCATTGTATAGAAATTGGTTACATTTCTATACACTAGTAATGAAATAGAAGAAAGAGAAATCAAGGAATCAATCCCATGTACAATTGCACCAAAAACCATAAAATACTTAGTAATACACCTAACCAAAGGCGTAAAAAATCCATACACTGAAAACTATAGAAAACTTATAAAAGAAATTGAAGAAGATACAAAAAAAATGGAAAAACATTCCATGCTCCTGGACTGGAAGAACAAATATTGTTAAAATATCAATACTACCCAAAGCAATCTACATATTCAGTGCAATTGCTACCAAAATAACAGCAGCACTCTTCACAGAGATAGAGCAAACAATCCTAAAATTTGTATGGAACCAGAAAAGATCCCTAATAGCCAAAACAATCCTGAAAAAGAAAACCAAAGCTGGAGGCAGTACAATTCCAGACTTCGAGCTGTATTGCAAAGCGGTAATCATCAAGACAGTATGGTACTGTCTTGAGAATTGACACATAGATCAATGGGACAGAATAGAGAACCCAAAAATGGACCTACAAATGTATGGCCAACTAATCTTTGACAAAGTATGAAAGAATATCCAATGGAATAAAGACAGTCTCTTCACCAAATGGTGTTGGGAAAACTAAACAGCGACATGCAGAGGAATGAACCTGAACCATACGCAATGAACCTTGACCTACACCATACACAAAAGTAAACTCAAAATGAATGAAAAACCTAAACTTAATACAGGAAGCCATCAAAATCCTAGAGTAGAAAACAGGCAACAACATCTTTGACCTCAGCCACAGCAACTTCTTACTTGACAAGTCTCCAGAGGGAAGGAAAACAAAAGCAAAAATGAACTATTGGGATCTCATCAAGATAAAAAGGAAACAATCAGCAAAACTAAAAGGCAACCCATGGAATGGGAGAAGATATTTGCAGATGACATATCAGATAAAGAGTTAGTATTCAAAATCTATAAAGAACTTATCAAACTCAACACCCAAAAAACAAATAATCCACTGAAGAAATGGGCAAAAGACATGAATAGAAACTTCCAAATAAGACATCCAGATGGCCAGCAGACACATGAAAAAATTCTTAACATCACTCATCATCAGGGAACTACAAATCAAAATCACAATGAGATACCAATTCACACCAGTCAGCATGGCTAAGATTAACAACTCAGGCAACAACAGATGTTGGGAAGGATGCAGAGAAAGAGGAACTGCTTTGCACTGGTGGTGGGGATGCAAACTGGTATAGCCACTCTGGAAAATATTATGGAGGTTCCTCAAAAAGTTAAAAATAGAACTACCCTATGACCCAGCAATTGCGCTACTAGGTATTTGTCCAGTGGATACAGGAATGCTGATTTGACGGGATACAGGCATCCCAATGTTTATAGCAGCACTATTAACAATAACCAAATTATGGAAAGAGCCTAAATGTCCATTGACTGATGAATGGATAAAGAAGATGTGGTATGTGTATGTATGTGTACACACACACACACACACACACACACACACAGAGGCAAGGAAAACAAAAGCAAAAATGAACTTTTGGGACCTCATCAAGATAAAAAGCTTCTGCACAGTGAAGGAAACAATCAGCAATATATATATCATATATATAAACAATCAGTATACACACACCACACACACAATAGAGTATTACTTGGCAATCAAAAAGAATGAAATCTTGCCATTTGCAACAAGGTGGATGGAACTAGATGTGTTATGGTAAGTGAAATAAGTTAGAGGAAAACAAATATCATATGACTTCACTCATATGTGGAATTTAAGATATAAAACAGATGAACATAGGGGAAGAGAAGCAAAAAAAAAAAAAAAAGATAAAAACAGGGAGGGAAACAAACCATAAGATACTCTTAAATACAGAGAACAAACTGAGGGTTGCTGGTGTAGTGTTGGGTGGGAGGATGGGCTAAAAGTGTGAGGGGCATTAAGGAGGACACTTGTTGGGATGAACACTGGGTGTTATACATAAGTGTTGAATCACTAAATTCGATTCCTGAAATCATTACACTATATGTTAACTAGCTTGGATTTAAATTGAAACGAAGGAAGGAAGGAAGGAAGGAAGGAAGGAAGGAAGGAAGGAAGGAAGGAAGGAAGGAAGGAAGGAATTCAGAAAGAAATGAAGAAAGAAAGAACATTATAGTAGGGGCACCATGGTGGCTCAGTCAGTTAAGTGTCAGACTTGATTTTGGCTCAGGTCATGATCTCATGGTTTGTGGGTTCAAGCAATATGTCAGGCTTTGCGCTGACAGTGCAGAACCTGCTTGGTATTCTCTCTCTCCCCTTACCCCACTCACACTATCTCTGTATCTCAAAATAAATAAATGAACATAGAGAAGGGAAGGGAAGGGAAGGGAAGGGAAGGGAAGGGAAGGGAAGGGAAGGGAAGGGAAGAGGAAGGAAGAGATTATACTATATAAAAGAGCCAGAAATAAAAGGGCATATATTGTATATAAATTTGTATAAAATGGCTGGAATAGGCGAGTCCTTAGAAACAGGAAGCATACTAGTGGTTACCAGGGGCTGTGGAAAGAGGGAAATGGGGAGTGATGCTTAGTGGGCACAAGGTTTCCTTTTGGGACCGTGAGAATATTCTGGAACTTGATAGTGGTGATACATATACCTTGTGAGTGCCCTAAAACCCACTGAAATTTTACTCTTTAAAATAGTTAAAATGGTTTAGTTATGTGAATTTTGCCTTCACGGCTTTTTATCAATTTTTCCAAGAATCGTTCCTGACAGGAATGCCTTTCTGGTAAAAAGCGAGTATGTGTCCATTTCCCCAAAATGAGGCCTCATTTTCTGATAACACATATCTTGGAAAGGAAGCCAGTGAAACAGCCCTGATGGATTCGTTTTTGTATTTGAACTAAGTGCTCACTGCTGACAGAAGGATTAACTAGTTGGTGATGGCGATGATCCATGGCCATGGTAATCATCATCATCATTATACCATCATCACCATATAATCGGGATAAACTTGGTAATCAGAGAAGAAAATTAATCCTGTAGATAGAAAACTCATTTTTAGTGCATAATTGACTGGTGTTTTATAAAAGATTACATATTTGAAGTATAAACTTGAGATGAAGGGACAAGGAAAAGATAAATAACCACATGTGAGTCTCATTTGTGTACAACTAAATAAAAAGAAAAGGGTAGATCTTGCCAGCCATAGAATCTGTACATGCCTCTCGTCTACTGTAGGCATTTTTCTGTAAGGATGTTTCCTGTACAACCAAGTTTGTCTTGCCCAGCTCACCAGGTTGAGCCAGAGGACTCACTAGGCCTTTGCTTTGGTAACCAGTAGGGCTTTTTTTGCTGCCCCCCAAACCTGAGTTGCTCAAAGCACAAACTCTTCAGAGTGGCTGTGTCGATTTGCCTGCCATAGCCTTGTGAGGGACCTCCTTTGACTTGAGTTGTGTTCCTGGAGCATCTTAACCAAGCTTGTCACTAGGATCCAGTCATGACAGCCAATTTTTCCTGCACTTTCCACCACTAGGTCTTTGAGCTGACTCGATTAGTTTCGCTTGAGCCATACAAGAGCACAATCACAAAAGCCCTGCACCTATCCCTGCCATGCGACCATATATCAAGTGGCCTCAGATATGACTCCATCTCTTTCAAAGAAAAAGAAAATCTGTCAAATCTATATTGTGGTTATCAGTCCTTTTCTTCGCCCTTTACTACAAATTTCCCTTCCAGCCTCAAAACATTTGAGGTAATGAGCTTTAAAATGTTCCCCATCTGCATTAATAAAAACATCACTGACCACAAAATCTCTCCAATGGTAGCAAAGCCAAAGGACAGTAGTTTCAACCTTGTGCTGTGGTACACAGCTGTACCACCATCCCTCCAAATAATCAAAATATGGTCAAGAAATGAATATTATTCCTGCTAAAACTAAAGTGATCAACTCAAAAACAAAGGTTATGACACAAGGCTGTCAGATTGTAAAATTTGTGGGTTTCGTGGAATGGTAAGGAGAGAGTATATCTTGCTGCAAGTAAAAGAAACGTGGCATTTGGCTAAACAAGGAACCAAAGGCCAAATGTGTTTACTAGAACGTGGAAGGGTACCTCCTATGTACGGAAAAGAGCAGAGTCAGGGCAGCAAATGCTTCTACTCAAACAGTGACAAGGTTTTGGAGGGTGCCCCAGTAGGTAGTGGTGGAAATTGCAGAGGCAGTGACAGTTTAATCCTTTCAAGTGTTAAACCACTGTGTTTAAAAGTGTTTTGCAAACACAACACATTAAGAACCACGGTCCAGGATATAGTCATACGTGATGCAACCTGTATTCTTCCAACACCTTCTCCTTTTGTCTTGTAACAGGTTTTCTCACGCATGACATTTTCCTATAACTTTACAATCACATTAATAATCTTATAATCACACCCTTCAATGTAAGATTCTCATTACCAATTCGCCACCACCTTGTATTATTTTTCTGTGTCTGCATAACAAATTACAAATCGAGTGACTCAACACACGTACATCAACTCAGTTTCTGGATGTCAGGAGTTCAGCCATGGCTTAGCTGGGTCTTCTGTTCAGTGTCTACCAGTCTGCTTTCAAAGTCAGTTTAGGCTACATTCTCAACTGGAGGCCCAACTAGGAAGCATCCAGTTTCACGCCTATTCAGGCAGTTTCTAGAATTTATTTCCTTGCAGCTGTCTGATTGAGGGCCCTGGCTTCTTACTGGATGCCAGATGGAACCTCCCCTCAGATCCTGGAAGCTCCTTATAATTCCCTGTCCCATGGCCCTCTCCATCGACAGTTCACACATGGTGGCTTCCTTCTTCAAGTCCAGCAAGAGAATCTCTCTCTGGTCTCTGAAGTTAGAATCTTATATAATGAAACATAATTTTGGAAGTGACATCCTCATCTTTTCTGCCATATTCTTTTTTTTTAAGTTTATTTGAGGGAGAGAGAGAGCACATGAGCAGGGGAGGGGCAGAGAGAGAGAGAGAGAGAGAGAGAATCCCAAGCAGGATCCACACTGTCAGTGCAAAGCGTGACGTGGGTCTCGATCTCATGAATTGTGAGATCATGACCTGAGCTGAAATCAAGTTGGATGCTTAACTGACTGAGCCACCCAGGCTCCCCTTCCATATTCTGTTTTCTAAAATGCATTCACAGGTGCTGCTCATAAAATGCAGAGGGGATTGAAAGAGGACACAAATAATTAGCAGTCACCTTAGCATGTGTCCCCTGTGTGCCATACATATAGCAAATATGCCTTATCAATTTATACTCCAAGGTAGTTTCCAATATCTGAGAGTTGGTGTAAACCTTATTTAGGCATAATACGTATTGATCTCTATATGGAGCTGCATTGGTCTGTATTTGGTTGTGATCTGACTGGCTCACTGAGGCCCATTAATTCAGGGTGAAATAACTGTCCTTGTATTGACAAAATGTTTCATATGTAAAATATTTGTCATGGAAGTTAATTTTTCAGGTTGTCCTAATTTAATACCTAACAGTGATCATTGCAATGAATTTGACAGAGGAAATATTCCTGAAAATGTCTTTCATTTTGGAAAGATTTAAATATAGCCATTCATTTCATTTAAATCATTCCCAAAAGCAGCCATCCTGCAAATGAATCAGAAACCTGTATTCCTATGGCATTATAGTATCCCACATTATTTTTTTCTGGGATGGAAGGTGTTTATTATGGCCACAAGCGAGGCCTGTGTTCCAGGAAGGGTCTTGGATATTTGAAGTTCTAGCCCATGCATAGCAAATCCATAGCTTTCATGATGCCTTCCTGCCACCCATGGGAGACACTGATAATCAGAGCACTCTTTCTTCTCAAGTTTAGACCCTGCTTTATAATCTTCAAAATTGTACCTTAAGCAGCCACTATCATTGACTGGATTGGCACTTGAGTTAAAGCCTGTTGGCCCTCCTTGGTCTGGAAAGCCACCTAACTTACCTTACCATAGAACCACCTTTGGGTCCCCAAAATGAATTAAAGATGAGATAATCTGCTAAAAAACAAATAGTAACCATAGACTGATGAAGAACAGTGGTGTAATGGGTTGAGGGAAGAAAGCCTGCTATTGGTGCTACTGAGATAAAGTAGAAAGATGGTTTTATTGAAATATTATTTATATGGAAAAAATGAGATATATGAGTATGCTTTGAAAATTATGATCTCTGATTATTTGGCAGTCAGATCTGAGCAAACAAGTTCAATTAAAACTAGGAGCTAGGATTCTTCTGCTCTTCTCCCCTTCAACGTACCCTCTGACTATAGTTAACATTCAGCTGGGCTGTGCTGAGAAATACAAGATCTAATAAGAAACACAGGGGTCCTTCTAAGTGGGCCTTACAAAGTTTTTGAACTCTAAAATTGTTACATTTTCCATAAGACTAGATTAACTCTTGAGAAGCATTTTGATGTGGTAAAGATAACTGTAGACCAAATACCCAGATATCTTAGCATATCTCACTCTGCGACCTTATATGAACCTCTTAACTCCCTTAACCCATTTTCTTCATAGGCAAAATGGCCAAATACTTGGACTGGCCACTTAAACAAAGAAATTTTTTCTTACAGTTCTGGAGGCTGGAAGTCCAAGATGAATGTTTTTGTTTCTGGTAGGGTCTCTCTTCTTGACTTGTGAATGGTTACTTTCTCATTATGCCTCACATGGTCTTTTTTTTTTTTTTTTTTTTTTGGTGTGTACATGGAAGTGGAGGGTGGGGCAGAAAGTGAGCTCTCTGATGTCACTTATAAGAATATTAATCCTATCATATCAGGGCCCCATCCTTATGACTTCATTTAGCCTTAATTACTTACTTCAAGTACAGCCATGCTGGGGGTCAAGGCTCCACCTATAAATTTGGGAGGACACCAAAATTGAGTATACAACAACATAGAAAAATGCCCACTGTCCAGAAAGACATCTTGGGTTTGCCTTTATATCTTTTGTAGCATATCTTGAGCTTTCACTGGGTGTCAGCCTCTTCGTTGTTTCAGTTAATCTTCATAGCAACCCTATTTGGTAGATATTGTCATTATGCTTACTTTCTAGATGCTTGAAAAAGTCAAGCATTTGGCCCAGTGACCACGTGACTTGTGACAGAACCATTCATTTAAGACAATTTTTGTTCCTCTGTGCCAGGAACAGTCCTAAGCACCTAAGATGCATTCATGAATAAAACAGAAAGAGATCTCTGCCTTTGAAAACTTTGCATTCCAACGGTGGGAAGTAGATAGACAGACAGACAGACAGACAGACAGGGAGAGAAGAGAAGAGAAGAGAAGAGAAGAGAAGAGAAGAGAAGAGAAGAGAAGAGAAGAGTAATATTTTAAATTAGGAAATTATAAGTTCATGAAAAAACAGGATGGGTGATGTTGGGTCCCGAATGCTTGGAGAAAGGGAGATAAGTAATAACATTAAATAAAATGTTACACATAGAGCTCACGGAGCAAGTTAGAGTCGAATAAGTACCAGAAGAAGATGTCGGAGTTGTCCAAGCAAAGCCATGGGATGGGACAAGAGAAGCAGCAGAAAAAGCAAGAGCAGAGGCCGGAAGGCAGGAGCATGGTGGGGGTGTCAGCAGTGAGGTCAAGAATCAAATACTAGTCTGTCCAATTGGCTAATGACTGGCAGATAGGCCTCTAGGTATTGATGTGTTTCTGTTAATCTCTTCATACAAAAAGAACTATTTATTGAACATCTGGTATGTGTTAGACACGGTCCTAGGTGACTTATATATACTCTTACGTTTAACTGTCACAAACAAATTACACAAGGAGTCTGGGGAAAGCCTGTATCGTGTGGTCTGACGTGAAAAGAAAGAACACAAGTTAATCAAGCATTGTCAATATATGTGGCCTTGCTAGAGTTCATGTCATATTCACTCTACCCTTCAGGAAGGTAGAGAGAAAGACAGTTATACATTTAACTGAAGGACACTGGCCAGATTTTTTTCATGATCCTAGGCAGGTGTACCTGGCAGCCCTGTCTCTTGAAACCCCACATTCCATTCTTTGCTGGGTTAAGCCATTATTAAGACAAAGTGAGTATGTTCTTAGTTTTATATGAACAAAAAGGGATTCAAAGAATTAACCAAATTTCAATTTAAATCGTGTAAAATGTAGATATGCTTATGGACAAGGACTAATAGAGATCATGAAAAATGGGAGACTTTTAAAAAAATCACTGTTGTCATCCTAATTGTTTTTAAAACCCAAAGCCCCGTGAAAGGGTGACACATCTCATCCTTTTCAGCCATTTCCACGTGTGTGTAATTTACTGGTTCATTCCTCTTCAGAGAATGACACACAGCTACACGAGGAAAAGCAAAGGAAGGTTCTCAGAATGTGAACACTGCCAAGGAGGCAGAGGACAGAGGATAAACCAAAGGGAAGTAGGATCTGTAAAGGAAGGATAAAATGAGGCTGAAAGGAACAACACCATTTTGTCAAGGCACCTGGCTCCACAACTAGTCCCTTTCTGGACTTAAGGGGGAAAGACCCACATTATATGTAACTTTGAGTCCCCATTATGTCAGGATAAAGTCCAATGCCATTATCATGTCTTACAAGACTTTTGATGATCTGTCTCATCTTTTTATTTCATGCTTCCTGTAGTGTTCAGGCATTTGCAAAATTTGACCCCTCTGCCTCTGGTGCTCTTTCTTTTTCTGTTTTGCATCGCTCACAAAAATCTTCCTTATTTACCCTCCGAGGCTGAGTCTGGCGTCTCTCACCTGTGCTGCCTTAATATCCACTGCTTACCCTACAATAGACTTGTTACCCAAAATCACAACTGCCCATTGACTTGACTGTCACATCTACTGCCTTCTGAGCAACAAGGGAAAAGATCGAACAGTGCTTTGGCCAGCCTTGCATCCCCAGTGCTTAGTTAGCACTTTGCCTAGTACTGGTAGACTGCCAGGCGATCAAGTGATCACCTCCTCCACTCGCCACCCCTACACACTGTCATAAACAGATACATACGTACATAGCCCTCTTTGATATTTTCCCTTCCACTCACGGGTCCTAAAGTGAAAAGTCACCCCCGGTCTTACACCTTGAGCTGTAGGAGGAAGCACAGTTTAACCCTCCTCTCTCATGAAGAATAGCTTACCTGTTAACCCAGAGAGCCACCTCTGGTCAAAGAGGTCCAATATCACATTTCCCAGTTTTGTGTCTCAGGGCAAAAGCCCTCAGCCAACTATGCTCCCAACTGTCCCTAAGATATTATCAAAATGTATATTACATTTAAAATTTAGAATTTACATCCTTTTTCTAATGTTTATTTTTGAGAGAGGGAGGGAGGGAGGAAGGGAGAGAAGCAGGAGCGAGGCTTGAGCTAAAATAGGACTAAGCCACCCAGGTGCCCCTAGAGTTCACACACTTCTTAAGGTAAAGAAATGGAGACTCACAAAAGTTGAGGAAGTCAAACAAGGTGACATGGTTCATTAACGACACAGTGCAGATGTACACTAGGGAGTTCTGACTTTCAATTCACTGTTCTTTCCGCTGTAACATTTTGCATAGAGAAAAAAATGAATAAAACAAAAATAAAAATGCAGGAAAGTGACAGATATATTGGGTTCTGCAAAAGAGTAAAGGGAAGTAATAGGCAAGTTATTACTCTTCTTTGCCTACCAGGTAAATAGAAGTTACAAATTTGCTCCCAGATGTAAATCAGCTTATTATGATACATACGATTTTATACCTTTTGATTTCAGTATGGACTTGTTTATTCAGAAGAACAAGAGGAAGGTCAAGTATCTAGTGTATTGATTTTCCAGGCATATATTAAGAGGACTCAAATGCAAATACGTATCTCTCCACACTGTGTTAGCTATTTTCTGAAAGCAGGAGTGGGGATGGGGTGGGGAGAAACCTCATTAGATCTTTTATAATCTTATTTCATTTGCTTTGTATATTGAAGATTACACCCATTGCTGTTTATTTTAAATAAACATATAGTATAAATATCTGGGTAGCAATAAATATGGAAATAAGGCTCAGCCTCTTGCTATGATGAATTTAAACATGAAGTAATGGGTATGAAAACAAATGTGAAAATAATACTGTTAGCAAATGCATTTGTCATAAATGTTATTAACGTAATTATCTCTGTAGCTTCGGTAGGTTGCTAATCACATATTTCTAGGGGAAGACAAGATGAAATAACTTATTCCTTCTAGAACTCAGAAATACACTAGAAAAGGTAGTAATTGTTCTTATATCAAAACAGTAAACCCTGAGTTAATTGAATGGAGAGAATGGGGTGTGAACTGGATAAATATCATGAGTTTTTCACGCTATAAAATGATTCTGAGGAATTCTTAAGCTAAGAAGGGGAATATCCATAATTACTCAGTAAAAAGAAATACCTACTTTTAAATTGCAAAAGAATACTATTAGTTAAATTCAGATTAATATTCACGAGCCTTACAATCCTTTAACGTTTTCCTGGTGGTCTTAGTCACCACAGAAAAACTGAATTTGTTGAAATCCTTTGTCTTTGCTATAGTTCTTAATATAGCTTACTTATTCAAATTAAAACCAATATATCACTGTAGAGTAACAGTAGACAATAATAAATATATAAGTGATATCCAATATTAAGTTGAGCACTTATATATCAGGAATGGCTCTGAGTGATACAAGTGATGATGGCAGCCATCACCATCATCAATAACACATGCTGAATTTATAGGTGGCAGGCCCTCTTCTAACTTCTCTCTGTATTAACTGTTTAATACATACTCATCCCATCAATGCTACCAGATAGGAAAATTATGATTGTCCCTGTCTGATGACAGCAGGCACCAAGGTTTATAGAAGTCACCCAATGTAATCAAAGTTACAAGAACCTTAGCCTCACTGACTCCCCAGTTAAAGTTCTCAACCAATTCATGCGCTGAAGGACTACCAGTCTTTATAAACTTCATTCTGTTTCTCTCATCACTTAGCAGACTTAGATTTATTGCCCATAATATAGAACTTAGGCACTTCCAAAAAAACTTACTGTTTAGAAAATATCATGAACTTTTCAAAGTTGAGACCATTTTATCAACATGGGAAATCATGAACAGCCAGCTTAAGAAAATATACTTTTAAAAAATTAGATACGAGTGTCATTACGATTTTCTTTACCCACCCACAGAAGTACAGATGTAATCCTATAACCCCCCCATCATGCATGTGTATTCATTGAAGGCTATGTAATGGCCTGTAGGGTGTCCAGGGCTAGAAGAGTCAGCTAATAGTTTTTATTCCATCTGTGTACCAGATACAATACTAAGATTATGATATCTCATTAAATTAGCACATTGCTATTAAGTGAGTTCTTTCATTTAAAAAAAAAAAAAGCTATGGTTGGCCAAGGGTCAAAAACTTGACCAAGGTCCTATTAGCTAGTAATTGACTTAACTGGGATTTAAAGCAAATACATTAAAAAGAGTGTTTTATTTGGTGTGAGAGCTTGTGATCTTGACTATTGACAATAAAATCTTGACAGGTGCCTAAGAAAAAAAGTTTAACTTTCTGAGAGCTTTGTCAGTATTAAACTTTGTACATTTTTCAAAGCACCTGTGTTCTCTCCTGTAATTTCAATAACAACTGTGTAAAGTGAGTGGTATACCCACGTTACAGATGAGAATCTGAGATTTAATGACATGACATGATTGGCTAACATTCTCATCTACACTAGTGTTCTCTATGAGATCAGAACTCAAGTCTTAAATTCCATTCCACTGTACATCACTCAAGAGGTGCCTCCAGAGTGGTGAGCATAAAACATGAAAGGGATGTGGAGAACAAAGCTGCTAACTCCTTTAGGAGTAGTGTGGGTACTGCTGGTGAAGGGGTAGGCGGGCTTATGCCAGATGATGGTTAATAATGCAGGGCAGATGTTATGTCAGGTATATTAAGAGCAGTTGTATCCAACAGAACTTTATGTAGTGAGAAATGTTCTCTTCTTCACTGTCCAGTAGGGGAACCACAGCCACATATAGTTATTAAATACTTGAAATGTACCTAGTGTGATTAAGGAGTTAAATTTTAATTGCATTTAATTTTAATTTGAATAGTCACATGTAGCTGGTGTCTGCCCTATTTGACAATACTAGCCCTGGACTCTTAGCATCAACCTTAGGAGTCGTATCTATCTTTTCTGCTGACACAAATCGTTGCCTCTTTCATAAAGAGAGGTGCAACCAAGTAAGTCCCCCCAACTGTGAGCCCTAAACATGGTTTTATTTGCCTATTTCAAATTGCCTGTAAAAGCCCTAACTCCTTTCATTAAAAACCTTGTTAAGAGGAGGAATAAAACAGGTGTTATTCCTATTTTACAGAGAAGGAAAATGGAACTCCAGCCATCCAAGTAACTTGCCCATTGAGACATGAGCTAATGGTTTTGACCATTACACTATTCTGCTTGTTTATATTTTTCCCAGTAGCTTTTGTTAGACATACAATTAGAAAGATCAAAATGGTCTTTGGACTGAGAGCCCTCCTCTTTGGGTTTGGCAAAATATTTTTAGACGTATCTTCAGTTTGCCCCTCCTACTTCTTTTCGTGTGACTTCACTGTTAAAACAGTGCCTTTGATATTCACTTAAAATATGCACATGTATACAAATATATGTATAGGGATCCTTGATTTTATTGTTTGTAAATCTTTCCTTCTCGTTCACCTTTCTCCCCCCTAGTATAGCTTTTCTTGGTTGAATTCTCCTTTAGTGGTGAGAAAAAAATTCAACTAATTTGGACAAAATTTTATTTTCCCATGAAATGAAAGGCCAGTGCTATGACTGTTTTCAGATATCACTACCCCTCTCTCCATCTTCTTTCTGTTTTCTTCTATACTGACATCAATCTCAAACAAGCTCTGTTCTAGTAATAAAAGAAAAAAAATGCTACCAGCAGCCCCAGTTTCATATCTTACAAGACCATCACCTGATAATGAAAAGAAAGCATCTTTTTCCCAATTGCATTAGCAAAACTCCTGTAATGAATATCACTGATTGACTCAGGTCACAAGCTCATCTTTGAACTAATCACTGTGGCCAAAGAGATTGTTTTCATTTTTAGCTGCTGCATAATTACCCCCAAACGAAGTGGCTTAAAATAGTAATCATTTAATTACATGTTACTATTTTATTCGTCAGTAATTTGGATACGTGTCTGTAGGTTGATTCTTCTGTCCCACATGACATAACCAGAAGTCACCCCATGGTGTTTAGTTGGTGACTGAGCTGGGCTGATCAGAAAGTCAAAAATGGCTCATTTACAGGCTTAAAGTGGATGGCTGGAAGGATGGATTCAGCTTATCTACATTCTTTTCAGCATGGTAATCTCAGGGTAGCTGAACTTCTAACAAGCATTTACAGAGAGAGGATTCCCAGAAGCATGGGTGGAAGGTACAAGGCTTTTTATGACCTAACTTAAGAAATCCTAGAATACACTTCTGCTGCTTTCTGTTGGTCAAGCACGTTACTCAGGCCAACTCAGTTTCAGCAGGAGGGAAATGATACTTTACTTTTCAATAAGAGGAGTGGCTATTTTTTTCCTGCAATCATTAAGCTACATGCATATGGAATGATCTGATTGGACGAGCCTAGTCATATGCCCTCTCTGTTGCCAAAGGATGGACCCCTCCACCTCCATGCAAAGCATCCGACTGACATTGTGACAAGAGTAGTTCCCCAAAGGAAAATTAGGGTATTTTTGCCAGAAGACAAGGAAGCAGATGCTAGGTACATAGAAACAACAAGCTACGTTACAAATTGATCTTGGCATCACCAAATCTGTGATTCCAACAGCTTTGTGGAGAAAAAAATATGCCAAAAAAAAAATACATCAGGCTCATAAAAGCTTCAGTTTTATCCTCACTCAGCCACTAATTAGCTTGGGCTAATTATTTAAAATCTGAACCTTACCTTCCTTATCTGTAAAATGTGGATAATAATAGCCATCCTAGGGTTTGCTGTGAGCATTAATGAAGTACTGTACATAAAGTACTTGAGGTTTGTTCAAAAACGTTATCCCCTTCTTTTTCTTTCCTAGATAAACATCCTAAACTGTAGCCATGAGCTTCTCTTGAAACGAACATGCCCTTTGACAGTGGCATGGAATGTAGTATCCTAGGGAGTGTGAAGTGTGCGGAAACTAGGCATTGTTTACAGGCTGTGCTGGCCATCAGTTCCCCAAATCCATTTCACAGTGTTCACCTTGATCAATACAAGCAGATACAGTCTGGTCTCTGTTCATCTCTCTCCTATTTTATCTTCAGAATTCATCTCTCTCACAATCCTGAGCATTCAAGGCCATTGGTGTTTTAAGGAATGTTGGAGGCTGCTCAACCCATCTTAATAATGAAGTTTAGGGCTGAATTTACCTTTTCTCTTTTATTGGTCATCACTGATAAAACTTGATTGCTTAATATTTTTTCCTGGACATTCAGGTCCTGGAAACTGTCTTCCAAATTCAGTGATTAAATGTGTCTTAAAATACCAGACCGATGACTTCTCAGTCTGGTGCTTTTCATCATGAAGACACAGCTAAAACTGAACTGTCCTTCAAGAAATGTCAGCCTTGGATTATACATTTTTTTTTTTTTAGTGTGAACGCCAACCGAAAATCTTAAGCTACTTAGGTTGCAGCTGTTTTCGTATTTTACAGCCCCATTTATTTATCTCTTCAATTAATGTGTCTAGTTCTTGGATTTGATCTCAATTAAAAGTGCTCTTGGGTTGAAAGCAATCGGGATATTGTGTGACAATTAAGGATAGAACTAATCCATGCTACCTCCTCCCATTCTCCATGAGGTAAGCAAAAAGATCAAGAGAGCCGTAACAAGAGAGAGAGGTTGTTTTATTGTGTTTTACATCTTTAAAGAGAAGATCTCAGCTTGGTACTATCCTGTCTTTAACGTCTCTCTAAAATTTACTCATTGCCAATTTTTAAAAACAAATTGAGGACTTCACCTTAGGACAACAGTATCTAACTAGATTTAGTAACCTTATTTTGTATTGTTTTTTATTTAGACCTTACAGCAAACACCCATTTTCCATTTATAACAAGGAAATAAAGTTCCCTTTTTGTATAAATGTGTTTAAGTAAAAGAAGATATTTCTAGAAGTGACACTCTGTGGCCTAAAACTCAGGTGAAGCTCTTTGTACAGCTTCTGTTGCCCTGACTCCTTGTTTATAGGCCAAGCATCCCAAGTTTGTCTTGCAGCCTGGGTGCAGGGAATGCTGTAGAAGCCTGCGATCCGAGGAAAGATACAAGGATCTTCTAGGTTACCTCTGATGGAGATCTGAACAGAAGGAAACATTCAGGGAGGCCACACTGCTTGCTTCTGTCAAATGAATTAATTCATGCCTAGAACCATCTACTAAATTGCACCTTCCAAATGCAGAACTGTGGCACAAGAGGAGAAATCCGTCTGACAGAGAAACGGTATCACCTGAGAGGACAGAGCTGGCACTGGACCAAAAGTGATGGTTTCCATTATAATCATGGTATCTTTGATTTGTCACATCAATTGCATTTGTCTAGTTAATTAAGAAGACTGTGATCATATTTCACAATACCTAAAGTACATCCAGCCTCACTTGCCCTCACTTACTCATAAACACGCACTAGTGGTCCACAAATGCTGAACCACTCACTAATAGTTCTGGGAATACAGTTTTCTAACTCACACGTCTGGGTTGTGCACAGCATTACCTCCACTCAGATGATGCTTCTCCACTTTGCTCTTTTGCAAATCACTATTCATCCTTGAACACTTATCTCTGACATCATTTCTCTGACCTTTAATCGGCTCTGGAAAAGGTGGCTTGGGCTGATTCACACTTCTGCCTCTTACTAGCGGTGCAAGCATGGACAAGCTATGTAACCTCCCTTTGCTTCAATTTCCTCCTCCCTAAAATGGGCTAATAATGGTGCTCACATTCCAGAATTTTTATAAGGATTAAATTATAGAATCAATACAATTCAATGAGCTCAGTGCCTGGTGCTCAATAGGTGTTATGATTTCAAAGTGTTATTTATTTTATCAACCCACTGACCACATTGATTGATTAAATGATGTTTTATTAAACCGAAAGCTCCTTAGGCTTAGGGTATATGTGGACTGAAATTTATTCAGTTTGTCCTTAGCCCCAACATAGTACAGAAATTCAGTACATTTATGTTTAATAGACTTGCATCCGGATGAACTCAGCTGATGCTTTCTTGTATAATAGTAATTAAAAGTAAGGTTTGTATTGGGCATTGATCTGGGGTTTTATGTGTATTGATCCCTTCAATTCTACAATCTTTTAATTTAAGTCCTATTATTATCTCCATCTCAGATATTAAAAAAAAACCGAGGCAGAAAGAAGTTAATGCCTTTCCCAACATCATACAATAGAGCCAGGAATTAAAGCAAGGGAATCAGACTTCAAAGATTTCACTTTTAACAGTCACACTTCAATGACTTTGCTGCTCAAGAAATTTATGTAACAGGTATAAGTCTGTGTGGATATGTGTACTAGATTGTTTTTAGTTTATTTCAGATGATAAGCTTTTCAGTATAATTCACAATATTACCACCATTTGCATCAAACCAGGTACTATTTATATTAATCTGGTATGTTCCGTTTGTTAGTTACAAAAGCACCAAACTGAGCAAAACAAGAAATTCCGTGGCTTGCTACTGAAAAGTCCAAATGCCAAATGAGGCACATCTGGACTCAGACCATCCGGTAGAGCTCAAGACTCGGTCTCTTGGTCACCAACTCTTGGCAGTGATTTCCTGTGTTTTGTCTTTGTTCTCAAACAGGACTATTTTATGTGGGGTCCTGGACACCAGATTTTTGATTTACGGGGTTAGCAAACTCATGGGAAAGAGACATTCTTTAAGAGCCCATCAAAGGTTCAGCACCAAGTCATGGGGTAGTTTCATTTACATCTGAACCAATCACTGAGGCACAGGGGAAGGAATATGCAGAGGTTGGGACTAGGACCCATGACCATATGAATTAAGAGAATGAGAGAAGCTTGTTTCTCCCAAGGTAAACTCAATGGGTAAACTCAGTGGGGGAAATGGAATTATTGTTGGAGAGGCCAAAATAGCAGACAAGAACAACACTGGATTCAGATTAATTTTTCTTTTTCCATGAGGCCTGCTCCTTGGTTCTTTACATGATGACAACTTTTGCAATGAATATAAATAAGGCTATATTTGATTTTGAATATCAGTAATTTGTCTTGAACTCCCAAATAGTAGAAGGTGACACGTGTGTCTATATTTTTCAAGCTGTTGAGCTTCTTGGTCTAAATTACAATCTAGAAAGGGGCTAATTAGAAGATTACTGATGATTGCCTTATAGTTTTGTATCAGCTACATTCTGTACCATGAAACATCTCAGAAATAAATTCATATTAGGCTGTGTGTGTATTATGGAAAAAAATTCTATAATACAAAGCAGTATGCCTTTACTCAGAATTTCATGTTAATCCACGTTGCACTGGTGATTGTTTTTTTCTTTAAGAAAAGTTGTCATCTCAGAAAGTGAAATAAAAGTGGTTTTTTGAGCTTGGCACTTGGGTTAGAGCCAACTTAAAAAACTCAGAGCATAAAATAAGAAAAAAAATTTCTTCAGACCTGTCTTCTCCCAAAATCATATCAATTCAAAAATATTTTCAGACCCTGTTCCCATGGCTCAGATTCAGGTAGATTTCAGTCTGCTACAGCTAAGACAGAAAATGATTTTAAACCAACAAATAAATACTAGGAGTTTCTTTAGTTGCTATTCCCCCCCCCCTTTTTTTTTGAGGGCTGATTTTCAGCCCTTTTCCAATTTCTTTCTTGTGCTACAGCAAGCTTCAGAAGAAAATTTCACCAAGAGAGCAATTTCTAAATACTCTCTTCTTCTCGCCCAGATAGTGCCAGAGACATGTAAATGAATCTTAATAGTTTAGTAAAATTGAATGTGGCTTCTCTGGACCATAATAGTTAGTGTGACTCCATCGTGAGCGTATCTGGGTTGTAATTAAGAAAGCTTAACATTGCCACTGACACTGAAGTGCTCTGGGAAAATGCCTCATTTACATAGAGCTATGCCAGCTCTCTATCTTCTGCATCTGGTGCGTGGTGAAGGATGATGTGATTGTACATGCAAAATAGGGAGACACATAATGAGGACCGAAAGCCACTCTCAGGATTGTCTATAGGTCAATTGAATTTCTGAGTTTTAATGCCAAAAAGGAAATTGTTCTTCAGCTGTTGTGAATATCTAGTACCTGTGGCTAGAAATGGCAATGTTCTGGTCTGGTGCAAAGAAACTACTGCATTCGTTCATTCATTCATCTATCCATTCATTCAGTTAGTCCACAAGTATTTATTGAATACCTTCACTGTTACTTAGGATTGTGTTAGGAAGCAAGTACCAGATGCCCAGTTGGAGTAGCTTGAATAATATGAATTGCTTTTTCTTGTATGACAAGAAATCCAGAGGTATTGGCTGGTGGTGTTCGTTCACTGGTGACGTCAGTACCAGGAGCAGTTTCCTGCTGTGATAGCTACTGAAGTTACAGCTGTCACGGTAAGTGTTCAAGACAGCAAGCGGGAGGATTGAGGACAGGCCAGCAGTGACTTTGTGGAGCTACAGTCAAGGATGATCTCATTCCTACATCTGCTGGTTAGTAGGCTAGTTAATCCAGGAAGGCCTCAGGTGGAATAGTCTACCTTTCATCATGGTCAGCAGGGGGTTCCAAAGAGCAGCAAACCCAGACATAAGCGCTTTCAACCTCTTCCTGTGCCCTGTTGGCTAATTTCTAATTGGCCAAACAAATCAAATGACCAAACCCAGATAGAAGGACTGAAGAAATAGACTCCATTTTTTTTAAGTTTTAATTCAAATTCCAGTTCATTAGTATACAGTGTTATATTAGTTTCCAGTGTAGAATATAGTGATTCCACGCTTCCCTACAATACCCAGTGCTCATCTCAAGTGCACTCCTTAATCCCCATCACCTATGTCACCCATCCCCCCCTGCCAGACTCCACTTCTCAATGGGAGGAGAGGCAACGTCACATTGCAAAGCTCTGGACAGAGAGAAAGATTCTGTGGCCATTGCTGTGATCAGGAGAGAGGATATTAGTATCACCTGACATAAAGAGATGCTAAATAGAAAAATTAAAAATGAACCCGCATGACTAAGTCCCTAGCACAACCAGTGCAACCATCTGTACCTTCTTCACAGATGCTCAGCCCTCAGATTGAACTTTGGGTTTATAATGCATCCCGCTTCCAATTTAGCTAAATTTACAGATTTTTAAATCACAAAAGAAGATATGTGCCTCAAGGCACGAACTAGAATTCTGAACTTTTTGCAAATGGCTGCATCTGAAACATTGTTATATTTACGTTACTGGTTTCCTTTGATTTTCTAGCTTTCCTGAAGCTGTCATTAACATGAAGTAAATCAGTTGCAAAGTGTTGGGGCTCCTGAGTTCAGTCTGTTAAGTGTCAAACAGTTTTGGCTCAGGTCATGATCTCACGTTTGTGAGTTTGAGCCCTATGCCAGCCTCTGCCCTGGCAGTGAGGAGCCTGTTTGGGATTCTCTCTCTCTGCCCCTCCCCCCCGCTCATGATCTGTCTCTCTCCCTCTTTCTTTCTTTAAAGAAATAGATAATTTTTTTAAAAAAAACATTGCGAAGTGCCAGGGCACCTGGATGGCTCAGTTGGTTAAGTGTCTGACTTCAGGTCATGATCTTGCAGCTTGTGAGTTCAAGCCCTGCATCTGGCTCTGTGCTGACAGCTCAGAGACTGGAGCCTGCTTCACATTCTGTGTCTCCCTCTCTCTCTGTCCCTCCCCCATTCATGCTCTGTCTCTCTCTCTCTCCCTCAAAATAAATAAACATTAAAAAAATTGTTTTTAATTGTGAAATGCCAGTATAGTGAGCTTTCTTTTCTCATGTATGTTAGCATTTCCTAAAAGCTTATTCTGATTGTTTAAAAAATGTGTCTGATTTTTTATCAAAGTATAATTGACATACAGTATCCTATTAGATTCAAGTGTACATTATAGTGATTCAATATTTTCATACATTATAAAATGATCCCCATAATTAAGTCTAGTTATCATCTGTCACCATACAAAGTTGTGACAATATTATTGACTATATTTCCTATGCTGTACATTACCTGACTTATTTATTGTACAACTGGAAGCTTGTGGCACTCACTTCCCTTTACCCATTTTGCCACCCCCCCCCCCATCTCTTTCACGCTGGTAACCAGCTGTGTGTTTCCTGTATCTAGGTGTTTGTTTCTGTCTTGTGTTTTTGTTTGGTTTAGATTTTAGATTTAAGTGAAATCATGTAGTATTTGTCTTTCTCTACCTGACTTATTTCCCTTAGCATAGTACCCTCCCTGTCCATCCATGGAATTGTCAATGGCAAGATTTCATTCTTTGTTATGACTAATATTCCGTAGTATATATACCACATCTTTATTCATTTATCCATCAGTGAACATTTAAGTTGCTTTTATATCTTTGTTATTATAAAGAATGCTGCAATAAACATAGGGGTGCATACATTTCCTCAAATCAGTGTTTTCTTTTCTTTCTTTTCTGGTGTGTGTGTGGGTGTGTGTGTGTGTGGGTGGGTGTGGATAAACACCCAGAAGTAGAATTGCTGAATTATATGGTAGTTCTCATTTTTAATTTTTTGACGAATCTCCATACTGTTTTCACAATCACTGCACCAATTTATATTCCCACCAGCAGTGCACTAGGGTACTTTTTCTCTACATCCTTGCCAGAGCTTGTTGTTTCTTATCTTTGGAGACTGGCCATTCTTACTTGTGTGAGGTGATTTCTCATTGAGGTTTTCATTTGCATTTCCCTGAAGATTAATAATGTTGAGCATCTTTTCCTGTGCTTATTGGCCATCTGTAGTCTTCTTTGGAAAAATGTCTATTCAAGCCTTCTGCCCATTTTTTAATTGGGTTGTTTGTGGGGGGGGGGGTGATATTAAGTTATATAAGTTTTTTTTATGTATTTTGGATACTACCTCCTTATTAGATGTATAATTTGTGAATATTAACTCCCATTCAGTACATTACCTTTTTGCTGATGGTTTTCTTTGCTATATGGAAGTTTTTTAGTTCAATGCAATTCCATTTGTTTATTTTAGCTTTCAATTGCCCTTGCCTGAGATGACTGATCCAAAAAAATTATTGCTCAGAATCCTATCAAAGCACTTACTGCCTGTTATCTTCCAGGATTTTTATGGTTTTACGTCGTATGTTCAAAAGACTTTAAACCCTTTCGAATTATTTTTAATGTTTATTTATTTTTGAAAGAAAGAGAGAGTGCAAGCACAGGAGGGACAGAGGGAGAGGGAGACTCAGAATCTGAAACATATTCCAGGCTCTGAGCTGTCAGCACAAAACCCAGTGCAGCGCTCGAACCTGGCTGAGTCACCCAGGTACCCCCCTTTTTGAATTTTTTTATGTATGGTATAAGATAGTGGTCCAGTTTCATTCTTTTTCATGTAGCTGTCCAGTTTTCTCACCACCATTTTTTTTAAGAGACTGCCTTTTCTGCATTGTATAATCTAGCATCCTTTATCATAGATTAAGTGACCATATATTCGTGAGTTTATATATGGGTTCTCAGACCTATGTATCTATTTACATGCTGTACCATACTGTTTTGATTACTGCAGCTTTGTAGTATAATTTGAAGGGAGCATGATACCTCAAGTTTTGTTCTTCTTCCTCAAGATGACTTTGACTATTCTTGGTCTTCTGTGGTTCCATACAAATTTGAGGATTCTTTGTTATAGATCTGAGAAAAATGCTATTGGTTTTTTGTTGGGGATAGCATTAAATCTATAGAATGCTTTGGTTAGTATGGACCTTTTGACAATATTAATTCTTCCCATCCATGACCACAGTCTATCTTTCCATTTATTTGTGTTGCTTTCAATTTCTTTCATCAGTATCTTAGCGTTTTCAGAGAACAGGTCTCATACCTCCTTGGTCACGTGTTTTCCAAGGCATTTTATTCTTTTTGATGCAATTGTAAATAAGATTTTTTTTCTTAATTTTTCTTTCTGATAGCTATTTATTAGTGTATGGAGACACAACTGGTATATGTATGTCAATTTTGTATCTTGTTACTTTACTGAATTCATTTATTAGTACTAATAGATTGTTGGTAGAATCTTGGGCTTTCTATATAAAGGGTTATGTCATCTGCAAATAGAACAGTTTTACTTCTTCCTTTCTAATTTGGTAACATTTTTTAAAGTTTATTTTTGAGAGAGAGAGAGAGAGAGCACACGCAAACAAATGGGAGAGGGGCAAAGAGAGAGGAAAAGAGAGAATCCCAAGCAGGCTCTGTGCTGTTAGTTGTTAGCATAGAGTCTGATATGGGGTTTATTCTCAGGAACACTGAGATTATGACCTGAGCCAAAATCAAATGTCAGATGCGTAACCAACTGAGCCACCTAGGCACCCACCCCCCAATTTGGCGACTTTTATGTCTTTTTCTTGCCTAGTTTCTCTGTCTAGGACTTCCAGTACTATGTTGAATACAAGTGGCTAGGTTGGGCCTCCTTGTCTTATTCCCAGTCTTAAAGAAAAAGATTTTGGCTTTTCACAATTGACTATGAAGTTAGCTGTGAGTTTCTCACATATGGTCTTTGTTATGTTGAGGTACATTCCTTCTATACCCACTTCCTTGAGAGTTTTTACCATAAATGGACGTTGAATTTTGTTGAATAGTTTTTCCTGCATCTGTTGAGATGATTAAATGATTGTTATCCTTTATTCTGTTAATAGAGTGTATCATGTTGATGGAGCCATATTCGCATCCCTGGAATAAATCCCACTTGGTCATGTTGTAGGATCCTTTTCATTTATTATTGAATTTGGCTTGCTACTATTTTGTTGAGGAATTTTGGATCTGCTGCATAGTGGCCTATGATTTTCTTTTGTGTGTGTTTCTTTGTCTGGTTGTGATATCAGGCTAACACTGGCTTCATAAAAAGAGTTTGGAAGTATTCCTTCCTCTTTAATTTTTTGGGGAGGATAATTTGAGAAGAATCAGTAGTGACTTTTATGCAACTGTTTAGTAGAATTTACCTGTGAACCATCTGGTCCTGGACATTTGTTTTGGGGGAGTTTTGAAATTACTGATTCAATTTCATTATTTGTAATCTGTCTATTCAAATATCTTTTTCTGGGGCGCCTGGGTGGCGCAGTCGGTTAAGCGTCCGACTTCAGCCAGGTCACGATCTCGCGGTCTGTGAGTTTGAGCCCCGCGTCAGGCTCTGGGCTGATGGCTCGGAGCCTGGAGCCTGTTTCCGATTCTGTGTCTCCCTCTCTCTCTGCCCCTCCCCCGTTCATGCTCTGTCTCTCTCTGTCCCAAAAATAAATAAAAAACGTTGAAAAAAAAAAATTAAAAAAAAAAAAAAACAAATATCTTTTTCTTCATCATTCAGTTTTGGCTTGTGTGTTTCTAGAAACATTCCTTTTTTGAGGTTTTCCAGTGTGTTGGCTTATATTTTTTCATAACTATCTCCTATAATCCTTTGTATTTCTGTGGTATCAGTTGTAACTACTCCTCATCATTTCTGATTTTATTAATTTAGGCCTTCTCTTTTTTTCCTGATGAGTCAGAGTAGAGGTTTACTTACTTTGTTAACTTTTCAGAGCCAGCTTTTAGTTCCATTAATCTTCTCTATTGCTTTTTTTCTCTATTTATTTTAATTTCTATCCTGATCTTTATTATTTCCTTCCTCCTACTTTGACTTTTGTTTGTTCTTTTTCTAGTTCCTATATGTGTAAATTTAGATTGTTTACTTGGGATTTCTCTTATTCTTGATGTGGACCTATATTGCTTTGAATTTCCCTTTTAGAATTTTCCCTTTTTTGCTGCATCCCACACATTTTGGAAAGCTGTGGTTCCATTGTCATTTATTTCAAGGTAATTTTTTATCTCCTCTTTGATTTCTTCAATAACCCATTGGTTGTTCAGTAACATGCTGTTTAGTCTCCATGTGATTGTGTTTTTTCCATCATTCTTCTTATAGTTGATTTCCAGTTTCATACTGTCACGATCAGAAATGACACTGGATATTCTTTTAATTTTTTGAAGTTGAGACTTGTTTTGTGGCCTAACATGATCTGTCTTGTAGAATCTTCCATGTGCATTTGAGAAGAATGTGTATTCTGCACTTTGGGGATAGAACATTCCGTATATATCTATCAAGTCCATCTGGTCTCAAGTGTTTTTTAAGGCCAATGTTTCCTTATTTATTTTCTGTCTGGATGATGTATCCATTCATGTGAGTGGATTGTGAAAGTCTCCACTATTATTGTATTACTATCAATTTGCCCCCTTATGTCTGCTCATACTTGCTTTATATATTTAGGTGCTCCTGTGTTGGTTATATAAATATTTACAAATGTTACATCTTTTTCATGAATTGACCTCTTTACCATTTTGTAATGCCTTTCTTTGTCTTTTGTTACAGTCTTTGTTTTAAAGTCTATTTTTCTGATGTCAATACTGCTACTCAGGCTTTCTTTTTGTTTTCATTTGTATAGGATATAATTTTCCATCCTTTCACTATCAATCTGTGTGTGTCTTTAGATCTAAAGTAAGTCTCTTGTAGACAGCATATAAATTAGCCTTTTTTTTTTCATTCAGTCACCATATGTTTTTTGATTAGAGCATTTAGTCCATTTATTTTTAAAGTAATTATTGATAGGTATATATTTACAGTTATTTTATTAATATTGTTTTCTGGCTGTCTTTGTAGTTTTTCTCCGTTCCTTTCTTCTTTTCTTGGTCTCTTCCCTTGTGATTTGATATTTTTCTTTAGTTTTGTGTTTGTATTCATTTCTTTTTATTACCTGTGTGGCTAGTGTAGGGTTTTGATTGTGGTTACCTGAGGTTCATATATATTGACCTGTATATATATAGCAGTCTATTTTAAACTGATAGTTGCTTAAGTTTAAACACGTTGTAAAACCACAACATAACTACATGCGGGTGTAGCAAATTTTGTATTTTAACCTTTATCCCAACTTTTTAAGTAGCTGACTCAGTACCTTTACTATATAGCTGCCTGTATTAGTAAGATTTTTTTTCTTTGATGTTTTCTTATTTTTAGTTAATTGTCGTTTCTGCTTAAAGACCCTTTAACATGTAAGTCTGGTTTAGTGATAAACTTTAGTTTTTACTTGTCTGGGAAACTCTTTGTCTCTCCTTTAATTTTGAATGATAACTTTGCCAGGTAGTGTATTCTTGGTTGTAAGTTTTTCCCTTTCAGTGCTTTAAATATACCATGCCGGTCCCTTCTGGACTGCAAAATTTCTGCTGAAAATTCTGTTGGTAGTCTTATGGGATTTCCCTTATATGCGACTATTTGTTTTACCCTTGCTGCCTTTAAGGTTCTTTCTTTATCTTTAAATTTTGCCATTTTTATTATAATGTGTCTTGATATGGATCTATTTAGATGTTCTTGTTTGAGACTCTGTATTTTCTGGACCTGGATGTCTGTTTCCTTCCTCAAGTTAGACAAATTTCAACCATTATTTCTTAAAATAAGGTTTCTGCCCCTTTCTCTTTTTCTTTTCATCTGAGACCCCTAAAAAGTGGATGATAATACCCGTGATGTTGTCTCAGGGGTCCCTTAAACTAACTTCATTTTTCAAAACTCTTTTTATCTTTTTGCTGTTCTGATTGGATGATTTTTTCTTACCTTGTCTTCCAGATTGTTGATCCATTCTTCTGTATCATCTAATCTCTTGCTGATTCTCTCTAGCATATATATATATATATATGCATATGTATACATATGCATATATATTTTTTTTTATTTCACTGGCAATATTCTTCAACTCTGATTGGTTCTGTCATATTATTTAACTCTTTATTGAAGTTCCCATTGTGTTCTCCAGTCTTTGGGGAGTTCAGTGAGCATCCTTATGACCCTGACTTTGAATTCTCTGTCAGGTAAATTACTTCTGATTCATTATGGTTTTCTTCTGGAGTTTTATCTTGTTCTTTCACTTGAAACATACTTCTCTCTCTCCTCATTTTGTTTGACTTCCATTTGTTTCTCTTAGTTACGTGGAACAACTACCTCTCCCTGTCTTGAAGGAGTGGCCTCACGTAGGAACCTCCACTATGTAGATTTCATGTGCTGACAGCTTTGACAGACCTCCTGGAGCTGGAGCAGGTGTGGGCCAGGGAAGTCCCACGGTGCACCACACCAGGGCCACCCTGGTGGGTGGCTGAAGCTCCTGTGGGTGTCAAAATGGGTCCTGGGACAGGATACAACAGAGCAACTTCGGTGGGACATTTGGAGGCAGAACAGGTGTGGGCCAGGAGATTCCCCGGGCTTTCCACGCCAGTCGCACCTTGGTAGAATGGCTGGAGCTGGGGTGAGCTGGGGACTTGGGGCTCTCTGGTTTGCCTTGGAAGGCTGGCTAGGGTACCAAGACCCATGCTATCAAGGCAGAGGGGAAACGTAGAAAGTGGAGTTTGCCAGTGCCTCCCCCTCCAGAGAGAGTTCTAGCAGTTTCCCACCTTTGGGCAGTCTAAGGCTAATAAATGGATTGCCTTCACCTATAATCCAGCTGCCTTTGAAACTATTTTTTTTCCACTGTGTCCCAGGGCAGGCCAGTCAGTGCACTGGCCTCTCAGTGATATCCTTTCCTAGCTTAGATCATCATAGTGGGAGTGGGATTCCCATCATTACCATGTCTCTATCTATCCTGCCCTCCTCTATGTGGTGCCTCTATTGTTTGTGTGCAAAAGCTGTTCCGTCAGCCCTCGATTCTTCTTCAGGAGGAACTGCAGCATATGTAGGTTTAGATTTGGCGTGCCCGTGGAAGGAGGTGAGTTCCAGGTCTTCGTATTCTGCCATCTCGGTCACAACTTCAAAGCGTTTGGTATTACTGCAACTAAATGTTTAGGAATCGGGATCTTAAGATTTCTTATTTCCTCTTCTACTTTAAAACTCATATGTGACAGCTCTGGTTTGCTTTTGTGTCACTCAGACTGCCTATATCAAGTGGTGCTAAGCATAGAGTAGACAGCCTATAAATATTTTCTGATAAGGAAAGTTGAATTCTTCCAAACCATTCAGACAACTCCACACAAACAACCATGCTAGCTGTGTGGTATCTGTAGAGGAAAATAAGACATTGATTCTTATTTTCCAGTTCTCAAGGGGTTGGCAAATGAACGCACATGCTAAAGAGGTTTGGGGCAGTTCTTCTAAATTACAAAAATATTCAGTTATCAAATTATTTTGCCATTTCAAACACATACACAAGAATCACGTTAGATCCGAGAGTGTTCTGTGATCAAAGTTTACACATTTCATCCTCACATGAAAGGTAGGTTATGTTTTCTGAAGTTAAATTAATTATAAAACACCTGAAGGTATCAGAGTCTCCCACAGAGACTGCATGAGCATAATCGCATTAGAGCATATTGTTCTCTTACTTTAGCATACATCTATGAGACAGGCAGAGAAAGCATGGAGAGCCACAGGCTTTTCATCCAGGACTCACCCTTCCCAAGGTTTCCATGTTCTCAGTTGTAATTTACTCAACCACCCATGACATCCTAATAAAATAAGAGAAACAATGTGTCTTGTTCAATTCCCCATGATTTGGCTTCTAAGGCAATAGGTGAGTTCAGGGTTAGAGACACCTCTCTCCCACTTGCTATCAATTTTTATAGATCTGAAGAGACCTAAGAGGTTTTATGTGCCCTGTCCTTTTTCCCTTGTCTGAAGTCTCCATCATTGCCAAGAGCATCTCCCTGGGAGTTTGAACTTTCCTTTAATCTAATCCATTTAGAAAATGACTCACAATTTATTGAATAAAGTAGAGAAAATTGATACCTTTTCATTAGGCTGACAAAGTCTTTTTCACTGTTGGCATCTGAAATGTGTTTTCTATTTAAATTTTATTTATATCAATCTTCTCTAGTGGGAGCAAGATTAAAATGAAAGACCTTACAATCGGCGTACAACTTTCCCATTACTGCCAAGATTGCAAGCCCTAGTTTTGCAAAGGGACTTGATGCCAAGAATTTTCTGGGAATAATTTAATATTTGGGATCAGTTGCAAAGTGGAATCAACCAAAAGTGATATGTTAATGTATCAATAACAGTAAAAGTGGTTACTTTACATACAAAAAGAGGAAAATGCACTTAACTGACATTATTTTATTATGGTAAATCTGTAGCAATTTTAGTAAAAACTGTATTATAGAATTTAATAATGACCTCACAAAGTACTTTTCCAAATTGGGAAAATACTTGTATACAAATATATTCCTCCAGTGAGCCATTTCTATTGGAAGAACACAGAGAGCTAGCACTCAAAAGATCTATACGTGTGCATGTGGCTTAAAAGTTGCATATATATCTTTTTTATTCTGATTTTCACTTTGATTTAAAATACAGAGACATTTTGGAGTTCTTCTCCACAACCACATCCAGCGCCCCCGTTCTGTTACCATGAAAGTAAAAGGATCAGACAGCAACAGTGACCACAGGGAAGCCAAATTTCAAAGGGACCAACATAAATGCCTATTTTATTCTGAAATAGCAAGGTTCTCCATCTGAGTTTGCTAAGCCTAAGGTGTACGTGTGTAGTAAAGACATCCCATTTTTCAGGGACTTCCAAGAAATATCAAATTATAGGTGTGCCTAGGTGGCTCAGTCAGTTAAGCGTCTGACTTTGGCTTAGGTCATGATCTCATGGTTCGTGAGTTCGAGCCCCGCATCGGGCTCTGTGCTGACAGCTCCGAGCCTGGAGCCTGCTTTGGATTCTGTGTCTCCGTCTCTCTCTGCCCCTCCCCCGTTCATGCTCTGTGTCTGTCCATCTCAAAAATAAATAGACGTTAAAAAAAATATTTTTAAAGAAATATCAAATTACACTAAGGAATGCAAATTTTTTTGTTGTTCTTTTTTTGTATTGGTGTAGAGCCTTCATTGTTTGACCTCATTATTCTCTCCTCACTTGTTATAGCCCTCTTGGTTAGGTTTCTTTAAGGACAAATTGAGGCTTTGTTGTCATTGTTGCTATTCTACTATTTTAGGTCTATTCTATAGATAGTCAACATGGAATACGAAGACTGACAGTAGGCCGCGTTCACTAGCTAGCTAAGAATGTGTTTCTGTACCCCCAAAAGATAAGTAAATGCTTATCTTCACTAAATACTTCACTAAAATCGTTAAGAATTCTAATCTGGTTGATACAGCCCTGCAGAGAAATGGGTGCTTATGGTGAGAAACAGTGTTAGTACAGTTTCTCTGAAGGACAACTTGACAATTTATGTATCACAAGTGCTGAACATTTTTTTTTTTTTTTTTACCTCGGGACTCAGAAACTCCACTTCTTGGAATTTTCCCTAGGCAAATAATTAAATATATTTGCAAAGATATATGCGCAAGGGTGTTGATATAAGCATCTTTACTAATAGCAAACAGTCAACCAACCAACAACAAAAAAAGAAAAATTTCTAACACTGAGGGATTGGTTAAATAAGATGCACCCCTGCTAAGGAGTATTATGTGGGCCTTAAAATAATGCATTTCATTTTTCTAGACATAGGAAACTGTTTATGATTCCATGGTTAGGTGTTGAAGAAGGGTGGCAGGCAGTATGTGTGGAATTATCTTACTTTTATTAATAAAATTATCCTAGTTAGTATATGCATTTATTCAACCATTTAAAAAATACATATTGATGACCTGTTCTGTGACAAATATCCAGGTAAAGTAAACATGTCATGTGAATGCAGGGAGTAATGAGGAAAATCAAAGCAGGCGATAAGGGGAAAGAGTCAGGGTCAAGCGAGTGTGGATTATTTTAGGTAAATTATCAAGAGAGGCCACTCTAAAACAAAACAAACAAAACAAAACACAACACAGTTGAATTGTGGCTTATGAATGGGGGTTAATGGCAGTTTGGGGAGAACATTCCCTGGACAGAGGGTAAGCCAAATCAGAAAAGAGATTTACAGATTTGCAAAAGAGGTAGAGGGGCAGAGAGATTGATGCAGATGGAGGGTTGGGGTGGGGCTGGTAGAAAAATACATGGTCGGAGAGAGAGGAAGAGCCAAGTAACATGGGACTTTGAAGGGCAGAGTAAGCAATGTGGAATTTATTCCATGTGCTGGAAACGTTTGGAGAGTGTTAAGCAGAGGAATGATAGGAAATGATTTGCATTTTAAAAGATCACGCTGGATGCTGTGTCAAGAATAATCAGAGAGAAATTCTGGAAAAAACATACCCATATGTAGCAGTCTACTTCTGCCTAATGTGATAATGTTTATTTTCCTTTTGCTAATTATCTGTATGCTTTGAATTTTAGAAAAGAATATCTATTACTTTTAAAATTAGGGAGGAAAGGGGTGCCTGGGTGGCTCAGTTGATTGAGCATCTGACTTTGGCTCAGGTCATGACGTCTTTGTTCGTGAGTTCAAACCCCACACCCAACTCGCTACTGTCCCTCAGCATGGAGCCCGCTTTGGATCCTCTGTCCCCCTTTCTCTGCCCCTCCCACTCGTGCTCCCTCTCAAAAATATTTAAAAAACTAGGAAAAGCAAAGGTTTCTATGGTTGGCAAAAACAAGAACATCAGAATGTGTGTGCCTCCACAGAATTACACATCACACTTTACCATAAACCTCAGAGTTGCTCTTAAATGTTTTAAACATAGAATGTTAAGTTTGAGAACACAGGAATGTTCAGTCGAAAATTTATTTAATAACCATGATTCTTTGCGCTCCTTCTTAAACTTATATTTAAAGTTAGGTATACACACAAATGAAAAAACAGAGCTAGAGTTAATTTTACAATAAAACCACTGATTTAGTGAAAGCCTACCACCCTCCAGTGTTTGATTTATAAGTGAACGCAAGGATAGAGTCATCATGTATTGAAAGTGCAGGCCAAGCCGGGAACTCCAGTCTTGGTGTCTGTAGCCCACAAAGAAGAATATCAGTACTGGCAAGAATTAGGAGCACTCCCCTGAGTGGACAAAAAAGTCTCTGCGTATTCCTTGTTGCCAGAGCAGATAGTTTTTTTCAAAGCAGTACGAACTGCACCCCTACGGTCTGATAAGACAGCTTGGAACAGCCCAGGACAAGTAAAAGATTTCTTTACATTTTGTGTTTTATCTTGAAATTCCCCTGAAGCTAGGCGTCTGCCTCACAACATGTATAATTGTTTGCTTTACTATGGAAACAACTTTGCTGATGACTTAGTTATTAAATTACTTCATCAAGGAAGACCTTTATTTGGTTTTTTTTTCGGTGAGCGTAGTGCCCATTCCCTACCTCCCTTTCATGTGGCTGCCATCACTTTGTAGGTCTTTTTCTGACTTTTTGTTGTTGTTGTTTGTTTATTCATTTGTTTGGTTGTTTAGATGCCACATATGAGTGAAATCATATGGTATTTGTCTTTCTTAGTCTGACTTAATTCCCCGAGCATAATACTCTCTAGGTCCATCCATGTTGTTGGGAATGTCAAGATCTTACTCCTTTTACTGCTGTATAAAACTGAATGAGAGAAGATATTGGAACTGATATAGCTAATAAGGGGTTAATATCCAAAATATATAAAAAGCTGACTCAGCTCAACACTCAAAAACCAAACAATCTCATTGAAAAGTGGCAGAGGACTTGAAAAGACATGTTTCCAAAAAAGACATGTGGATGCAAACAGACACATGAAAAGATACTCAACATCACTCATCATCAGGGAAATGCAGATGAAAATCACAATGAGATATCACCTCACACCTGTCAGAAAGGTTTTTAAAAAAAACAAAAAGAAAGAACAAGTATTGTCAAAGATGTGGAGAAGAAGGAACCATCATGCACGGTTGATGGGAATGTAAATTGATACAGCTACTGTGGAAAAGAGTATGGAGGTTCCCACACAATGATTGAATAATTCCACTACTGGATATTTACCCAAAGAAAATGATAACACTAATTTGAAAAGATATATGCACCCCTATGTTTAATGAGGATTTTTCTTACTACCATCACCCTGACAATCCAAATCAGATCCACTCATTAGTTTCCCTAGTACCTTTTTCATAATTTGTCACTCTGTATTATCCCACCATTATATTTAGTGTCTATCCCCCGCAACATACTGTAAGCCACTTTAGGGTAGGCTAGGAAATGTGTCTGTCTTATGTCTGCTTATGTCATTCACAGCAGTCAATGAATAACTTTTGAATGAATAAAAGATCATTTTTGTCTTCAAACACCTTCAAGGAAGATAAAATTGCCCCAGTTTGAAAAACCCTGGAATAGAATTTGTAGAAGGAAAGCAATGCTCATCACTCGTCATTAATTTCATGTGTGCCTCTGAAATATGTTGTAGATGCTACTAATAAATACAGTCTAATTAGTAAAAAACTGGATATAAGCATCCCACAATTCATACAAGCTTCCGTTAAAGATCAGGCATTAACTCTCTGTGAAGGTAATTGGATGGATGCATACATAGCTCGATAAGGACACATGGATAAATAACAGTAATAACTGCCATCTGTTGCATATAAAGTTTATTATGTGTTACACCGAGATCCTGATCTCCTCTAAAATTTACTGTAACCAGTTGTGATTTTGTTTAAGTGCTTTTATAACTCAATAACCTGACACTTGACCTAAGAGACTTTCCAAAGCCATGCTGTCCAGAAGTGGTGGCGTTAGTTAGGATTCACACCCAGGTCCCTCTGTCACACACCCAAGAGCTTAGAGTCTTAACCATTACATGATGTGTCTGCCCTGGAGCTTATCCTTAAATGTGGGCTCACAGGAAAGAGGGAGTTGGGCATGGCTGCAGGCGACAGTATTCAATGCCTTTAACTTTCTGTTTACTTTGATAAAGACAGTAACACAGAGGGAGCCACTGCAGGTCTTTTGAAGAAGAGCATTGTAGCAGCTGTTCCAACAACCTGTGCAAAAAGGAAGGTGGGAGGGCTGTCCCAGCCTTCTAATGGAGTTCCAGCCATTGCCTAAATTGCATGACAGGTTGCACAAAAATGAGCCTGGAAATTTGTCTTGATTGATGTACTTATAACGTACTTCTGGGAACATGAATGCAATCATATGTTCAACCATTTAATTTATGCTCAAACTCTCATAAGTCATAGAAGCAAGCTGGGTGTTTGGCATAATACCGAAGAACAATGGTTTACTCTCTCACTTTGTGAAGAACTGTGTTTCTGTTTTGGAGTGATTTTATTCTTTAGAATCATAAAAATGATGATGCCAATGATAATAATAGCTAATATTTATCAAACATTTATTGAATGCCAGATACGCTGCTAAGTGCTTTGAATGCATTTTCTCATGGCATCGTCACCATCCTTTGATAGAAGCATGATTTTTTTTCTTTTTCTCTTTCATTTTTTTTATTCATTCAATCATAAATTGCAAACCTGCCTTGAGTTACCGTGTGCCATTCAAAGATGAATGCGATATGATCCCTGCCCTCAAGAAGCACACTGCCTGGTGAATAGACAGGCACACGAGCTAATAATTCAAGTGCAGTGTGGTTAAGGTTACGGCTAACATAGTTGAGTTATTGCCATATGGTTTCCTCACTTGTTCCTAACATCGCTTTCAGCTCTGCCCTTCTTCACGGTTCTGGAGGAGGCATCCAAAATCAAGACCTATCCCTTCTGTTTGAATGCACCTGTGCTCATGTGGCATTTCAGCTACTTTCTTCTTCCTCCTTCCATCTTGTACATCACTGCCAAATCCATTTTCCCCCAGTCACCCATTAATCATGTCTTCCCTTTGCTCACAGAATCTAGAATATTCAGTGACTTACCATTCCTTTGAGGGGGGAAGGAAGCCTGAGCTTCATGCTTTCAAGAACTTCCACAATCTTATTAAGATTTTCCCTTCCCACTCCCAGCGTGAGCCTATTCTTCCTGCACAATAACGTGCTTCCTGCCAGAGGAGCACTTTGCTCATTTGTACTTCCTTACCATAATACATGCCAAAATGCCAATAGTGCCCATAGAGAGAGAAACCTTGAGCTAAGTCATAAGCTCTCAGGGCAGGAACTATGTCATGTTCATCATTTTATCCATGTCACTAAACCACATAGTCCTTTGGCTGCAGAAAGTGTCCAAAGAACACTTACTAAATTGAGACCCAAACATTGTTTATTGGAATGATAAAAAGGGACTTTGGCTCTTTAATAAGATAATGTATATTTGCTGTATTTATTAACTCCATTGCTTCTCAGTACCTTGTTCTCTTTATGTGGTAAGATACCACAAAGTAAACAACAATAACAGCAACAGAAGGACTTCTCTATTTAAGACTTCTCACTGAAAATTGGATTGAGTCTCCTTTTACAGTCTCTCTTTTTTGCTCTGCAGCAATATGATGATATAAGGATGAAATCAAAACTCATGATTAAAGTAGCTTTAGTAATTTTAAGAATCTTTCAAGGAAAATGAACATTCTTGACAAAGTTGAAGATCAGATATTTTCCTGAACATGATACAGTAAGAGAGCGAATTCCAAACCCCAGGGTTAAAAGGGACCTTTAAGAGCCTCTTTCCTAATCATCATAGATAAGAGAGAGTTGGTTTTTGCAGCTGATATTTAATTACCTCTGTTCTTCTAGGGGATAAAAAGTCCTCACAGAAGTTATATGTCTACCTCACAAGTTTCTTGTGGCTTCAAAAATTATTCACTACTGAGACTTTCTGTTAAAATGCTGTAAGTAATAAAATCAAGCAATATGGAGCTCTGTCTAGGAAGAAACAAATATGATATAAACTAGCTATTATGCAACTTATTTTTATGTTAACTTAAGTTTATGAGAAACTACATGTTTTGTATTTTCCTCAAGCGTTTGTATTTATATGAAATTTTTTCAATAATAAGACATCAGAGAGAATTCATTCATTCACTCAGCAATCATATGTTTATTAAGAGTTCTCTGAATCCTGAACACTAAACTATCATAAGTTAGCACTATAATGATGAAAAACAAGGATTTTGTCATTAAGCAGTCCTGCACGTAGTGTTAATTCCTACACTTCCTACCTGTGTAAGCTTGGCCAAGTTTTTTAACTTCTCTGAGCTTCATTTTTTTTTTCATCCATACAATGGGTTCATAATAATACCCACCGTTAGGATTGCTCTGAAGATTAAGATAATACATTAAAAAAATTTTTTTAACATTTATTTATTTTTGAGAAACAGAGAGAGGCAGAGTGTGAGCAGGGAAGGGGCAGAGAGAGAGGGAGACACAGAATTCGAAGCAGGCTGCAGGCTCCAAGCTGTCAGCACAGAGCCCGACACAGGCCCGAAGTCACAAATCGTGAGATCATGACCTGAGCCAAGTCGGTCACTCAGCTCAACCTAATGAGCCACCCACGTGCCCCTAAGATCATACATTTTGAAGTACCTAACACAGAAACCCAGAAGAGGTCATCAAAAATGTCCATTATCGGGGCACCTGGGTGGCTTGGTCGGTTAAGCGTCCGACTTCGGCTCAGGTCGTGATCTCACGGTCCGTGAGTTCGAGCCCGCATCGGGCTCTGTGCTGACCACTCGGAGCCTGGAGCCTGTTTCAGATTCTGTGTCTCCCTCTCTCTCTGCTCCTCCCCTGTTCATGCTCTGTCTCTCTCTGTCTCAAAAATAAATAACGTTAAAAAAAAAAAAAGATAAAAAAAAATGTCCATTATCATTTTTATTATTGCACTGACCATTGTAATTCAAGATATTTAGAATTATTTGTGCCTGCATTTTTCTTATAGATATCTCCATAAGAAAAATTATAAAGCCAGTTAAGTTGCATTAATATTGCATTTATTGATTAAATCTAATCGATCATTCCTCTTTCAATAATCTGAAGGTTTTAAGTGACTTCCAGTATGGGAGGAGAGAGCACAATTTGTAAATCCTCTCTGTGAATTTTTTTTGAAAATATTGCAGGAAATATGAGTATATGAAAAAATTAGGGGAAAAGACTATAGTTTGACCTAGAAGATGATGTGAAAGATATTAAAATGACCATGTAATGCATAAATCAAAAGCAAAATCAGTCTAATAGCATCTTTAGAAAAGCAACCCTGGAAGAATGAAATAGATCCCAATAAACCAGAGGGTAACGTCAAAGCATCCAACTCTGTTAAGGAGAAGCAAGTGTAATAGGAATTTTTAGAGATTACAGGCCAGTCTGGGGATGTTTTTATTCTTAGAAAGGCTTTCCTTTTTCCCTTTGAGTCAGTGGACCTTTACTCCCTTGAATTAAAGGTGATCTGTGGGTTTTGAGATGCATTCTTTTTCCTATTGTCTACATTTTCATTTAGAAGACATTAATGCTTAAGAGACAGAAACTGCTTTGTTAGCTAACAACAGAGTAGGTCAGCTCTGAGAGGGCAGAGAGCAACCTCAAGAAGAAGGAACAGCGTCCTTTAGAAGAAAGTTAGAGATGCTAAAGCTGACCCCACTGGCAGTTGTTCATTATTTGTGTGCCTCTGTGGGAAAAAAAAAAAGTCACAAACCCTAAATGGAAGACTGTCTGGAAAGGCAATTTCCCCTCGGAGCTAAGATCAGAGGCTTTCCATTCTTGTTGGTGTCGATTCAGGGCAGCAATAGTGAAATATTAGGTGGGATTTCAGGGGACAAGTGTGGCAAATGTCACCAGCCTGTTGCTGCCTGAGTGCTAACCGAAAGGACGCTTCCGATTCTAGGCTCTCAATAAACACTGCCAAACCCTGGCTTTTATCTTAGGTTACTGGAAGCTTTGCAATTTATTTTTGTTCCCTTTTCAACGCTACATGTGTTTTTCTTGCTGCCAAAGTACAGGCTTCTCTCATTTAACATCGTCACCTATTAATTCACCTAAATAAGGTCTCTTTTACCTGTGACTGGAATCTTCCCTTATTCCACATGCTCATAGAGAACCCTGCTATTGAAAAGGAAGATGCTCTTAACTCTCATAATCATTTTGCACCCTGTGGAGAATTTGTGTCCTCTGTTACTACTCCATGTTTTACCAAAATATCACGTTGTCTTGCATACGGATGGACTATTTAGGAGATTTTACTTCCTATACTTGTGTGCTATATTCCAATGGAGATGCATTTTATGTGGTTCATTCTGGACCGCACATAAGGTATAAATCAAGCAGAGGCAAAATTACCCTTGAAAAATTCCTTAAATTGACCCGATAATGGAGTAGACATGATTTTGCATATAAGATCAAATTTTGCAATCCATACGCTGGATTCCAGAGGAAAGCAAGTCCAAAGTAAGGGTAGTGTAGAAAGAAGAAAGCTTGAATATGGGCAGACGTCCGCATGTCTGTTTAAAAACCATTCTGTGTTTAAATTAGCAATCTAATCCCTCTCTCACTGGGGATTTATAATGTACTCCTGCTTTGCTTCGGGATTTACTTCATTCCATTTTAATAAGAATCCTCTGTGATGTTAACAGATGTCATCTGGCCTCTTTGTCATTGTGAGAAGGAAACATCAAGGTGGGGACTCCCCTCCGGCAGGTGTAAGAGGCTGAAGGCGAGTATCTCTAGAACTAGGGTTCTAGTCCAGTGTGAAAACAGGCAATCAGAAAGCACGACACAAGAACCACTGGCAGACGTTTTGAGAATTTCGAATGGCAGAAATAATTCTTCGCTCATGAAGGCAGTAAGGAAGATGTGGAGCTCCTTGACTTGGGTGGAGTGCATCCAATCGCTATTTTATAAAATCTTAAAACAAAAACCAGACTGCTATAAATACATCCACTCAGTTCATCGCCAGCTTCCTGTTGTGGTCATCTCTGATATCACCCTGCAAAATAGGGCTTTTTTTATCAGAGGCTCAACTTTGGAAAGTTCGACCCACCTCATATCAAACATCAACAGGAAATGCAGCTGACATGAATATACCTGTGATTGTAAACAAATACTTCTATTTATTAATAACCCTTAGTTTTTATTTTGCAGATTTTCTTTTATGGTTCCAGTCATTTCATTTTTTTTTTCCTGTGGGTAGGCCTTTGAAATTCTCAAAGAAGGCCCGAGGCTGGGGGATGAACCCTAATGCCGGGTGGATAAACTGGCCTTTCTGAAGGAATAGCTCTATCATTCTGAAGGGCAGTTACTACTTTTGTCCCCTTCCCTGAAAAGGAAGAGTAAAAGGTCCTCGGTTTGTGAAAACATAAAGTTTTCTCCAGAAAGTATACCTCCCAATGCATAGATTTTCATCTTTCAGGGTGCGAGGGTGATTTCTGACAAACTGTTGCTTGATAAAACTATAAAATTAGAAAATCAGATTTGCTCTGTAAGACCGGTAAATGAAAATATTACTTTTCTTCATAGCGAATTCTTAGCCGGCCCTAGAAAGTTCAAGAGAAAGTAGCGTGCTTCAAAGAGAATGAACACCTAGAGTGTCACGTCACTGGTGCCCACGTTGTTTGGATGAATTGCAAACACACTTGTTTCCTGTTTTTGCACAGCCTCCATAGTGATTGGGAAATGGTGGTGTGAGATGGAGCCTTGTCTAGAAGGAGAAGAATGTAAAACACTACCTGATAATTCCGGTTGGATGTGCGCTACAGGCAATAAAATTAAGACCACAAGAGTAAGTGTATTTCTTTCAAATATCTCATGCATGTTACCAACCATACTGTGTTGCCTTTGAGTTGCACAACAGCATCCAGGGAAGCTTTGAACAGGAGATAAGAAGACCTTTTCCCTGACAGAAAACATTCTTAACTGTTCATATCAGTGTCCATCCAGCAACAAGAAGTTAGACATGGAACTTGACTTTTCCCTGCTGAGCAGTTTAGCGTTTGTGTGACTGGGTCACAAATGAAGCTGGATTAGCATAGCCAAAAGGAAGAAGACCGGTAAAGCAATTAGTCGCATAATTCAGCCAACTACTACGGTGCTCAAAATAGATAATAAAATAAGAGTCCTGCCTAATTTGTCCAGATGGTTTGCGGAAGAGGGCTGCATTTAAGTACAGCCATTTTCTACATGTTCTTTAAAAGAATTATTTGATGATCTTTTAAATGAGTGAAAAGTTTTTGTGATGTGAATTATCATTCCTTGGTTTCTGTGGTAAAATAAGGAGCTATCTTCAAAATACATAACAACCTATATGGTGAGGCCATCCAACCCATGAGAATTGATATCATGTTGCCAGAGCAGTTTGGAAAAGCCCAGGTAGGATAGCCATTGGCCCTGTAGATAATAGATCATGGGAAAGTATGGGAGTCCTAAAGAGGGCAGGGTAGAAAGTGTAGCTCAGAGCACTTAAGACAGTATTTATTCAAATGTAGTACAATATTTTAATTACATAATTACAATCATGTCAATATTTTAATAACTAGCATGGTTTTATGTATATATATCATGTGGCTCTCAGCCCTGTTGTGTGTATATGTGTTTTAATGTACTGGGTATTGTTGAAAGCCAGATCCACCAGTTATAAATCCCAACATGCTGAACTTGTAGCCTTCCAAAAGGGTGACTCAAATTTCAAAGGTCATCTCTAATTCCCACCCCTATATAATGAGTCTTAAATTGATCTTTTTTCTCAGCATTATCTTCTCAAGAAATAACATTGGTACTGGCAGCCCCGTGATACAGAAAACATAATATCTTATAAAACATATCTTTCATACATAAGATAAGTGGAGACTCTTCTGCATATCCAATTTCATTGCCTATATTGACTGCATTAAGCAGTAAATTGTTATACCTCATTGGCTTGTGGCCAAGAGAGGTTCCTGAACCGTCCTAGCTTGTTAACATGCATTCATGCACCTGAGATGCTCAGCTTGGATTATCATATTTCACTTCAAAGAAACAGCCTCAGGAGAGATTATTCAAAAATGAACCCAGTTCATGACACTTACCTCCAGAAACCATCTTCATTAACTGATGGAGAGTGGATTTCATATTTCCCTTTGGTTACATTTTGCCTGAAACTAATTTTATGAAACAATCTGAAGATGCCCTTCCAAGTCAGTTTTCAGATACTCTGAATTATCATCAGTACGATTGGAATTCGATCACCATTGTTTAAAACAGGTTGCTGTTGTATTTTCTGCCAAAACTCTATTTCCTCTTCCAAATGATAACTGATCTCCCTTTATTGAATATAAACCCTACTCTTATGGTTCCTCCAGACCTGAAACTCAGTCAAGAATAAGAATACAAGTCAAATTACTTCAGGATTTGAGTATGTGAGATTCCAAGGGTACCAACTAGGAGACTCTTTGGAAAATAGAATATAAATAAACAAAACACAGAAATTGTTAATGCTACTTTTTATGACTATGTAACACTCTTTTTTTTTTTTTGGCCTCTGTAGGGTATATTTTAAAACACTGTGAATACATCCTAGACATTTTCTTTCCTCACAGAAGTACAGTGCAGGTCTGATCACAATAGTAGAGGCTGGAGCACAGCCTCTGTGTTTGCTACTGTCCTGGGTGGGCTGAATGCAACCCGACAGTTGAGTGTACAAGAGAAATAAATCCCCCATGCAGTTGGTTTGAAAGCAGAGGATGTACCTGTTCTGATATGTGCATCCATTTCAAGCGAGGAAATAAGAGGTTGCTCTACAGTCGTGTGAGCAACACATCACTCAACTAATAAATCTCAACTCTGTCTTTAGAGAAGGAAAAGAAAACACTAAGCTGTACTTTTTACACCTTGAGAGGACTCAGACATTACTACTGACTTAAATTTTCTCCCCACTTCCTTACAAAGAAATTCACAGTGAAATAAGCACTTTTAAACACAAAGGCACCAATTAACTTCAGCTGATACATACAGGAGCTTTCCATTCTGTATAAATGGCAGGCCAACACCAGTCCTTAGATTATAGGCTCCAAAATAGGTTTTATATTAATTTTTCTAGTATGCCCCATGTGTTTTTCCCTGTCACAGTGTAAATATGCCTGTACACTTCAAGTATTGACTCTGGCAGTTTAACTTTCAAAACAGTTGAATAAACAGATGCACTTTAATTGTGAGTCGTAGGTTTTCAATGTTCTACTCTTATTTAAGAGGTAATCTTTAGGATAAAAAATTCAAGTTCTTCTCAAAGAGGAAAAATTTTTTTAAATCACCTCTTTGGTTCTTACATATAAGACTGATTCAAAGAGAGTGGTCTCAGTAAAAAAACAAAACAAAACAAAACAAAAACAACAAAAAAAAAAAACACAGAAGAAACATCCCCAGATTGTTAATGGCAACTGCGAGTTTCCGTCATACTGTTATTTTTTAAAAGTAACGCCAATATGAAGATATTTGCAAGATAGAGTCCTAAGATGTCATTTTCCCTATATAGGTTTTTTCAAAACCTTCCTATTATGAATTACTTCCCAAATAATCACCCTGAGTCAAAATTCTCAGCAGTCTGTGCAGTGTAGATAAACAAAAGATGTTTCAAAGTGTGATCTAATTCAAAGTTGCGTGGTGCTCATTTTTTAAGGCTGCTGGAGAGTAGAAATTCATTGTTTGATTTAAAGGACCAGGCACCCCAGAATATGAACTAGCCAGGACAACAGGCCACAGTCTGAAGGAGAACCTTGGGGAAACTAGATCTGGGTGACAATATAACCTACAGAAGGAAGGAGAAAAGATAAGTAGAATGAGGCACAGGCTTCCCTTTCAGGAGACTGGAGAGAATAAGTCTTAGGAAAGAGGAAGCTTCCTGAATGTCATTTTACGGAGAGAAGGTAGTCACCCTTGAGAAGTTTTCCAAAACCCAGCATGGGGTACAATAAAGCTGGTGCCAGAAACCCTCCTGGGAAGAAGCCTGGTACATCTGGGTGAAGTTTCATGGCTAGATTTTAAACTACACCTGCTCGACCATTGCTTCAATTGTTTCCTTGAATTACTTTGTTGGTAGTTTGTGGCAAGACAAACCAATCCAGATATTCACAAGAGGTAGTTTCCTATGGTTTTACATAAATATTGGTTTATTTTTTTTCTTTAAACGTAACATAAGTTTGAGGGGCCCCTGGTGGCTCAGGTCATGGGATCCAGCCCCATGTCAGCCTCCATGCAGGGCATGGAGCCTGCTTTAGACTCTCTCTCTCTCTCCTTCTGCCCCTGTCCCCTGCTCGCATGTTCTCTCCCTCAAAAATAGAAATAAAAATAAAAACATTTCTGAAAAGAAACAAAAAAAGCGCTTAAGTTTGAAAGTTGGGGGCGCTGTTGGGAAATTGGCTCTACAGATTTTGGATTTGCCACTCTCCATAATCAGATGAGCTAATTCCCTATAATCAATATTATATTTAATGTATATGAAATAATAATACATAATATTCTATAATATAGTACATATTTAAAAAAAAATAAGCTGGGGATGCTGTATCTAATGCATTCAGGAAGAAATGTATATACTCTATGCATTCAAGAATAATGCTTTAATTTATAAAGACAGACTTGCCCCAGAGGAAATAAGTTGTTTGACAATGCTGTAATAATTCACATATAAAAAGGGAACATTGGCTTTGGGGGACATAACAAGGCAGGGAATGAAATGAGGAGAAAACCAAAGTCACTAGGAAGGCAAAATTAACAGGTTAAAATAGTAGAACATAATCTGGTATAATACCTGGGAAATTATCAAGTAACTTTGGATTTCCTTCAACCCAATATGTTAGTGTCTTTCAGACTCCTGGGAAAATGAGCAGTTAGATATACACAACATAGAGTCAAGTTCCATTCCCTAAAAGGCCGTGTTAGACTGCCCATCTCACCACAATGGCTGTCCAGCCAAATTGATGTTTCACACAAATGCACTACTGTCATTTGCCCACACTCACCTGGGCCCATCCTCCTAACGGTGACTCTGACCTCACATGACTCCATCCATTCTCATCAGCCAGTGTTTTTTATATTACAGAAGGGCAAACTTCCAGCTGTGACACATCCCAGCTTCATCACTCAAAATTCCATCAGGTGTCAAGGGTTATAAAAGCCTTTACTATCCTGATGTTCAGACCATTTTGTATGAACTAGCTTTAAGAGAGAAGGGTAGGAGGGAGAGTGTGGATTTGGAAATTTCCAGAAGGAAAAACAAATCAATTTATGCCGTCACAATTGCCCCTGGGTCCAAGTGAACTCATCCATTTCTTTGGCCAATAAATATATTTAAGCCTCTGCTCTGTAAAGTTAATGTGTGAAGGTCTTGGGATGTGATGACCAACCTCCTGTTCTTACATGGAGGATAGGGCCTAAGGTTGGGTAGTGCGGGGTAGAGATGGTAAGTTGATAGAGATAAAAGAAAGGCAACCCATTTCAGTTTTATAAATGTCACTTTCTCCCTCCTTTTGGTGAAAAATAAGACAGTGGAAACAGGAGGTGATACACGTTACCAGAATGTAGGAAACCAAGGTTTGGAAGAATCTGTCATTTCTAAGGAGAGGATAAAAAAAATAATAAGTGTGTGAAGATTTCTTACACATGCTGCCCATGGCACAACCAACTTTTGAAAGGCAACTTTATTACTATTCCTATCCAACCTTAAAATCTTTTAATGGACTCCACCCCTGGACCCAGAACACTCAATTTCTAAGACTATAAAGAACCAAGAGATTATGAAGAAAAATGCCTATTCCTAGAACTCTAAAGTAGAACCTTCAACTCTATTAGAATCATCATTTCTGCCCTAAACCAGTGACACTCTGTGCATGTATCCTGTTGAATGTTAGAGTCTTTGGGCCATATTCAAATAGATTAAATGGCATCATTAGTTATAGGAGTATGCTCTTGGTTACTCTTGAATACTATGTCACTGAGAGGAAGAGTTCCTCAACCTGCAAAGCCCTCCTGTGTTCCTAAGAAAATGTGTTCGAAACTTGGCAGTGACTTTACCTTATGGCCACCCCTCTACCTGTCACAGCAAGCCAGCTTGACAAGGTCATAGAATGACCTACTCAGTTCAAATTCTCATCAGACATAGGACTAACTACATAATTTGAAGGGCTCAGTACAAAAATGAAAACATGGCATCTCTAGTTTAAAAATTAGTAATAATTTCAAGACTTCAATAGAAGATCATTAAATGAAGTGTGGGGCCCTTTCCAGCACAGGGCTCTATGCAACTGCATATGTGACATGCTCATGAAGCCAATCATCGTTATTCATTGCTCCAAGAGTCCATTTCCTCGGTTGTGGCAAAATAACTTTAATGAACTGATAAAAATATGATGGCCTGTCAGTGTGCTTTTTTATCACCATTTTAGAACTACGGTTGTAGACTAACATTTTTGGCTTCAGATCACTTGAAAGAAGCCACATACTAAAAATTCAAGATGTCCTCATTTTCTGCCTAGTCACCTTTCTTTATGCCTTCATTTTGTTCTTTTCTCCCTGAAATTTCTTTCTGTCTTTGGTTTCAGATTCACCCAAGAACCTAATGGAAGCATTTGTTATAGTAGCAAAGGAAAACCACCTCTGCAGAAAATACATTTTAAGAATTTAAAACATCTTACACATTACAAGCCAAATGGATTTCTTATTTGCACTTTGACTGGTTACCAGAAAATCACAGTGCTTTTACTGTGTGTCATGAAGTATCCTATAATGAGAAGACCCTGCATTTTTGGCAACACCATGGAAAGTGGGTTTAAAAAAAGGGTTTTCTCCATGAAAATTTTTGGGATTATGAAGAACGATCAACTATCTTCTAATTTGGATCTATAGTTACTTTGTACCATTTTAAATATATGTATATATATAATATTTTGAAATATTATATATTCTCTTCAAGAAATGAACAATACCACAGTTTGAGGCGGCTGGTGTACCTCTTTGAGTTTGGATGTCTTGTTTTGTTTTGTTGCATTTCTTTTTCTCTTGGCGAGGAAGACATGTGCCCTTCTGAAATTTCAACATGGCACTCACGCTGGAAGGCCAGCTACAGGTGGACTCCTGGAATCTGAGGCATCATAACAATACTGAATCGAGAGCTTCCTTCTGTTTCTACCAGATGGCCCAAGGAAGCACATCGTCCTGTTTTATTGCTTTCTACCCTGTGCAATATTAGCATGCAAGCTTGGCTTACATAACCATACTTTATATTCAATTGATATATAATAACCATCCTAACCTCTTCCAGGAAAGTATTTTTAGAACTACTAGCTTTTCCACAGATAAGAAAAATAAGAATTCTTGAGGGAGCTGCTCCACCGTGCTATTAAGACTCTGGCAAAATTATGGTAGAATACGGATCCCTGTATTAATAAGTTCTGTAAATACAATGTCTTAAGGCTTTGTATAGCTGTCCTAGACTGCAGAAATGTCCTCCAATGAAATCCAAAGTCTGGCATCATTAAGTACATAGTGCTGTAGCAACAAGTCTTATCATGGTACCTCTTTCTATGTTTGATTTGCTTTTTTCATGAGTATTCAAATCTCTTCTGGTGAGACAGGAAGACCATTAAAGCAATTAGGTTTCAAAATGATCTATGTGACCAAATGCTGGACAGCCCTATTAAAGTGGTAAATAACTTCTTTCTAAACCTACTTGTCCTCTTTATTTGCCATTTATTTTTCCTGAGTCAGTTTTAGCCAAATCCACAGAACACCCTGCTTAGAGACTCGTAGTCACCCAGAATTTTTCCATGACATCTTTGCTACAATCACAGCCAATATTTCCAACCCCAGTATTCTGAAAATCAGAAATTCATTACTATGACTGCTGTGTTCTCAGCCAGCAAGATTAAATGTCAAATCCCATTATTGGGTTTCTGTACTGGTCACTTGGACAATACATATGGGGCTCCCATCCCGAAAAAAGAAATTCTTGTCCATCTTCTCTTTCTAAAAGTTACTCAGATAATGATTATAAAAAGGAAATAACTACTTGTTATCTACCTGGGATAGTGTAATAGTATTATACATTCCTGTTGCTTAACCTATCATATTGCAAGGATATCTACTTTTTCTCCAAAGCCTTCCCTCTAGAATACATGTTTTAGGGCTTCGTATTAGATCACCAGCACATTTGGCCGCCTAGTTTGGAGTTTTAAAGTTAAACCTCAGGTAATATCCAGAGGCTCCTTAATGTCTACCAGTATAACTTGAAGTCTGATTGAATATGTAGATACTCTAATCAGATAGATGGGTTCTCCATCTGGAATGCCTATAAAAGCATCCAGAAATGGAAATGGAATCCTAACTACAAAATCTAGGCTTTCCAAATACTTTCACAAATATTTGCCAGAAGATAGCATAAGATTCAAACAACCAAATCACAGTCTCTTGAATTTATGGTCCCTTTCTGTGTACCGAGTAATATATGGCAATCGACTTTCACCTGTAATTTTCAGAGTAACAACTGAGATCCTAAATGCAAAGAGTGACCTAGAACGGTACATCCCAAGATGGGGAGGAAAAAACCTCCCTAATCAAATATATTGGGGGAACATTTTTAATAAAATAAACAGACATATTTACTGAGGAAATTTTCAGAATCTTTAATGCACAAAAAGTGTTGTATGTCTTCAGGAAAGACTAAAACACGGGGAGCAAAGTAAAAATCTTCCCAAATCCAGGCATGTTAGGTGGATACTTGACTAATGGACAGCATATCCCTGCCTAGTAAGAAGGTACAAGAAATTATTTCTCTGTGAGGATATATTCACTGCCTTGTTACATCTTCAATTTTTTCCAAGAGCACCAGCAATCTGGATTTTTATGTAACATCTCCTAACATTCTTAAATAAGAGGAACTAATCTGAGATGTTTGCTATTAAAAACTCTGCAAGCATTGTTATTGCCCCAAATTCCGTGATCATGTAGTCTTTTCTATGAGATTACTGTTTCCTGGAATACCCTGTTAACAGCATTGGTCCTGAATGGAAACTCAATGTGAAGTTTGGCCTCGCGCATACAGACCCTTCTCATAATTTACGATATGAGGAACTCACAGCTTCTCCTCTTCTGTAACCAGAGCCTGTAAGTCAATGAAAGAATTAGTCTAGAGGCCCACATCTGTCAGTTCATTTCGTAGTGGTTGCTTGATGCATTAGCCTCCCTTGGAAAGGCCTGGAAGAAGAGAGAAGGAGAAAAAAAGACCATTTCAGAATCAGGCAACCGTCCCGTAAAACCGTGCAAATATTTGTAAATGTCATCAAATTCAATTTGGATTTATCAAGTCCCTTATACAAATGTGTGAACCGTCACGTTGTGTTTAAATTGGACCCACCCCAGTTAGGGGGGGATTCAGTAGCTACCCCATGCCTACATGTGTGGTTTAAAAACTTTTATCATGTATTGCTGGTAATAAAGAGCTCAGTGTGGTATGACTAATAATGATTTTGAGCTTGTGCACCAAGGATGATGAATAATGTCATAACATAATTAGAGCAAATGGAAAGGGTTTCATCCAGACCCCGTTTCTTGGTAAAAAAGAAAATATGGCTCATTTCATAAGACAGATTTGCCAGTTAGGTAGAGCTTATTTGTTGACTTTTTTTGCCTGATTAGATTTATCTATTAATGGATTTGGCAAGCACACCGAGAAGTTTTGCTACTTGGCTCTATTCCATTATCGAATGATGAAGAATGTTTTCACCAACACACAATCCAACATCCTTTTTCTGGTGAAATCCAGTGTAACTTTCACAAAACAGTATGGTGATTTTATACCGCGGCATCTTATGCTACCTTGTCATTGTCACTGATATAAGTTATGAAAGGTATAAAAATTGTTTACATGAGGAGATCCACACATTCCTCACGTGGGATATGCACTGCATCCCGGAAGGTTAAATAGCGTGCCATAATATGAGTTTTTCTTTTAATTAAGCTTGACACTTTCATTTCAAGATCTCTTAAGGTTTCCTTGACAAAGAAATGTACCATATTCCTTTTAATGAGCTGTCTGTCTTCTAAATAAAAGGTTTAGTGTCTAGCAAATTCTAGGGCTAACCCACCTCCATCTAGTTTATAAATGTGAAAAAACAAGATAAAAGATGTACTAAGGAAAGGGAGGACTCAGGACTAATGGCAGCAGTGATCGAATCAGATATCCTAGTGCCCGTGGACCTCAGACAAACTGTTTAAAATAGACTCATGTTCACACTTAAAAGTAAATTAAAAAGAAAGACACACACACGTGCGCGTGCACACACACATACACACACACACACACCCATCTCATGTTAAAGATTTAAAACTTTTAGGGGCATCTGGGTGGCTCAGTCAGTTAAGTGTCTGACTTCAGCTCAGGTCATGATCTCACACTTTGTGAGTTTGAGCCCCGCGTTGGGCTCTGTGCTGAAAGCTCAGAGCCTGGATCCTGCTTTGGATTCTGTGTCTCCCTCTCTCTCTGTCCCTCCCCAGCTCACACTCTGTCTCTCCTTCAAAACTAAAAGCAATTAAATAATTTTTTTTAAGATTTAAAACTTTTAGGTTGAATAAGCCAGGTGGTTTTTTTTTCCTTTGTAAAACTTCTCAGAGGCATATCAATGGAAGCATGGCATGCTCACATCATTGATCAGTGAATGGCTCTCATCTGTCTGTTTGTTATTTAATTTGTTTCACTTTTTTGAAAAGTGCTAAGCCCTCCTTTATTTGTTTTGGCAGCTAGTTGCATTATTTTCAAAAATAATAATAGCCAATCCTTACACAGGAAAGCTAGGACCCCAGACATAACTGACTATATTTATAGACTAGGCACTGTATCTGCAGCCCTAATTCCCACCTGTTGAGAGGCGCTAACCCAAGAATAGGCTCGCATGAATGTGCTGAGGAAAACCTGAGGCCAGACTTGCCGTAAGTCAGTGGTTGTCAACCGTTTTGCCAAGTTACATGGATGCGTGGTCATACCTCATGAAGTGGGCTGGAAGTGGCTTCTTAGTATTAATAAAGTCAGCAAATATGTCTTGGAAGGAATTATAATTATCTCAAGGGTAGTTCTCAAACAAGGCCTACGAGGCATATGTGCCTAGGGGAGCTAGTCAGGAAACACAAGTTAATTAACAAGGGTCACCTGTTCATGCATAGGGCCACAGTGACGAGACTGGCAATGGGACACCACGGTTCCAGCAGCCAGCATTTGGTCCCAGACTATTGTTGCCACGCACCAGTAGGGAGCCGGGGTGGCCCAGTTCTTCTGTTTGTTGTTGTTTTGCGAAAATCCAGACACTCAGAGGCTTGTATGAATTCTCTAAATTTCAGATATTTATAACACATTGGATTTGCATTAAAAGAAAGTGGCTGAAGACTCTGTTCTGTCCATGAAATAACAGTCTGCAAATCTGGCCTAAAATTACGTGATTCCCATGGATTTGCATTATCATGTGCCTCCTCCGGTGGCAGAGAAAGCAACGGAGATAGAGCTTGTTTGAAGATCATTGCGCTTAACTTGCCGACTGCTTTACTTTTCTACGGAAAATACTGTGGGTGCAGCAATAGAGATCAACTATCCTTGATCGAGATCATGCCGTGGTCACACAAAGAGGTCATCTGCTGTCTAGAATGGAGTAAATTGATTAATCTGTAGATTTCAGCTTGGGGGCCACGAGCCGGTGCGGGAGTAAACTTTAGGGACTGGAAGAGGGCAGTGCAAGCTCAGCAGATCCCAGCTGCTGGTGGTAAGAGATGTGAGAAGCTTGTGCGTTTAATTTGAAGAACGTTACAAATTGGGTGCCCAGTCAGAATGGCCTCTTCTCTCTGCTTCCGTGTTCCACATACCGCTGCCACACATGTGTGTTCTTGAGTTCTTTGCCCCTGATCTGGATCCTCCCCCAGATTTAGAAACTCTCAAGGCTTCTTGCCCCTCCCACCTGCCACTCACTTCAGCATGGCTACTTTTCTCCTCTCTTTCACATTTCAGGCTGATAGGGCACTGTTTTTGGGGGGGAAGAAAAGCCCTAAAATGTAAGCCAGAAAAGTCCCCCCCAAAGATTTAAGTCCTTGTTCTCCACTTACAACCTAGAAAATCCTATACCCTCTCTCTCTGAGTTTTCATGTCTATAAAGCAAAGACTGTGCACAAAGTTTAAAGGTTATGGGAGGACCAGGGAAATAGAGAAGATGGAAATGTTTTATAAATGGAAATCAGTACGTAAGCATGATTGTTTTGTTGTTCTTTCAGATTCCTATGATTATGTGTCACCTAGATGCTACCTGTGTCAATGCTAGCCCCACTCAAGGTAAACCAAAGAACAAACTTAGGTAAAACAGCCAAAATGTTATTTCATATTCTCTTTCTAGAAAGTTAAATGTCTAGACTGATCTTGCTCCACTTTGTAGGATTTGCCATTTGCCCATTACCACTGGCTGCTGTTTTTAAACCACTGGAAAATGTCAGTGTAACTTACATTCGAGCAATGCCATTGATACAAGCAAGCAATTGCGGGTTGGAGAAGGCACCTTGCTGGTGTCCAGAATGTTTATCCAGTTGATAACGATCTGAGCCATCTGGTACATAAGACAGTTTTCAGCAACTACACACGATGTTATTACCTGGCTACTTTTTTCCCACATCCAGCCTCTTGTCCCTCGGGCTAACTGTCCAAGCAGGTTCCCATAAAACCCTCGTTACTGCAGAGGTATGACCTTTCATTGTCCACTCTTACAGCTACTAAACTGGTAAAGATTGCTTTCAGTCAGTCATCATTCAGTTAGCAAGTGTCTGTTGAGTAGTTACTGCATGTCAGGCACAATACTAGATACTGGAGATAACTTCAGAACTTACATTATTCTAGGGGAAACAAACCAAAAATGAACAAATAATCATAAAACATGATAAAATAAATGCAAAAGGAGCCGAGAAAGTAAATAATGGGAAGGAAACATGAACTTTAGGAAGAAGGGTAGTGAGGGAGCCTCTCTTCAAGGAGGTGAAATTTAGGCTAAGAACTAGAGAGTAGCAGGCAACAGCCATGCTGTTGAGGACATGAAGAGGACAGGAAGTGAGCAGATTAGTATGTACCAAGGCCTTAGCCACGGAGGACTTCATTGTATTTGCAAAACTGAGATAAAGTCTCTTTCAGTTTGCTGTCACAGAAGTAGTTAAAGCAAAGTGACCTGAGTTTGGGGAGGTAAACTTGGAGTCAGAGAATGAGGCTATACAGAGTTTGAGTTTAATCTATATTGTGCCAGGAAGAGATGTTAGTAAAAAGGTTTTTAACCACGGAGTGGCACAATCTCATTTATACTTACACTAGACATCATTAGTGTCCATCCATATCGTCTCCTTGGTCCCATACACATGCACGGTAGACCAGATGTATCAGGCAAGAAGGAGAGCAACCATCAACCATTGGCAGATGGGACTCGATGTACAAATTTCCCAGTTTTCTCTCTCACAGGTGGCATGACTCAGAGTCATATTCTCTATCGTGGCCTGTGACCATTGAGCATTTGAAATGTGTCAACTGTGACATAAGAAATTATTTCAATTTTTATTTAATTTTAGTAATTAAATAGCCAGCTGTGGCTAATGGCTATTGTATTGGACAACCAAGTGGGATTGATCCCCAGCTGCCCCAAACCTGCTCATAAAGATGCATTTAATTGGGTTCCTCTCATTTCCTGTCTTGCTGCCTCATTTCCTTGCCAGTGCTGCGTACTTTCATCTCTCATCTATACTATTTGCACTGAAATCTGTCTCCCAGCCTTCCTATGGAGAGACCCACCTAAGGCAATCTTAAAGTGACCACTGTAGTCCAAAAAGGGAAAAAGATGGGAAGGGCACACAAGTGGAACTGGAGGTACTGGTAAGGAGGTTTTTATACTATTTAGTAAACATATATGAAGAATTTTCCTGTCAAAACCGGGGGCAAAACAACGAGCCATGCTTTTCCTTTTATGGAGAAGCTAAGAGCTTGCGTTCACATCTCAACTACATCTGTAGATTCCATTTAATAGGCTTAGTTATCCAAGGCCATCTTGATTAGCCAATAAGGCTGTGCCACATCTCATAAAAGTGAATCATAGTGAGAAAGCTTTTAGTCCCTTGTGATTCGACCTAGCCTCATCATCAATGAGCAAAGTTTCAAGTGAATTATTAACGAGAAAATTTCAAATCTGTCTCTAATCCTGGTATTTTCTTTCACCAAATGGTAAAACAAGTATGGCATTCTAGAAAATGCAGTGAAGAACCCAAATCTCTAGGCCTAACTTAAGGAATCATTTACACTTCTTGAAGGGGTTCTCAGAAATGACATCCAGTGCAGGCAATACCAAATCATCTCAACAGGAGAAAATGTTACCCTAAAGTTCCAGTGTGGAATTTTAAAGCACGTAAGTGAAAAATTGGTACAGTCACATAATCAGTAAAGATTATATGTATGCAAGAGTGACAGAGACCTCTAAGAATATCGTTACAAAGGTAAATGAATTTACGACTAAAATTGACTTCTAGGAATAGTAAGATCATGCTAAAAAAAACTTCTTGTAACTATGTTCAAAGCAAATGGGACAAATCTACTGCCTAAAGCTAGGAAGGTGATAGAAATTCAGATTTTTCTCAAGCCAACTATTTTGTTTCTATTTTCTTTTTTGTCAGTAAAATTATCTTCTGCCTAAAACATCTGAAAGGAATATATTGTTAAGAGAGAAACTCAAGATAGAAGAAATTTGTGGGGGCGGTTTCCCTTTTTTTTTCTTTTCCAATTTTCGTTTAAATTCTTGTTAGTTGACCTACAGTGCAATATTGGTTTCAGGAGTAGAATTCAGTAATTCATCGCTTACATACGACACCTGGTGCTCGTCACACCAAATCCCCTCTTTAATACCCATCACCATCTAGCCCATCCCCCACCCATCTCCCTCCATCCACCGTCAGTTTGTTCTCTATCTCTTAGAGTCTCTTGTGGTTTGTTTCCCTCTTTATTTTTCCCCCCTCCCATACGTTCATCTGTTTTATTTCTTAAATTCCACACATGAGTGAAATCATATATTTGTCTTTCTCTGACTGACTTATTTTGTTTTAGCATAATACACTCTAGTTCCATCCACATCACTGCAAATAGCACGATCTCACTCCTTTTGATGGCTGAGTAATATAATGTATATATCACATAGAAGAAGTGGTTTGTAAGACAGCATCTAGCTCTCCTCAATGATTCAAGCACCCTGTGCAGTGATGGGGGGAGGGGGGAAGCCCTGCTTTGTACTATCCATTGATTTCTGCGCTGTAAATACTCGCGTCATGGCCGATTTCAAGCTACGAATGTGAAGTAGGGAAGAGATGTGTGTGATTGACCCCCACAAGCTAGTAAGAGCCAGCTCCAGTGTATAACCACCTGTGTGAAAAAAAATCACAAAACGATCACTCCTGACGGGGAATTTTGACATATCTGGAAAAGACACCTGAAGTCTAATATTGGTTAAGTATAGCTACAATTGTTAAAAAAGAGGAAGTGAATTTTTAAAATTATAGACCAGTGCCCCTGAAGCCAGCCCAGGGCAAGATGCTGCAGTAGATCATTTAAGGAATTTTTGTGAATAATTGGGAAAATAGTGATCACCAGGAGCCAACTTGTGTTCACTAAGAAAAAAGTCATGCCAGACACCTTTTTTTCATTGGCCTATTTTCTTTAACTAGTCCAGAAGACTTTAAGAAATTGATGAATATGGGGGCGCGTGGGTGGCTCAGTCAGTTAAGCATTTGACTTCAGCTCAGGTCATGATCTCATGGTTTGTGAGTTCAAGCCCCACATCAGGCTTTGTGCTGACAGCTCAGAGCCCAGAGCCTGCTTCGAATTCTGTGTCTCTGTCTGTCTCTGCCCCTTCCCTCCTCATGCTCTGTCTCTCTGTCTCTCTCTCTCTGTCTCTCTGAGAAATAAATAAGCATTAAAAAATAAGAAAATAAAAGAAATCGATTAATATGATATGTCTAGACTTTAGCAAGGTAGGTGTCCTTGGCCAAAGACTGGCAAACTATGGCCCTTACAGTAAACCTGTCCTGCTGTCTGTTTTTATAAATAAAGTTCTATTGTGACACAGCCAATTGTTTACATATTGGCTATAGCTGCACTTGCACTATAACAGCCGTTGGACAATGGCTACAGCAGAGATCTGATGGCTCAGAAAGCCTAAAATATTTAGCACTGGGTCCTTTATAAAGCTTGCTGACCCCTGGTCTATTATGGAAAAGGCTGGATGATAGTAAAAATTCGTGTGGGCGGGACACCTGGGTGGCTCAGTCGGTGAGCGTCCAGCTTCGGCTCTGGTCATGATATCACGGTTCGTGGGTTGGAGCTCCGCATCGGGCTCTGTGCTGACAGCTCAGAGCCTGGAGCCTGCTTCACATTCTGTGTCCCCCTCTCTCTCTGCCCCTCCCCTGCTCACGCTCTGTCTCTCTCTGTCTCTCAAAAATAAATAAATTTTTAAAAATTTTAAAAAATTTGTGTGGGCTCATAACCATAATGAATAGCCATATTCAGATGTTTCTAAATCATGGAATGATTGTATTCTGGAGGAAGGTTCCTAGTAGCAGAAACCTGGGTTCTGTCCTGGCTGTGTCCAGTGCCTTGTCTTATTACTAACCATGTGAAAGAGGGTATTCACATCGTATGCAGACAAATCTTGGAGATGGTCTATAGTCAAAGTGGTCATTCAGAATATAAGATGGTGAAATCAAGTTCAACCAAACAGGCAGGCAGAAGAAAGTAGTTTTGATGGTTATGAATAGTTGAAGGACATGATGTTTAGATTTGTGAAAAAGAATAAACAGATCAAGAAGGAGAAGGATATTTAAGGCTATTTAAATACTGGAGGTTTTGTCATTTAGAAGAGGGACTAAATTAGTTTTCTAAAGAGTGTATGGAATTTATAACTAAATATATTTCAGTTAAGGTAAGAACAATGTACCCAATAGGCTTTTCATAGGAGTTAGTGATTTTCTTGTGAATGGTGTTCACACAGAAGAGAAGTCTTAGGGGTTCTTTAGGAGGATTCATGCCTACACAACTTTGTACTTCTCAGAATTTGTGATGTGCTGAGCCTGATTTCTTACCAGTAGAGTAGAATAAAATTAGAGATAATTTGTACTATCAGATTCTTATGGTGCAAGACATTCTTAAACCCTGAAGAGCAACTGAATCCGCCTGTATCCAAGTTGCCTCGTTCAGATGTCCAGATATCCCTTAACTGACCCAGAAGTATTGTTCACCGGCCATCAGTTTCTTCAAAGCAAGTTGGCCACACCTGGAGCAAGCCAGCGCCATTGCTCATCAGCCAGTTACAGCAATAATGAGATGATGACGGGAGTGACTTGGGGTCACAGGAATTTTACAGGAAACCGGCAGCCCTTTGTTATGGAGTTGGGACAAAAGATTTCCGGGATGTTTGATCAGGTATAACTTCAACTGCAAGGGTGAACCAGTCAGATGTTTGATAACAGGGAAGCAGCCCAAAAACACATAGGTCAAAACCCAAATGGCTGAAGGCAGGACTTGGTTCAAAAATGTAAAACTGAACACATCACTAAATATTTTACCCAGGGATGTCTCCACTACCTTTTCAATGGTTTATCAGATTATAGTTATCATTAAAGTTATAGTTATCATTAAAGACAGTAACATATAATTAGTGGGATACTCCATAAATGAAAATTCACCTGGACCAAAACCTCAACTCTATTTCACTTTCCTGTCTTAACATGCCCATTATGATCTCAGCATTGTTTCCAGGCATATCTAAATAAAAGACCACCGGATATTCCTTTGCCCTGGGAGAAAGTTTTGTTTGGGGAGAAAATTGTTGAATGGAAACACTCAGAGGTGCCACGTTCATTGTTAATTAATTTTTTATTGTGGTACATTTACCCCGACTTCAACAACAAAGTGCCAAATACTAGTGCTGAACAATGCCTGCCTGCATGCAAATGCCATCAAAGAAATGTGTGGCCTATGTCAGAGGAACATCGCCCTACAAAATAATCTCTTTATAATCCTGCCCTAATGCGGTGATTGTCAACCCTGAAACCTTTCGACATCACGTAAGCCTCCTGTAATGAAATTCATGGATAATACAACTTCTCTATACATGTGTTTCCAAAAACTTAATGTAGTTTGCAAGTATAATATAAAAGAGAAATGCAAGAAAATTGATGTATAATAAAAATAATATTTATTTTGACGTGTAAGTGCTCTGGCACATAATGTCAGAAAAAGTAATGAAAAACTTAGAGACTTGAGCACATATACAATGACTAAGTTTAGATTTAGGAGAAGTAAAATTTATTCAGATACTGCTGATGTATTATATTTTAAATTACAGATTAAGAAAAATTTTGTGAGTGCGTGTACAAATGCTTTAAAGTATAGACAAAGTATTACAGAGAAAGACAGATACCGTATGTTTTCACTCTTATGTGGATCCTGAGAAACTTAACAGAAGACCATGGGGGTGGGGAAGGAAAAAAAATTAGAGAGGGAGAGAGTCAAACCATAAGAGACTCTTAAAAACTGAGAATAAACTGAGGGTTGATGGGGGGTGGGAGGGAGGAGAAAGTGGGTGATGGGCATTGAGGAGGGCACCTGTCGGGATGAGCATTGGGTGTTGTTTGGAAGCCAATTTGACAATAAATTTCATGTAAAAAAAAGAAAGGAAAAAGAAAATATAGACAAAGTAACAGAGAAGGTGTGTTTACCTAAAGCCAACAATGCAGCATCTGTAAATAAAAACTGAAAGAGTTAGGTTTGTTGTTGACTCAAATCCACAATCCATGTTCCTATTGCTAATGTGCTGTTTCTAAAATGATGACTAATTCTTGGTAAAGTTCAGGACAAAGAAGGACAGTCTTTCCCCGTGTACATGTTAGCCACGCTCCTGAGTAATTTTACTATATCAAAGTCATGCCAGCACGAATGTCCATCGATTGATGAACAGATTAAACAAAATGTGAAAGAAACCAGACACAAAAGGTCACATATTATATGATTCCATTTAAATGAAATGTTCAGAATAGGCAAGTAGATTGGTTGGTTTCCGGGAGCTGGAGGGAAGGGGGAATGGGAGAGTGGCAGCTAGTTGTTGTTTGGGACTAACGGAAATGGTCTGGAATTAGATACTGGTGATACACAACCTTTCTTTTTCCTTTTCTTTTTTTTTCCCCCTTTTCTGTTTTGTTTTGTTTTGGTTTTGGTTTTGGTTTTTGGTTTTTGTTTTGTTAAGTATAGTTGGCCCACAATGTTCCATTAGTTTCAGGTATACAACATAGTGATTCAACATCTTGATATATTATGCTCCATTCGCCACAAGTGTAGTTGCCATCTAGATATACAACCTTTTGAATATACTAAAAACCATTGATTTGTATGCTACTTTAAAGGGTGAACTTAGGCGTGCCCGGATAGCTCAGTTGGTTAAGCATCTGACATTGGCTCAGGTCATGATCTTGTGATTCATGGGTTCTAGCCCCGTGTCAGGCTCTGTGCTGACATCTCAGAGCCTGGAGCCTACTTCAGATTCTCTCTCTGCTCCTCTCCTGCTTGTGCTGTCACTCTCTCTCTCTCTCTCTCTCAAAAATAAATAAATCAAAGGAGGAAGGGTGAATTTTATGGAACATTAATTATGCCTCAGTTTTTTTAAAAAACATGCAAAATTTCTCTTTTGTGTCTGAGTTCACTTCTGGGCTCAGATCACTTAAAACAGGTTTTCACTTACACCAACGTTCACTGTGACATTAATTATTCTTTGGGACAATGACTCTGCCTTGAGCAGCATTATGTCGCGTACTTCAGGCATACAGCATCTTTTTCTTCTCACCACATAGCAGTAGCAGCCCATAACCCCTGTAGCAACAATAAATCGTTGCACAAATTTCCACATGGCCCATAAGGGTAAGGTTTTGCTCTTGTTAAGAACTACAGTCATAACAGCATGCAAAAATAATTAAGACGTATCAATACTTGGCGCTGTACTTTGCTGGATTTCCATCTGACAGTCAGCCCTTACCACCCCTTAGGGATTTCAAGGACTGTTCAAGCTGTGTCTGTTGGTTCCTTCATCTGCCTTTCCCTCTCCATCCAATTTTTAAGGCAGCAATGCAGAATATATTCTTATCCCGTGATTCATGAGATGATTGCAGGTTTCTGTTTGGATTTTTTCCAAAATAAAAATTATTAAGATGTGTGGTATTCCTCAGAATTTACAGCCTCTCTTAAAATTCAATAATGATATGTTTCTTAGAAGGAGCTTAACAACTTTATAGTTCAGTAGTGCTTTGAGGTAGAGGGTGCATTAAAAAAACACACACAAAGCTTCCAAACTATTTAGGATTTTTTTTTAATGTTTCTCAAAGCTTTTTCATTCTTGCTTGGGGTTTTTTTTTTCTTTTTTCATTTAAAACAGCAGTTAAGAGAGCCTCAAGGCATGGGAAGGGCTTCAAATGTGAAACTGAGTAACTGACTGATGGCTTGCAGGGTTGAAGCTGCACTGTGGGCTGCTTGGCATCACAAAAAGCAACTAAGAATCTTTTCAGTTTTTCTTTTAATGAATCGTTCCCTTCCAAATGCTGAAGGCTTCAAACCAAGATCTAAGTCATTGATTCCTAAACCAAGTTTTGGTGCACACAAAGATGTCTCTAATGGCTTCAAAGAGAGTCTAAAAGTCTCAAAATACTTTATTTTTATTTATAGACTTTTTCAAAATAGAATATGCCCTGAGAGTAACTTAGAAAAGATGGATAATGCAACTCAGACTTTCTCAAAAATACTATCTCGGCCTGCTGGTCACTGGCCAACATCACTGGGAGCATGCTTTCTGCAGCCTCCTGTGGACGATTGCCATTTGTGGGATGGGATTTTGATGAAATAATTATTCAGCTTAAACATTGACTATAGTTCCAAAGAGAGGAGAAAAGAAGGCATTGATTTCAAAATGTCATTCTCTTCCTAAACACCACAGAGTATTTTTTTTATGTTTATTTATTTATTTTGAAGGGTGGTGGACAGAGAGAGAGGGAGAGTGAGAATCCCAAGGGGGTCTCTGCTCAGCACGGAGCCCCACGTGGGGCTTGACCATGACCGTAGATCGTGGCCTGAGGCTAAACCAAGAGATGATTGCTTAACCGACAAACCAGGTGCACCAACTGAGGATTTTTAAATCCCAGAGAAGAACTAAAGAGAGATCTTATATTTTTCATGATAATTCCATTTGGCCTCCAACATAAACACTGCAAATTCTACAACTGGATATAAAAACTCTTTGTGTCAAATATTGTAGTCTAAACATAAAATTAATGATCTCTTTGAATAAGGTGAACCCTACATTTCAAATTGCTCACATTTCACATTTATTCCAGATTGCATGTAAAAAGCATAATAGATTTGGGTCAGATCAAACACATTATTAAAAAAACTCAAGACCGGCTAAAAGTCTCTCAGGGACAGCCTTTCAATTAGCCGGGAAACAGTGGTCATTATGTTGGTTTTCTACCTTCTGAGGTATTTAACAGATGTCAGTGACATTTGACATGTGTGCATATGTAAGACATGGATTTGACAGAGGGGGCTTTGAATTTCTATGAAATTTCAGGGTTGGCAACTCAAAGCCTAGTTTAAGCGTTTGATAGAAAAGTGAGTCTTTGGGGCCCTCATTCTATCCTCTCTGCTCGGAGAACTTCCAGCTCTAAGGCCAAAGTTCCTGAACACACATGAGGACGTATAGGTCCATTACTTGTTCATTGTTGGAGCAATTGTTTTTTTTTTCTTTTTTAACTTTTTATTATAGCAAATTTCAAGCATAAAACAAAAGTGGATGATATAGTATAATGAACACTTGTTTACCCAAAACCCAGCTGAAACAAATGGTAGTATGTAGCCCAACTTTTTTTATTCTCCACATGCCCACCAACATCCCCCGCCCCAGATTATTTTGAAGCAACTCTTATCATCTCAACTGTACATCTTTCAGGTTGTAAAAGGTAAGGCACCTTTTTTTTTTTTTAATTTTTTTTTTAACGTTTATTTATTTTTGAGACAGAGAGAGACAGAGCATGAACGGGGGAGGGCCACAGAGAGAGGGAGACACAGAATCTGAAACAGGCTCCAGGCTCTGAGCTGTCGACACAGAGCCCGACGCGGGGCTGGAACTCACGGACCGCGAGATCGTGACCTGAGCCGAAGTCGGACGCTTAACCAACCAAGCCACCCAGGCGCCCCGGTAAGGCACCTTTTAAGAAAACATAATCACATCGCTTCTCGGCCTTTTGGCTAAGATCAAGTGTAAGAAAACATAATCACGATATGATTACCAAAACTAATAAACAATTAATGAATCATTAATATCACCAAATGCCAGATCAGTGCTATTTGTGCTCTTCTGATTATCTTATGATTTTTCAGTAAGTTGCAAGATCCAAATATGGATGCAAGTTCCATATGCAACAATGGATTGATATGTTTCCTAAATCTTGTGGGTTTCCCTTCTATCTTGCTTGGTTTTTTCCATCTGAAAAAAAAAAATTGAAACAGTCGCTTGGCTCTGTCCTGTAGAATTTTCCCAAAGTCTTCACTTTGTGGATTAGATCTCTATAGTATTGTTTAAAACAATCCCGTCCCTTGAATTTCCTATATATCAGTAATGAGATCAAGAAGCTGGATGAGATTCATGTTGTATTTTTTTGTTCTCTCTTTCTTCTGGTAAGACTTCTCCAACAAAGATTTATACTTTCATCAGGAGGCACATAAGGTGGTTGCCTCTTTTTGTGATGTCATTGATCATCAGTGATTGATTACCAGTCATTGATGATCACTACTCAGATTCACTGATTTCTTAGAAGTTAGAAATAGTGATATTTTGGGGATGCCTGAGTGGCTCAGTCAGTTGGTTGTCTGACTTCAGCTCAAATCATGATCTCATGGCTCGTGAGTTCAAGCCCCACATAGTGCTCTGTGATGATAGCTCAGAGCCTGGAGCCTGCTTTGGATTCTGTGTCTCCCTTTCTCTCTGCCCCTCCCCCACTCATGCTCGCTCTCTCTCTCTCTCTCTCTCTCTCTCTCCTTCAAAAATAAATATTGAAAAATTTTTTAAAAAAAGAAATAGTGATATTTTTAATTCTCTCATTCCTTCTTTGCTTATTAACTGGAATACTTGTCTAAAAAGGAAATTTTCTCCTCATCATTATCTAGAGGTACAGATTTTATAAGAAGGCATAATAAATGCTTGCTTCTCTTCATTTGTCAGCTTTCAAAATATTGAGATGTTTCCTCAGCATCCTCCAAAGTAATCAGTGACTTTTTTAGTTTTCTTGTGACTTTGTGAAGGTCAGTATATTTGATGTCTTTTGTTTCTTTGCATGTCTCATCCTTACTGAAGCTCCAATTGCCCCCTCTTCTGCCGTTTGAAACTTATTGAGGGCTTTCCAGGGACTTTTGAAGGCAAACCAGAAAGGAATTTCAGTAGGAATTGCAAGGGCTTCCTGAGCAGCGATTAAGAGCCCCTTCCCTCTTGTTGGGGTGCCTGGGGTCTCAGTCGGTTAAGTGTCTGACTTCAGCTCAGGACATGATCTCACGGTTTGTGAGTTTGAGCCCTGCATTGGGCTCTGTGCTGACAGCTCAGAGCCTGGCGCCTGCTTCACATTCTATGTGTCTCTCTTTCTCTCTCTTAGTCCCCAACTTGCTCTCTCTCTCTCTCTCTCTCTCTGTCTCAGGAATAATTAATGAATAAACTTTAAAGAGAGAGAGAGAGTTCCCTTTGTAGAGTGCTTTACAAAGTGCTAACACTCTTTTGTCTCATTTGGACTCACCCGTCATTTTAGCAGTGTTGGATTTGGGCTCTCAGACAGTACCTGATGGTACCCATGTTGAATAGTAGAGGACACATAGCCCAGATGAATGAAACAACTCTGCCAGGGTAAACAAGCCTCCTTGATTGTGGAGCTGTGATGAATATCAGCTCTTCTGATATCAGGGCTCTTAACACTGTGTCTTAATAAAGCTAAACCCTATTTATCCTTCTTATGGTTGTTCCCATCCCAGTCTTGAGAACACCCTTAGACACCTTCTAAGATACTTGAAGACACAAGTGTGTGATTAAATCCACAGTTACCCGTTCCCACAGAACATTGGAATGTTAGGGGCCAACATAGTGAATTATACCATGTTCTATTTTCTCTTGATGAGATTCACAGTCCATGAAGTTCATCAAAAAGTCCATATCCCAGGATGAAGGAATATTGAGAAAGTGTTGCCGAGTAAGCACTTTGTCAAGAATGAAACTTTTTTTAACAAGTCCTTCTTAGTTGAGCAGGGGTAGGGAGAAGTTGGGGTTACAAGAGGAAACTCAAAAAAAAAAAAAAAAAAGAATTTCAGGTTGGACTAGCTTTTCCTGGGAAAGGATGAAGCCTTGTGATAGGTATCTTACTACTGTCAAGCATTTTGCTGTAACCTGGGAAACTGGATCATTTTCCTGCTGCCTAGAGATCTGACATAAGCATATTTTCTTAAGCATGTTTCAAGTCGATTAGCTTCAACCGTAGTGTTTTAAATGGTCTAATGATCTCCAACTGTTAGTGTTTTTGTCCATTACAGGTTGGGAGTAAATGGGAATTTGCTGAAAATTCGGGCACGGGTTTTGTTCTCCTAGGTAATAAGATAAAATAAAATTTTCTTAATGACTCTTTAAGCAGTTGACTGAAAAAAACAATAACTGTGACTCAAATTAATATGAAGGCAAAGGCTTTCAGCTAAAGAACAACCATAGATGTTACTAACCTCCTAACATCTTTCCATCTGTGTTCTCTGTTACTGAAATTTCTATGTTCTCAGAGATGAGCAGGGCCCTCCGGGTTGCTCAATGGATTATGCAGAAGTAAGTGGATGCCACAACAATATGAAACGTCTGAATGAAAAGCTCAAAATGAAATCAGTCTGCTTCTAACAGATGTCTAGGTATACAAGTTTCTTAAACCAATAGTTAAATCATGGGTTAGCAATCTTTTTTTGTGTAGACGGTCGGGAAGTAATTGTTTTAGACTTTGCAGGGGACTACTGAACCTGCCATCACCACTTGCAAGAAAGCATAGACAGTACATATACAAATGGATAGGGCTGTATTCTGATGTAATTTATTTACAAAGTTATTTGCAAGAGCAAGTAACAGGCTAGATTTGGTGTTTGAGCCATAGTTTGAACACCTCCAACATAGACGGGGACAGAATATTTTGCTTTCATGTGAGAATTTGACACTTAGTGGCAGATGTGAGAGGAAGGGTATGGATTATAGAATATTTTTGTTGTTGTTGTTGTTGTTGTTATATTTATTTATTTTTATTGTAAAACTGTTTTAAAGATAGTGTGGCTCTGGTAGAAGGTCACAGATCAAATTTCTGCAGGGTGAAAACTTTCAGTTACATGAGAGATGTACGTGTGTATAAGATTTTGGAAGTGGTGAGGTTAGAGTTCAGCAGAAAGAACCTGCCCTCCCAACGTAAAGGGATCCTGGTACTCAGCCATACCTGACTGTCACCATGTGGAAATGTCCAGTGTCTCCATCTCCTCTAATGATGTGATGAAATCTCCCTATTTTTAAAGATTGGGAAATAATTGAAAAGTGTTTAAGACAATGCACAGGAAAACCAAAACAAATCTCAAGGTGTCCAGAAAAGTATCCATCAAGTACACAATAGGTTCTCAATAAACATATGTTAGAAAGGAAGAGGAAAGGGAATAAGGGAAAGAGAGAGGGATGGAGGCAGAGAGGCTGAGAGGAAACCAAAAAGAAAAGGTCAAAGTCAAAAAAAAAAAAAAAAAAGGAAAAAGAAGCAAATGGTCAAAGTCGTTCCATAAACCACCAGTTTTCAAACTCCAAGCAAAAGACTACATCTTTTCATTCAGCACTGCTCTCATGATGTGGTATGTATTAGAAGAGAGGAGATGTTCTGTATTTATTCAGCCAAAATGATACGTGCCATTTGCAACCTACCAGAAATGAAACAAAGTGAAGACCAAGGCCCTGGAGAAAGAAATCTTGATTTTCATTCAAGCCCCCATCATGGAAGGCAGGCAGTGCTCATGTCCAGCCTCACTGCATGAGCAGTAGCAATCCCTCCCTCACTGTATGTGGTAACATCTGGGAGCTTTGTAAGGATGCCAGTGCACGCTCTCAGAGCTTCTGAGATTCTGATTTCATGGGTCCAGTGTGAAGCCCAAGGCCTTGATGTTTTTTGCTTCTTAGTTCTCTCCATGCTATCGTAAAACACAGCCAGACTCGGAACCACTAACCTCAACATGAAGGACATAGGTGGTGATGATATTAGAAGATATTTAGATTTACGAAGAATAGACAATAAAAAATTGTTTCAGATGGCCATTGAGTGATGTCTCCAATAACTCATGCAATGTTGCATTGACTCATCCCGCTAGTTGAACGGTTCACACAATAACCCTTCCTAATCTTGCCCCAAACTACCACCTGACCCATGTCTTAGACCAGGGGTTGGCAAACTTAGTTCGCTGCCTGCTTTTGTATAGCCTGTGAACTAAGAATGGTTTTTATGTATTTAAATGACTGAAAAAGAATGTTAAGGAATAATATTGGTGACAAATCAAAATGATAAGAAACTCAAATCCCAGTGCCTATAAATAAAGTTTTATCGGAAGCTAGCCATGCCTGTTCATTCATACGTAGTCTGTGGTTGCTTTTATACTACAGTGGAGGAGTGAATAATTGCAAAGGGAATGTGTGGCCTACAAAGCCCAAAATGTTTACTGTCTGACCCTTTACAGAAAAACGTTGCTGACCCATGTCTGGGAGGGTGTAGACCCTTTTATTTGCAGAGACTGACAAATATAATGAACAATTACAAAGCCTGTGTGCTAACCCAACAAATGATTATGTCCCCCTCGTGTCACAGGCTCCTTCCATGGGGCACTGAGATTCTGAATCGTTGGACCCTTTGGGCAGTCTGGAGATGTCTGTCAACTCTTTTCCAGCATCATAGTTTTCAAATGCATAAAATAAAATACACAGGATTTAAAGAAAATTATATTAAAATTCAGTTATCAAAATATTCTTTAATGTGATATAGTAATATCTGTGCCTCTTTATTAAAGCATTAAATAATAAAATCTCACGGCAGGTTTATTAACTATCATAACTGTAAAGCAGTGGTAAGTGTAAAATATTTTGAAATATCTGTAACTGTAATGTGACATGAAATACCTGTGATTTCTCTAGGTAACAAAGTCGGAGGTAGGGCTTAAACCACTGTGGTTATTTGCCCACATTCATAATAGAAGAAAATGCTAAATTTAAGTTCGAGTTTGATGCAAATAGAGATTAATGTTTTTCTAACCACGCAGAGTTTCATGAAAACAAAGATACGATGTTCTTCTAACCAGGTTAGTGGACTCCTCGAACTTTATTCATAGGCCAGCATTCATGGACTCAAGGCTAAAAATTCGTGAGAGTCACTTCTGGGCCCATGGACACTTCCCTTTGAGCCTCCGCTTCCCATCAGTAGACAGAGAAGAGAGAGGATCATTCTGGAATTAAGGGACAGCCCTGGAAGTGGTAATACAGTACAAGAGCCCACATTCCATTAAGTAGAAATCCAGGTTATGGCCCCACATAACTGCAAGGGAGCCTGGGAAATGCAGTCCACTGTGTGCCTGGGAAGGCTGAGAGACCCACATGGTGAACCTCTGGCTCGTCTCACCACAGACTTCTCTCCAGAGCACTACACAGAATGCCTGTGGGAGACACAGAATCGGAAACAGGCTCCAGGCTCCGAGCCATCAGCCCAGAGCCTGACGCGGGGCTCGAACTCACGGACCGCGAGATCGTGACCTGGCTGAAGTCGGACGCTTAACCGACTGCGCCACCCAGGCGCCCCTGCATTGGTCTGCTTTGACTGCCATAACAAAACACCACAGACTGAGTAGCTTAAGTAAGAGAAATTTGTTTTCTTCCAGTTCTGGAGGCCAGAATGCCAGGATCAAGCTGCTACCAATTCAACTCCTGGGGAGGGCCCACCTTGTAACTCATAGATGACTGCCTTCTCACTGCGTACTGTGGAGAGAGAGAGTGAGCTCTCTGGTGTCACTTCTTGTAAGGATGATAATCCTATGGGATCAGGGCCCACCTCTTATGACCTTCTATAAACTTAATTACTCCTTATACTCCATTACACCGTGTCTCCAAATGCAGCCACACTGGGGGTTAGTCCTTTAACAAATGAATTTGGGGAGAACACGTATCAGTCCACAGCAGAAGCCATGTGTCAAGTTCCTCTCTAAGACTTGGAGAAAGGAGGATGTTTTTTTCAGAGACTTACTGGTTGCTTGATCCTAATATGGTAAACAGCTCCACATTTTTCCATTTTCATGTTTTATCCCAAAGCAACAGAGCATTACATTAATTGACTTGTCTTATTAATTCAATAAGCCGCTTCCAGGGTGAAATGCTTAGCTATGCTTGTTTGTTTTGGGTCCTTTTTGGTCGTTGGGAGAAAGCTTCAAGGCTCGAATCAGTCAGCTGTTTTTCACAGTCACTGAAAATTTTTTACGCACTGGTGAAGATTTGCCGCATTTGGAATTACTACAAACTGCTAGTTTCTCATTATATTATAATTTAATTCACACTTTTTGGGACGATAAGAAAACATTAGGTGGTTCACATATTGTAGTCGGATATTTGCTCACGGATAGTTAATACTGTATTTTAGCATTTATTTTCAATGGCATTCAGTGCAGTAAATTTGACAGCATCAGTTAAAGCCGAAAGAAACTCTTGTGTGATGATGGTAATTCTAGCCTAAAACAGTGAAATGTGGACCTCAATCAAATACTTTTTTGAAAATAAAATTAGGAAATCAACTGAGTAGTGAAAACTTCCTGCAAGCAAAGTGGGGGTGGGGGGTGGAAATCTAGATATTTAATGATCAGATCCTTACATTTATACACCTTAAACTGAGACACTGTTATTTGTCATTTGTATCTCAATAATGCTGGGAGAAAATGTAGATATTTAAGAGACAAAAATCTTACAGGATTAAAATCATTCCTGATAGCGACTTTTAAAGGACTCCCCAGCCTTGTACTGTTGGTTTTCTTTTTCCCAAAATCCTTCGGTATGGCACCAGAACAGTACAGATGGGTGCCTAATGTGTGTTTTTAATGAGATTTATGTTGATGATGATAAATATGCTATTTTGTGAAACCACATGGGATAGGTACTAAAGCATGGTGAAGGGATGTTTTAAACAATTGTTAGCAATTTAGATACTAATCTCAAGGACAATTTGAAATTTACATTATTAATATGAAAATAGCATTTTAAAGCAAAAGCATAGTCTCCTTTCTCCACAAGGACACAGACGTGCATGTTTGTTTTTTTTTCCTTCTTTGCAAAGAGGCCATTGGACAACAGGTTTTTAGCAAAAATCCAAGAAGGTTTAAAGTGCTTATTCTAAAAACTGTCTGATATGTTGAGCCTGCAAAGCAGCTCATACTTAGAAAAGTGGGTTTAATATGAATAAATATTCGTGGCCCAGTGCCCACTTAAGCCTGGAATAAAATGTGAAGTAACCAAATATTATTTTAAGCTTTCCTCTGGTGTATTATAGCAGAACCTGATACAAATCAAAGATGAATGCATTAGGTAAAAGGGTTTTTATTGCAAAGAATTGACTTTTTAACAGGTTTTCCTGTAGTAATATTAAGAAACTGATAATGATGAAAATGTAAAATTAGTAGCTTATGTGATCTTTTTCAGGGCGTGCTCTGTTAGCTCTGGGACTTCAGAAACAACTTCCTTGCTTCCACATAAAACATAGCCAAAAGACTAGGAGCACATGAATCCATGCATTCATCTGTTCCTTTGAATATTTAATTATTCATTCATGTAAAATCCATTCGGTTATTCAGCAAATGATCTTGAATACCTACTATGCGCCAGGCTTTTTCCCATTTGTTTATTTTATCACATATTATTTTTTGCCCATGCATTTCAGGAATACGTTCCCTGAGGGAAAAAAAAGCAATTCAAACAATAGCAAGCATACAAAGGAAAAAAAATCTAAACTCTCACTTCACTCTTCCCAATGCCTTCACCATAACTAACCAAGCCCCAGATTAGGAGTCAACAGGCAGTGAGCCCACAGGCTAGATTTTATTTTTGTACATTCCATGAGCTAAGAATCTTTTTACATTTTGAAAGGGTTATTTAAAAATAAAAACATGAATAATATGTAGCAGCAACTGTTTTAGGGCCTGCAAAGCCTAAAATATTTCCAGTCTGGTCCTTTAGAGACAAAAAATGTTCAACTACTGGCATAGACTTCCAGACCTTTTGCTAGGTATGTATCTATGTCTGTACATATATAAACACACAAAAAGACAGAAATCTACAGTGTTGCATATTTTTATTTGTTCATGGCTGTGCAACTTCCTTTTTTTGTTGTTGTTTTCTGCTTTATAGTGTATCTTGAAGATGGTTCTGTGTCAATATGTTTGCCTCAATTTCATCTTTTTTAACTTCTAATAACATTTCATACACGTTGTGTATTCCCTGCTTCTAGAAAGCCATTGCCCTCTCTTCCATTGGGAGCAACGCTTCTCTGAAAAGGCTCCCCGATGCATCTTCATTTTAGCCCTCAACCACGCGTCCCTGTCGTCCATTTTAAATATGCATCCTTTCATTTATTCATTCTACAAAACTTTTTTTGATACCTACTCTATCTTGGGTACTCGTCAAGCCCCTAAGGACTCAATAGTGAAATAAACAGACCAAACTTCCTGCCTCAGAAAGCATACGTTCTACTAGAAGGAACGGAACCAGTTGGTGAAATAAAATATGAAGCAAGGAAGGACAAGATGAAATGTTAGAGGATGGGGCTTGAAATTGAGATCAAGTGGTCCTAGATGGCCTCTGTGAGAAAGTGACTCTTGAGAACAGACCCTTAGAAAATGAGGGTGCTATGCAGGACAATATCTGAAGGGAGGCATTTTGGACAGAAGGAGCAATGAGTAGAAAGGCCCTGAGGTGGGCTCATGTGTGGTGAATCTGAGGAAGATCAAAGATAGCAGGAAGATCAGAAGGGCAGAAGCAAAGTGAACGAGGGAGAAGTAGCAATGACATCAGAAAGGTCATAAGGACCTGTATTGTGTGGGACTTCTGGGCTATAGTAAGGACTTGGGCTTTTAATCTAAGTAAGATGGGAACCATGGTAGGGTATTGGGCACAAGAGTGACATGGTCTAATTTTCTTTTAATAAAATAATTCTGGTTGCTTCTTGAAAACAAATTGTAGAGGTGGAAATACAAATATAGAAGCTGCTGGACCAGTTAGGAGACTATGATCACAATCTAGGTGAGATATAATGGCAACCCAGAATGAGGGTGGAAGTGAGGGTGTATTGTGGAGTGAACGTTTATATCCTCCTAAATTCATAGGTTGAAAAAAAATTTTTTTTTTGAGAGAGAGAGAGACGGGGGGGGGAGAGAGAGAATGAGTGGGGGAGGGACAGAGAGAGAAAGAGCAAGAATCCCAAGCACGCTCTGCATTGGCAGAGCCCGTTGCAGGGCTCAAACTCACAGAGCTTGAGATCATGACTTGAGCCAAGACCAAGAGTCGGATGCTTAACCGACTGAACCACCCTGGCACCCCCATATTTTGAAATCTTAACCCCCAATGTGATGGTATTTGGCCTTTGGGAGGTAATTAGGGTTAGATGAGGTCATGAGGGTGAGGGGCTCATGATGAGATTAATGTCCTTATATAAAGAGGAGGAGATTCAGGATCTCTCTCTCCCTGCTCTCCACCATCTGAGATTCGATGAGAAGACAGCCATGTGCAACTTAGGGAGAGGACCTTCACCAAGCACCAGATCTACTGGCACCTTGATCTTGGACTTCCCAGCCTCCAGAGCTGTGAGAAATAAATGTTTATTGTTTAAGCCCCTCAGTCTATGACATTTCATTACAGCAGCCTGAACTGATTGAGACAAGGTGGTAAGAAATGGATGCTTTAAACAGCCAGAAGGGAAAACCAGCTTTGAGACTCTAGTACCTTGATCAGTAGGTAAATCCCTCTCATTCCAAAAATGATGACCTTGTGTTATAGGACAAAACTTCAGATTTCAAGGAAAGGCCAGGGTCAGCCTAGAAAATAAATCTTAATGTCTTAGATCACATCTTATATGGGCTACACATCCTTAAAGTTAGGGTTTATTAGTTATTTTAAGATCAAGGCCGTGTTCTCATTAAGTGTCATCGTAGAAGATTAGTTGTAGGGTCTGTTGTGAAACCAGTCAACCTGAGAGAAGGCAACAAGGTTTCTCTTTGCAACTGTTCCAAGAGAGAATGTAATAATATGTGCAATTGCTTTAAAACTGAAATATGGAAAGAGTCTGACTGTAGGCCAAAGCACATGGAAGTTCACAGAAAGTAGGTGAATGAGGACAAACCTAACAGCTATGGTCCTGGCAGGCTCTAAATGACCCTGGGGGTATTTTTGAACAGTCTGGGACAGTTCTGCTGGTCGCTGAGCCTTCTCTTCTTGGGGGCTTGACTTTCTCAAGCTCTCGGTAGAGGCCATACACTAGCCTTTCTCTGTTTCTCCAAATGAAGGGGTCGTTGCCTTTTTCTTTCTTCCTACAAATCCCAGAAAGCTGAGGTGAGTTGTACTGAATTGGAATGCTTTCGCATAAATGTAGTCTCAGAGGCAAGTTCAAAGTCAAGAATCTCAAGACCACTGCGTGGGGGGAATATACAATCCAGAAGATTTTGTGATTTCATCAGGGTTTTATCTACCTTTTAAACAATAATGATCCTTGAATATGGAAACAGGGTTTATGCATGCTGATGCATATAAGATCGTTTTCCCTTTAATGTGAGGCACAATGAGATTGGAAAATAACAAAACAATTATTATTTAATTTCTCCTTCCAAAGGAGAGGCCCATAATGTGTTTCAACCTTTGGAAGAAAAGAAACCTAATAATAATTTTAAATATAGAAACACTACTAACACCCTTGTATTGATGGAATTCTTTGAGTTACAAATGGCAGAAATAGGGGCACCTGGGTGGTTCAGTCTGTCAAGGGTCTGACTTCAGCTTGGGTCATGATCTCGGGTTTCGTGAGTTTAAGCCCCACCCCCGGCTCTGTGCTGACAGCTTGGAGCCTAGAGCCTGCTTCTGTTTCTGTGTCTCCCTCTCTCTCTTTGACTCTGCCCCGCTCGCACACTGTCTCTCTCTCTCTCTCTCTCTCTCTCTCTCAAAAATAAATAAAAAATATTTTTATTTTATTTATTTTTTTTTTAATTTTTTTTTTCCAACGTTTTTTATTTATTTTTGGGACAGAGAGAGACAGAGCATGAACGGGGGAGGGGCAGAGAGAGAGGGAGACACAGAATCGGAAACAGGCTCCAGGCTCCGAGCCATCAGCCCAGAGCCTGACGCGGGGCTCGAACTCACGGACCGCGAGATCGTGACCTGGCTGAAGTCGGACGCTTAACCGACTGCGCCACCCAGGCGCCCCAAAAAATATTTTTAAAAAAAGACAGAATCATTACTCAAACTAGTAAAAACAGAATTTTTTGGCTCATCTAGCTGTGAAGTCCAGGAGTGGAGTCAAGCACAGATGTTGACATGCGGGGCATAGCAGATTCCAGGGCCTCAGATGATGTCTGGCTGCTTTTCTCTGTCCATCTCTATGTGTCCTTCTTTTTCACTTCCAATAAGCGTTGCCCTCATTTTCATTCTCCTGTCATGTAATGGGATAGACGACAGCCAGCAGTCCCATGTGTATTCAGTCCTTCTTGCAACTTAGTATCTAAGCATAAGAGGATGCATCTTCTTCAGATTTCCAGCAGATATATCAAGGAGGACTGTGATTGGCCTCCTTGAGTTGAGTATCCATTCTCACATCAGTCTCTGCAGCCAGAGGAAGGGAGTACTTTGGCCACAAGTGAATTACATGATCATCTGTAGGTTCAGGGAGCGGGGGCCACCATACACAAAATCGTATGGACAGTGGGAGAAATGATCCCACAAAGAAAGTAGAGCTGAGGCGAAAAACAGATCTCTGTGTCCACTAGACATACTTTTTCATTCTAACAGAAACATACTAAACATTCTAAAAAGCCACACTTTTTTATTCTAACAGAAACGTAATTTTCAATGACTTATATTAAAATAACCATATTTGAATGTTTGAAAACAATGTGTGCATACGTTTTAGGAGGAAACGTCACTTTTTTAAACAAATGTTAACTTTTCACTGAAGTGGAATATGTATGTGTATATATCGAAAAGTACACCTTTTGTGAGTGTTCAGCTTCATGAATTGTGTGGTGGTATTTCATTTTCTCCTCATAAGGTTGAAGAGTGTTTCCCATGTTCAAAAACATCTATACAGCTTAGCCTAAGGAGTGAAGAGTATAGTAGAAATGTGCTGGGGAAATATTCCAGAAGGTAGGGCAGACAGGAGGTGGAAACAAGGACAGCCACCTGTTGAAGGCAAGTAGGCCCTGTAAGTTACTCAGCGTGATTTTCCACCAGCTGGGTCTGACCTTGGGTCTAGCTCATGTACAACAGTAAACTCTTTGTCACCAAGTATTTCTTAGGATGAACTATTGGCTCAATAAGAGAGAAGAGAAGGGCACCTCGGTGGCTCAGTCACTTAATTGGTGACTCTTGATTTTGGTTCAGGTCATGATCTCACAGTTCATAAGATCAAGCCCCACATCGGGCTCTGCACTGACAGTGTGGAGCCTGCTTGGGATTCTCTCTCCCTCTCTCTCTCTGCCCCTCCCACATGTATGCTTGCCCCCTCCCAAAATAAATAAACATTTAAAAAAATAAGAGAGAAGAGAGACTTATTATGTCTTTTATTTTTTTTTATTTTTTTTTAATTTTTTTAACATTTATTTATTTTTGAGACAGAGAGAGACAGAGCATGAATGGGGGAGGGGTAGAGAGAGAGGGAGACACAGAATCGGAAGCAGGCTCCAGGCTCTGAGCCATCAGCCCAGGGCCCGACGCGGGGCTCGAACTCACGGATGCGAGATCGTGACCTGAGCTGAAGTCGGATGCTCAACCGACTGAGCCACCCAGGCGCCCCTATTATGTCTTTTAATGAGAGACCACTCCCTGATTCTCTACAAGTGGAAGGAGATGCCACCAAGAAGCTAAGTATCCATCCTGGTGTGATACACAGGCTATCACATGGCTTCTTCCAGCACTTTCACTACTCTAGGGACTTGGGAGTCATTTCTAATTGTTAAACTAAGACTCATTTTTACCCACAGTGTTGTAGATACCTCACTTTTGCCCTTCTTTACCTACTTTTCACCACATCTCTGCCTCCAGGCTGACCTTTAGGTATGACGTCACAGGTTTCCGTATTTCCCGCCTGTCATTTTGTTCAACCAACAGGGGACTGTTAGTCAGGAGAACACTGAGGTCAGGGAATAATCCCTGCAGGAGTGCATGGGATATAACGGACCAAACGTCACCTGTTTGCTAACCCTGAACTAGAGAAGCTACAATTTCCTATCTCTTAAAATCCATAATTTCATATTTCTCCTTTCTCTCTATTCCTCCTTTTTGACTTACCTTACTTATTTTGGTATTATGAACCACAAGCGTCTTCCTTTGCCTTTCAAGCTGCTCTTCAGTTTCATTCGGCCTTAAGTTTGCAACGTCAGATTCCACACTGCCCTTTCTCGATCCCACTCTCTGGGTTTTGGGTGCATTTGGTGTTTAAAGGTATGTCACTGAGGCTGGCCGAGCTCTCCGTAACAATCCCTAATAAAGGACATCTCATATGACTCCTCTACCTGAGCTACCTTCCATCCATCTCCTTCTCACCCATTCCACATAAGGAAAGGTATTCAATTGCTATCACAGCATCTTCTGTACCCAGAAAGGCAGCTATGGTCTCTGATGCAGTTTCAGAAAGCAAAAACTGATTATATTTATTTCCTTTACCAAGACAAACAGCTGTCTCTTTCACCGGCAACAGTTATGATAGGGTTCACTTCTACCCGATGAATTTAATTGGCTATATTTCTAGAATGCCAGCATCAGCAGTGCTTCACTGGTTCATCAATAGCTGTTATTTCATCTGCCGACCACAGAGAAGGGCATAAATCCATAGCCATAAAGATGTTCAGTGGTTAAACAGTCTCTAGCATACACGAGGGCTAGATTGAAGAGCGAGCTCATCGAGAAACTATTATACTGGAAACTGGCTCTGGTATGGATCTCCAAAGAATGAGGTCAGATAGCTACAAGTGAGGGTCCTTCATGGAGGCCTATTTTAGTTTTCAAAGACCCAAGGATTTCCTCAAAAGAGGGCTTTACTTATGAGATTGCGCCGGAAAGATAGAAGTGAAAAACCACCCAGCAGGTAAAACGACAGCCTTTGGCATCTGAATGGCTTGGACTTGAATTCTCTCTGTGCTCCTTGCTTCCTGGGTAACACTAGGCAAGCCACTTAACTTTCTGAGCGTACGTGTTTCCCTTGTCTATTGATGTTAATGATTTGCCAAGTTATAGGGTTATTGGGATCCTTAAATAACTTTGGTAAGTAATTAGCATAGTGCCTGGCATAAAGTAAGTACTCAAGAAATACTTGGATTTTGATGGTTATGATGACAGGAATTATCATCATTATTTGTCAAACTGCGGGGCATTTTGCATTCTTGTTTCCCTCAAACAGATCTTCTCTCCCTCTCTTTCTTCCTCTTTTATGAATATAGATATATAGATATATTGTAGCAATACCTATATATTATCACCAACAAAAGAGTTCTCTCTCTAAATACCCAAGTTCATCAAGGCCCTCCCTCCCTTAAAGATCACTCTGCATGGGGACCTGTTTGGCTCAGTCTGTTAAGCATCAGACTTCAGCTCAAGTCATGATACTTTGGCTCGAGTCATGATCTCACAGTTCGTGAGTTTGAGCCCCACATCAGGCTCTCTGCTGCCAGCTCCGAGCCTGCTTCTGATCCTCCGTCTTTTTCTCTCTGTCCCTCCCCAACTTGTGCACATGCTCTCTCTCACTCTCTCTCTCTCTCAAAAATAAAAAAATAAACATTAAAAAAAAAATCACTCCTAGTCGACTAGGTAAAATTGAAACTTTTTAACATACCATGCAAGACATTCACAATTTGTTTTTCTCTTACCCCTTCAGCCTCGTATCTGGCTTCTTCCACGCTGTATGTTTTACTGCAGCCATAACAGAGTTTTCACTGTCTCCCAACTGATCATGATGTGATCCTTGCATATTCTCTGCCCTTTGCCTGGAACGTTCCTCTGGAGGCCTCAAGTCTTTAACCAAGGATCACCTTAGTAAGTCATATGTCTTCAGTGCATGTTGCATATCCAGCACTGTGAAGATCAACACCCTGTGATGTGTTACCATTATTAGGCGTAAGAAGGAATCTGAAGAGCAAAGTGGAGCTCAGCAAAGTGACACCATTCCATGGATACATGTCCATCAGCAAAGTGACACCATTCCAAGGATACATGTCCATCATCCGCAAAGTGACACCTATCCAAGGATACATGTCTCAGAACTGGCAGAGTGAGAATTCAAATCAGGACATCCTGACTCCACAGTAGCTGTATCGGTCTTCTATTGCTGTGATAACAGACCAACACAAATGTACTGTCGTATAGTTCTGGAGGACAGAAGTTTAAAATGAATTCTACTGGGATAAAATTAAGGTGTCAGAAGGCTGCATTGCTTCTGGAAGCTCTAGGGGAGATTCTGTTTCCTTGATATTTCCAGCTTCTAGAGGCTGTCTGCATCCCTTGGTTCATGGCCCATTCTTCTGTCTTCTGAGCCAGGAGTGTCGCATCTTGAAATCACTCTCTGTCTCCCTATCTCTCTCCCTCCCCTCTCTTTATCCCTCCCTCCTTCTTTCTCTCTCAGTCTCTGTCTCTGTCTCCCCCTCTCTTTGGGGGCACTTTGCTTCCCCATTTACATCTCCTCTAACTTTTACCTTCTTGCCTTTCTCTTAAAAGAACCCTTGTTATTACATTGGGTTCACCTGGATAATCCAGGATAATCTCTCCATCTCAGTTCTTAATTTATCACATCTTCAAAGTCCCCTCTGCCATGTAAGGAAACCTACCCACAGGTTCTGACGATTAGAAATGGGTATCGTGCGAAGCCTACTACAGTAGTGTTCTTAACTTCTGTATTATTTTTGTCATCTCCCTGTGGAAAGTTACCCTCTTTAACTATTCCTTGAATATTTCCGTGGGTGAGAAACTACCTTCTTAGGTTCCCACAGCCTTGTATTCATACTTCTCCTTTTGTGCTTATCATATTGCATTGAAATTACCTCTTTACTTTATGGCCCCCCTAGTTGAATGAGAGCTTCTCAAGGGCAAGTTTTATGTCCCCAGAGTCCAGCCCAGAATCATGTATATAGCAGGCATTCACTGAAAAAGTTGGGTGGGTGGTTAGAAAGGTGAAATGTTTCAAAATCACTGCTATCCCTATTCAGAGATGATGGCATCATTGGTCATTTTCAACAAATACATTAATATGGCTAAAAGGATGTGCCCAAAGAGTAGCTAGGAGCCAATGACTCTAAGCCGTAAAGGGTAAAATGCCTTAGTAGATGGGATAGTACCCTCAAGACTCAGGCAAGACGAGTTTTGCAGATACTAAAAAATCTGTGTCCCTCCCCCCCAAAATTCCAAGTATGAAGACAGAGTAAGACCAAAATCTGTACTTGTCTCCCCAGTGGCATCTTGTAGCAATTGTCTTAGCCCTGGAGCATGTAAAATCACGATTGGTTTAGGGGGGAAGCAGAGAACCTCAAGATGATTGTGTGAGATCTTCTGAATGAGCCTGAGTTTTAACCTAGAAGTAACAAGTCACAATCTCTGGAGGGGACTGAATTTCTGGACTAGTCCTAGAAAGGGCTAGGTTAATTTTTCTCTCTGGGGGATTCTTGACTCATAAAATCAACAGGTTTCATCCAAATAGAGTTAATTTTTACACACCCAAGATTGTCATCTTGGGTTCATAACCCACCAACTTTTTACCTTTCAGTAACTCATCCTCTCAGGCTGAATATGGGGAACGTGACTGAATTAATCATACTTGTGACAACTGTGTTTAGAAGTGCTCAGGTTGCGTTTTATATTAAGTGTATTCCATTACCAGGACCATGGGCAGGAGCTGCTGACAAGATTCACTGCAGAGTTGTGTGATTTAATACAAAGTTCTTGGCTAAGGAAGTATGACAAGTTGAATCTGCTAATTTAATCGCCATTTGTTCACGTGCTCCTCCTCACATGGAGGTCTCTGCAAAAGAACAGAAAAGGAGACAAAAGAGTTGAGAATAATGTTTCTTCATGTGCTGTCTTGGAACCTAAGAGACAACATCTTGAAGTCAGAGTGGTTACTGTGTAGCTCAAGGGTTAGCAAATTTTTTTCTGCAAATGTCATGTCCTAGTTCAGGCTGCGATAACAAAATACCATAGACTGGTGGCTTATAAACAACAGGTATTTATTTGTCACAGTTTGGGAGGCAAGAAATCTAAGCTCAGGGTGCCAGTATGGTAGAATGAGGGCTCTCTTCAAGAGAAGAGAGCCCTTCTTTTATCTTCTTTTATCTTACCTTCTTTTATCTTATCTAGCTGAAAGGGGCTAGGAAGCTCCCTGGGACTTCTTTTATAAGGGAATTGGGATTTCAACAGGTGAATATTGGGGAAGCACCAATATTCAGACTATAGCAGGCCAGATAGTAAATTTTTTAGGTTTTGTGAGCAATAAAATCTCAGCTGCAACTACTCAACGCCACTGTTATAGCTTGAAAATGGCCATAGGCAATACATAAACAAAGGGGTGTGCCTAGGTTCCAATAAAACTTTACTTACATACAACAGTGAGCAGCTAGACTCAGCCCAACCTCTAATCGAGTTTATCTGTGCCAAAGCAAGTCTACCTTCCGACTAGATATGACACCTGGGACATAAAATGTGGAGATACAAATGGACTTTCCTATTGGATATAGCCAACATAAGTAATAGTGGTCATTCTTGGTTTTATTTTCTGGGTTACTTAGGATCTATTTCCCTTCGCGTCATTTGGGAACCACTGTCACCTGACCCTCTGTTCACGTGCTTTTGCTTTGTCTGGGCTTCTGGCTCCATGAGTAGAGAATGTGACCAAAATCTAACCAATGAACACACCAATTCCCCAAGCCACAGTGACTGGTGCAGGGATGGGGCGTGGTCCCAAACTGTCCAACCGGGGTAAGGTTTGTGATATGTGCAATCAGAAAGAATCCCCCAGAAGCACATCTAGAGATTAGGACTTGAGTATAAATCGTTTACCTGACAAATGATCTCAGGAAATTTTGGTTGACATTATCAGGTAAATTATAAGGGAGGGGAATTGGAGCTTCATCTTGGGGGACGAGGAGTCAGTGTAGAACAGGAGCCGCCAGAGGGGTGCGCATTTATCCTGGTCAGTCACTGGTAAAGGGCTGCTCCTGGGCGTGTTCATCCCTCCTACCTCTGGCCCACCCTGAGTACAAGCAGAGTAGAAGTTTTAGTCACCAAAGGGTAACATCAAGCAAAGAGATACAGATGCTAGAAATTGGAAGTTAGATCCTGCTGCCCTGAAATAAGACCTAAGGAGGATATGGGTAAGGCACCTTTAGCTTTTGCTACCACGGACTGTTGTTAGTCTCCCTATTAGGGTTCTGAAGAAAGTGGGGCTTATTTGACTCAGTTTGAGCCCTTGCATTATACTACGCCTGAAATCACCCCACAGGCATTTTCGTTATGGAAGCCCAAAAATTTCCTTTTCACTTAAACCAGATTGAGTTAAGTTTCTTACCACATGAATCGACAAGGACTAAAAATGGGAAGTTAGAATTCTTTTTCCACTCATAGTGATTCATCTTAAAATCTGATAAATATTTTGAGGCATAGAGAATTCCAAAAGGATAATAGGTATGGATATAGATATTATCTATTATCATAGATACAGATCATATATATCATATGATATCTATATGTCTGTCTATACTTCTATATAGGAGTCTGAAAGTGCATTCAGGGGAAAGGTTCATAAATATGTTGGTGTTTGAATAGTACACAAAGTCACCAGATCCCCACAACCCATCCATCCACCCACAAAATATAAGCCCCGGAATATCTGCTTCCATGAAAAGAAGTAAGTGTGCAAAATTGCCCAGGAGACTTCCTGGAGCTATTTAATAAGAGGCAGATATCTATTCCTCATAACAACTTCTTTTGGTCCACAATCTCTGTGCTTGTGGTTTATCTCTCTTTTTCATTCTTTCCACTCTTATTTGCTAAATGGAATTAAAGGATTAGAGCTGAGATGATCTGGACAAATAGAAGAGGATCAGAAGATAATAAGAACAGGAAAACCAAATGTAGTCATTTCAGGGAAAGTCAGGGAGTCAAGGAAGTAAGCAGAGGACAACACATGCTTATAAGTGCAAGAGAAGGGTCGGAAAAAAGATTAAAAGAAATTTTTTGTAATGCCTAAAGCATACACTGTGTTCTCGGATGAAGGGAATCTATTTCTGTTATATTTTTGCGCAGGCTGCTATTTCATTCTGTGTGATTCTGGGCTGATCCACACGTACACAAGCTAAATAAGCGTGTGAAACCCTATGGCATCTGTGACCCATGTGGTCAGTCTATGGTATCTCATTCGGGAGGCATAGTTCAACAGCCCCGATATAGATTGAGATGGACTCCATTTGCCTATTTAATATTTCTGTTGAATATCTTCTGTGCCAGCTGTGTTCATGCCACTAGTGATTCAACAGTGAACAAACTAAACAAAAAGCATTTTCTCATTGATTTTACACTGAGGGGAGGAAAACATATGTCACTCAAAATAAAATGCGTGACAAGTTAGATGATGAAAAGCAAAAGACGCAGCCAAAGACGATTGGGAGCACTGGGAGCAGAGAGCTTCCTTGAGATGATGACTTTTGTCCCAAAGTATGAAGGAAGCCAGGAGAGAGGCAGTTGTCTGAGGAAAGAACATTCCAGGTAGGGAGAACAGCAAGTGTAAAGGCCTGAGGTGGGAGAATGCTAGGCCTTTCTTAGAATTACAAGGAGGCCCATAAGAGACTAGAGCCAGGATCAGCAAACTTTGTGTGTGAAGACAAGATAGTAAAAGATTTCAGCTTTGGGGTCCATACAGTCTCCATAACAACCACTCAGCTCTGCCACTGTGGTGCGAAGGCTGCTACAGACAACAGGCCATCAGTTACTGACCTCTGGTCTAAAAGAATGAGCAGGTGTAGTGATATATGAATGTGTTGGGTCTTATATATCGTTGCAACAACTTTGGATGTTACTTTGCATATCAGTCGGCGTTCCCCAGTGAAACAGAACCAACAGGATGTGTGTATGTGTGTGCGTGCGTGTGTGTGTGCATGTGTGTGTGGGGGGGGGGGAGAGATGGAGAGAGAGATTATAAGGAATTGGCTCACAAGATTATAGAGGCTGACCAGTACCGAGATGTGCAGTTGCCAAGCTAGAGACCCAGAAGTGCTGATGGTATAGTTCCACTCTGAAGACCAGTAGGCTCAAAATCCAGTATTTTGAGCTATTCATGCCTTCAACTGATTATATGAGGCCCACCCACATTAGGAAAGGAGATCTGGTTTCCCCAGTCTACCAATTTATATGTTAAACCCCCCTCAAAAATACCCTCACAGAAACACCCAGAATTATATTTGACCAATATATGTGGGTACACTGTAGCCCAGTCAAATGGACACATAAAATTAATCATCACCATCACATTGTATATGGGATAGAGGGCTGTTAAAGGATTTGGGCAGTGTAATGGCATGATTTTATTACATGGTAGCCGTATCACTCTAGCTGGTGTGTTGGGCAGACATAGGGCAACCAACCAGGAGGCTATGTCGATATTTTAGGCAAGAGATAATAGTGGTTTGAACAGGGTGGTAGCAGTGTAGGTGGTGAGAAGTAATCAGATTGGTTTTTGACGGTAGCCCTTACTGAATTGACTGATTATGTGATACGAGTGTGTGAGAAGACTCCAGTAGGGTGGGCTCTCAGACTTTGTCCTGAGCAATTTTAAAGGATCACAGTGTCCTCAGCTGCGATAGGAAAGATGATAAGAAAAGCTGGTTTGGGGAAAAGATTAGGAATTCAGTTTTGAACAGGCGATGTTAAAATGCTGGTTAGGTATCCAAGTGGCAAAGTAGATGTAATGATCTGAATGTTTGTGTGTCCCCTCCCACCATCACCACCCCTGCCAAATTCTCATTCTGAAATTCTCACCCCTAATTTGATGGTATTAGGAGTTAGGGTTTCTGGCAGGTGCTTAGGTCGTGAGGGCGGAGCCCTCATGAATGGGATTTAGTTCTCTTACAAGATAGACCCATAGAGACCCCTCACTCGTTCTGCCATGTGGGAATTCAGCAAGAATGCACTAGCTGTGAACCAGGAAGAGGGCGCTCGGCAGAAAGCGACCGTGCTGGCCCCTTGATCTTAGACTTCCAGCCTCCAGAACTGTAGGAACTGTTGCTTTTATAAGCAACCTGGTCTGTAGTATCTTGTTATAGCAGTCTGAATGGATGAAGAGAGTCGAGCAGGCAGGGGTGTGTACTTGTTTGAAGTTCAAAGGGAAAAGTCCCTCCTTACCTGAATTCATGAGATAATTCGAGAGATCCAGTTGAAAAGTTTCAACATTTACTATATCCCCTTTCCTCTTCTCTCCACATGCTGGAGACTCTTTGGAGCCCTTGTTTGCCCACTGTCCACCCCTGCCCCATCCTCTATATGCCCATCATCCCCTCTTCTCCATGGCTTCATTGTGAGGATGTAATGAACCTCTCTACTGTACCAGTTGAAGCCTTACTCTACCAATGCCCTTCTGTATCTGCCTTTCTCTGCCATTTATTGGATCTGTCTCCTTGCATCTGCTGACTGGGGAAAGGCAAGGAATGGATTACAAAGTAGGGGGATGAAGAGAGAATTTGGGCTGAAAATTGCCCTTTATTTTCAGGGGTCTATGAAAACAGGATGTAGGGACCTCCTATGATAAATAATAGCAACAAAAATATGTGTGTATGCATATCAGTCATAATTGGCTAATGTTCATTATCTCAATGCTAATTTAATAGAATCATAGAATTCTAGAATTTTATCAACTCTGGAAGTTCAAAGATCATTTTGTCCCACCCTGTCTTTTCTAAATAAAGAAACCAAGATCAATAGCAGTGAACTAACTTGGCTGAGCTTCACTTTTTCTCAGAAAGCTATTCTTCTATGAATTACCATATCAGTATAATTCTTATAAAGAGGTGAGTCTAATTCACATAATTTATGGAACGTCTAAGACATGTAGCTTTTTGAAAACAGCGTTATGAAAAGTGCTTTCTATTCACCATTTCACTGAATCCTCATAACTCTTTGAGGTAAATTATCCCACTTTTACAAATGATTACCCAGAAGGCTCAAAGAGGTTCAATGTCTGGCCTTTCACCTGGCTGGGCAGTGATGGAGCCAGGACTAGAAACTTGTCTTAGTCCAGTGTCTTTCCCTGCACAGAAGTACCCTTCAATCATGGATCATTGTATGTGTTGGGCTGAGGGTAAGGGCTAAGGATGATCCACATTAGATGGTAATTTGGTCTCTCTCAATCTGTTTCAATCTGCTAAGGACATATCTGGGTGTCCCAGAGATTGACCTGGCATACTTCATAAGCTTTGACTTTCTCTGAATGACCTGGCTTTTTCTTCATGAATAGTGTTGTTCTTTTATCGGTTTGTTTGCAAGTGTTGGCAGGTCGTATAAGTGGGTATGGGATCTGTTCTAAAGACAGAGAGAAAGTATGCACATAAGAGAGAACGTGCACGCTCTATTAGGCCACAGCGTTACAACGTGAAAATCTATGACAAATGTGACTTTGACACGAACAGGTGTTAGGAAGTTGTGATAACCAAACAGAAGGCAGTAATCTTTGCTGATTCTAAACTAAACTAACTGTACTGAAATCAAGAGAAGACACAAACAAGCCACAAGTCCATTCCTCTTACCATGTACTGTGTTGTATTTTCTGGCCACATAATGTCTCCCAGGGTGGATTCTAAAATATCCTCATATAGAAGAGGGTAGGAGAGGAGTCTTAGTTCTTCTTACTAAGGAGAATTTGCTAGGAGAAGAGAAGGAAAGGTACCAGAGCTTTCTCCAGGGATGCAAACTTTTATTTTTAATTTAGCAGATGCTAACCTCATGTTTTCATTTATTGCTCCTTCTGTTTTATGTGCTCTACTTTAAAAACTCTTCCTCCTTTTGTCAATTATATCTCATTCTTCAAGACAAGCATCCAGGCAAGGAAAATGTGTGCAAATACAAAAAGAATCTTTTCACCAGCCTGATGTCTTCATGTTGGTTGGAACAGTGTGTGGCACCCAAAGATTGTGTCCCCACCTTTCCAATATTTTCACTTGGAAGGTTTAGATAAAGAGAAGGCAGTAATTGTCAAGATAACGCTTCTGGGTGTCTCATCCTTGACACTCTTGACATTTTCAACGAGATCGTTCTTTGTCGTGGGGCCGTCCTGTGCATCACACCATGTTTAGCAGCATCCCCGGCCTCTATATACTAGATGCCAGTAGCACCCGCCCCCACCCCGCCCCACCCCCGTCATGAGAATTAAAAATGTTTCTGGAGAAATGGCTGATTCTGTGGCTGGGGTAAGAATACATAAGATGAGCCTAGGGCATCTCACAGTATCAAAAAAAAAAAAAAAAGGAAGTTACAAAAACACACACATACAAAATCAAGGATGGGGGGATGTCAAAGGGACCCCAGTAACCAAACGAAGAGCCCTCAACGGCCAAACCTGGGGACAATTTGAGCGACAAAATAAAGTAGCATTGGATTTTAACCCCAAGTATAAAATATATGTTCAGGAGTTTATACTGATCTAAATAAATTATCGAACAATTAAATGGGATAATAACATCTTCCCTACAGAAGAATTCGAAGTGATTTATGTAGATACTTGCCTCCAAGGAGGTGGTATTTAGCTCCACACTCATCAAGTATGGGCTGCATGTAGTGACTTCCTTCTGAAAATTACAGTATGGGTGATTTAAAAAGTGACTTTATAGTGAAGAAACCTGACAAACACTACTCAGCCAGGTGATCAAGGTGAACATCAACAGTGATAAGTCATGTTGACACAATGTACCCTTGATATAATGTGATGAAAATCACCCTTTACTTCTGTGATCTTCCTTCCAAAACCTATAACCCTGTTCTACTCATCAGACAAACACAGACTAGTCCAAAATGAGGGATGTCCTACAAAATATCTGACCAGCACTCTTCAAAATTGTCAAGGTTATCAAAAACGAAGAAAGTCCGAGAAACTGTCACAGCCAAGAGGAAACTAACAAGTCCGATGATTAAACCTTGCATGGTACCCTGGATGGGATCCTCGAAAAGAAAAGAGACATCACATAACAGCAGATGAAATTTGAAGAAGGTTCAGACTTTATTTAATGATGTATTGATATTGGCTCTCAATTGTTACAAATGTACTATGTAAATGATTAGCACAAGAGATGTTTTTAAGAGGAGAAGCTCAATATGAGGTATATGGAAACTCACTACCTTCAGATCTTTTCTGTAACTGTGAAACTATTGTAAAATAAAAAAGCTAATTTAAAACAGTGTTTCTGGATTTTGGCAAATGTCCCCTTGGAAGAAAAATCAACCCCAACTGAGAACCATTGCTGTAGAGTATCTGGGTTCAAGTCCTACCTCGAGCACTTTCTAGCTGTGCGGACTTGGGAAAATTTCTTAGCATCTCTGAGCCTCCAGAAAATGGGAATAATCACAATACTACCTCAGAAGATTGGTATGAGGATCAAGTAATGCAACATGAAGGCTGGCACTTAACAAATACTTGATAAATTTCAGCCATGATAACACTATGGGCGATCATTATTAGCAATTCACCTTGTGTGAGTGGTGCACCACTAACATGTTCCTATTTGTTTCTAGCCCATCAGCCTCCAGGAAAATAAAATGATTTTGAGTGCAATCTGGGATTAGACAAATCTCCTCTCTTGCCTTGAGGAAAAGAATGTGCCTTTTGGACAATGACAGACCTCCCTGAACCTGCAGGCTTTCTCAGGAAAAGCCCAAACAGTGATGGACAGCAGCATTTCCTGCCCTAATATTGAGGCCGCCCAGGCAGCCTGCATGAGATTTACTTTGGTAAGACTCATATATTGAATCTCAGGGTGAGAAATGCAGCACGATGGCAGGAAGATGAAGCTGCCTGTCTGGCTGGAGACCAAGGGTAGGGGGAGCGAGAAGGGAGGACATCAAGACATCACCGTGTAAGGAGCCAGCCCCTGATGCTAGATCTGTTCAGGTGAACCATCCCTGGGGAACATTTCCAAACTACCTTTTGACTGCTCAATACTGGTGCCTTTTAAGTCATTTACCCTTACTTTACATGTCCTGGCTTCAAAACTAGTTAGATGTAATCACCTATGCTGTTGGAGAGCTTAAGGCTAAAAGAAAAAGGACAGGTGCCTGGGTGACTCAGCCGGTTGAGCGTCTGACTTCGGCTCAGGTCGTGATCTCACGGTTCATGAGTTCAAGCCCTGCATTCGGCTCTGTACTGACAGTTTAGAGCCTGGAGTCTGCTTTGGATTCTGTCTCCCTCCCTGCCCTTCCCCCATTCTCTCCCCCCCCCCCACTCGCTCTCTCTTTCTCAAAAATAAATATTAAAAAACATTAAAAGAGGGTCGCCTGGGTAGCTCAGTCGGTTGGGCGTCCGACTTCGGCTCAGGTCATGATCTCGCGGTCTGTGAGTTCGAGCCCCGCGTCGGGCTTTGTGCTGACAGCTCAGAGCCTGGAGCCTGTCTCAGGTTCTGTGTCTCCCTCTCTCTGACCCTCCCCCATTCATCCTCTGTCTCTCTCTGTCTCTAAAATAAATAAACGTTAAAAAAAAATTTTTAAAAACATTAAAAGAAAAAGGAGAAATACATACAATTTCAATAGGACAGGGACGGAAAGAGGCTGAAGGCTATCACTCCAGCCCCTTGTCATAACTGTGGCCAAAATGAAGAGTTCAGCATCAGGCAGGGCCATGCAGCTTTTCACTTCCATGTTGCTATAGAAAAGTATAATCTTTGAAGTCAGATTAACTTGTATTTTAACTTCTCCAGCAGACTTTCCAGCTGGGTTATCTGTGGGCCAGGCTACCCTACCTCTCTGAGCCTCCATTTCTTCATCTATAAGATGGGGATAACTGTGGAGCCTAGATGAAAAGATTTTTGAAGCTTTTTTTTTAATGTTTGTTTATTTATTTTGAGAGAAAGAGAGCATGAGTGGAGACAGGGAACAGAGAGAGGGCGAGAGAGAATCCCAAGCTGGCTCTGCACTGTCAGCACAGAGCCTGATGTAGGGCTTGAGCTCATGAACTAAGATCATGACCTGAGCTGAAATCAAGAATCAGCACTTAACCGACTGAGCCATGCAGGCACCCCAAGCATAAATGGGAGGATTTTTATAAAAGAAAACCAAGAGGTCCAAATGCTAACAGCGGTCATAGAGAAGATGATAATCCTGGATGGGCTGATCCTGGAGAATGGTACCTTCCCGGAGTTCAGGGACACAGGGACAACATACTGTATCTCCAAAGAGATTCTGAGTTCTCTCCAGCAAGGGACCATTTGGACCCCTTATGGCCTTTGAAATGAGGTCAGGAATGTTGATGTCATAGAATGAAATCTGTTCGATCACCTATTTCCTGTGTTGGTTACTGAGGAATAATTGGAAAGGCCAAGGGATTCAAAAATTTCAGTCCATGCAGTCTTTGCAGGGAGAATGTCCTGGAAAGCAGGCCAGCTCCGAAAGAGATGACATGTAGGGTTTCAGGGGGATCAGCTATGTGCTGTTGCGTTAACTAAGGTCCAGCTTCTTGGACCTTGACCCTTCTCTTAGACCTTGACCTCTGAAATCCTGATTTGAACCCATTTTCTAGAATTTGGCTTCATTCATTCAGGAAATAATTATAAAGTGCTTGCTGTGTGCCTAGGCACTGAGGATACTTTAGTGAAAACAAGCAAGTTGCCAGCTGGCATTCTAAAGGTGGGAAGCCCACAATATGCAAGATAAGAAACCAACAAATGAATAATGAAGACATCCTGGATGACGAGTTCTATAAAGAAAATAAATCAGGGCCACTTGAGTGGTTCAGTCAGTTAAGCGTCGGACTCTTGATCTCAGCTAAGGTCTTGATCTCAGCTAAGGTCTTAATCTCAGAGTCATGAGTTCAAGCCCTGCTTTGGGCTCCACACTGAGAGTGAAGCCTACGTGAACATCAATCAATGAAACAGGGTCAGGGAACACGAAGTGACTAGATTTGAGGCAAACCCCATCCAGGGTTGAGGAAAGCATCTCTGGGGAGATGACATTGGAAATGAGCCCTCAGGGAAAAGAAGGAGCCAAATGCACAAAGATTTGTAGGATTATTCAGGCAGAGCTGGTAGCCTGAACTAAGGGTATCCTTGATTGCTTCTTGCTTTTGACTTACGTGTGTCTTACCCAGAGCTGATAATCTAACTTCTTTCTACTTAGGAAAGTATTTTAGACTCTTCTTGAGTATGCCATTCATCTACTTGTTCATGCATTCCCTTTTGCACCTAATTACTTATGAGGCTCCTACTACTTGCCAGATATTAGGAATAACTAACGAAGACAACAGACATGAATATTTCCTCGTGGAAATTGTGCAGATATAATCCTCCAAGTATTTCAACTAATGCACCAGCTGTTAGTACTGTTTCAGAAGGATCCTTCAGAGCTTGTCTCTTTAGGGAGTCAGCCCGTTGCTGGTAGATAGAACCTCAAAACTGGATTGCAGAGGGATGTTGTGGAAACACCGGACTTTAGAATCAGAAAGAACTTGATTACAAATCCCAGGGCTGCCCGCAACCAGCTGTGAGACCTTGGCAAAATCACTTAACCTCTCCGAGCCTTAGTTTTTTCATCTTTAAAATGACTTGATTTTATGAAACTCAGCTGTAATATCTAGTAGGCTCTTCATAAATGATTAAGGTGACATTTTGACCCATTTTTGTTGTCTTTCTGAGTACATAAACTGTAGTTGTTTTCCTGAGGAGAGTAAAGCTGTGTAACCTAGTCAAGGAGTAACAGGGGTTTTTAAAGTCTACCTAGTTTAATCTGATTTACACAAAGGGAATAAATATCATATTCACTTATAATCCAAAGGGTGTGTTTTGCCCACAGTTACCGATTTCCAGATTAACACATTCATTCTCAACATAGCTTATTACATAAGCAGCCCCTTTCCTGAGACCTTGATTCTCCAATTGCCTATACAATAATGTTAGTTAAATAATTATCCATTGTTTGCTTGGATGGGGTGTAGAAAAAGGCTATTCTTTTCTGTGGGAAAATGGAATTGATCAGTGTTGAATAATGCCATACTCACCGTTCTCTACCAAATATGGAAACTAGGAGCTGCTGCATAATGTTACCCCCCAGCATTAAACTACTGCTCAAAGAAGTTTAGCTCTAAATATGAAAAAAAAAAAAAAAAAGACATTCCCATCTCTCACACTTCCTGCATCTACCAGGGCTCTCCAAGAGCTAGTTGAGGGGAGAGCTTCAGGGGAGAATTAGCGCTTCGGGGAGAATTAGCTATTGGGTTTTGCAATCACCTCCTAGAATCAGGATCAGTGAAGGAAAATAGAGAGGTGTTGTATGAAGGTCAGTTTCTGGCTACGTCATGCACCAGCCCATAACTGGCAGCAGGAGCTACTGCTGATTTGTACCGAGGCCCCAGGAGTTACTCAGCTGTATTAAACTATTAGGGGGAAGAATGAAAATCGAAATAGATCGCATCCATTTGACATGGGCTGCTCGAAATGCGTTCACTGGGAGTATTAAATTCAATATAGATGACAAGGTCGGATGAGATCCACTGCCTTATTCCAAGCAGATTAACGTTCAAGTGCTCACCACAGGATATTACTGCACACTTCATTAGATTATACTTCTAACCTGAAACAATAACTGTTAAATTCCAAACTACATCTGAGTCTTGGAGATCGTGCCTCAGAGATACCTTAACCTTGGGAAGGGTAGCTGAATGGGAATTGATTTGTCACCTTCTAAAACTTGCTAGAGCTAAGAGTTCACAGTTTGACACTCAGATGGCATATTCTGAATTCTGCGGTCGTTGAAACTTAACTGGAGACTTGTATAGTCCTGTGCCTGGCCAAAACTGCTGCAGCCCCTTAAAATATTACATTAGAATCACACTCACAAATAGGACACTGCCCTTGCTACAGAAGGTGGTTTACGTTAAAATTATGTCTGCCTTGTGACCCTGAGGCCAAATTTGTCCTCAGCTAACTTTGGCCAAAATTCATTTTTACCTGCACCATTTTGAGGTCATAAAGTTTAACCTGACCAGTGAGAATATAACCACAAATTTTCAACCCTTTCAATTCTATGTTTCACCTTCACCTTTATGCTGCCTTGTTCTTACAGGCTGGGGGATTGTGTCCCTTAATCAATCTTGTGCTTTCTTAAAGTGACAATATTTTACCTAGACATTATTTTTCACCTACCTAATCCTACAAGGTATTATCTATCTTCTGGACAAAAGAAATGTTTTCATGATTGCAAGCAGTGCTCAGTCTTTGCTTCAGAGAATGAATTTGTTCACTCATTTAATAAACATTAGTTGAGGATCTGCTGTTTCCAGGCATTAATTGAGGGCCTAGGGCTACAGTGATAATATTGAAGGGATATTTGGAGCTCACATACTACTGGAAATGAGAAACAATAAATACATAAACAAAACATCTAATTTCAGGTAATGGTTTCAACAGTAAGTTAAAGAAATAGAGCATACGAGTGGACAGGGTGACCATTGAATGACTTTCTAAGAGGCGGCATTTATGCACAGATCTAAAAAGATTGGGGGGAAGAATATTCCAGGAAGATGAAACAGTAAAGGCAAACCTTTGGAGGGAGGATCAAGTTTGGTTGATTAGAACAGCAAGAAGAGCCCAGTGCAAAAAGATGACGGGCCATAGGTGGGCGGGGGCCAGATGATTTGACACCTTGTTGCCCAAGGGTCAGGAGTTTGGGCTTTGTTTTCTGAGTGACAGAAAACCATCCTGGGATTTTAATAGGAGAAGGATATGATCACATTGAAGCTTTATATGATTAATTGGGCTCATCTGTAGTGAATAGATCTACAGCTTTTTGTTTAATGATAACAGCTTGATAGTAACAGTTTTGGTAATTAGATAGTTCTGAGTTCAGATCCCAGCTTTATCATGTACTAGCTCATCCTGGACAAGTGAATTTCTCACTTTAAACCATTAAGGGCAAAATGGGCATAAGAATATCTGCCTTCTTGTATAAGATCATATACATGTATAATATATAGTAAATCTATAATATATGGTAAAGGTTATTTATTCATTGACTAATTTATTCGTTTGTCTAGTCAGCCAGTAGGAATTCAGTCACTAGTATTCTGTTCCTTCAAAGTCCTGCATGTAGCAATTTTTTATTAGCTTCATTTTATTATTCATTATTTTTAGGGCATTTGATTCCCCATCATCACTCTCTCCATCTTTTTAATATGGGAGGTTCCAATCTTGCCACTGAGATATTTTTGTGCTTCCTCAAATCCCACAGCCCTCCTGAGAACCTGGAACATTAGATCCCAGATTTCCATTCACTGGGTTAATACTGAGCTTCTCTCCCTACAGCATTTTTTAAAAAAATTTTTACTGTATATTTATTTTTGAGAGACAGAGTGTGAGTGGGGTAGGAGCAGAGAGAGAGGGAGACACAGAATCCAAAGCAGGCTCCAGGCTCTGAGCTATCAGCACAGGGGCTTGAACTCAAGAACCGTGAGATCATGACCTGAGCTGAAGCCAGATGCTTACCGACTGAGCCACCCAGGCCCCCCTCTCCCTACAGCGTTTAAAGGATAGGGTTTTGTGGTGGTAAGTTAGTGATTCTCTACCTTTATAATAACAGAAATTTTGGCCACACATTAAAGCCCTTATGAGATTGAAAGCAACAATAAATCAGTCTGTAATAATTATGGTACAATTCTATTACAATGGGATGATACCACATAGTACACATGAAAAAAAAAAATCTTCTTACCATCTTCGTTGATTGTCTTTCAACACAATGCAGACTATGTAGACTGTTTTAGACGACGAACGGTTTACTTTCCTAAGTTCCCCTAACATACCCACAAGGCAGAGCTCTTGAGTATTCCAAGAAACCCGACTCTTTCTTCATGCTGACTTGATATCATGATTAGCCTCTTCTTAATGTCAACATTTCTCTGCTCTACAGGGCTTCCTAAGTCTCACTCTGCACAACCCTATATCAGACAGAAATTATAATAATATATACTCTCAGTTGAAAAAGAAATTAATTGGACACATTCATCAAAACTAGAAAGCAAACATGCAAAGGATTCATGGCACTCCGGTAACATTGTGACGTTCCTTTTGAGAATCACTAAAATAAGAATTGTCACCGGACTCCTGATTTTCATCTCAAACAGCAATAACCGCTCCTGGGATAATACCACATAGACTCTGATATTGTCAGCCCACAAAACTCCCAGCCTGGCATTTGATCAAAATTTGCAAAGTCAAATAAAGCTCTGTTATTTCCTGAAAGTTGTCTATGTCCTAAGTCATTGCATCTAGACAAGTGTGTAAGTTATGAAAAGATTTCTCAGAATGATACTTCTTACAAATTCAGAATAATAAACACATTCCAGAGCCCTAATGCTCAGAGCATGGCAAAATAAAGTATGAGTTGAGAGGTCCTATGAACAGTGCTTCCAGACACTACTTTGTTCTTCCAGTGAAAATCCTGACAGTATGTTCAGCAAATGTTTCCTGAAGTGACCATGAAGCCAGAATGTAAGATAACAAGGCAATGCAGAAATGAGGAGCTGCTGATTTTTAGCAGTCACATTGATCAGAGTTCTTGTATTTAGATATCCATTTTTGTTCTCCTGTCAAAGTCACTTAAAAGTACCATTACAGTATTCTTCCTTCTCCAGTCATCTTGAGAAGAACTTAATATAACATGTTCTGAGAAATCCTTCTTTGTCCTTCTATAGGATGTACTTTCTGAGAGTTGTTTTCATTTAAGTAGCAAGGAAAGCATTTACTGAGACATTATTATAACAAATACTTCATCCACATTATCTTATATTTCTTCTCAATAATCCTATGAAGTAGATACCATTTTTGGATCCACTTTATAAGTAAAGAAACTGAGGCAAAGAAAGGTTAAGTAACTTGTCTCAGGTTATCACTGCTCTATTTTGGGGCTAAGGATTAGGTCACAGAAATCAAGGATTGAGCTTTCCACAGTTTGACTGGTGAACCTTTATTCCACGTTCACCTATGTGCCATATACTAGCTCTGGGGAAATCAATCATAGCCACCAGAGCCTGGATCTGGCAACAGAAATAAAGCCTGATAGGAAAATCAAGTCATTTCCTTGGGAAGGGGTGCTTAATTAGCCGCCTGAAGGAGAATTTAACTCACCAAGCAAGATTTGGTCCTTTTAGCCTCCAGAACCCTTCCTCCCATGGTGTAGCTGGACTTCCTCACTTGGGGTCACATTCATTATTGATTGCAAATCATGTGGCCTGTTTTGATAATAGGCAGTTAGTGACAATACAAGCATAAACTTGAACTGTACTTTCAAGGTTGAAAAGAGCATGCTCTAGGTAGCTCCTGCCCTTTCCTCCAGGACCACAGAACAAACTGAGCCGAACCCCAAGCCTAGAGCCATGTATAGCTGACCCACAGCTGAACGCAGAGCTGCCCAGAGGATTACAGCCTAGAACCTGAGTCACTGACCCAAGTGCCTGATAATACATAATTGTTATTTTCAATTACTGAGCTCGGAGTTCATTTGTTATATGGTATTATTGTGGCCAGAGCCGACTAATACAACATCACAGACACAAACTAGAAGTTTTTTCTTAGTTTTCATGCAAATTCTTTGGCAGTGTTTCAGCATTCTCCTGAACTTGCTGGGTCACTTAACCACAGTGCTAACAATTTCTCTACTTGCCAGTAAAATTCCAGGTTCTGGGAGGTTTGGCCCAGTGATTCATGGTATTGGTCCATCGTTCAGTTCAAAGGGAATGTCATTGTGTTAAGGCAGAAATTATGACTGATCAAAAATAACCTTGAAAAGGTTATAGATTATCCCAAAGTTCATGTCCGTGATTTTGTGTACATCCTTCTATCATTCTATGCCCATCAGAGTTTGAGAAGCCCTGAAAGAAGAAACAAGAGGGAAGTCCCTATGTAGATACCTGGACATTTGAACATTTCAGCATGTAACATAACTAGAAAATCTTTAGCAGAAAGTGAGATATGTGGAAAAACTATAACATGCCCCTGATTGTTCAGAGTTTATGCCACTTTCCCATTAACACTCTCTAACATTCACCTAGTAGAGGAGATGATACAGTAGAATCTGGATGTCAGGGGCTGGTGGGGTTGGGAAACTTTTAGGTCTATATTCATCTTGTAGAGTAAATGCACTCGTGCTCCATCTCCAACATAATTTCTCTTTTACCTGATAAACCCCTAGAAACTTCGAAGAGTAAATAAACTAATTTCCTTTCATATTTCCTACGCCCCAGCACCGTCTTCAGTCCTCCATCTCAGGTACTGTGTCGGGGCTAGGAGTGTAGACGCCTTAAAGGGATACGTAGAGTCTTAAACTTCGCCTCCACCGACAGAAGTGCAGTACCTAGAAATTCTCTCCTCAAGCGTATGGAATGACCATCCACATAAACCAGTCAATAAATAAAATAAACTGTCCCTGGGGCGCCTGGGTGGCTCAGCCGGTTAAGCGCCCGACTTCGGCTCAGGTGGTGATCTCACGGTCTGTGGGTTCAAGCCCCGCGTCAGGCTCTGTGCTGACAGCTCAGAGCCTGGAGCCTGTTTCAGATTCTGTGTCTCCCTCTCTCTGACCCTCCCCCGCTCATGCTCTGTCTCTGTCTCACAAATAAATGAAGGTTAAAAAAAATTTTTTTAATAAATAAATAAACTGTCCCCAGCAAACATCTGGCAAATTTGAAATGGGGCCCCCTGTGGCTTGATGTCATGACAGTATGATGCTTTAATCTTCACAGCAGAGGGACGATACAGTGAATTTCTCCTAAAGCCACACTTATTCCATTTAAAGGACATTTTACTGAAGTTCTATCCTTCCTACTTTTTGTCATCCAAGTGTCTTTCTTCAAGAGAAGGCTGGTGAGAACAGATGGTAGTGTGTGTTTGTATTTGCACATGTATATGTGCTGTGTGTGCAAATGTGGTGGATTTCTTTATGACCGACTTTGATGCGTGGAAAGCTGTGTCAAAAATGTATCTTGATCATTTACTTGTTTGAGAAGTTCAAACACCTTGCAAGCTTTGACTTAGACTGTTAAAAGGTGTAGGCCAATCAGTTAGCCGGGGGAACTCGAAGGAACTTTCCAGTGGAAGCCACTATCCCCAGAAATATCCAGAAGGTACTAGGGGAAAAAAGTCCTTCAAAGGAAACGATAATTCTTTTAACTTGCAACCTCTCATCTACTTTATCTTACCTGAACCTTTCCAAAACCTGGGAGGCAGGGAGGCAGAGACCATAACAGCTTTATAGCTGAAGGAATTAAGTCTCAGAGTGGTTACCTCCTACCTCAGTGCCAGAGTTAGAATTTGAAAGCAGACCTTCTAGCCAAGTAAATGATCTTTCCACTTGAGTGCACTCATATCCACTCTAGCCAACTCCTGGGGTCAACATTTTTATTAGCCAGAAGATGCTTGCCTTCACGGTGTGAGTTTCTCCTACCTAAGATCACGCTTTTGTCTGGGATGCAATTAATAAGGATTCTATTTTTAACTTTGGAATATACCCATTTCTGCCTCCCATCACTCTTCCTCTCTTTCAAAGCACTCTTCCTGTCTTTCAAAAGCCACCTCCTCGATGAAGCCTTTTGGGAGTCTGTCACTGCCGCCTAATTAGATATACTTCATCTCTGCCGTAAGGCCCTCTTGGGCTTTGTGTTTCCCCTTTGGGTATATATCCACCTGCTACTAGTTTGCAGACATCACCAGGATGCTCTTGACCTTTTGTACCACCCCTCTTTCCTTTTGCCAACACCTCAAAATTCAGATTATTGTTAGCTTTAAACAGAAAAAATAAAATCGAAGCTCTCATTCTCTCATCAAAAAAGAATCACTCTGTTAGCCCGGAGCCAACTCCATCTCCTTCACATAAGCCTTGGAAATCAGGAGAGCTAGAAAGAGAAGGCCATCATTCGCAAGTCCTTGAGACCCTCCTTAGCACTCCATCGTGTGATGAAATGTGAAACCCTGGGCTGTAGACCCTGATGGACTTGTCTTTGACTCCCAGCTCTTATCACCCAAGCCGCATAACTTTGAGTAAATCACTTAACCTCCCCTTCTCTCCATTTTCTCATCTGTGGAAATCTTAACATGGTTTTTGAAAGGAGTAAACAAGGCATGGTACCTGACACGTAATAGACACTCAGTTAAATGGTAGTTGTTTTGTTACTGGCGTTGCTTCTCTTTTTGCTGCGGTTCTTACTAATAAGATAGGCAACCACACTACCCTTTGGGGAAATACTGGCTCCTATCTCTTCTGCCCCTTACAGTCACAGCCATCCCTGCCTTATCCTCTTCCCAGCTCACTCAAGGAGGCCACCAGCAGGTTTCCTGGTGCAATAGATCAGTAGTGAGTGCTGGAACCAGAATGTTAATTTAGCCTAGCCTTTGTTCCAGCCTTCCCACCAGCCTGCCTTCCAGAGAGATGAACTAGAGCAGAAAAAAGGAGGCAGTGTTTTTTCTTTACAATACGTACCAAAGGGAATTTTTTTTTTTTAGTCTTTAATGAACGTTGAACTCTACCTCAAGCTCAAAGTGAGTCTCAGCAACAGAAATCATTCATGGAAAGGATGGGAAGGCTCCTGGACATCAAAGCCAAACCAAACTACAGCCGGTCCCCCTACAACTCTTTCCGGAATGGGAAAGCGGTGGTGGACAAGCTGGAGTATTGGAACATAGGGTGGGGACCAGGGTGGATAACCACCCTGGCATTCAAATAGCATTGACAGGTTGAAATCAAGAAATTCCAACCTAAGACAAACACACTGCCGCGGAGGTAACTTTTCATACTTCAGACTCCTTGTCATCCTCATGTGAAACCTGCAAGCCCATGTTAAGAGACGGTTGCCTGGAAATCGGAAGTGTTCAAGATGATGAATAAAGTTACCTTACAATGAAGTCTCTGAGCCAAGGCTGGCATCTTTTTCTTCCTGTTTAGTTTATCTTGTAGGCGTGTTAAGAATGGATCGCTCGCTCTCGAGTGTAGCTTATTATTTGGGTGGTTATGCAGAGTTGCTATTTTGGACTGCCTCTGAGTTTCTGGCTTTCTGATGGGAAGTTTAATAGCTCATTAAGTGGCATACCTACTCATTTTTCCCAACCTTACTTTCTGCTGTTTTAATGTGCCCCGAAGAATTTGGAGATGTATCCTCAGTTTAACAAATAATGCTGGATAACGAGTCATGCCCTGCCCAAACCACAGCAGAGGGTTTTTTAAATGTGTAATATAAACTCAGTTCATAAGAAGTATGTGAACTATTATTGAAACAGTGCCACATAGTCCAGACCTTTCGTATATGCCTGATCTCATTTAATTTTTATAAGGTAGAAAGTATCCATCATCCACTGAAAAATAGCTTTTTAGTTTCTACTAAGTACTAGGCATTGCATTAGCATACTGGGTTGCGATGGTGTCATTTCTCTCTTCATTCCAGACGAGGAATCTGGCTTCAGGGATATCAAGTGACTTTGCCAAGGTCACAAGTGAATGAGCACAACTATTAGGTCCTCCAATTGCAAATCCCATGTTGATTTCCACAGAAGAAACTTCTAGCTGAGGGGGGCCTTGGAGATTACACAATTCAGTGTTTTTACTTTGTACATGAGAAAAATAAGCATTCTGCCCAAGGTTACACTTTACAAAGAGTTGAATGGGAATGGGAACCCATGTCCCTCAGCACCTAGTACACTGCTCTTACCCACAAGAATAATTTAAGATTTACTGTGTGTTTTTAGGTCATTTCTCAAACCCACGTTCTTTACCGGAGGACATGTTCTAAAATTCTTTCTCTAATTCACACCCCTCAGAGGGCCTGATCTTACAATATAGAGGAAAGCAAGGGAATAGATGATAATGCATAATGATGATAAACATTAATAGGAAGTACCTTCTTATTTTATCCCAATGCAGATCTTAATAACTAATAGATCTGATCCACCCAAAGGTATGAGTGGTTAAAGGACCTCTGTGCAAAGAAGTATTCACAAGCTTGTTATAGAAGGCCTGGCACACAGAAGCCACTTAATCCACATTTTAGGGAGGGAGGGAAAGAACAAAGGAGAGAAAACAGGACAGAGGGAGGGAGAGAGGAGGGAGGGAGGAAGAAAGCGGGGGGAAGGGGAGAGGCTAGGATTTTTTTTCTATCTTATTAACTTCTTTTCCCCCAGTGCCCAGCATATAAGAGATAATTAGCAAATAATTATCAAATGAGTGAATGAAACACTGTGGCCAGACTTGTGTCCAAGTTGACTTCAGGCACTTGAGTCAGTGTGGAAGCTTCTTGAAGAAGGTGATGAGCATGACCCAGCTAGTGACCCCCGTTGGTCCTTTGGCATCGCCTTTTGCCTCTCTTCTGTTTGCCTACAGTCAGAGGCAGCTTCTCAAAATGCAGATTGGATTATTAGGTGTCCCAGTGCACACAGAAGAAAATGCAGACTCCATAAGAGGTCCTGCAGTTGCCGTAAGGTGAGCTTGCTCTGCTCATTGGTCCCGCATCATCGTACTGCCCGCATCGCCTCCCTCACAGCCATCTGGCCACACTGGCCCCCTGTCAGTTCTGGGATGCACCAGCTCTTTCCTGCCTTGGGGCCTCAGGATACACCTTTCTTTCTTCCTGGACTGGTCTGGACATCCTTTTACCTAGCAAACGCTTCCTCATCCTTCAAGAGCTCAGGAGAAATGAGCAGAGCAGCTCATCTTTTCAACAGCTTTCTGATTCCCTTCTCAACCAGGTCCTTCTTCCTTTACCGCCCGTCTCCCCTGTATCACACCTATATCAACTTGCCATCACATATTTATTTGTGCGGTTGGCTATTTAATAAGTTCTGCTGTATGAGGGACCGTATGTATTCTTTTCACCACTATGTCCTGGCACGTGGTAGTGATGTGACAAAGATCCGTTAGATGAACACATTAATGGCCTACTAAATCCTTGCAAATCTCGTGCGACTAAATGTGTTAGGTCTAGCCTGCATTTAGATCTCTGAAAACCAGGCGCTTGTCTTATTCATCTTTGTTTCTCCCACAGTACTTCACAGGTGTCCCCGATACGAAGCAAATGTTCAATAATGTTTATAGAAGAACACTCCCATAAAGGAATAGAATTCAGGATTATTACTGATACCAAGGAACAGCTATTCTGCAGAGGCTGCTAAGGTCCTCAATCCAACAAGAGTAATTCTCCATCTCCCTGCCTGCCTTGTTAAGCAAGCTAATGTGCCTCTGTAGCTGTGCTGAGTCTTCATTTATGTTGAAAGCTGTGTTTGCGAACGTTATTTTAATTCAGGTGTCATTGGTTTAGAAAAGCTCTTACTAGCCCCTACGCAGGCGTCTGCAAAAATATCAGCAATCGAACTGATGACAGTTTTAAATCTAGACTTTTCGATGGAATAGTGGGATACAGGAATCGTGGTAACGTCCTGGAGATATCAGTGCAATATTTGCACCAGACGATCCTACCTACCTTCCCAATCATCTCTCCACAAAAAAAAAAAAAAAAAAAAAAAAAAAAAAAGAGTTTAAGGGAATTGCACCTACAAGGGTTAGAAGTGAGGGAAAGCAAAGTACCAATGGACTGTTAAGTGGATCCGTGGCTTCCACCTTACCCTTACCACCCTCTGGCAAGCCGAGCTAAAGGTTGGGGATGTCCTTGTTTGTGGTCTGCAGACCAGCGGCATCTGCATCACTAGAGAACCTGTTAGAAATGCAGAATGTCTGCCCTCCCCCAAAACTACCGAATCAGAATCTAAATGTTAACAAGATTCCTCCAGTGATTGTGTGTACCTTTGTCTTAGAAATAAGATAAAGAAGAGAGAAAAGCAGAGAGAGAGAGCGGGCGCTATATACAACTGCTGTGTCTAATGTGTGCGCACGTGCCACTGGCTCCTGTCTCGTCAGTGTCACGGAGAAAGAGACAGTTAGGTTGGCAAAACTTGGAATTTGTTCTTCCAGTGTGGTGTACTCAATGTCATGAGAGTCAAGCAAAGTCCCCATCCCAGGCTGACTCAGAGAGACAGGCTTTCACGAGTATTTTACAAACTCCCAAATGATACCCGGTGACAAACTCGCTCCCACTAATTCCTTCAGCCAAAGACCATAAATGCCCGTGTCTCTGAGACAGAATGGGAGGAGGTGGAGGTGTGAGGAAGCTTGTCACTTCATATTTCAAAGATACAAGAATAAACTCCTTGGAACCCAATAACAGAATTTCAAAAATATAAATCCCTAGGCAAGAAAACTTACTTTTAGTCACCTTTTACATCTATACCCTTGTTGACACTGGGATATAACTGATTCTCCAAACTGAAAGTCTGAATGAAGGGGAAAATCACACTCAATTATCTGGGAGGAAAAGAAAGACAAGAAAATTCATGCTCTTATCTGACTATCCACAGGGATCCAGTTTTGTAGATGTGAGACAGATATTAGGGGAAGAATTCTAGGTATCAAATGTGCGTTAGTTCATTCAAAGTCTATTTTAACACTGAACTTTCTTAAAGAGTTTTGACTCTGTCCCTAAATGCCATATTTTTAATCTCTTGATTTGCAGTGACTCCATCCACTAGTAAATTTTCCCTAAGGCATCCTAGAATCTGACCAATAGAATTAGTATCCCCTTTTCTTGGGAGAGGCAACAAAAATGATGCTGAAGAGAACTAATAAGCGCTGGAAGCCTTAAGGCAGGCTTAAAGAGGAAAATGAATTTGAAAAGGCACTGCAGTGTATGTGTGTGTGTGTGTGTGTGTGTGTGTGTGTATAGATTTACACAAGAGACTGAGGGAGAGGGAAGTATCTATAGATCTCAGACACCAGAGAATTCCTTCTGAGTCCGTGTCACAGCATTAAATCTGCCCCAAGCAGAGAAGAAGATAGTGTCTTCTAGATATATTTCCATTGGGTAGTAAATATTTATCACCTTCCCAGTATATTTTCTTCACTCCCACCTGAGTGAGGAGCTGCCCCGATGGATGCTTATACTTCGATACATAAATTCCCATTATCCTAATTAGCATGGTTTCACCTTCTATTGAGGTTTTCAAGATGGGATCTTAAGTGCTGATTTGGAACCTCAAGGAGCAGTAACCACATTAAACATGGAGTTGTTTTTCTTGTCAGTTAATCTGTGAGATATTTAAATCCTAAAAAAAGAAAAAAGAAACTGTGAATTTTAATCTCATAGTATTGCTAGTACATACACAGCACCAGAAATAAGACAATAACTTATTTAAAAAGAAATGTGATTGACGGTAGATTTAAATATCCTCTGCCCACACTTTGCTAGGTTGGCCAGTCCACATGGGGGTATACGGAATAAAGATTGTCTTAACAAAAGCTATGGGTTTTTGTTACTTAGAAAACTTGTAATTATGCTTTTACAGTGATCAGAAATAATATTTTCTTAAGTTATTGCCAGAATCTCCCTCCAAAGCAGGCAGAAAAAAATGTGATTAATTTTGTTTGCAAATGAGGAATTTGAGCTTAGTGGGATTAAGTGATTACCCAAAGTAGCATATCTGAGATTATAACCCAGGTCTCCTGACTCTTATGTATGCCTGTGTTATTTTCCTTCTACCAAATCACCTCATCTGCTTTGAGGACAGGAGCATTTCTCTGAATTCCCTATCATGTGCTGTTGTGAGCCATGACAGACAAAACACTGCGCAATGCACGTGAAGTTTTGCAATAGGTAAAAAATTACAGCTCTGTAAATTATCTTCTATATTTTACCTGTTCTTCCTTAATAACAAGTGGGAGGGTTTTTAGAAGGGAATGCACAGACGTCAAAAGGGACAAAGGTGGTGGACCACATGTGGCCAGATTTTTAATGGCCTGGCTTCTCTTCAAGGTGCTAATCTGTGATGCTGGGTGATGTCTGCAAAAGGAGCTCTGGCCCACGTTTCGTGCAGAGTCTGGAGTTTGAGTCTATTTTCATTTCATCTCGTCATTTTATAAGCATGTTCTAAGTGACTACTATGCATCGTAGCAATAAATCAGAGACAAACCTGGCTCCCAAAGAGGTGTGTAAAGAGGCCAGTACCTAGGTTCCAAAGATGGAGGCTCCAAAGATGGAAGGCATTTGATACAGGTTTGGGGGAATAGGTATGTAGCGTTTGTTTTGAAGGTTGAAGCCTTCTGTGTGAAAGAACAATGTTCATGCAAAGACATGGAGATGAGAAATCTTGTGAGCAATCATGTTCAGCTGGAGAGTTAAATAAAATATGATAGTCAAAGGTGTGGGTAAGAGTTGAACTTGTGCAGAGCCCTTTTGAAGCTTTGAGCTTTCTGGGGTGCCTGGGTGGCTCAGTCGGTTAAGCATCCAACTCTTGGTTTCAGGTCACGATCTCGTGGTTCTTCAAGTGTTGGAGCCCCGCAGCAGGCTGTGCCACTGACAGTGCAGAGCCTGCTTGGGATTCTCTCTCTCCCCTTCCCTCTCTGCCCCTCCCCTACTCTTGCCCTCACAAGCTCGCACTCTCTCTCTCTCAAAATAAATAAATAAAAACATTTAAAAATTTTTTTCAAACTTTGAGCTTGCCATTTTTGGTAAACTAGTTTTATATGAAACTATTTTCTGCATAATACTGTATTTCTTTGAGGTGCTGTCAGCCTGATCCTCTCCTGCTTCTTTTTTTTTTTTTTTAATTTTTTTTTTTAATGTTTATTTATTTTTGAGACAGAGAGAGACAGAGCATGAATGGGGGAGGGGCAGAGAGAGAGGGAGACACAGAATCGGAAGCAGGCTTCAGGCTCTGAGCCATCAGCCCAGAGCCCGACGCGGGGCTCGAACTCACGGACCGTGAGATCGTGACCTGAGCTGAAGTCGGACGCTTAACCGACTGCGCCACCCAGGCGCCCCGATCCTCTCCTGCTTCTGGTGAAATAGTGGGGTATAGTGACGAGGACTTGGGAAGAGAAAGACCCAGCTTTATATTATGACTCTGTTGCTTCTGTTTGACTTTGGATAAGTCACCTAACTTCACTACAACTGTTTCCTGTTTGGGCAATAATAATAATAATAATAATGTATTATTGGGGTGCCTGGGTCGTTCAGTCGGTTGAGCATCCGACTTCAGCTCAGGTTATGATCTCATGGTTCATGGGTTTGAGCCCCACGTCAAGCTCTGTGCTGACAGCTCAGAGCCTGGAGCCTGCTTCAGACTCTGTGTCTCTCTCGCTCTCTGCCCCTCCCCCACTCATATCCTGTCTCTGTCTCTCAAAAATGAATAAATGTTTAGAAAAATTTTTTTAAATAATAATGTATTATTTAGTCAAATTATATTAACCTTCTCATACCTACAAAAAACTAGGATGGTATTATCACCTTAATAAGGTTGTGATGAGAATTCTACTAGATAATGTGGCTACACCTTGCCACATATTGCCAACATTCAAGATAGTCACTGCCCTGGATTCCACAGCAGCCTTCTATCTATGCCCTGGGATTTGATAGATTGGAATTTTCCCTTTGCACAGTACAGCACTATTCGTTTTATACACCGCCATTTGGATTATTTAAAAAGTAATTTAGAGTGTATTTGAGTTCTCTTGAGACTGTCAATGTGGTTTACCAGGTTTAAACATTCTTTAATCCTAGTATTCAAGAAAGCCTTCTGAAGAGATGTGTGCATGTATGTATAGCAGGATAAGATAAAGTTGAAATGGGTATCTCCGTTCCCTCCTCTCTTCTCCTACCCTGACCCCAAGATAGAACACACTCAAGGTAAACAAGGTCTGAGGTTCCTCCCCCTAGAAATTGGTTTCACTTGTAGAAAATGCTGTATTAATGACACTTTCTGAGCCATTGACTGGGGCCCCCATCTTTTCCAGTCCAGGGAGAGCCAGAGAGGTAGCATTGGTTCTTAGAGCCCCACCCTAATGACTGGCTATAATGGCAGAGAGGCAGCCACAGTCTGTTTCAGAACTCACAACTTTTAGGGTGCCTCTCCCTTTTACTTTTCATCAGAAAAAGCCAGCTTTTCAAAAGTCCCTCCCCCAAGGCGATACATCATAATCTGAGGGACTTATCTCTCAGGAGATTTATTCTTCATTAGACTCAGGCAGCAGACAAGGGAAATACTAATGCATCAACTGTTTTAGCTTAATTAGGGAGACATATTTAATAAATCACAGTATTCGTCTGGCTGTTTCCTGTTGACCACTACAAAGCTGTAGACTGATTCGTAATCTTGAACTAAAATACACTTGCTGCCCCTACATGGCACGTTAGCACCAAGCTGGCTTATTATTCCAGCTGTCAAGGTTAGATAAGCACAAACAACTTGAAGAATTATCTCCTACACACTTTCTATCTGTCTTAAGAGCAGCATTCCTTTCAAGTGAGTTCTACAGAGACAGTCATGGTCCTAAGCTGGGGCAACAGCATTCATTGCCAAAGTGTATTTCTTTGTTCTTGGAATCACCCTCTGTGAAGCACATACTGGCACTCTATCACTTGTTCAACAAATTATATCATGTTACTACTCTGTGCCAAGCACTATGTTAGGACATTGCAATAAATAAAAATATATATACATATATAAATCTCTTCATTCGGGCAAGCTCACAGCCTAGTTAGAAAGAGAAAAAAAATATATTGGGATCCATTGTTATATTGGGTTAAAAACAAAGAAAAATTAAATTAATAAAACAGTAAGTGGAAGCAGGAAGTGTTGAGGAATAAGGTTGGGAGTTGTAGTTGCATGTGTGGTGGTCACGGAAGGCCAGTCGGAGATCGAAACATTTGAATAATGACTTCAAGGATGTGAGGAGGTGAGCCATGCAGACACCCAGGAAGAACAACACAGGTAGAGGAGTTAAGAAATGCAAAGGTCCTGAAGTAGGAGCATGCTTGTTGAGTTCGAGAAACAGAGGGAGGGCTGTCTTGTGGGGAAAGAATGAGTGAGTTATAGAGAACGAGAAGATAGATGAGGTTACACGAGGCGTTAGGGTCAGACAATGTAGGGCTTTGAGAGTCATCAAGTGGACTTTGCAGTTTTCTCTGGATGACATGGGAGCCACTGAAAGGTTTTGAGCAGAAGAGTGACATGACGGGTCTTACACTTTTAAGAGTCTCACTCTGGCTCCTGCATGTTCATTTAACAAACACTTAGTGAGCATATACTTAGTGTCAGTCTTGAGGCCAGGTACTGGGGACACAAAATTGAGCAAAATCTAGTCCCTTCTTTCAATTCACAGACGGCAGCAGCTATTTGTACAGGTTGCTATGAAAATGAGTAAATGTCCTATTAAATTCAGTCCATGGGCAAAGACCATGGGTTGTAAGTGAGGCTGTAATTTTTTTCCACTGCTGAGTGCCTCCCCATTCCTATACATTGCCTTCTGTTTGCTTGGCGGCAAACACATTTTTCATAGTCTCATCCATTACTTTCTCTAATCTGACTAATAACTCCTTTCTTAAAGCTGAACAAAGACTGGTATATCTTCAGCTAACAGTGTGGTGTAGCAAGATACATTTAATCAGATTTCAAAAAGCTAGTTTCTCTCTGTAAGAAAAATGCAAATTATCCAAAGGAGCCTTATCACTGTTTGCAACTGTGGGTTGCATTATTGAGAAGTAAGCAAGTAAGAAGTGCTAAAATAATAATTTCCTCTCCCCACCCACCCTATTGGCAGTTATATCACTTTATGTGAGTCCTGAGGCAGAATGAATATTGCCAGTCCAATATAGGGGTAAATTATCTGGCATAAGACCCCAAAACCATATTTTCTAGTAACTTCCATGTTAAGAAAGTCACTTCTTGCTATTGCTTACTATTGATGTGTCTGTGACATAGTTTACAAATTCTTGTTCACCAGGAGAGAAATAAAGGAGTATGTTCTTCACACCTGGTGTATTAGTCAGCTTTTGCTGCATGACAAGCTACCACAACATCTCAGTGGCACACTGAAATCAGCAATTATCTCTTGTTCAAATTTTGGCAGGTCACCTGATGTGCTCTGCTTCAGGCAATGGGTTGGGCTAAATTCTGTCAAGGCCCAGACTGGAGAACTAAGGCGTGTTCTCACTGTAGAAGCCACAAGCTCCCAGAGTGTATTCAGTTAAATGTTGGCCTCCAAAATGGAATGTTCCTGTCCTGACCCTTGAACTTATCAAGGTGAACTTACTTGGAAAAAGTATCTTTGCTGATGTAATTAAGGTGCTCAAGATAAGATGATTTGTAATCCCAATGAGCCCTAAATCCAGTGACCCAATGTCCTTATAAGAAGCAGAAGACACAGACAAAGAAGAGAAGGTCACGTGAAGATAAGAGAACACGGAGTGAATCAGACACAAACAAGGAGCGCCTGGGGCCACAAGAAGCTGAAAGAGGCAAGGAAGCATTTTCCTTTAGAGTCTTGACCGGGAGCGTAGCTAGCCCTGCTGACACCGTTATTGTAGACTTCTGGCCTCCAGAACAGTGAAAGAAAAATTTTATTTTAAGCCACTTGGTTTGTGGCAATTTGTTACAGCAACTGCAGAAAACTAATACACAAAGCAATGTGTAGAAACATACAGAATCTTATGGTATAGGCTTGGAATTCACACACTGTCCCATCTCACTTTCCATTAGCCAAAGGAAGTTATCATATCAAACGCAAAATTAACAGGGCTGGGAAGTATACTCCTCCCATGGAGGTCGGGGAGAAGTGAAAGCAAATGATTTCTTTTGCCTAATAACAACCTAATTTACCGTACTCTGTCTTCTTTCTTTGCTAGTATTTGCACACCAGATCTTCCTTCTAAATCTAGGACTCCAGGAGATAATCGAGAACTTACCCTTGGACTACTGGACAGAGTAAAAGCTGTTCCAGGATAAAAAGGACTATAAATGAATCATAGAAAATGCAGTGGATGTGAGCTAGGTCCCCAAGGAGAAGATGGTAAAGATCTCTAAGCCTCAACCAGCCCCCATCACCGCATGGGTTCCAATACTACAGATAAAAAGGGCCCTCCATGCAAATGCATCTTTTTGTTGTTACCTATAGAGTTTGCCCTAAACCATTATGCACTCTGACCCTAAGCTAATATATGTTGAAAGGCCTTCTTTTTTACTTCTTTCCTTTCAGTACATCTTTTTTAGAGTGGGCCTTGGACCACTTGTATCAAAACTCCTTAGTATGCTTTTTACATATGCACATCCTTGGGTCTCACCTCTCAGCCAGTGAATTAAAACCTAGGGCATTTTAATGCACATTGCATAGAATTTTGATTTCGCAGTAAAATGTAAGCACCTCTGTTGCTTCTCCCATGCTTGTACTAAATTGCACCCATCACCAACACCCATCAGCAGCCATAAGTGGTGCTCTACCCTCTGGAGATATGGGGGCAACATCCTAAGCCTCCATGGTAGGAAATGTCTTTGACCTGTAGTATTTTCTCTCTAAAGCTCATGAATATTTAGTCTCCTGTACTACCACATATTTGACCCAATGAACACAAATATTTTCTCCTTCCGCAGCTGAGAAAGATAGACTTTGGCAACATTATGTAGCTCACCCCAGTTCAAGAACTTTAGGCCTCAGTCCCAGGCCACACGCTGATTTTGCTTGGCCTTCCCAGAATTCCCCTGGCTGAGGATTAGGGTAAAATCACCTGACCTCTTGTAAAACCATGAAAATCACCTGAATCATCCCCCTGATAGGAGGGGACTCTGGAGAAATAGTGGGACTCTTCAGTTTGGCCCTTGGGCATCCTCTTGCTTTGTCTCACCTGTGCATTACTTACCTGTGCAGTTTCCTCACATTATTTACCCATTTTTTTTGTTTTGACACAAACCTAAGCATCCGGTGGAGGAAAAAACAGTATATACTATGTTTGGGGTGATAAAACAATGAGGAAAATTAGGCAAAATGAGGAAAGAGCGGTGAGGTTGGAGCTGCTTTAAATAGAGTAGTTAGGGAAGGCTTTTCTGATAGATACATTTGAGCAGAAACCTGAAGAAGTAAGAAGGGAACCATGAGGATAACCAGGGGACAAGGTTTCCAGCCAGAGGGATGAGTAAGCCCAAAAGAAGAGCAAAGAAGTCAGGGTGGGCAAGAGACATAGCAGATGGGACCTGAAAAAATGGGGAAGGTGGTGGGTAGGTCACAGAGAGTTCTATATAGACCACAGCACGGAGTCTAGATTTCATTCTCTATTGGGAAGCCACTGGAGGGCAGAAGAAGGTCAGAGACATGATAGTGCTAAGCTCTGACAGGAATCCCTGAGACTGCAGTGTGGAGAATGAACTGCAAATGAAAACAGGGAAACCAGGAGGAAATTAGAGGTTAGTGGAAATGATATATTTTTTCCCATTGTATTTCAAGGACACCCCCCTCCCCAAACTCTGTGCAGGGACCCAAGTTAAGAATTGATGACTTAAAATGCTATTGCATTATTCCAGGTAGGAGATGGTGATAATTTAGATTATGGTAAACTTGATGGGATTTGAGGGGGTGGGTCAGTGAGGGAAACCACATTCATTCTAATGCATAGTGGCTACTTTTTTAGATCAAACAACCAGGGCATGGCCTGTCTGTGCAATTCTTTTGCATTCCTATTATTTATTGAGCATGTGTGGCTTTAAGGTCATGAAGGAGGCACTTTTACTCAGTGAGGTAGGGGAGATTTTATACCAACACTCATACACAGGGTGGTCTAGTGAGCTAATTGTGCCCTGAAGTCACATCTGATTCCTCTCCCACTATCTCCACAGTGCCTCCAACTGTTGTGAAATTGATTTGAAGTAGAATTTAGACCTTTCAAAACCGTGTTTGCTCTTCCCATTGAATGGGAGTGGTGGAGTGCATTCTCAGCGGATACCAGTGCATAGACAACTAGCAAAGGTTAATTACATTTTGGCCAAGCCAGGTTCAGCAGCAAAGAGGGCTGTAATAGTGTTGCAGTTGATTAGTGATGTCTGTCATGTCCATGAGCACCGCATTTCCCCTATGCTAATGATGGGGAGTTGAAGATGTTGGGAAATGCTGCCTTGAGAGAATTTAGGGGGTAGGTCTAATTGTGACAGGGGACAATGATCCCCATAAATGGGGAAATGGTAGTGTGAGTTTGCCCAGTAATTTATTTGTATGTTCACCCTATCTCAAATCTTATATAAAAACATAGTGTATTGTGCTCTTCGATAATAACCCACCTTGGTTTTATTTTGAGAAAAAAATGTATGCTTATTCCAACTCTCTTACCTGCAAACTTTGTGTGCCTGGGGATTTAAACGTGACTGAGAAGAAGGCAATTTTCTTTGCTATCTACTGAGCCATTGGTGATTTTCGTTATAAAATGTCATTCTCTCCACCAAGTGTCTACTTGCTACAATTTAAAATGGGCAAGTGGTCCACAGTGAGGGAGAAAAAAAGGCCAAGATCTATTGGAAAGGCTGACAGAGCCTTAACAATAACCTTGCTGCCCAACGTCAGTACTGTAGTTTATAAATAATTCATTGATCACATGGCTTTGAATAGTTCTATCAAACTCCAGTATAAGGGGTGGTAAATTATTCTTAAACACAGTCATTTGTTTTAATCCGTGAAAAGTAGTGTGCATCAGTACCATGGCAAATAAGAATTGAAAGTCTAGCCAGGAAATCTGTTAGAAGAGTTTTGTAGATCAAAATCTGTGCCATACTTTATGAAACTGCCTCTCTTAGTGCTACCCCTGCATGGAGTCACTGTCCTTGTTAATTAATAAATAGGTTTGGCAGTCAACTCAGAAGTGGTTCTGAAATTCTGTATCAGTCTCCATGAAATGTTTTCACAAAAAAAAAAAAAAAAAAAAAAAAAAAAACTAGCAAAAACATAGTTAAACCAGAATGTATAGAAAGCCAACTCTTAACTCTATGAGGAGTTCTATTATCATACTTGGTTTGGTGTGTGAATCTGTTTTCTCATCTGGCCACTAAAGAAATAAAAATATAATCACACGTAGGTAGCTAGGTAGGTAGGTAGATAGATAGATAGATAGATAATGGATAGAGAAGTGATAAAGCTTGGAGGGAGAAAATATTCTGTAAATCCTTTAAAAACTAGCACTAAGATACAGCATGCAGAATATCTCAAAGATTCATGTTAGTGATTCTGTTGGTCTCACTTTTAAACAAGCAAGATGAGTAAAGTTAGAGCAAAGTCCTAGAAAATCAGACGAGCAAAATGATTTCCTCCCAGTCATACCCAAACATTCACACAGGCAGACACCAAATCAATGAGAGCACTTTATATTGGCATCACTGAAGGGTGCCAATTTAGCATAATGGGCATGAATTACAAGAAGCTGAAAAGTAAGTGGAAGTAAAGAGACACTACTTTCTGTCCTAAGTGTTTGCCCTTATATAACTCTTAGAATTTCAAGTGCATTTTCTTTGTGCCAAAACCAGTATGAGCATTGAGTCTCTTATTTCCTAGAATCCTCATCATGTTGGAGGCAGCACCATAGTGTACCTGGACCATCAGATTTAAATGAAAAAGATCCAAGCTATAATCTGGCTTAGCTATTGTGTAATTTCAAATGAGTCACTCTCCTGTCCTGAAAATGAGGTGATTGGAACAGAGAATTTGCTGGATGCGTTTAAACTCTGAGCACAAGGAGATAAACTGGGGTTAAGAGGATAAGTTTTGGCAGGTAGGCCAAACCTCCCACTTAAATATGTTTGTCTGTGAAGTTTCTTCACTTCTTTGGTCTCAGTTTTCTCATCTGCAAAATGGGCTTGATAATGGCCATTTTGAGAGATAATGTCTCGCTCTCAAGGAGAGAGTTGAGATGAATAACCCTGAAATATACAGTCCATAAATACTAGCTGGTTTCCTTGGATTGTTTTGTAACAATGACTGGTTTAAATTTTTTTAAGCCAAAGGATGTTGTGGGAGAGAAATGAAGGAGAAGACAAGCCGAAAGAAAAGGAGGCTGTGCAGTGGTGACTCCCAGTCATGCCATGTGGTAGCCCATGTCGTGGTCCACGTAACCTCAGGCCATGTTGGGAGATCACAGAATACAGTTAAACCATAGTACCAAGTCCCTTTCGTGATGCTACTCTTCAGGTTTTTAGTAACGGCAGAGTGAAGGTGGGGAAAGAGCAGGAATAAACAGCAAAAAATAGCATCTCTTTTGATAGACAGAGAGAGTGGCATAAAAGCTTGTTATTTGTTAAACTTTTACAAAATAAAACGTATTGATCAGGAACATGTCTACTCTCCATTTCATTTCTGACTTCTGCAGTCATGTGTCTGAGGCCTTGACACATTGTGAGGTGACAGAAATACCCACAAATTTCACTGAAACACAAATGCGCTATGTGTGGGCTTCTGAGACCTGTCCCCACAGGCACTCGTTCCTATTTCTTGACTTTAGCAGACAACCCGAATGTCCCGGATGAGGAAGCGAACCCCAGGGGAGAAGAGGACAGGCCAAGTTTTCTAAAAGCAGATTATAAAATTTGAAATTGGCGTCTTGGGCCCACATGTTATGGAATACTAAAGTCTGTGCCTTGAATTAAGGGTCGCTTACCTGTTCCATGAGGCGCTTGTGTTTTCAAGAGGAGTTGTAGGTAGAAAATTAAATGGAGGTGAAACATGAATGCAGGATTTTTTCAAGATGTGTCGCTTTGAAGAAAAGTAGTTTTGTTGCTTGGGCCCTTGAGGAATTTACTTCCGTATATAGAGTCAGGTTTACTTCAACCACTGTGACAGATCTATCTATCTGGTTTTTACGTAATCTTGAATAGCGTAATGCCGGGATATAAGGCAAGATATCTGCCTCAAAATTCATCGTTCAGAAAATAGGGACTCACCTCACACACAAGTCTTTACAGACTTACTCAATTACTTTATTTTCAACAACTATGTAGAAATTTGGAAAAAACCTAGCCTGAAAGACTCTCAATCCATTCTAGTTTGAGATACTTACAGAGACTCCTGTACAGAATTAATTTCTTACACTTACTTTCTGCTGGTCTTTGTGTAGAGATTCATTATTTCTGGAGATACGAGCCTCACAATTTCAGCGTTTCATTGTCAAAATTGTGCCTTTGAAAAATCTCTTTAAAATAAAATAAAGTGGGTAGCGGCTTTGGGGAGATCACCATTGTAATCATCGTAGAGTGAATGCATCGGGGTCCTGATGTTATGCAAAAAATACTCATAGCTGGGGATAAAATGCCAACAATTAGCAAAATGCCTGTATTCACAATGCGCTGCTTGTTTAAAACTCAGAGGTGGTCTGCTCTACAAAATGGTTAGGTAGAACCCAACGTGGTTCTAGTGATGACAAAGACTTCCTTCCAGTCAGAGATACTCACCTCCAACTGTCAGTGCCTTCATGGTTTGCTCAGCTGCACAGAGCTGCCCCATCTGAGAGTACACCCTTCTGAGGGAAGCCCACATTCAGTGATGGGCGAAGAGGGAGCAGAAAGGCCTGGCCCAAGTAGGCACAACTCTAATGGGTCGTTTGCAATCCAGAACTCTCCAGGGAGTAAGCCAACATTTTGTTGTGTCTGCCTCACAACAAAACTCCTTTCTGTACTCGATCTTGCTTCTCTCCCCCTCTCTACCTTCCTATCCACAAGATGCTTACCCCTACTAAATACCTGCTCACCAACCTCTGTCTCCACATTTATTTCCAGAGAACCCAACCTGCATATGCATGTTTGAAGGCAGAGAGGGAAGAAAATTAAGAGTTCGGTTTTAAACAGAATGTGTGTCAGTTATCCATTAGACAGCTAAAGAGAGATGTCAAGGAAGCCATTGTATGTATGAGCCTAGAGCTCAGGGGAAAGGTCAGGAATGGAGATGCAAATTGGGAGAAAACCACTCATAGATGGTATTTAAAGCCATGGGACTGAAAGAGAGCTCTTGCTGAGCAAGTATAGATGGGAAAGAGATCTAAGGACTGAGTCCCAACACTTAAAGGTCAGAAAGAAGAGAATCCAACCAAGACTGAAAAGAAGAGCTAGTGAAATAGAAGAAACACCGGGTGCGTTTGGTACTCTGGAAACCCAGCAAACAAAGAGTTTCAAAGAAGCGATTAGCCATGTCAATGTGCTGTGAGGTTGAGTAAGATGAGGACAGAGAGAATTGTTTTGGCAACACAGAGTCATTGCAGATTTAACAAGAATGATTCAGTGGAGTGGTCCAGATAAAAAGCCTGATTGGAGTGTTTGCAAGACAGATTGAGCTAAAGACTGGAAAAGAGGAGTATGAAGAATTCTTCAGTTTCACTATGAGAGGGGAAGGGAAGAAATGGGGTTGTAGCTGGAGGGAGAAATAGGGGTGGAGGAAACCCCTTTAAGGAGGGAAATCATTTCGGTATGGTTATAAACTGATTGATATGATCCTGTAGAGAAAGAACAAATAATGACACCAGAGGGAAAGAGGAAGACTGCAGGATAAAGTCCCAGAGTGGGTGAGAAGGAAAGTCATCCAGTGCATGGTGGCAGGACCAGAAGGGATAGATGATGCCATGTATCAGGAGCAAAAGAAAAGAAATGGGTACAGATGCTGGTGGGTGGTAGATTTGGTGATGGAAACATGAGAAAATTGTTTTCTGATTGCTCCGGTGTTCTCAACGAAATAAGAAGGAAAGTCATTATCTGCATGGGAAAACAGAGCTTGACTTTCTGCCAGTAGCATAATCTTCTACTCCTTTGTAGTCATCCTCCTGCCTGACCTCTCCTCTCAATGTGTGTGCATTTTGAAATGCTTCTGACCGACCGTGTCTCCCTTTCCTTCTGTTTGCCAATAGCCATATCCCCCTGGTTCTCTGTCCGAGTCTCCCTGATCCCTTTTGTGTTGTTCATTTTTTTTTTTTTTTTTTTTTTTTTTGCGACCTCATTCTCTTAGCAACATGGCGTGACTCACATCCATGCCCGTTTCTTTACACCTGGGTCTGTCTCCCTTCAACTCTATGGCCCATCAATTTAGCTCCTTCTACCATTTGCCAGGGTGGGTTTTTTCTTGTGCTTTTGTCAGGCTGTACTCGTTACTAGCCAAGATGTGCCTCCATGTGCAAATCCCAGAACCTGTGGAAGAGAAAAAAGAAGTTGCTTCCAAATGGGAATGTTTAGATATAAAAATAATTCGTTCAGCTCTTTGAAAATGTCTGAGCCACTGGAAGCCATGGGTATTCGCTTCAGTTAGTTTCTCAGAGATTCTGAACTGCCTGAATCCTGAGATAATCTCAGTACTAGAACAGGTCGACAGTCATTACCCACTGAACATTCATCCTATGAATCTCTGTACAAAAAAAGGATCCTACTGTCACCAGGGGAGACTTCAGAGATCCTCAGTGCTCCTCACATGCCAGGAAGAGTCCAGGCTCCAGACTCAGACTTCCAGGCTTTGAATCTTGGCTCCACCCCTCTTACCAGTTATGTGGGTCGTCCTACCATTCTGTGCCTCCGTTCTATCATCTCCAAAATGAGGAGAGGAACACATTCAACTTCATAGAGTTGTTGTGTCAACCAAGTACATTAGTGTGCCTAACATTTTGACACATCTTCTGGACAGTTTTTAGTCAATAGTCGCTGCTGATTTTATGTCAAAGGCCTGAGAAATATTATTGAGATTAAATCTTTAGCTTTGTTTAACTTTCTTCTTGTTACACTTATTTGGCCGTAAAAACCCTTTTTAAACTTTTTTCCACAGAATTCACTACTAGTGTATGTACTTGTTTGCTAAAGCTATGGTAACAAAGTAACACAAGCTGGATATCAAAAAACTCAGAAATTTATTCTCCTATAGTCTAGAAGCTAGAAGACCAAAATCTATGTGACAGCAGGGCTATACTCTCTGACGCCATTGGAGAATTAGAGTGACCTTGCCTTTTCCTGTCCTCCATAACTGCCAGCAATCCTTTGTGTACCTTGACTTGTGGCTATGTAATTCAACTCTGCCTCATTCTTCACACGGCCTTCTTCCCTGTGGCTCTTTTGGTCTTCAGCTCGCTTTCTCTTTCTAAGGACACCAAGTCATTTGATTTCAAGCTCACCCTAATCCAGTGTGACCTCATCTTAACTTGACTACATCCTCTGCAAAGACTACTTCCAAATAAGGGCATATTCACAAGCACCAGGGGTTAAGACTGGAACATATCTTTTCAAGAAGCACAGTTCAACCCACAACAGTATGTATGAGACAAACATGTCCAATCATACTTTATTGGCCAAATCACTTCCTACCCGTAAACACTGATCTAACTCAGTATTGTTTAATGTCTGGCGCCGTGATTGGCACCTTTTGTGAACTGCCTGACTAGGTCTGAGATGAAGTAAATATAGAAATAGAGAGTAAGTTTTAGATACGTCCATAGTAATTTTACACTGCCATGCCACTCAAGCCTGTGCTCACTGAACTTAGCCTCTTTTAAAGGAAATAGGCTAGTTTGCAGGTTGTCTAGCTCATCTGGTGAGTCACTCATGGCATGAGCCCTATATTGGTCATACCATGGATTGCAAAGTTTTAAAAGTTTTGCTCACTACAAATCCATTGAGATCCACTGATGTAGCTCACAGGCTGGGAACGGAAGAAAAGTTTTTTACTTTTCCATAGTTAGTTACATAAACCCCATTCACCATTCCAACCCTGGGGTCCTAAACAAAAGATTGTTATTTCTGCCAACTTATTGTTCTAGCTAATTCAAAAATCTCCCTTTTTCTTTTGAAGAACACAATCTAAAATAAACTTTCTGTAAAGCCTTCCAGGGGACAGAGTTTGTTCGTTGTTTGCAAATAACTTTGCAATTCTGTAGACATGGGCTTCTTTGTTTCAAGACATAAACCATATCAATTAGGAGCATTTTAAATGCCTTTGGTGACATAAAAGAAGTTGTTCTTCTAAAAGTGAAATATGGAGTTCATTACGTTTCTTTGTTATTTCTGCCTACTGAACACATTTGCTATTGATGATACTTTGTGTTTTCCAGCACTTTCAACTTCGCCTTCCAAATATTTATGCATTACAGCAAAGATATTAACTCTGCAAAAAAATCGCTATTAAATGATAGTGAGTTAATCTGAGGGGAAGAAAAGGAGCAACATCAAATTCTAATACTAACTTGCTTCTTTAGGGATGGTTGTATATTGGAGTCAAGTTTGGATTACAATTTTTGTTTGCATTATTGTCATTTATTTTTGGTTTGGCTTTTAACAAAAAGTGTTTTCACTAAATATTGGCTACAAATAAATATGTAGATCAAACAGTACAAAATGATGTGCCATGAACGATATTACTATTCTACTCTATACCCCTAGTCCCCTAACTCTTACTCCAGAGGCATTCTCTGTTAGGAGTTTGTTAGGTGTCCCCTCAAACAACCTCCAGGCACATATGTGTATATAAGCACAGGTATTATGTATATCCATAAAATCAATACACATGAGAGCATACTGTGCCTACCTTTCATCCCCTAGTGGCTGAGAGTTTATCTTGGATATAGTTTCATATGATACAGTGGAACTCTTCTAAGATGACCACAGTGACCCCCTCCTAATTGTATAGTCCCATCCCACATTGAATAGGGCTGACATGTGTTCAAATAGGACACTGCAGAAGGAATGAAGTATGATTTCCAAAACTAGGTCATGAAAAGCATTGTGGTTTCCTCCTTGTTCCTTCTTGGATCACTCTTGGGTCACTCACCCTAGAGGAAGCCAACTGCCATATTGGGAGAGTCCTCAAGTAGCCCTACGGAGGGGCAAAGAACTGAGGCATCTTGCCAATACAGTGTGAGCAAGTCACTTTGGAAATGGATCTTCCAGTCCAAGTAAGGCTTTCATTCAACATCTTACAACCTCATGAGAGACTTTGAGTCTGAATCATCCAGCTAACCTGCTCCCAAATTCATGATCAACAGATACTGGGAGATCATTAACATTTGTTTCTTCAAAGCCACTAAGTTTGGGGATAATTTTAGATAACTAAAACATACCATCATATGTCATTTTTGTTAGTTATTGCAAAGGCTAATAAAGAAACAACAATCCTAAAATACAATGACTTAAATAAGTATAAGTTTATTATGCTTCCCATAAAATAGTTTGGAGATGTGAGGCCCAGGCTGGTAGGGAAGCTGTGTTCCACGCGGTCTTTCGGGGACCCAGGTTCCTCCTATCTTGTTGTTCTCTTACCCCTAGGGTCCTGTCATCATCTGTAAGATCAAAGCTGGGTTGCTATCCTATCTATACTCCAACTTGCAGAAAGGAAAAAAAAAAAAAAAAAAAAACCAAGAAAAAGCAAGTTTCCTATAAACTGAGAGCTGAATCCACGTCATTTGGGGAGCACGTAATCACATGGCTACCCCTAATTTCAAGGAAATCTGGGAAATGATTTCTCTAGCTGACCAGCCATGTAGCCAACAAAAGCAGAAAACAGATGTTAGGAGGACCACCATTCTTCTCCAGGTTTGTAGTATTCCTTTGTTTAGATGTACAGACGTTTATTTAGTTTATCACTAAATGATGGTCACCAGACATAGGGCTACTTAGGCCAGTGTAGCAGGCTGTTCTGAGAGTGAACAGTCCGCAGAAGAAAAGTCAACCTCACACTACAGCTGTGGGAACTCTACACAACGTGCTTCGGAAGTGCTCAGTGTGAATGCTCATGGTCCTGGACATAAGAAAGTGATGACTCATACTTGGGCACAGAAATGCAAACTTTTACCAGGAGTATAAAGTGAAACAGTCAAAGCAACCAGTGCCACAATTTCTCAATGAATGTCCATTTCACCCCAAATCTGTTAGGTGTGTAAACTCCAGAATCTGTCTCTCTACAATCATGTTTCTCAACGTGTGGCCCTTGGAAAAAACACCATCGGCACCTCCTGCACACTTAAAATACACATTCTTAGGCCCATCCCAGACATACGGGATCAGAGACTCTGGGGGTGTGGCCTAGCCAACTGGTGTTTTAACAAATGCCGGAAAAGGATTTGTTACTTGTTAATATTTGACAGCCACCAATCTAAGACCAAAAGCAGCACGTGCCACTTAGTAGCTACATGACTTTAGGCAAGTAACCTAAACCCTTCGCCTTAATTTCTCCATCTGGGAAATGGTGACGGTAATAGTGTTTATCACTGTTAAAATGAGCATGGAAAGAGCTAACATGCATAAAGTGCTTTTAAAAAATGCCTTGCATTTAGTGAGCACTCAAAAATATACTAAATGTAATTGTTGCTCTTGTTATCTTTATTTTACTGACCTGTTATTTTACCAGTTTGTGGTCGAAAATGCAAATGAAATGACTCAGTCACAAGACTTCCTACTGAGAAAATGTCTTTTTTCCCTTCCTGGGGCTGTTCCCCTCCATAATCATTCCAAGGTCCCAGGAATGCTTTCTAAGATCTGGTAGACACCGACCCGGGCAGCTGCCAAAAGATGGGCCGAACCCTTTCTGTACAGAAAAGAGTGTCAACCAGAAACCCAAGTCTAGCCAAAATGGCCAAATAGTCTTAAACGTTTTTCATTTGGGGTTCTCATTTTTATCAAGCAATATGTTGCTTGATATTGTGCTGGGGAATCAGGAATGATGTCGAGAATTCCCAATACTGGTCTGGGTCAGCCTAAGAGACCTAGAAACTGGGTGACATAAGGGACAAAAGCCTGACTCCCTGTAAGAAGCCGTATGTATGAGGACTTCTGTGCCTGAGCTATTTCTCCCCGGGCCCCCTCCCAAGAAGCCGACCCTACTTAGGTGCAATGAACAAAGCTGACCTTAGGTGAAATGAGCCGCAATCCTTTCCTTTACCAAAGCATTGTCTTGAGTGGAGCATTTTCCCTGTTGTCTAGACAATGGATCAAAGGTCTGTGGACCCCACCCTGAGCTACATGATAAGGATACTTATTGCCTAAATAATCGCCTGGGACTGAGAAATGGGTTCTCTAGAGACCCCAGTCATCATTAGGGCTAATGGTTACAGCTTTAAGACTTTGAGATTTTTTGGCAGGCTTAAAAATTGGTCACACTGCCAGTTTTTAGGGTCTCTCTTTTTCTTTGCAATATAATATTGTATTAGTTTTAGTTGTACAACACAATGAGTTGATACATGTGTATGTTGTAAAATGATCACCACATAAAGTACAGTTAACATCCACCAGCACTCAGTTTTTGTTTTTATTTATTTATTTATTTATTTATGTATCCACATCTGGTGTGGAGCCCAACATGGGGCTTGAACTCAAAACCCTGAGGCCAAGACCTGAGCTGAGATCAAGAGTCAGATGCTTAACTGACTGAGTCACCCAAACGTCCTTGATATTTTTTTTTCTTATTTCTTGTGACAAGAGCCTTCAAGATCTACTCTCTTAGTAACTTTCAAATGTACAGTACAGTATTAACTGTAGTCACCATGTTGGGCATTGTATCCCCTGCACTTACTTATCTCGTAAGTGGAAACTGGTATCTTCTGACTATAAGATCTCTTTCTTCCGTAGTGCTGTCAAGCCATGTCAGCAGGAAGAGATAACGTTTATCTTGAACACCTGATACCTACCTAATAAGAGAAAGTGGGGCCGAACCCCGCGCAAGCATGGCTAAGTATTCTGAGGAGTCAGGCTACCTCCTGAAGGAGTTCCTGTTCTGAAATTGCCTGCATGGCCAGGACTAGCTCTGACCTGAGCCCTGACTTTATCGAGGGATCTCACTTATTATAAAATTGTGAGAATATGTTGTTTGTCTCTCCAGTATCTATCTCCACTCCACCCCATGAAAGGTCAGGTCCCTGGTTTTTCTTTGGGGGATTCCTCCTCAGTCCTTCTCAGCCATGTGTTTCAGGTGGGGTTCACTTCCCACTTATATTTCCAGAGTTTCTGATTAGCCTAGCCAACCTCCATCCCCAAGGGATTGGCTCAAAAACAAGCACCTGAACAGATCAGAACCAAGAAGATCCACGGAACATCGTGGAGAAAGAGATGGTGTTCCCAGGGATGAGGAACTCTGGCTTTCTCAGCCTTATAATGTTTTGTTTTGTTTTTTTTTAATCTTTATTTTTGAGAGAGAGAGAGAGAGAGACAGAGTGCGAGTAGGGGAGGGGCAGAGAGGGAGACACAGAATCCGAAGCAGGCTCCAGACTCTGTCAGCACAGAGCCCAAGGGGCCCCGCCCTCCCCCCCTCCCTTCCGCCCCCTCCCCCCTCCCCCTCCCCCTCCCCCCCTCCCCCCTCCCCCCTCCCCCTCCCCCTCCCCCCTCCCCCCTCCCCCCTCCCCCCTCCCCCGAACTCATGAACTGCGGGATCATGACCTGAACAAAGTCAGATGCCTAACCGACCTAGCCACCCGGGTCTCCTGGCTTTCTCACCCTTATAAAGCGAGGTCTGAGGAAATAGAATCTAGCACTTCTACAGAAATACTGATGCCATTACAATGAGGAATTGCTAAAGGCAAGTGCAGAGGCTAAGATGAAGGAAATTCTGCAGATGGCAGAGAGAGGAGAGCCATTTGGGTGTTGGTGATATTGTGTATGCCTTTGAATGAAACCTCCATGAAATATACTAGTGTCTAGATCAGTGGTTTCCAGTGTGTGGTCTCTGGACCAGCAGAGCCAGCATTAGCTTGCAACTTAGAAATGCAAACTGTTGGGGCGCCTGGATGGCGCAGTCGGTTAAGCGTCCGACTTCAGCCAGGTCACGATCTCGCAGTCCGTGAGTTCGAGCCCCGCGTCAGGCTCTGGGCTGATGGCTCGGAGCCTGGAGCCTGTTTCCGATGCTGTGTCTCCCTCTCTCTCTGCCCCTCCCCCGTTCATGCTCTGTCTCTCTCTGTCCCAAAAATAAAAAAATAAAAAACGTTGAAAAAAAAAAAAAAAGAAATGCAAACTGCTGTGTCCCCAGTCCAGACTTCCTGAGCGTGGGTGGGGCCCTGCAGTTTCCATTGTCATAGCCCTCTGGGTGATTTGATATACACTAAAGTTTGAGAAGTGCTGCTCTTGAGTGATCCAGAGAACAGATGGAAAATCAGCTGGGATAACTCAAGTACAATTATGCTGGAGTTTTCAGTGCCACAAATGAATCTGTACCTTTCTTAGGAAAGTCTCTAGAAATCTGGCTTCTATATTCAGCTATATTCAGCTATATCTTTTTGTTCTAATAGTGGAAAATCAAATGAGCTGCCTCCTAAACTTTTCAAAACATACTGGAGTTATATGATATTTGTTCCTCAGGTTGTCTTTGTGAAGGACAGAGACTCGCTAAGGGTGTTTTGTGTACAAACTCCTTATTGTACAGATGAGAAAACAATGTGCTGTCCCTTATACTTCCCGGCTAGCTAAAATTCTTCCGATCTGGCCCTTTCCACCACCTTCAGCTCTGTGTGTGGCTGAGTAATTAAACCAGTAGGTGATGGCGTCAGCCCAACCTGGGTTTGAATTCTGACTGTGCACACATGGGCACATTCAAGCTTTTGAGTCTCAGTTTCCTCATCTGTGAAATGGGAAAAACGGTTCTACTTTCTTTAGCTGGCTCGCGTGAGGATTCAGTGAGAATTAGTATGGAAAGGGCCACACCCTTGGTGAATGCTCAGTAAATGGTATCCACTAAGAATAGTATTGTCAAATCCATCACTGCCCCTGTGCTGTAAAATGCAGTGGCTCCCTGCACACCAGATGGCACTGAGCCAAGGAGTGTTCTCTAGGACAAGCAGCATCTCTGTTGGGCACTGAGTAATCCAACCCACTGATTTCCTGGGACCCTCTGAATTCTCCCAGCCAATCACCCTACTCAATGGGCTCTAATCAGCATTATAATGTAATCTCTCCCTTCAGCTTCCTACCAGAAGCAATGTTCCTAACCACATCCCCATTTAAGACCTTTCTTCTTAAGGGAGTGAGGCAGCTGCTGATGAGAAGCTGTGTCAAGTGCCATCAAGACAACGAAAACGTTCGGTTATTCTTACTAAAGAACCAGTCTGCTTGAATCAGCGGGCGCCTCGCTTCTTTTCATGATGCTGGATTCATGGCCGCTCCACACTGAGGGAGCCAGTTTATTAATGATTTTGACTCCCTGCCTTCTCTGGGCCATCCAGATGGTGTGCTGCCCTGGAAAGGGAGGGACAACACTAAGCCCAGTAATATTTTTATAATCTCATTTATCTTGTCTAGTTCGGGATAATTTAACTGACCTTTCGGCATGGCCATGACTTTAATGACATGCGAGGGGCATTTTGATGACACATTTTAGATGGAGCAGCATCTTACAGCCAAATGAATAAAATGGAGCTGTGTTTAATAAGTGCCTGGGTTCAAACCCCGGCTTTACCATTTAATATCTGTATTTTTTGCGCAGAATTTTTAGCCATTTGGTACCTCAGTTTATCTACCTTTGGAATGGGAATAATTGAAATTACACATAGGATAATGATTAAGTTATGGTCTATAAAACACTTCCATAAGTAAAAATAAAGAATAATAAAAAATATTTGCCATTCACTAAGAACTTACCACGTGCCAGACTTTATGCTAAGTACTTTACATGTAACATCTAAATTTATCCCAACCGTCAATCAGTGAAGTATAATAGTACAATGGTAATAATAAATCAAAGTGATGGTATCGTTAATAATAATGGCAGCAGTAATAATAATAATGTATGCACTAGGCACTACAGTACTATGCCTAATCTCAGCGAACCTCATTATGGGGTTCTATTACAGTTTCCATTCTGGAGATGGGTAAACTGAGAGACAGAAAGGGAAGTATCTTGCCCAAAGCCACGTAACTAGTAAGTAGCAGAGTTGGAATTGAAATTACATCCTCCCTGACTACAGATCCCAAGATCTCAACTGCTCACCACTTCAAAACCACATAAATATTGCATCATAAAATGAAGATGTCAATGTTCAAATTTCCTAGAAGCAGGGAATGGATCAAAAATGTCAATACTATTTTTTTTTTCTCCAGGCAAAATTATACCAAATGGGAGACAGATGAATGGAATGGAGAATTGTAAAAGCTCCCGCTTGGCTGTGTGGCCAGCCCTGTGTGCTCCATGAAAATGAGAGATTATTTCCAACATGAAAAATGACTCCATTAAGTAACCAGTTTTAAAAAGTGTAAAGTCAGCACCTTCTAGAAGATACTCAGTTGTGTAATAAAAAAAAAAAAAAAAAAAGGTGTAGGCTTTTATAGGATCCAATTATGGGACAAGTGAGTTACATTTAAAGGTGTTTAAAAAATGTGAACAGAGGAGTATGAACAGTTGTAACTGGTCTGCATATTAAGCTCTTTCCAAGGCCATGGGGGATGTGGGGGAGTGTGCAACTGAGGCAAACTTGGTAAGGCTGAATGGAAGCAGTGGGTCCATGACCAGAGACAGAGAGAGTGAGGATTGTAGGCATCACTCATCCACCACCCACTATGCTCCTGTGTGAAGTCCTTCCACCATTTTTGGTGGCCTTTCCTATGGTGTTTTCGTTGGAACCCTTATTAGCCCCATTTTACAAATAAGCAAACTGAAACACAAACTAGTAAATGACTTTTCCAAGGTCCTACTTCCTGGTCAGGGGCCACACCGGGGTTCATACTGACGTTTGTGTACTTGAGAGCTACTGTGCTTTCTACCATGTCATATCGCCTCTTTAAGAAGAGACCCCAAGAGAAATTCTAGGATTTGAAAGCTTAGTTTTTGGAGGCAATGACTTTATTTTTCTTTGCACAGTGTCACGTTTATTTATACACAATTTTATAGATGGGGACAAATTGAAGACTCACTATTATAGAAATGCCTATGATAACAACAGCCTGATGAGAAAGATTAAGGCATTCCTTCTGGGTCCTGAGTTCAAGAGAAGCATTTGTGTATTTATCTTTATTTCCTAACATTTTATGCCAAGGTAGTATAGAGTACATGCTCTATAAACGTTTACTCAGTTGTCTGGAATTTTATTCTTCTAGTTCCCAAACGACTCAAGTGAAGGCAAACGTGATTTAAGTTCCTTGAACCCTTGCAGGATGCCTGGCTTTTCTCCAGTACCCGTTTGTGCCCTCCAAAGCACAGTGACAAGCATGTAGATGCTCCAGTCCACGCAGTTAATACAGACCCTACAAGCAGTTCTGTTATGGTAAGCTTCAAGTTCAGTATCTGCCTTTTGGGAGGCCATGAAGTACTGAGTTGAATAATGACACCCACCTAGATTAAAATAGTAGCTGTGTTCTTGAAATTTTGATTCTTGAATTTTGATTCAGTGATAGAATAAAGAATACTAGAGATTCAAATTTTAAAAAGAAGACTCTATTTACTATAAATCTCTATGCGGAAAGAAGAAATGATGCAAGTCCCAAGAATGGTTCAATTCTCCTATCTTCTTGAAATCTTGAAGTTATAATCATTATTGTATTCAGTCTTACATGCCATTAGTTTAGGAGCTTGAACAAGTGGCCAGAAGCTCCTTTAAAAGAATTGTCTTTCGTGTGTTGGTAGGGATGTTGTTGTTTTGATTTGTTTTTCTAGAACTGCTTTTTATTTTTCTGTAGTCTCAGGATTCTAGTAATGTATGTGCATTTGGGGCAGAGGTATCTCAGAACTTAGGGGTAGCCTACAGGTACTTGTATCAAAGGAATGGAACCATGATAGGAGAAATAACGGTTACCCAAAGACATCCGTCTCCTAATCCCCAAAACCTGTGAATGTGTTGCCTTTATATGGCAAAGGAGATTTTGCAGATATTGTTAAGGGTCTTGAAGTGGGAACATGTTCGTGGATTATCCAGTGAGCTCAGCGTAATCACAAGGATCTTTCCAAGATGGAGGTAGGGTGTTCTAAGGAGTCAGAGAAGGGAGAGAATAATGGAGCAGAGGTCAGAGAGAAGGGATTGCTCACTTCTAAGGTAGAAGAGAGCCACAAACCAAGGAAAGCAGGTATCCTCTAGAAGCTGAAACAGGCAAGGAATTAATTCTCCTCCTAGAGTCTCCAGAAGGGACATAGTGAGACTGCTGACCTCCCAAAGTGGAACACAATGCATTTGTATTTTTTAAGCCACCTGGCATGTGGTCATTCACTACAGAAGCCATTGGAAACTAATACAAGGACTACATTCCTTACCAGCAGCATCTGCAAAAGAGAAAGTTGTTTCCTGTTTGAGCTTAAGAAAATAGCCTATCCAACAAGAAATCCAAGGGTCATTTTGGCTACTTATGATTTACCGTAAGGTTTCTCAGCCTCAGCACTATTAACATTTTGGCTGGATGATCCCTTGTTGAGGAGGATGCCCTGACCATTGTGGGATGCTTAGCAGCATCCTTGCCTTCTACCTACTGGTGGCCAGTGGTACCCTTCTCTTCAGTTGTGACAAATCAAAAATATCTCCAGACGTTACCAAATGTCTGCTGGGGGAAGGAAGGTGACAAAATTTCCCCCAGGCTGAGAACCACTGTTCTAGCTTAAGTATATGCTCTTTCACTATATAATTTCTGATGACAGGGAGCAGACCATCTTTCTTCCATGATCATAGTTCATAAAGTAGCCAAACCCTGAGACACACAAAATAATGCTTTATTCAGAATCTTTTTGCCGCTCAATTACAAGGCAAAAAATCCTTGCCTCTGGACTAGATGGAATAATCTCATGGCTTGTACCAAGCAATCAGACAGGATTTATTTGCGGATAAAACTCAGCTGATAACCCAAGGCAAGTTATTAATCTACTCAGCTCAGCCAGCTAACACCTTAAGGCTGTTACTCTCAGTAGATGCCAAATAAAATGTTTTATCAAAATGAGTGGGGTGGCACTGTACCCCCCCTTTTTATTTGGGAAAGTTAATTGAGAATCCAACTCATAACTGTTACTGGTTCAAAAATCCCAAATTGTATTGGAATGAAATATGGTAAAGCCTGAGTAAAAGAATCAAAGTGATTCCTCTGGCTCTAAGATGTGTGCATTATTGAACACAGAAGCAAAAGTGGCCTCTACAAACCCAGTTCTCCCTCTCTGCATTAACATGCCTGCTAAAGGATGCCCGATGTCAGAAGAGTATGAGAGAGAGAGAGAGAGAGACTCTATCTCATTTTCCAAAAGCAGTTCCTATTGTGGCGTAGATAGGTTTAGCAGAGAGATATGGCAGGAAGTCAGAACTGAGGAAAGGAATATGAGAATAAATAACTCTATGAGTTAAGTTCAGCTAGAATGGAAGATAGGATGATGTTATACACTGAGTGCTTCTGCCCCCGCAGAATTCATTTGTTGAAGCTCTAACCCCCATTGTGATGGTTTTTAGAGATGGAGCCTCTGGGAGGTAATTAAGTTTAGATGAGGTCATGAGAGCAGGGGCCCCTGCTGAGACTAGTGTCCTTATAAGAAGAAGAGAGCAGAGCTCTTGCTCTCTCTCCAACATGCAAGGACACAGCAATGAGGTGACTGTCTACAAGCCAAGAAGAGAGTCCTCCCCAAGAAACCAACCATGTTGTCACTCTGATCTTAAACTTCCAGACTCCTGAACTGTAAGAAATAAATATCTATTGCGTAAGCCACCAAATCCATGGTGTTTTGTCACAGCAGTGTGAGCGCTAAGACAGACAAGCAGTAGAACCACAGAAATTGTATCAAGGGCTAGAAAGATAACACATTTGAGGCTCTGGGAGTGACCCCCACCATCATCACCAACCATCGAGACCTCTGGCTTATTAAATTAATGTTGTGAATTATGTAAACATAAAAGTAATGTGCTAGGTTGAAGGCAAGAGCTAGATTCTCCCACTAGCTGTATGATTGTGGACGGGCCTCTTTGTTGCTTTACGTTTTGGCTTCTGTATTAAAATGTGGCTAACAACACCTGCCTTGAAAGAACATCATGAGAAGAGAGTGAAATCATATATATGCAAGGGCTCAGTATGTGGCAGATACTCGGTAAAGGTTAGGGGGCTCCCCTCCCATGCGGACATATCCTGGGCAATTTAAAACAGGCCAAACCTAAATGAGCTGGGTTTTGCCAACCTGTGAGTGTGAATGAAGGTACGTGAACATTTATGCGCAGTGTGGATAATTACCAATTCTTGTGCACTCAGGGATGAAGGGCAGTCCTTGTAAGGGTTTCCTTAGGGTGGATATCTGCAAAATATCTGCAAACTGGTTTTTGTAAACCCGTCTTCTAGCCCCCATTCTTCTGGAAACTGTACCTAGGTTCTCTGTGGAAAGTCACCTCTTTCTCACTCTTCATTTATGGGTTTTAGTGCAAGGTGACAACACCCTGTCCCATTCACACACACACACACACACACACGCACACACACGCACCTGTCTCCAGAAAAGAGCACTTCCTTGGTCTGGTCAGGGAGTTTCATTACCCACCCAGACCAGAGTGAATCAATCTCAGGAATACTGTGAGCATATTAGGGAGGAAAAGGGGGACAATAAAGGAGAAAGATCTCTTTCTAGTGGAATTTTTGAATTCCTTCTGGCTTTAAGTGTAGTGTAAGCTGGAGCTGTCAGGGCCACCACGATGAGAAGGCCTGTATAAGACTAAAAAGTCAATACAGAATAAAGCAGAGCTGAAAGATGGAGAGAGATGGATAACAACAGGTCCCCTGGATACAGCCATTCCTGAAGCTCTCCGCTCCTTTGACTTCCCAGAAGTCAATTTATGTTTATGCCAGAATGAATTCAGTATCCCTACAGAGAGACGCCTGACGAATTTGCTCTCCCACAAATATTTCAGAATTTCGCCTTGGGGTGAAATTACCTGTGGCTCATGAGTTAGCTTTCTTAGCCGAACTGATATTGTAGCTGCAGTTCAAAGACTCCTGGATCCGCCCCAGGACTAATTGGTTGGGAATGTGTAGTGATAGCCAAGCTGCCACCACCAACTTAGTAGCCTGACCACAGCTACTGTCTCAGTGCCGGTTGTAAGGAGGTTTTCACTGTCAGCCTCCTCTGCCCCAATCATCCAGAGACTACGAAAGCTAAACCATTCCTTTCTGAGAGACAAGGAGCCTTCTCTTCGTGATGCTCGCTGAGTAAGGGACATAAAAATAACAATTTTATTTAGCAACAAACGTTCTAGCTGTTATTTTCTGCCCAAAGTCCCCAACACATGAACCATTCAGGGCTAGTGTTCTCCCCTCTGCTCCAACCATGTTCTCTTGCAGAAAGCCTAGCTGACACTTTTACTGAACTAGAGTTTGAGAGGTTTTTCTAACCGGGGAGGTAAAAGAGACAGAAAACAATAGATAAGTAAAGAAAGCAAGGAAAGCTGAAATAGAAGTGTGAGGTTCGAATAAGGTGCTGTCATGATTTGTGATAAATACGGCAACACAGCATTTAGAAAGGAGAGGCACTAACGAGAGGTTTCATTTTATTCGCGAATTTTTCCTGATGTGAAAAATGGAACTTTTTCCTGCTACTTAACTGCCAAACAAACTCTGAAAAACATATCCAGAGGAATAATGAATCACTTGGATACTGACCCAGCCCATGACATTAAAGATGAGTGCAGATATTTAGGAACTGGCAATATCTGGGTACTCGATTGACATACCAAGCTGGCCTTTTTGTATCTGCGGTCTGTGTCTACCTTTCCATGAGCAGATACCCTTCCCTGAATTACACAGAGTGAATCCTACTGTGCCGTTTTGACCATGTTCCTTACTCAGGTACCATTTTTGTTAATTTCAAGTCAAAAATATCCTTCGAAAAGGTGGAGTTTGAAGTGCTACTTTTGAAATAAAATTATAAAGAGGTTTTGGTAATTAAACACACTCTTTTCTCTTAACCCCTACTAGTCTTGAAATCACTCACCTGGTAAGGAATCTGCCGTGTCTCAAAACTAGACTGAAGGTTCTAAGTGCTCTAGATCTCTCTCTCTCTCTCTCTCTCTCTCTCTCTCTCTGGGTCCCTTTCTGCTTTTACCAAGGCTTCGTCCAAAGGCTTCAAAGCTAATGCTCTTCCTTCCTCCAAGCTAAGTGGAAATTGTGGCCTCCATCAGCCTATGTCTCTTGAAATGTGTATGTCCCAAGTTCAAGAAAAAAAGTTTGGGACAAACAGAGTAGATTACTTTTGTGTCTCATTTCCAAACCCCAAGAGGATATGGTGGCCAAAACTGGGCCAGGTGTCCAACTCTGGTCCAATCACCTCATGCAGAGAGGCGACACCATGAAATGCAAACATCATCATGAATAACCACAGGGCTATTTTGGAAGTCAGAATCACAGATGATAGCTTTTAAAAAACCCTGCCCGTCATTTCAAATTCAAACTAAAGCCCCCCTCCCCCCACCCCCCCCCCCACCCCCCAGTCCCTCTGTCTGCTATGCTCTCCTGCCATCATTAGCTAATTACAGCTGTGGAGCCTGCCCTCCAAATCCGAGCCTGGAGAAAGCCTGGTTCCCTTTAAGTGGAGCTCAGCCAGCAGTTGCTTTCTCCAATGCAAATTTCCTACAAACAGGCCCTGCAACTTAAAAGGAATCTTTAAACCCCATTAAATAACACAGTTCCTTAGCAGGAATATCTCCTGGGAAGGGATGTCTTCTGTTCAAATGCTATGTTATGACAAGCATGACAGGCTTGATGGGGATCTGTTCTGACTCATGACATCGCTTAAATTAGGTTAGGTAGAATGTGTGTAGGCATTCTAAGAAAAGCTCCTCGGGGCCCCAGCCCTATTATTTTTGTTAATAGCTCTGAATTATGACTGTCTTTTCCAAGGGACGATAAACCCGGTTTCCACACTAGGTACATCATGGGATGTATGTAATGCATGAAGACTTATCAGCAAAGCCAGTTGGCGTGCACACATTTAATACTAATTTACTGTTGTATTTCTTCTCCTCTCTCTCCCCTTCCACTAGGCCAGAGTTGGCTTGCCTTACCACTTGAACTTTAATTTCTCACAAATGTTACAAGGCTTTCTCCTGTTTCCAATTTAATTTTCACCCCAGGGGAGAGACCTGTGGTATCTTCTCATCCCTACCATATGCCTCAAACTTGATTCACAGTCCGCTTTTGGTTGGGGGTGGGGGCAGGGTCAGAGACTCACCTTGCATGTGATTATTATTGATAATTGTCAAAGATATAAAAACATTGGCTCCTTGGTCTCATTTACTGCATCTTATCACTTTTTGGCTGTAATGTAAATCTACCTTTTTATTTAACATTCAAGGAAATTTGAGTCAGGACTTCCTTGGTTGCAAGTTGCTAGAACTTTCTGTCTCTCCTTTTCTTGGCTCTGTCTTCGTATGCTGCAAAGACACCTGACGGTTACAGTAGCCCATGTTCCCAGCTGCAAGCCAGCAGAATTTTCCAAGATATCCAACAAAAATCCCATACTTGCTTTTGCCCCGGTTTCAATCACTGTGGTCAAGAGAACAAACACTCCGATTAGCCAAGCCCAGTTCCCAGGTCAGCCCTTGGAGCCAGAGGGTGAGGTCAACCCTACTTGAACTATAGGGAGTGATGTAAAAGGTGAGCCGGTGCTCCAAAGGCAAAATCAAGATGCTGCCATAAGAAGAAAGGGGAGTGTATGCTGGGCAGCATAAACCCAGTTTATTTGCATTCTGCATCTGTCATCTCGGGCTGCCATACAGAATACCGCTGACTGGGGAGCTTAAACACCAAACACTTAATTTTATTTGCTCACAGTTCTGCAGGCTGGAAGACAAGATCAAACTGCTGGAAGTGTTAGGGGTTCCGCGGGTGGCTCAGATGATTGGACATCCAACTTCAGCTCAGGTCGTAATCTCACAGTTTGTGGATTTGAGCCCCACATCAAGCTCTGTGCCGACGGCCTGGAGCCTAGAGCCTGCTTCGGATTCTGGGTCTCCCTCTCTCTCTCTCTGCCCCTGCCCCATTGGCGCTCTGTCTCCGACTGTCAGAAATGAATAAACTTTAAAAAAAATTTTTTTTTAAAGAAAGTGCTGAAAGGGTTAGTTTCTGATGAGGCCTCTACTCCTGGCTTATGGAAGACCACTTTTTCCCTGTGTCTTCACGTGGCCTTTCCTCTGTACTGACACACTGTTGGTGTCTCTTCTTCTTCTTATAAGGGAATCCCATCTGTTCTGCTAGATTAGAGCCCCACCCTTATGACTTCATTTCACCTAAACTACCTCCTTACAGCCCTATCTGCAAATGCAGCCACATCATGTGTTAGGGCATTTGACGTATGATATTTGAGAGGGACGATTCAGTCCATAACATGATCCAAACAGAATGAATAGTTGTGATAATCAAGATCATACAGTTAAAAACAGGGCTGAGGCTGGAAGTCAGATAACTCCTCCTAAAGCAATGTTCCCTTTGCCTGATTGCCCTTTGGTCTCTCTCTCTGTAAATCTCTGCCACGCTTCTTATTGGGAGCTAGGGATCAGAAATTGTGCAAGTGAACAGCCCAGGATATGAAACTAGGTTAGTCCAAGGTTAACCTCACCACTATTAACTTTTTTGGCTCAGATAATTATTGATGATTGGGAGCCTTCCTGTGCATTGTAGTATGTCTACAAGGGTCCCTAGCCTCTATTCATTAGATGCCAGTAGTACTCCGTATGGATGAGTAAAATGGCTCTAGACATTGTCTGATGGAGAGCACACAACCCTGTATCAGAATCATTGGCCTATTCAAGCCTTTTGAGTGACTACCTCCCCCTGGCTTACTACCAAAGAGCCATTCAGAATTCTGTAGCTCTAGCTCTTTAACCTTCTTCAAATCATCGCTGTCAGAAATCACTGTGAATAAGAATCAGTTCGATTCGGGGCACCTGGGTGGCTCAGTCGGTTGAGTGTCCGACTTTGGCTCAGGTCATGATCTCACGGTCCGTGAGTTTGAGCCCTGCGTCAGGCTCTGTGCTGACAGCTCACAGCCTGGAGCCTGCTTCAGATTCTGTGTCTCCCTCTCTCTCTGACCCTCCCCCGTTCGTGCTCTGTCTCTCTCTGTGTCAAAAATAAATAAACATTAAAAAAAAAATCAGTTCCATTCTTGGGCCCTACCCACAGAGACTGTAATTAAATAGTTAGGTATGGAGTCAAATGTACTGCATGTTTTATAAGTACCTTGCGACCAGTTCCTTAGAGTACCAGCAGTCATCTTGCCACTAACTCCTTTATTCAAGATCTACCGAGCGTGTGCTGTGCCAGGAATTGTTCTAGGGGCACCTAGGTGGCTCAGTCTGGTAAGCACCAGACTCTTGACTTCAGCTCAGGTCATGATCTCATGATTCATGAGTCTGCGCCCCCCACATTGGGCTCTGTGCTGACAGTGTAGAGCCCGCTTGGGATTCTCTCTCCCTCTCTCTGCCCCTCCTCTGCTGGTACAAGCTTGCATTCTCTCTGTCTCTCTGTCTGTCTGTCTCTCTCACTCTCTCTTTCTCTCAAAAATAAATAAATAAAAATTTTAAAAATAATAATTGTTTTAAAAGGTAGAATACAGTATCACTTCCTTCAACTGGCTTTCTTTCCACCGAAGGAGATAAGCAATAAACACCATAACAAATAAATAATTAATAATAAAATGTAAGTGATGTCGAGAAAAGGAAGTATGCCAGCATGCAACTGAAGGAAGAGCATATCAGAGGGAGAGTCGTCAGTGCAAAGGCCCTGAGGTGGGTGTGTGCCTGATTTATTCAAGGTGGACTAAGAAGATGACATGGCTGAGGCAGAGTAGAGGGGATGAGGGTTGAGAGTAAATGGTGAGAGGCAGTGATATGACGTAAGACATCGCATAAAATTATAGGGACTTCATATAACGGGAAGCCATGAACACGTCTTGAGCACAAGCATGACACGGTTTGACTTTTACTGCTGGGTTATCATATTGCATGGGAGGCAAAGATGGGAAAAGGGAGACTAAGTTAGGAGGTCACCGGAAGTAGTTGCAAGGAATTCACCGGTGAGATTACAGAGTGGCTTCAACACAGTGCTATGGAGAAAAGCGTGGAAAAGAATGGTTGAATAAGCTCGAGGTCAAAGTGAAGACCATTAGCCTAAACAGCTCTTAGGGGAGGTTTGCTAAAGGAGAGGAGGAAAATGAGGCTCAGGGAGAAAGAAGCGATGGAATGAATGGGGACTGTTGTAAGGCTGGAGAGACGTCTGTGCTTTCACACAGCTGGGAACAATCTTGCAGACAGGGGAGAATTGATGACGTGGGAGGGAGAGGGGTGGTTTGAGCAGGAGAGAGAAGGAGGGTGGGCACAAGGTAAGGTAATGCCCTCGGAGAGGAGCAGAGGTGGTTTACCAGCAGGGACAACAAGGGAGAAAGAGCCTGTGGAAAGGTGAGTTGATGCGGACATGGGAGATTGTGGAAGTTCTCGTGTTATTGCTTGAATTTTCTCAAAGAAGGAAACGGCAAGCTGGTCAGCTAAGAATGTTGAGCAGAAGGAGATGTTAGCATTTTGAGAAGGGAGTAGGTGTCAGGAGACAACCGGGGGAGGGAACCAAGGCACTCAAGCCAGGAAGCATGGCTTACCACCAGACGATGGGTCAAGGTATAAGCAAAAGATCAAGTCATTTGCTTCTGTGTTTTGGGGGGGCGGGCAGAGGGGACAGGACAACATCTCCAGTACTGGGCTTTTTTTTTTTTTTTTTTTTGAGAAATGTGCTCAGGACACAGCAAGGAATTCACTGCGTCTTGGCAGCCTAAGAAAATGGCAGGGAGGCAAACCCTGGCAGTGGTCATGGGAGGTGGGAAGCACCTGAGAAAAATGTCCTGCTGTGCTCTTTGGTGTAAATTTGATAGCGGCCTTGGGCTGGTTCCTCATCCTCTGGTAAATAAGGTTTCCTTCTCACCTACACACTGCCAAGGGAGGGTGGGGGGCAGGGGGTAGCCTTGAGAAGGTATTTGAAAGCCCCTGAATTCTTTGGAGAACAGATGCTGTAAATCGTACCAGCGGTGTTGGAGAAACGTGTCTTTTAAAGTGAGGATTGGGGCGCCTGGGTGGCGCAGTCGGTTAAGCGTCCGACTTCAGCCAGGTCACGATCTCGCGGTCCGTGAGTTCGAGCCCCGCGTCAGGCTCTGGGCTGATGGCTCGGAGCCTGGAGCCTGTTTCCGATTCTGTGTCTCCCTCTCTCTGACCCTCCCCCGTTCATGCTCTGTCTCTCTCTGTCCCAAAAATAAATAAAAAAAAAAAAAAAAAAAAAAAAATAAAGTGAGGACGCTTGTAATCTAGTGGTCAATATGTGTTGAATAATAGATAGGTGACTATCCTTTCGGCAAGTAAAATTAGATGGAAATGCATTTTTCCCAAGTTAAAATTTTCAGAAGAGAACTGAGCCAACAGCTCCTCTCCATCCTTGCATAAACAAAGGCCCAACAGGATCAATTAAGCTCATTTGTTGACTCATCCTATTAACATGCCTCCAGGCCTCGAGGAAAAGAGGAGCCCAAAATGCACTGTACTCAAGGAGAAAATTGACGGATGGAAATAGATCAGCAAACCAAATTGGGTCTGGGAAGCACGATGGGAGATGGGGAAAGGCTTCATTTGAAAATCATATAAAACTTATGCTAAAGGGAGCTGATTGTATCTCTCTATGTGTTGGCTTACGTGCCGTAAAAAAGTGCTCTTCCTTCCTCACACTTTATAATGTATGTGTTCAGATTAGCATTGTTTCCTTCCCTGCAGTTGACTTTGAAGCTTCGTATTTATTCTAACGGTGTTCACATGAGCTACTGTCATAACCTGCACTTGCCAGTATTAGTCCATCTCCTGCTGGGGGGATTTGACTTTCACGAGAGGCTACCAGTTGTTCAGAATCAAAGCTAACAAATAACATGGCTGATCAGATAGGAGATGTGGGTTTTTAAAGAGGAGAGGTCTGATTTTCTCATACAGTATATAAACGAAACCGATAGGCCGTT